>NC_134086.1:123144275-123861169 GCF_000715075.1 Nicotiana tabacum | reverse complement strand
CTTGTTGAACATGTTACCTAGTTTCCGTTTGCTATTGTCTGAATGTTTGCCAGATCCCATAGTTTTAATTTCTTTGATTTGATTTGTGTAGTTTGAGAATGAAGGATCCCTAACTGAGGGAGGAGCTCCGAGCAAGAGACTCCAAAGTTCTCGAACTCAAACAACACGTGATAGAGATAACTTCTGAGAGGGATACCCTCCAGGAAATGATGGCCTTAGTCGGGCATTAGCTTCGTGATGCGAGGGCGGATAGTGACAAGTATAGAGGTCTCCATTCTGAGTTAGTTGTTGCACTATCTGGGATCAAAACTGAAGCTGAGGCACTTTTAACTTTGCACAAAGAGGATGTCGTTGTAATAAACACTCAAGCTGGGAGAGTGCTTGAGGAGCCCGAATTGAAATTGACTCGAGCCGTGGAGCATACTCGGTTAGAATCTCAGAGGCGGACTCTCGAGGATATACATGCGGGGGGTATCAATTTTCCTACCGAGCTCGAGAGGGTGAAGATCCTAGAGAAGAAAGCTACTGCCCTGTTTGCTTCTTGGAGGTGCGTAGGGTAGTGGCTTAGGAGATGATGAGAATGAAGGCAGAATCCCTAGAGGAAAGAGACCGTTGAAGGTCTTGGGGCTGTAGCCGGAACCGTTGGGGCACAACCTCAGGTGGATCCCTCAAAGATGTAGCCTCGATGATAGATTAGGGTTCTGTTTGCCTCCTTCCTTGTAAGGGTTTTTAAAGTCCTTGTAAACGTACCTCTATGAGCAATATGTATAAAAGACTTTTCATTTTTTATCACTTCTTTTCTCCTTTGCCTTTTGGGAATAATGTGTGATGTTTTTTGATAATCGATCCGAGATCTTAGACCTTGGGTTAGACCCTCGGGTTTTTCTATTGCTAAGCGACTCATAATGATTGAAAATCAAACGATCGGGGCCCAGTCCATGTGATGGGACCTCGGCGCTGGTTTAACGACACTTAGGTCTAGAGGCCGGCCTTGGCTCTTATACGTTGGTTTGGTGAGACCTTCGATTTTAGTACTGGAGACAGTGACTCTCACGCATTGGGTCAGTGCGACCTTCGATTTTAGTGCTGGCGATAGTGCCTCTTATGTGTTGGGTCGGTGCGACCTTCGATTTTAGTGCTGGCGATAGTGGCTCTTATGCGCTGGGTCCTTAGGCTTTTTCAGTTAACTATTTTGGACTCGGTCTCTAAGTCGGATTTCAATTTGAGCTCATTGACCCTAAAGTTTTTGAATTTAGAGCTGGCCCTTAGGCTTTTACACTTTAGGTCGGTACAACCTTTCATATGGTCTGGCGGCAGTGGCTCTTATGCATTAGGTTGGTATGAACTTTCATACGGTTTGGCGGCGGTGGCTCTTATGCATTAGGTTGGTACGACCTTTTATAGGCTTTATTTTTTCCTCGTTAAGGACTTTTTGAAATTGTGTTTGCCTGATTGACGGTTCGATAAAAACCTCAATTGTGAGTCGTTATGTGGTGATAATCGAGCTCCTTGGGAGGTTTTGCTCGGTGGTCGAGTGTTTCGAAACCAATAGTTTCGAGCTGACGTGGTCGAAGCTTTTTTGCCTATGTCGAGGGTAGCATGTTTAATCGGTTCTTTTCGAAGTATTTTTGAAGTAATGTGAAGGCCTGTGACTTTATAGTGACGGTCGGATGTCCCCAAGTCGCGTTAGTTTAGCTAGTACAGCCTTGTCACCGTAGTCATTATGTTTGGCCGAAGCCTTTCAGTCCCAGAGTGAAATAGTTTTGGTGTTTATATCGAGGGTATACCTTTTTAGGGGTCTTACAAGTTCAAATATATAGCCTCAACTATAAGGTCGAGATAATGCCTTTTGTAAGGCCTTATAAATTTTACATGCCTTTGAGGTCTTACAATTTTGGTTACTTGGTACAAGTATGGTTCATGCCTTGCTTGAGGTCTTACAGTTTTGGTATTGCCTTATAGAGGTCTTACGGGATCGAGGTTGCCCGTACGGGGTTTTATGGCCTCGGCAGTCCCCGGGGCATTGAAAGTATTGTTGGCCCTGGATCCATTTTTGTAGACTTGTCGTTGCCTCATTGAGAGCTTACGAGTTTGAAGATTCCTACCCGGGGATCATACAATTTCTAGTTTTTTATGCCAATCCCCAAGTGTTCGGAACGTTCTCGGCTTCTGGAGCCGTTTTGTAACCTTGATATTGCCTCATTGAGGGCTTAAAAGTTCAAAGCTTCCAACCCGGGGTCATGCGACTTCGAGCTTGTGACGTCAATCCCTGAGTGTTCGGGACGTTTTCTGTCTCTTGGTGGATGGGAAAGTATTCTTTGATTTACTTGGTACAAGTATACACATTTTTGTTGTTGAGGGCTTGGTTATTCTATACGGACATGGTTCGTTCGACCGTTTGGGCCGGTACATCGTTTTCCTATCGAGATCTTATTTAGCACATCTTGGTTTCTCCGAGAAGGTGACCTTCTGTGAGGATGCCCCCCAATATTTGAGGTTGTTCGAAGAGAAGCCTTGAATACTCGTTGAGTCTTCCTTAGGTGGGATATGGATGTTTCCTCATTAAAAACCTTGCCGGTAAAACCCTTAGGGACAAAATTCGGTCGAAGGAAAAGTGTACAATGCACGCTTTTAAGAACCCAAGGTCCTTGAGCTCAAGGGTGTTTCGGAATCTTCCACCGGACACCATAGCAGTAATATCGTTTCGTTATTGATATGTTCCAATTGCTTTGAAGTTGTTCGCCTTCCATGGTACCGAGCTTGTAGGACCCTTTGTCGATTACTCCGAGGACGCGGTACGGTCCTTCCCAATTTTTGTCTAGCTTTCCTTCATTAGGGTTTCGGGTGTTGAGGGTGACTTTTCTTAGGACCGAGTCCCTGACACTGAGATGTCAGAGGTTTGTTCTCCTGTTTCCTTTGTTTTTGGGCGACCATCGGACCAATGAGGCTTCTTTCTTTTCATCCAATAGTTTGAGGGCCGTAGTTATGGCCTCGTTGTTCGAGCTCTCGGTGGTGTGTCAGAATCTGGCGCATGTCTCTCCGACATCCACTAGTATCAAAGCCTCAGCACCATATACTAGAAAGAAAGGTGTTTCCCATGTGCTTGATTTTGGAGTTGTTCGGTATGCCCAGAGCATTTCGGGCAATATTTCTCTCCACTTTCCCTTAGCACTTTTTGTGCAAATCTGAGGCTCAATTCTTCGAAGGTTGTAATGTTCTTATACAAATGTGGTTGATCGAGCATCTCCGCCAGCCCCCCAAATTCATGAGTTATGGTTCAAGCACAGATAACTTCATCAAGAGCTACGAGGAAAGGGTGAAAGACTACATTGCTCCAAAAGGGTTTGAAGCTTGGCTCTCCTACTTGAAAGCTTTAAAAGCAAGTCAGGTCGAGTGGACTGTAGGATGGCTCCTAGTGACGGAAGTCATGCACATGACAGCTATAAAGGGTTACCTAGTTGATAGTTGAGGAGTGTCCAGCCATATGCACCGTAGATAGTCTTAAGGCAGTTAAGAAGATATCAGGTGGTGCCTAAAGATGAAGATCTAACTACCCAGTTCATTGAGCTACATCCAGAAGCTATATTGCCTGAAGCTTTAGTTCAGCAGGATTGGAATGGTTGCCGGTATCTGAAAAATGGCACCCAGGTACCAGATGTTGCAAAGGAGAAAGTAGATCCAGATTATGATGTGTGGTTTGAGAAAAGGTCTTCTGCAAACAACGAGCCAGAGCCTGAGCCCGAGAGTCTTGCCAAGAGACCTCATGTTCAAGCTTTTGATGATAAAGTCCAAGAAAGGTTGGCCTAGGGAGAGAAGGAGAAAAAATATCAAGCCGCCATTCATACCTTGGAAGAGAAATTGAGAAACATCGAATTCAACAATGATCTCCAGGCACAAGAAGAAGAAGGTGAAATGAGGACGTTGGCCCAAGAAAATGAGACCCTCCAAGCCCAAATCCGAAAGAGGAAAATAGCAGCTGAAAACCCTGTCAGAAGTGAAAGAGATGAGAAACTTATAGACAAACTCAGGCTGAAAGTATGTGATTATGGATTCGACTTGGAAAAGACTGAAGCTGAAGTAGCAAAAGCCTGAGCAAAGTTAGCTAAGAATGCGGAGGGACGGGAAAGTTTCGTTCGACAGCTGAAGGAAAAGTACGACAAAGGAATGGTGGGTCTAAAGAAAAAGGTCAATGTCCTTGAGAATGAAATGACCAAGCAGGCACGAGACTTCAAAGCAGAAAGGGAGCACTGCTATGCCCTGATGTCGCAACTAGAAAAAGACCTGCAGTAGCTTCAAGAGCAAAATCATAGAGCCGAACAGGTTTTGGAGGCCAGATCTCAGCAGATTGGACGGTTGCTACAAGAGAAGGGTATCATCAAGGAGAAGGTTAGGAGGATTGCGGACTACATTGTGATGAAATGCAATGAATGCGAGGACATGACCAGGTCCATGTTCTTCGCTTCAGTTATGATTTTTGTCCGGTATATCATGGACGACCTGTTTTGCCTCCAAGAATATATGGCACATAGACCCACAGCGAGACCAACCGGAGCACCAGTGGAAGCACGTATTTATTCTTGATTTTATATTTTTTCGAGTCTGTATTGCAGTTTCTTTTAAAGTCTGTTAGTCCATTTTGAGTCTTGTTTTAGTTTCTGAAAATGTATAAGTCAATAAGGTGGAGTCGTTGTAATAGGAAAAAACCGGAATGTTTTTATTTTATAAAAATTTGAAGAACAAAAAAAGAAAAAAAGAAAAAATGTGTCTTTCTTTTTTTCGCATTTATCCCCTGAACTATGTAATGATCTGATTCATGCAGCGTCATGATACGTAGGCATTCCCTGTAGGATTCGATCACAACCATAAAATGAAAAAGGAAAAGAGGAGAGCAAATAAAGGAAAGTTGAGTAGAAAGAAATAATGGCAGAACAAGAGAGAAAGACAAATGCAAAATAAAAGGGAGTGACAAAACCCAAGTGGAAAGGGCAAAGAAAGACTGGAGTGAAAGGAAAATAAAAATAGAAGGAAACGCGCAAAATGAGGAGAGTTAGCTAGAATGGCGAGATGAAACATGTAGCCATTCAATACACAGTAAAAATATTTAACTGTTCCGGTGCATTGCATCCCAAATGTGTGGTTGCCTATCTGTTAAATTTTAAACACTAACAAGATTGTTGTTGTCATTGAGAACAGGAAGGTGGTTAGTTTGTTTGGCATTCTGGCAACCCATCCGTACAACACCAGGTCTAAAAACAAGTTGATCATGGGTGGCCAAGAACTGGACGCAAGTATTATTGATCTAGAGAGATGGAGGAGTCTGAATCTGGTCTGAAAGAGGAGTTACATAAGTTGAAGCACCAAATGGCCGAAATGTACCAGGCATGGATGAAAAGACATCCCCCACCATCATACCCCGCCAACCCTGCTTTCATCCCACTAGTAGCTCAATCTCAAGAGCCTCATGTTGTTTATCTATCCCCATAACAAGTACAAAGCTTCACCCCTTACCACCACTATTATCACCACTTCCCAAACCATACAAGCTCCACTAGCCAAAACAACCCCATACCCCCCTCCACCAGCTGCCCCTGTTTTCGTAGCACTCCACCAGCTACACGCCATAGATCTTCCAGTGAGTCATTATTCCAGACCCAAGATAATCAGTAATATCTCCCAGAGCTTACCTTCAAGTCCCCAGATCATTACTCTTACACTTCTCATTTCGACCTTCCTGATGAGTCTGAGAAATAACCTAAAACCTCGAAACATAAGGAGATGTTTAGGAAGGTGAGAAGCCTGGAACAGTCGCTCAAAAATATGCAAGGGTTGGGAGGCCAAGTGAGTGTAGAATACAAAGATCTATGTTTGTTCCCTGACGTATAGCTACCTGTTGGGTTCAAAATGCCCAAATTTGACTTGTATGACAGACACGGAGATCACGTGGCCCACTTAAGGGGATTTTATAGTAAAATGAGAGGAGTTGGTAGGAAAGATGAGCTGTTAATGGCATACTTTAGCCAGAGTTTGAGTGGCGCGGCATTAGAATGGTACACTCATCAGGATCAGAGTAGATGGTATACCTGGGATGATTTGGCCCAAGCATTCGCTCGCCATTTCCAATAAAACATAGAAATTATTCTAGATCGTTTGTCTTTGACTAAGATAGAGAAGAAGACCAGTGAAAGTTTCAGGGAATATGGTTTCCATTGGAGAGAAAAAGCAGCACGGGTTAACCCTCCAATTGAGGAGGATGAAATGGTGGAATACTTTCTTCAGGCTTTGGAGCCTACTTACCTTGGCCATCCGATCTCGGCCATAGGTAAGTCTTTCAATGAAGTAGTAAAAATGGGAGGAATGGTAGAGGAAAGGCTCAAATCAAGCAAGCTCATGAGTTACTCTGCCATCAAAGCAACTACGCAGGCAATCCAGAATGGCACCAGAGGCGTGCTAGGGAAAAAAAAGAAAGAAGACGTCGCTATGGTTGTCTTAGGATCGTGGCATGGCCCGGGGGATTCTCCTACCCACTACACCCAAACTCGACCCCAGCTTCAAACCTATACCCCAACTCCATATAGTCCATCCCAACACTACTTCCCACCACTAGAGACTTAGTACTCAGTCAGGCCACCCCAATATCATGTTCATCACGCACAGTCATATGCTCAAACCCCTCCTCACCCGCAATGGCGTTCCCCTGCTCCACTTAACCCTTACCTACCTCCACAAACATACTGAAACCCCGTTGGTTCAAACTTTCGGGCCAAGCCAGAATTCAAGAATGAAAGGTTACAGCGAAAAAAACTTTCACCCTGCTTGGGGAATCTTATACAAGCCTATTTCAAAGGTTGAGGTAGTTGGATGTTCTGAGGCCAATTGAGTCGAAACTACTAAACCCCCTCCAAAAAAACTGGATTATTCTCTCAGATGTGCGTACTGTTCTGATACTCCAGGGTACGACACAGAAAAGTGTTGGCATTTGAAGAACGACATCGAAGAGCTTATTGATATGAACCAGATTGTGGTCCAGAACCTAGAAGCACCCAAGATCAATCAGAACCCACTACCAGCCCATGCTGAAACGCACATGATTGAGATAGTGCATAAGGATGGGGAGACCAAGAAGCCATCACAATCCGTCATGATGATTTGATCTAGTAAAAGCAAGTCAGTCAAGGACCCGGTTGTCACAAAAGCAACCTCTTTGATAGCTGAAGGATCGGCAGACAAGTTGAGCATGCCAAATGATAAGCCAGTTGTGGTAATTGAAAAGAGGTCTCCAAGTGATGTTGTAGCAAAGTAAGAAAAGCCAAAGGTGATCGTACCGGGAGTAGAAAGTAAGTCGGTCATAATTGTGGAGTATGCTCGCACGGACCCTATCATTATCAAACTTGTGACCCAACTTCTGGTAGTTAACACCAAGACTGTCCCATGGAACTATGAGCGAGTGATATTAACCTATAAGGGGAAGGAAGTGAAATAAGAAGTCAACGAGGCCCAGGGTTTAACCCGTTCAGGGAGATACTTTGCCCCAAAAGAGTTAAGGAAAGCTAAAATACTCAGAGACATTCCAGTTCTAGTGAAAAAATCGATCACTGAAGAAGAGGCGAAGGAATTTTTAAGGAAAATGAAGGTACAAGATTACTTCATCATAGAACAGTTGAGAAAGACTCCTGCTTAGATTTCCCTGTTATCATTGTTGATCTATTCAGATGAGCACCGTCAGGCCCTGATCAAGATTCTAAACGAAGCTCATGTCCCCGACAAAATCACAGTGACCCATTTGGAGAAGATTGCCAATAAGATATTTGAGTCTAACATGATCACATTCTCGGATGATGACTTGCCTTTGAAGGGTACAGAACACAACCGAGCCCTCTATCTGACAGTGAAATATGAAGATTCTATGGTCACAAGGGTGTTATTTGACAATGGTTCCAGTGCAAACATCTTCCCTCTCTCTACTCTGAACAAGGTAAAAGTTGATGATAAGAGGATTCATAAGAACAACATATGCGTTCGAGGTTTTGACATAGGGAGAAAAGACTCTATTAGCGACATCATGCTCGAGTTGACAATAGGGCCAGTTGAATTTACCATGGAGTTCCAGGTACTAGATGTGGCCGTTTCTTACAATTTGTTATTGGGTAGGCCTTGGATACATATTGCCAAGGCAGTTCCATCTTCTTTACACCAGATGGTGAAGTTTGAATGGGATAGACAAGAAATCGTCGTGCATGGCGATGAGAACTTATGTGCTTTCAATGATACATCTATCTCATTTATTGAAGCTAAAGAAGATAAGGGGACGTGGGTCTATCAAGTTTCCAAAATAGTATCGGTTGAAAAGATTTCGGAAGGGGAATACATTCCAGGTCCAAAGCTAGCTTTTGCAACCATCATAGTAGCAACTAAGATGTTGAAAAATGGTTTTGTGTCGCGCAAGGGTCTGGGTGCATCTCTGCAAGGTATCGTGCAGCCAGTGTCTTTGCATAAACATCTGGGTACATTTGGTCGGGGGTTCAAGCATACAGGGGATGATGTGAAGAAGGCTTGAAAGCTGAAAAAGAAGGCATGGTCGCTCTCTAAGCCAGTCCCATGTCTCTCCAGGTCTTTCATCAAGGCAACGGTCATGAAGCGTCCAGTAACAACAGTTCCAAAGCCTATGTGGCTAGGAGAGTTGAGAGGGTTCTATTGTACGGGGTGTTCAGGGGTCTGACAAAAGGCCTCGTCATTCAGGCCGATTCAGTGGTACCTCATTTGGAGGCAGGGATTCGTATGGTAGAGGCCATCCTTCAAGGCTTTTTCAGTCAACACTTCAGGTTTCTCACGGTGCTTCAGGTGGTCGTGGTTCCCATATACAATATTTTGATCAATAGCCCTACAATGCACTACCAGCTCCTATCAGTGCATCGCTGCTTCAAAGTTTTCAGGGTGGTCATTTAGGTCGTTAAGTTCAGCAGGCTTAACAGCCGAGGGCTTGTTACACTTGTGGTAATATGGGTCACATTGTTAGGTTTTGCCCTCAAGCACCGAGTTGCTCTCAACATCAGGGTTCCCGTGCCATGGTTCAGGCATCGAGTGTTCCATATCCCACCCAGCCAGCTAGAGGTGGGGGTAGAGGTGCTAGAGGTGGACGTAGAGGTATTAGAGGTGGAGGGCAGCCAGCAGCAGACCATCCCGGAGATGTAGTTCAGGGTGGTGGGGCCTAGCCCCGATGTTATGCTCTTCCAGCCAAGCCCGAGGTTGAGGCTTTCGATGCGGTTATCACAGGTACTCTGGTTTGTAGCAGAGATGCTTCAGTTTGATTTGATCCGGGATCTACGTACTCCTATGTGTCATCTTATTTTGTACCGTATCTGGTCATGCCTAGTGATTCTTTGAGTGCTCATGTTTATATGTCTACACCGGTGGATGATTCTATTGTGGTAGATCGAGTTCATCGTTCTTGTATAGTTGTTATTGGGGGTCTTGAGACTCATGTAGATTTGCTTCTTTTGGACATGGTTGATTTCGATGTCATATTGGGGATGGACTGGTTATCACCTTATCACGCTATCTTGGACTACCATGCCAAGACTGTGACCTTAGCCTTACCAGGTTTACCTCGTTTAGAGTGGAGAGGGACTCCTAGTCATTCTACCTATAGTGTTATCTCATATATAAAGGCTCGGCGTATGGTCGAGAAAGGGTGTTTGACCTATTTGGCCTATGTTCATGATTATAGTGCTGAGGTTCCTTCTATTGATTCTATGTCCGTTGTTCGTGAGTTTCCTGAGGTATTTCCTTTAGACCTGCCTGGTATGCCATCCGACAGGGATATTGACTTTTGTATTGATTTGGCTCCGGGCACTCAGCCTATTTCTATCCCGCCATATCGTATGGCCCCGCCTGAGTTGAAAGAGTTGAAGGAGCAGTTGCAAGACTTTCTTGAGAAAGGTTTCATTAGACCTAGTGTTTCGCCTTGGGGTGCGTCAGTGTTGTTTGTTAAGAAGAATGACGGATCGATGAGAATATGTATTGATTATCGGCAGTTGAACAAGGTTACAATCAAGAATAAGTATCCATTGTCGAGGATTGATGATTTGTTTAATCAGCTTCAGGGTGCCAAGGTATTCTCGAAGATTGACTTGAGATCTGGCTACCATCAGTTGAGGATTAGGGCATCTGATGTTCCTAAAATAGCTTTCCGCACTCGGTACGGCCATTATGAGTTCTTGGTGATATCATTCGGGTTGACAAATGCCCTAGTAGCTTTTATGGAGTTAATGAACCAAGTGTTCAGGCCTCACTTGGATTTATTCGTGATAGTCTTCATTGATGATATTTTGATCTATTTCGATAGCCGGGAGGAGAACGAGCAGCATCTTAGAGTGGTTCTTCATACTTTGAGGGATAGTCAATTGTATGCCAAGTTTTTGAAATATGAGTTCTGGTTGAGTTTAGTTGCATTCCTTGGTCATGTTGTATCCGTAGAGGGTATTCAAGTTGATCCAAAGAAGATTGAGGCAGTCAAGAACTAGCCTAGACCAGCATCAGCTACAGAGATTCGGAGTTTCTTGGGATTGGCAAGCTATTATTGTTGGTTTGTGGAGGGGTTTTTATCTATCGCAGCCCTAATGACAAGGTTGACCCAGAAGGGTGCCCAGTTCAGATGGTCGGACGAGTGTGAAGCGAGATTTCAGAAGCTCAAGAGAGCTCTGACTACGGCATCGGTGTTGGTTTTGCCCACAGGTTCAGGGCCTTATAAGGTTTATTGTGATGCATCTCGTATTGGACTTGGTACGGTGTTGATTCAGGATGGCAAGGTCATTGCCTATGCTTCACGACAGTTGAAGACTCATGAGAAAAACTATCCGGTTCATGATCTGGAGTTGGCAGCCATTGTCCACTAGTTGAAGATTTTAAGGCATTATCTGTATGGCGTGGCATGTAAGGTATTCGCGGATCACAAGAGTCTGCAGTATTTGTTCAAGCAGAAGGAGCTAAATTTGAGGCAGAAGAGGTGATGGAGCTATTAAAGAACTATAATCTCACCATTTTATATCATCCGGGAAAGGCCAATGTGGTGGTCGATGCTTTGAGTAGAAAGTCAGCCAGTATGGGTAGTCTTTCTTATATTTCAGTCGGTGAGAGACCACTTGCCTTGGATGTTTAGGCTTTAGCTAATCATTTCATGAGGTTGGATTCTGAGCCCAATCATGTGTTAGCGTGCACGGTCGCTCGTTCCTCTTTATTGGAGTGTATCCGTGATCGGCAGTATGATGATCCCTATTTGTGTGTCCTTAGAGACAACGGTACAGCACGGAGGTGCCAAGTAGGTTACTTTAGGTGATGATGGAGTTTTGAGATTGTAGGGTCGAATTTGTATGCCTAATGTGGATGGGTTTTGAGAGTTGATTTTAGAGGAGGCCCATAGTTCTCGGTACTCTGTTCATCCGGGCACCTCGAAAATGTATCATGATTTGCGGCAGCATTATTGGTGGAGAAGAATGAAGAAGGACATCGTTGCATATGTGGCTCGGTGTTTGAATTGTCAGCAGGTTAAGTACGAGTATCAGAGACCTGGTGGTTTGTTCCAGAAGATTGAGATTCCTGGTGGAAGTGGGAGCGTATCACTATGGACTTCGTTGTTGGACTACCACGGACTTAGAGGAAGTTCGATGCAGTGTGTGTTAATGTTGATAGGCTGACTAAGTCAGCACATTTCATTCCTGTGGCAGTCTCCTACTCTTCTAAGAGGTTAGCTGAGATCTATATCCGGGAGATTGTTCGTCTTCCTGGTATACCTGAGTCTATCATTTCGGACCGAGGTATGCAGTTTACCTCCCATTTCTGGATATCAATTCAGCGAGAGTTGGGCACACGGGTTGAGTTGAGCATAGCATTTTATCCTCAGACGGACGGGTAGTCCGAGCGGACCATTCAGATTTTGGAGGATATGCTCCAAGCTTGTGTCATTGACTTTGGAGGCTCGTGGGATCAGTTTTTGACTTTAGCAGAGTTTACCTAGAATAATAGCTACCAGTCGAGTATCTAGATGGCTCCTCGTGAAGCTTTGTATGGTAGGCGGTGTCGGTCGCCGGTGGGATGGTTTGAGCCGGGAGAGGCTCGGTAGTTAGGTACGGATCTGGTTCAGGATGCCTTAGACAAGGTCAGGATTATTCAGGATAGGCTTTGTACAGCTCAGTCCATGCAAAAGAGCTATGCCGACCGCAAGGTTTGAGATTTGGATTTCATGGTCGGTAAGCGGGTATTGCTTCAAGTGTCGCCCCCTATGAAGGGCGTGATGTGATTTGGGAAAAAGGGCTAGCTTTGCCCTAGGTTCATTGGCCCGTTTGAGATTCTTGATCGAGTGGGAGAGGTGGCATACAGACTTGCGTTGCCGCCGAGCTTATCAGTTGTGCATCCAGTGTTTCATGTGTCCATGATTCGGAAATATCACAGCGATCCATCTCACGTGTTAGATTTCAGCACTGTCTAGTTGTACAAGGACTTTCTTATGAGGAGGAGCCGGTAGCTATTCTAGACCGGCAGGTTCGTCAGTTTAGATCTAAGAGTCTCCTTTCTGTTCGTGTTTAGTGGAGAGGTCAGCCCGCTGAGGCATCGACTTGGGAGTCCGATTCCGATATGTGGAGCCGTTATCCCTATCTTTTCCCCGACTCAGGTACTTCCTTCTTCTGTCCGTTCGAGGACGAATGGTTGTTTTAGAGGTGGAGGATGTGATGACCCTACTTGTTTTAAAAGTGAATTCTGTATTCTAAGGCCTTAAAAACCTCTTTCGGCATCACCTCAATTTGTGTACGCAGTCCGGGCGCGTAGCCAGAAAGCCACTTTGTAAAAATTTGTGAAAATGATAAATTTTGACTATAAAATGAATTATTTGATTTCGGTCAACATTTTGGGTAAACGAACCCGGACCCATAATTTGATAGTCCCGGAGGGTCCGTAGGAAAATGTGGGACTTGGGCGTATGCCCAGAATCGAATTCCGAGGTCCCAAGCCCGAGAAATGAATTTTTGAAAGAAATTATTTTGTTGAATTAATTATGAGTTTTTGAAAGAGAAATGTTTTTGAAACCATTGGTATCGGGCCCGTATTTTGGTTCCGGATCCCGGTACAGGTCTTATATATTATTTGAGTCGAGCTTGTAAAAATTGGTAAGAAACGGTTTCGAAATGATGTGAATTGGACTTTATTTGAGAAATTTGGCAAGTTTGAAGTTCTTAAGAAATTTCATGATTTTGATGATAAATTCATAGTTGTTGATGTTATTTTAGCGATTTGAATGCACGAGCAAGTCCGTATGATGTGTTTAGGTTGGTGTGCATGGTTGGTTTGGAGCCCCGAGGGCTCGGGTGAGTTTTGGATAGGCCACGGAGTGGAATTTTGACTTAGGATATTGCAAATTTTGAACTAAAGTATTGCAGGCCTGCAGGCTTCGCATTTACGAAGCCTGGCTCGCAAATGCGAGATCGCATTTGTGAAGGCTATGTCGCAAATGTGAACTAGCCCAGGCCAGCACTATCTCGCAAATGTGAGGTTTCCATCGCAAATGCGATTCCCCCCAGCTACTGCCTTAGTCGCAAATGTGAAGAAAATCGGAAAATCAACTTGGTCGCAAATGCGATATTTGGTTCGCAAATGCGAACATAGCAGAGGTCGGGATTCGCAATTGCGAACCCTGGTCGCAATTCCCATATCTGCAACCTGCAATTTTTATACTTAGCCGAAAACTACCATTTTTCACATTCTTTCAAAACCAAAACACTCTTGGGCGATTTTTCAAAGACAGCTCTTCTTCCAAATCGATTGTAAGTCAATTTTAACTCGTTTTCTTCAATCATTAACATCTTTTAACATGATTTCAACTCAAAATCCATGATTTTCATGGGGTAAATTGGGTGTTTTGGGTAGAACCTAGGTTTTTCAAAAATTGGGGATTTGGACCTCAGATTTTGGTTCGAACCTCGGTTTTTGACCATGTGGGCCCGAGGGAAATTTTTGACTTTTTGGGTAACACTTTGGAAAACTCATTTTAATGCATTGAAGTTGATTCATTTAGCGTTTATTGATGTAAAAGTAACTTGTGGCTAGATACGAGCGAACTGGTAGTGGAATCAAGGGGTAAAGCGATAATTGAGACATGAATTGTGTTCGTGGCATCGAGGAAGTATTTGGTCTAACCTTAGCTTGAGGGATTAGGAGTCGAGTCCTATTTGCTACGTGGTGTTTGTCGAGTACGACGTATAGGCATGGTGACGAGTATCTATACGTTGGTGTCAAGCATGCCCGTGAGTCTTATATTGTGATTTTTATGACTTTGTTGTATTGTTCATGCTTTGGTGATGATTTCTTTTGTTGGCAAAGTTTGTGGAAGTAATTGTGGCATTTGAATATTGAGGAGTGTTGGCTCAAGTCGTGTAATGAAATGTGAAAGTGCAAGAGGTAAATTGAACCCTATTAGAGCATTGGCTCAAGTTGTAAAGTGACTTGTGAAGTAAAAGTGAAAAGGAGAAAAGAATGTCTCCCTTGCTGGGATATTGTTGTTATTTTTATGTTGTCCCTTGCCGGGACTTGTTGTTGAATTATTGATCCCTTGCCGGGATTCTTATTGTAACTTCATTTATTTCCTTGCCCTATTGTTTGTGATTGTAGTTTGGGTGAGGAAGAGAGTTAAAGCACGAAAGGTGATGCCGTGTATTGTTTGGTGAGAGAGTGATAAAGCACGAAGGGTGATGTCGTGCATGATTTGTGAGGAAAGAGTGTAAAGCACAAAGGGTGATGTCGTGCCGCATGATGTACCATTCCCTGCCGATTATATTGATTATATGGTGAGAACGAGAGTAAAATCACGAAGGGTGATGTTGTGCACATTTTCATTACTTGATTGCATTGGTGAGGACGAGAGTAAAAGCATGAAGGGTGATGCGGTGCACTTATTGATTTCTGGTTCTTTGTTGATATCTGATACTTACTATTTCCTTCAATTACCTATTGTTTTTCTATTCTGAATTGATATCTCCCCCGCAGCATGCTACCCCTCCCATAGTTGACTGTTTATTTCTGTTCTTCTTTTCCGCTATATATAGTTGAATTGCACAGGTTTATGTGGTAGTCTGGTCCTAGCCTCGTCACTACTTCACCAAGGTTAGGCTTGGCACTTACCAGCACATGGGGTCGGTTGTACTAATACTACACTCTGCACTATGTGCAGATTCCGAAGCAGCTTTTGGACTGTATATTGGCTAGCTACCTTCAGTCCACGCGGAGATCCAAGGTAGATCTGCAGGCATCCGCAGGCCCTGGCTTCTCCCTCTATCCCTTTATCCCTGTTTCATTTCCTTCATTCAGAAATAGTGTATCATTTATTTTTCGGACTTGTATGTATTAAATCTTAGATCGTCTATGACACTATGACACCAGTGCTGGGTGGTTGAGGCTTAAATAGTTGTATTAGTTACATGTTCAGATACTCTATTGATTTTCTTCCGCTTATTTTAAATTTCCGTTGTTTACACGTTATTACTTTATAATTATTAAAGAGAATAAAAAGGGTAAAAAGATTATTTGTTCAATAGTTGGCTTGCCTAACTCACATTAGTAGGCGCCATCACGACTCTCGAGGGTGGAAAATCCAGGTTGGGACACAAAGTGCGGCCAAAACATACCAGAAATAGCATGATGCAAAGTGGAAAATAAGGTGTTAGTGAAAGTTCGAGTGGTCGAGTGGTTTTATGAATTTTGTGGAAGATACAGAGGTTCAGATGAAAAGATAGAAATGTAAAACAACGGGTTGAGTGCAGAGCACTCGGGTCATTTATGGTCATGTGGTTGAGATTCAGTCAGAAAGTCAAACAATTCTTTGCCAAGCCAAGGCAGCCAGTCAGAACAAAGCACGGCAGAGGAAAGGCCACCTTCAGTAAGAATGCCGCAAACTAACCACCACATTTTCAAACTGATAAATTTTTTTTTTGATTGAAATAGGGGCAGGAAATTTCATTTATTCCGGAGGAACCCTCCGTGAGGAAAGCATGTACCGGCCAGGTTCAACCGTAAATCTTCAGGACCCTCCTAGATAATGAGATTCAGTTTAAAATTTTCAGGACTCGCCTGGATAATGGGATTTAATTTTAAGTTCTCAGGACCCTTCTGGATAATGGGACCTAGTTAAATTTCAAGACCTTCATAGATAACAAGATTTGACGTAAGTTCTACCTTTAGGAAATATAATTTAGCTTTAAAGTTGTCACTCTTAAGATGATATTTAATTTGAAATTTTCAGGGCCCTTCTGGATAATGGGATTTAGCTTTTGAGTTCTTATAGCTTTTTTGATAACAAGATTCGATTAACACTCACAGATGTTCCCGGTATCAAACTGGGGCAGAAAAGTTTCTTTTGTTTTGTCTGTTTTGTTCTAATGGCAGGCGCCTACCTGGATAACAAGGGAATACAGTTCAAGTTTTGGCAAACAGGCGCCCACCTGGAGAACAAGGGAATATAGTTCAAGTTTTTGGCAATCAGGCGCCCACCTAGAGAATAACGGAATACAGTTCAAGTTTTTGACAAACAGGCGCTCACCTGGAGAACAAGGGAATATAGTTTAAATTTTGGCAATCAGGTGCCTACCTGGAGAACAAGGGAACCCATTTCAGAATTCAATTCGCATTAGCAAAAACAGAAATTCGCCTCGAGAGTACAGGTCAACAGTTTAAGATGCACAACAGAACTGTAAAAGCAGCGAGACCAAGTTTGAAGATGGTAGATAGGATTGTAATTAATAGGTCATAATTTAGCCTAACTTCTTTTATTTTGTCTCGGTGTAATAAGGAGTTCAGCAAGCAGTAGCAGCAGCAACAATAGTGAAATCACAGTTTCCCGGTTGTCCCAGCTACCAAAATTTTTCGAACTACACTGACCTGATTCCTTTATAGTCAAGGATATATAGGCAACCTCGGAAGCAAGGTTCGGTCAGATCTTTCAAAAATGCTTCCCACGGAGTATCCAAACAGGCAAAAATCGCTCGTATCCACTCACTTTATCTTTGCCCAAAAACTCTTCGTGTTTCCGAGCAAAGAAGGGCAGCTGTGAACATGTGATTTTTGCCCTATGTGAAATACTCCTACAAATTAAAGAAGTGGATTTTTTCCAATTGTTTGCAATTTTATAGAATTTTTTTTGTTAAATTGTTTGCATTTCTGTGCATGTTTACTTTTATTAAAATCATTAAAAAATACCAAAAGTAACATGCATTACATTTAAATTTTGTGTTTATATTTTAGGATTAAATAATTAATTAGTTGATTTATTAAAAATGAAAAACAAAAATTGGTTCACTTGTATATTTTTAACTTTTTAATTTTAGATTAGTAATTTTCTCTTTTAATCTAGGAGCAACTAATTTTTACAAATATCATAGTTAGACAATTAGTTTAATTTTATAACTTAGATTAATTTAGGAGTTAATTGAGGATTTTTATTAATTAAAGAAAGAAAAAGAAAAGAAAAAAAAAAGAGAAAAATAAATTGAAAAGGGTTGGTTCTAAGTTCAATTGGGCTGGAATTTAAATTAGCCCATATCTCACCCAGCCCAAATCTGCCCATCCCTTCACCCCAGCCCAAAAAGGCCTATAACCCTGAGTCGTTCCCTCTGACCCGCCTCGTTCCCCCTTTAATATATAATCACCTTATAATATTTTCCCCCAAAACCAACCCCTAAACCTAAAAGACCTAGAAACGGCACCCAAGTACTGTTCATCGTCTCCCTCATCCGAGTCAACCTTAACTCGCCTAAAACTCAGGCGAGTTCACTCACACACGGGCCCTATCTCTCCATGTCACTCTAATCCTAACGGATTTCTGACAAATAATAAGATTCCTTCAGAATTTTCATGTTGTTTAGACTCTTGAGCGATTTGTTGGTGGAATAGGAGTCGTGGATGGATGGAAATCAATCCATGCTTTCCATTTATCCCTAAAATCGTTCACAAAGGAATTGAATTTTTTTGGATTTTTTGACGAAGGTTCGAGAATATGAGAGGCTTATATATAAGGTAAGGATTTTCTTGGTTGGGGGGGGGGGGGGATTTTTGAGAGAGAAATTTCAGAGGAAAAAATTAAAAGAAGAAAATTAGAGTTCGAAATCTTCTTCTTCTTTTCTATTGTTCTTCTTCATTTTCTGGTCCGAGAACAGAGCAAATACAAAAAATTGTTGAGGGTTCCACGATTTCATTTGATGTCGACTATTGTTTAGAATTTCGAAACATATAGAGTCTATTTTCTCATTTTTGATTTTGGATTTTGGCTAAAATGGAATTCGTTTGAGAAGCTTGAATCTGTTGCTGCTCGAGGCATTAATTGTCAGCCATTGTTTGTTTTGTTGTTCATATTCAGAAAAATCAAAGAAAAAATAAAGGCTCATCTTCATTTCCTTTTCATTTAAGTATTTTTTTTATATGTTGAATGATCTGAAAGTGAGATAAATGCATAACTATATTTGTTTCTTCATATTGGATAATCTTAAAGTTTATTTAACCAAGTTATTAATATTTCTCATTTTATACATTATTAAAAGACCTTATAATATTTTATAATATTTCTTTAAGGATTTATTTGTTATTACACTTTTCCATTTAAGTGAAGTGCATCTTTATTTGTGTGTTTTAGCCGGGTTAGTAGGTTGCTCTCAACATGTTGAGTTTTCTTTGATCAAATGGATATATTCTTTCTTTGTGAGTTCAAGCATTCCATTGAAAAAAATTATCTCATAAATTCCCTTTTTGGTTCATAATGGCAGTAAGGTTTCATTAAGATTTTTGGAACTTTGTTTTAGTTATTGAAATGGTTTGAAAGATTCTTTTAATCTTTGCATTTTCACTATTTAGTTTCAATTAGTTTGGTTCTATTTCTGTTAGTGCGGTTCTACTTTTGCCTTTTGAGCCCAAGCTGTGAAGGTACTGAGCAATTGGTGGTTAATTTAAGGTCCAGTTTTGTTGCTTAACATGTATTAACAATTGGTTATTTTGTTCAGATTTTAATAGATTAGGATCATGATTTGGGTATTAATGCTTCCTTATGTTACCGTATGATAAATCTGTTAATCTGATTCTTTGCTCAATGTTGTATTTTCGGAATTAATGTTGATTTGTGCATAAAGGGTGAATTGGGACAGGCTTGTAAATGGCCCAAATAGGGTTGTGCATATGAATTTGAATATTTTCAAGACTTGGGCCCTAGAATTTGACCCAAATAAATTCATATGTGCTTAAGGTGGATCCTGTGTGAACAAAGTACCTTTCACTCATCAAAAAGTTGGTTTGGAGCTTTTGGGCCTTCACTAAGAGGTTGTTTGGATTGGTGCATCTAAAATCACTATTGCAATTGGTTATAAAAAAAGCACTAAGTTTGTTATACATCATAGCTGTAGTGGTTAAACGATTCAATTAAGTCTTTATGTCATCGATTTAGACAGTAAATGCAATGCACGTTACTAGTAAAATAAAGGGAGAGTCATCTTTAAGGAATAGAATAATGATACTCGTAGTTTGCTTTACGCACGTTCAATATACCATCATGGTTTTGTACACGTTCGTGTGACATAATTACGATCTTAAAAATAAAATCGGGGTATGCGTTCGCGCAACTTCGACTAAGCATTCTTAATAATAATAATAATAAAGCGGTATTAATTGTGGACACGTTCGCGTTACATAATTTTTGACGCGCCAAACAAATGGGTACACGTGCGCGTGACCTGTTTCAAAATATTTTTTTTTAATTAAAAAGAGGCAAACACACATAGGCTCTAAAATGAGTAGTTAAACAATTTAATAAGCCAAGTATGATTAAAGCGACCGTGCTAAAACTACGGAACCCGAGAATGCCTAACACCTTCTCCCGAGTAAACAGAATTCCTTACCCGAATTTTTGTGTTGGCAGACCGTAAATAGAGTCAACTTCCTCGATTCGGAATTCTAAACCAGTGACTTGGGACACCATAAATTATCTCAAGTTGTGACTCTGATTTAAATAAATAATCTCATTTGGATTGTCACTTAAATTGGAAAAAACTCCCTTATACCCTTTCGGGGGTGTGAAAAAAGAGGTGTGACAGATTGCACTCCCACAAACAGGGTTTTGCTTTTACTTCTAAAATTAAGCTAACAATTGAAAATCTAAAGATTTAAAACTAGAGAAGATTGTTTTTGAGTGTTTTCCAAATATATAAAAAGGCCTAGGATTGTGACCATAACCTAGGTGTTTGCCTAATGGGATGAAGACTTTTATGTTCGTTTTATTGACTAGGGTGTATTATAGCTCAAAACACTATGTTGCTCACTCAATACCTCTCGGTTAGAGAGTGGTTTTGCCCAATTTGGCTTTCTCAAGACCAAATGGGTATCTACCAAAGATGTTTATAAGAGCTCAAGTCGGGTTGTTACTATCTCTAGGTTTAACCCTTTAATTAGGTTAATCGATTTCTCAATTGACCCAATTCCTTGTTAGCTAAGTTAATCTAGACTAGATCCCTATTTCTCAAGAAGAGACTAAGCCAAATAGGTATGAATTAATATTTGTAATCATTATTTCCACAAATAAAGCATGAAACAAGATAAATAACAAACACACATTCATAAACAAGTATAAATTAATCACCCATAAGGTTTACACACTAGGGTTGGGTGACAACCCTAGTAAAAATCTAGCTACTCATGCTTGAAATTGAAGAAATAGAAAAAGAAATACTAATTAAACTCATATTGTAAAATTAAAATGATAAAACTACTAAAACAAACAAAAAGAAAATGACTACTGTACCTGTAGATTTCAAAAGTTGACCTAAAATTGAGAAACTTGTCTATTTATACAGGGCTAGAAATTTCTAACAAAAATGCCCTTCAGGAGGTTCTACTGCCGCACAATTCCATGTGCGGTCTGCAAATTTCTTCAACTTGTTTGGAACTGGAGGTCTGTGGCCGCATAAATCTGATCTGCGGTCACGAGGCATTCTTTTTGCGGTCCGCAGATTTGTCACTCCGGTTAGACTTTAGTCATCTGCGGTCCGGACTTTTACGTTATTGTCCATAAGGCACCTCTTCTGCGGCCACACAATTCCTGTGCGGTTCATACTTCTGAGGACTTGGAAACTTGTAACTCTGCAAATTCTTTGAACTTTGTTCCTAGCCATCTTTTGCGGCCGCACAATTCATATGCGGACCGCACTTTGCACAAAGGTCTGCTGGCTTTTCCTTCATCATCTGCAACCGCAGATGAAATTTTGTGGTCCGCAGTTGTGATCTTCTGTGACTTTTATGGCCCTGAGTTTAGATTACTCCTTTTTGAGTTGGATTTCATCTCGGGAGTCCATATTCCAATATTCCTGCAATTTAGCACATTTCATCAGTTTTGGTGTGATGACCCAAAGGGTCATCTTATGATTTATAACCAAATTCTATATATTGAGGCCTTTAAAACCTCATTTTATCCCTCCTTGATTTGTGTGCGCAATTCGAGCGTGTTTCGGGAAAGATTTTATGTTAAAAGTTGATGAAAATAATAATTTTTGCCTTTAAAAGCTGATTTAGTTGACTTCGGTCAATATTTTTAGTAAACAGACCCAAAATTGTGTTTACACAGTCTCGGTAGATCTGTATCAAAATATGGGACCTGGGCGTATGCCCGGAATCGGATTCGGAGGTTCCTAGCTCGAGTTATGAATTTTTGTTAAAAATTATAAGTCTAAAATTTTGATGATTTTTAATAAATTATTAATGTTTGATCTTGTTGGTATCGGGTTCGTATTTTGGTTCTGGAGCCTTATCCAGGTTCAGTATAGTATTTAAGTCATGTTTGTGAAATTTGGTGAGAAACGGAGTTGGTTTGACGTGATTCAGACATCCGGTTAGGAAAATAGAAATTTCAAAATGTTCTTGAGAATTTCATTTGATTTGGTACTAAATTCGTAGTTCTAGGTGTTATTTTGGTGATTTGATCGCGCAAGAAAGTTCGTATGATGTTTTAATACTTGCATGCATATTTGGTTTGGAGCCTTGAGAGTTTAAGTGAGTTTCGGATAGGCTACGGAGTGAAAATAGGATTTTGAACACAGTTGGTTTTTGTTGCAGGCCTCAGACCTCGCAAATGCGAGGTCAATCATCGCATTTGCGATCTCTAAAGAGTTCACATTTGCGAGCTTCTTATCGCAAATGCAAAGAGAAGCTGGGCTAGCTTATGTTCGCAAATGCGACCATTCCTTCGTATTTGCGATGGGGACAGAGGGGAGGCAAACTTCGCAATTGTGATCATCTGCTCACATTTGCGATCAGCTTAGTTCGCATTTGCGTACTTTTCTTCACATTTGCGAAGAAGAAAGGACAGTGGGAATCTTTGCAAATACGATGGATTTCTCCCATTTGCGGGCTTCGCATTTGCAATATCTACAGCTGGTAAAACTTGACTTAGACGAGATTTTTGTTCATTTTTCAAAGCATTAGAAACAAGAAACTCTCTAGGCGATTTTCCAAAGACTACTTCTTCCCCCAAATCATAGGTAAGTGATTGTTAACTCATTCTTTCAATCTTTCACTTTATTTTACAAGATTTCAACCTTGAATCTAAGATTTTTATGGTGGAATTGGATATTTTTGGGTAGAAACTAGGGATTTCGAAATTTGGAGATTTAGGCCTCAAATTGAGGTTGGATTCCAAAACCAATTATATATCCGGGCTCGAGGGTGAATGAGTAATCATGTTTTAGTCCGAATTTCGGGTTTGGACAAAGCGGACCCAGGTGTTGACTTTTGTTGACCTTTTTAAAAATGGCCTAAATTGAATTCCTTGCAATCGTGGGTAGTTCCTAAGGCTTAAATTGAATTGTTTGGTTGGTAATTTTCTAGATTCTATTGGTCTGGAGGCTTGTGTAAAGGGAAATGCGGTGATTGAGCCTTGAGTTTGGCCGTTGATGCGAGGTAAGTGTCGTGGTTAACCTTGGTTTGAGAGATTAGATATTATTTGGTTACTTGCTCCATGTTTGGGTGTTGAGTACAATGTATAGGTGAGGTGACGAATACCTATACGTTGTTGTCGAGTTATAACATGTGAGTGAGCCTTATTCTTGTAAATGTTGTATTCTTGATCATATTGTTCATGTTTAGATTAGCTATTCGATGTGTTGAGTAATTTCTTGTCATGTTTTATTGAATTTGGTATTCATTGAGTATTGACTCATAGTTGGGGTCAGTTGTACTGATACTGTATTCTGCACTTTTTGTGCAGATCGGTACAGGACCGTATTGACCCGAGTTGAGCTGTTGACTTCAATCTCATAGGAGACCCAAGGTAGATCTGGCAGCTTTCGCAAACCCTGGAGTCCCACTTCCAGTTATTTCAGTTTATTGTTTCTTTTAATTTGAAAATAGTTGTACTTTCCTTCAGCCAGTTATTTGTAGTGACTCTTAGAAGTTCGTGAATTGTGACACCAGATTTTGGGTAGTTGTGTATAATTATTTGGGTTATTATAAAAAGTTTGCACTCCTTTACTTTGTTATGGTTTAATTGTTGTTAATTACTGAATTATTTAAGAGTTAGCATATTAATCTCTAATTGTTGGCTTGCCTAACAACTGAAAGGTTAGGCGCTATCACGATCCCGACAGTGGGAAATTCGGGTCGTGACATTTGGGAACACAATTAAATACTTTTAGACTAAAACACAAGCTAAAAGGCGCTAATAAGTAGTCAAAATTCCCACTTATCGGAAACTTTAAGTGATTCATAAGGGGAGTTTGAAGGTTTCAGAACCTTACTCGGTTCAATGCCTACTGTGCCTCGTTGAAGAGACTCGATGTGCCCACCTTACTCATCTTTGTCTGGTCCTCCTTGTAAGCACGTGATTTTTGACCCTCCCCGAGAATTTTCACATTTTTTAGCGTGAATATGTGAAATTGGGTCTAGTATAGCTATTTTAACTATTTTTGCTTTATTTCGTTGCAAAAAGAAAAATTTCAAAAATATATATATAAATTTTAGTTTATGTATCTCTCATAAACTTGAAAATACAAAAATTGCACTTTATTTTTGTACTTTATATAATTTCGAAAATTACAAAAAAAAAATATAGTTCTATTAAGGTTTTATAGTCATTTTAACTTTGAAAAATACAAAAATATTACTTCTCATTTTATCTTAATATTTAAGAAAAACGAAAATTACAAAAATAGTTTTATTAATATTTTGTAGCTATTTTAAATCTTTAAAAAATATTTAAAAAGATATAGTTTTGTTTAAATACTAGACTTATTTTTGGTAGTTATTTTGTTTACATAGGACTAGTTAAGCAACGTGCTCCTATTTCTCGGGTCCGGGCAAAAGAATAATATTCGGGTTTAAACTACCCGATTTTTAGGCCTAATTTTCGGACCTAGCCCACAATAAACCGTGTCCAGGACACATGGGGAACCCCATCACGCGTGGAGGGCATATGCCTCGAACCCCACCACGCGTGGGGCTCATTTTCATGGGCATTGTGTTACAAAACACGGACAAAAGCCAACAGGACTTGGGGGAAAAAATTAGAAAAGAGAACGGACTTTAAAAATTTTAAAAAGGGACTGTTGAGGCTTCTTCTTCAAGGAAGAAGAAGAAGCAAATACCCAGCAAAAAACCCTACGGAAAAACCAGTCCAAACCCTCTGCCTCACGACCACCAAACAACCAGTCGCACCTCCACGCACCTCCATCAACGACCAAACAGCCCCTCCTCCAGCTCCACCGCGTCAACCACTGACCAACATCACCAAACGCGCACCTCCATTGACGTCGGCACCTCCATTGTCGCACCAAACAGTCCACCAAAACCTCCGACCCTAAACCATCGTCAAATAACCAACCCTACTACCCACGACGACCAGTCGAAGACCGGACCCCTAACCATCGTCGAGGACTGTGTCCTCGTCTTCTTCCTGAAAAAGAAAGGTCAAAACCCTACTGTCAAACCCAATTCCTCCATAACCACCACCAAACGAGTCGTCTCCTCCCAAACTTCGTCGACAACAATCCCAAACAGCTCCCTCCGTCAACTGCTCTAACCACCATAACCAACACCCAAACACCACCACTAAACAGACCCCTCGTCGTCAACCACCAGCCCCGTCGAGCAGCAGCTGTCGCTGCTGCTGTTGCGTCACCTTCCCGACTGCCCAAAACCCCAGCCCCATCGCCTTCTTCCTCACCACAAAACCCTAGCAAAAACCTAGGAGCCCTCCCCGTCAAACACTGCCCGTCGACCCCACAGTCGTCGACCAAACAGTCTGTCAGTGAGGTCGAGTTGAAGTCAAGTTCCAGTCCAAAGTCCAAAAGCTGAGTCGAGGTCCGGTTCGTCGATTTTGTTCCGGGGTTTTCGTTGTTGTTCCTTGTTCAGTGAAGTCAGGTTCGAGTTCCGTAGAAAGCACTGTTTGTCGTTCTAGGATTGTCGAGGTTCGAAGGTTGGTGTTCTTCGTCCTTTGTTTCATTTCATTCATTTTGCATCTTATGGTTCAAGGCAATAAATGAAAATATTCTATATTTATGAATGTCAACGATGCAATTTTTGTTGTTGTGTTAAGAATGGTATTTTTATGTTTAGTTACTGCATGCTTAAAGTAAATATGAGCATATGAACGAGGTTATTCTATTTTTCATTTTTACCATGGATATTATTACCTGTTAGAATCGTTTTTTCGTTTAATCTCGGATGGCTTCACTAGCAGGAAATCATAGTTGTTTTAAGTTTACCCTTAAATAGTAAAAATGAGACGAGCCTCGCAAAAAAATAAAAAAAAAAGAGAAAAAAAAGAAAAAGAAAAAATGCACAAGCCGCGGGGCCCTCTAAATGTATATATTAAATACTTAGATTCCGGGACGGGCCATTTAGCAAGTTTCACGGCCCTCCCCAAAAATAATAATGCGCTAGTTGCTTTAGGCGCGCCTTTAATAATGTTATCTCCCTAAACTCGGGTGCACATTTATGTGACCCAAATCCAAATCTCAACGGAGTCGAAATGTGTCTCTAGTCACGGGCGCATTGATTGTGGCGTGGCCCGAGATGCATTTCCATGACGTTGCAAATTCCTTTAAAAAATAAGAATGAGATGAGCCTCGCCGAATAAAAATACAAATTGCGGGGCCCTCAGTAAATACTTGTTTTAAATTACTTAGAATTCAGGAGGGCCGCTTAGTGAATTTCGTGGCCTTCCCAAAATAATAACGCGATAGTCTCTTTAGGCGCGTGTTTAATAATTTACTTTCTTAAGCTCGGGTGTGCATTTCATGCGACCCAAATCCGATCCCAAAACATCAAATAAAATGTGTTCCGGATTATGGGTGCACTTCATGTGACGTAGTCCAAAGACGTGT
This sequence comes from Nicotiana tabacum, assembly GCF_000715075.1. NCBI lineage: Eukaryota > Viridiplantae > Streptophyta > Magnoliopsida > Solanales > Solanaceae > Nicotiana > Nicotiana tabacum. The sequence continues at coordinate 123,834,782 of NC_134086.1, read as the reverse complement.
TTTAAATGATGTTCACATTTCTTTTAAAAACAATAATAGTAAAGCGGTTAAAAGATAAATTTGCACATAAGTTCATATTGTATTAAAAATCAGATAAATAAGCCAAATATAACAGTTGAGCGACCGTGCTAGAACCACGGAACTCGGGAATGCCTAACACCTTCTCCCGGGTTAACAGAATTCCTTATCCGGATTTCTGGTACGCAGACTATAATATAGAGTCATTATTTTCCTCGATTCGGGATTAAAATTGGTGACTTGGGACACCCTAAATCTCCCAAGTGGCGACTCTGAAATAAATAAATAAATCTCGTTTCGATTGTCCTTTAATTGGAAAAAACTCCCCCTGCGCCCATCGGGCGCGGAAAAAGGAGGTGTGACAGCTCTGGCGACTCTGCTGGGGATTGGACCCAGAACCATTGGTTCAGGGTTAGAAATTCGAGCTTAGACAAATTGTTATATTTGGTTTTATCTGATTTTTACATGTTTGAGCCTATTGTGCTAAATGCTGCTTTTACCGCTTTTATATTATTTGAACTGTATATAAACTGTGCCGAAACCTTTCTCTTCTTACCTCCGGGGATGTGCTTACTGGTTGAGACTCCCTATTCTGTTAGTGTCATATCCTAAATAAAAGAGGCTCGGAAAGTTTCTAAGCCGGCTGGCCTTTTGGTTCCCGGAAAGGAGCTTCTTCCTCAGCTCGAGTTGTCCGCTCGGGTACACTATCTAGAACACCGACCCAGGTTTTTGAACCTAGTATAACAAAGCCACATGCCGGATCCCTAGTAGGAACGTTTATTTGCATCATGTGCATTTGACTTAGGGGACTCAACACAGGGGTTGGGTCCGTCTAGGACAAGCAACCTGAAAATAATAGACAATCTTTCGGCATCCTATGTGCTACATGTTGTATTTAGTCAAGGGCGTATGGGTCATTTGGTCATTTCCAGCATGATGTTATTTTAATCAAAGCATGGGGAACATTTGTGGAATCCAAGAAGCCTTGGAATTCCCTATGTCCCCCACGCTTGCTTTTTGGGAAAGCACATGGGGAACATTTGTGGAATCCAAGAAGTCTTGGAATTCCCATATGTCCCCCACGCTTCATATGTTGGGAAAAGCGCATGGGGAGCATTTGCGGAATCCAAGAAGTCTTGGAAATCATTATGTCTCCCATGCCACATTTTTTTTAAAGAAATGATAAATATAAAAAATAAAAATACAAATAAAAAACAAAGCATGAAAATTCAAAAAAGATTTTGTATGTTGTCATCATTTTCCACATATAAGAAAATCGTGAAAAAAGGAGAAAATAACAGCATAGAAGTCCGAGTAGAGTCGAAACTCTGCCGAAATTTTGAAAATGAAAAAATGTCTTGTTAGTTTGTTATATTAAAAGCAAAGGAAAAATAAATAAAAAAATCATCATTGTTCTGTCTTGTTTTTTAAAAAATATAGAAAAGAAAATATTTGTTTTGCCATAAAAATGAAAAAAAAGGTTTTGTTTTAAAATGGGTTTTTATTTGTTTATCTGTTTATGAAAATGTCAAAATAAAAATAAAAATAATAAAATAAAAAGAGTCCGGCGTTGAATGTGATTTTATTATTTGTTCCAAAAATAAGTATATATATAATCCAAAAAAAAAATCAAAAGAAAGTTCAAAATTCAAAAAGATAAAATAGGTAAATAAAAATTCGAAAATATTTTGATTCTTCTTTAGAAAATTCAAAATTCAAAAATACTTTCTTCTTTTCTTTAGAATAAAAAAAAACGAAAATTCAAAAAATATTAGTCTTTCTTTTAAAAAGAAAATCAATCAAAAAATAATATTTCCTCGCTTCTTTTAAAGTAGTTCTTTTAAACGAAAATTCAAAAAAAGGTTAGTTCTTCTGCTTATTATTATTTGCCTACTTATTCTTATTTGACCGAACTACGCAGGTTTGATTCTCACCGGAGGTGAGATACGTAGGCAACCCTCATCGGGTCCAACACCACCTTCTCAAAAAAGAAGGAATGTTTTATGTTTTTCGTTAATTTGTTTGTTTGTTATGAATGAAAAATAATAGTCTATTTGATTGTTGTGAAAAAATAAAAAATAAAAAATAGGCAAGGGTCTTCTCGAAAAATAGTTCATTGGCACGAACTACGCAAGGTCTGATTCATGCGGGGTCATGATACGTAGTCAATCTCCATAAGATTCGACCACAACAAGAAATGAAAAAGAGAATGAAAAAAGAAGGAAAAAGCGAAAGAAAAAATTTTTGAAAAAAAGAAAGAAAAACATCGAAAAAAAAGGAAAATAAAAACAAAGGTAAATAAATAAATAAATATATATATATATATGTATATTGATAATAATAAGGACCGACTGAGTCCATTCTAACATATTTGGTTTTGAATTGTGAAGAAAATTGAGGTGGTTGGTTTGTGCCTCAAAGAAAAATGACAACTAACGTCGAAGCTGTTACAAGTGCTCCAGAGACTCAGAGTGGGAAGGTTCCTCGTCATGAGTCACAATTTGCGACACAACAAGAGCAGTACCACTCTCCTGAGTACCACTCGTACTCGTTTGATCTTGCTGCAAAAACTGAGAAGCCTGCCCGAAAGATGGTACAGGAAGAAATGACCTGAAGAGTGAAAAGCTTAGAACAATGGTTGGAAAACATACAAGGTTTGGCAGGCCAAAAGAGTGTTGCTTTCAAAGATCTATGTATGTTCCCCGATGTCCACTTGCCGCCTGGTTTCAAGACTCCAAAATTTGAAAAGTACGATGGACATGGAGATCCCATAGCCCACCTGAAAAGGTATTGCAATCAACTGAGAGGGGCAGGAAGAAATGAAAAATTATTGATGGCTTATTTTGTGGAAAGCCTTACGGGAGTAGCCTCCGAATGGTTTATGGATCAAGACACGTCTCGCTGGTATGTCTGGGATGACATGGCACAGGCCTTTGTCAGACAGTTCCAATACAACATCGACATTCCCCCAGACCGCATGTCCCTTTCAAACCTGCAGAAGAAACCAAGTGAAAGTTTCAGGGAATATGCCATAAAATGGAGAGAGCAAGCAGCTCGAGTTAAGCCACCCATGGATGACCACGAACTAATTACTGTCTTCCTTCAAGCGCAAGAGCCAGATTACTTTCAAAACATGGTGTCCGCAGTTGGCAAAACCTTCTCGGAAGCAATCAAAATTGGAGAAATGGTAGAGAATGGTCTTAAGACAGGCAAAATTATAAGTCAAGCTGTTCTTAAGGCCGCAACTCAGGCTGTCCGGGTTGAGTCAGATAATCTTAGCGACACAAATGAGGAGATTGAAGAAATCATGATGACATCAGGGTCTAGAAGAGGTCCCAGGAGAACATCTCGAAGGTATGAGCAGCCTCCTCAGGTTTTCTATGGCTCCCCTGAGAAGTATTATCCACCTCAGGACGCTCAGTACTCTGTCGCTCCACCTCAGTATGTTGTCCAGCCACCAGAACACCCCAGGAGGCGAGCACGAGCATCACAAAATTTCCAGAAGTCTCCACAAAATTTTCAGATGCCTTATAACCCACAGCCAAGCCAGTGGTATAAAGGGGAACAAAGGTTGAAAGATAATTTTACACCAATAGGAGAGTCCTATGAAAGCTTATTTGAGAAATTAAAGAATCATGACATGATTGCACCTATTCCTCCAAATCGTGTGGACCCACGTGTAAGAAGCTTTGACCCTTCTAAAAGGTGTGAATACCATTCCAATGTCCAAGGGCACAATGTTGAAAGCTGTCGGGATTTGAAAAGAGAAATAGAAAGAATGATCCAAGAAGGGCGGATTGTGATCAATAATAGTGACATGGAGCACTCGAACCCTATCGAGAACTTGTTGACAGAGGGTGACGATGTTGAAGCGGGTAATGGTCTTGGCAGTGTTGATGCAAAGCTCAGTGGCTAAGATGCCAATTTTTTGGGGAGGACGCTTCGTTCCTTGGTCAGCAAGAGAGAAGCTTGTGGTGGCTTATTTTTGTGGTCATTTCTGTTGTTCGGATTATTAAGGTTGTAATTGGGATTTTGTTATGTGTCAAACCTTTTTATCTTTCCATTTTGTCATAGCAGTTTGTTTAAATTTTGTCCAGTTTGTGTTAGGATTTTATTCTGGCTATTTTGTTTGTTTTATTATTCAAACCATTTCGCCGGAAGTCTAATACAAAGTCGGTCTTTTGTTAGTTCCAGTCGTCTTTTGTTTAGTCCTTTTATCATTTCATTCAATGCCGATTCTAGTGACATGACATGCGCACACACTTTGGGCTTAGTCTTTAAAGTTAATCACCAAACCCTGGAGAGGTGATCAGAACAGTTAAAGAAAAATAAGAATGGTTGAGATCGTACAAAGCTCGAGTCATGTGAAACTGGGCAAGTTAAACACAAAGAAAACCGTTAAAGAAAGATTCGCCTAAATTGGCATGAGGGTCGTTCATAATAATGAGAATGAGAGTGTCGCCCAACGGTGTTTTAGAAGTGACAAATGAACAAACAGATGTTGAATATAATTGTCAAGTCCGACACCATCGGAAGAGACTATAAATCTATTGTTTAATTGTGTTGTTTGCCCTTGGCATGTGTTGAAGACTGGAATGACGAAGGCATTTTGTTCTGCTACCCAAACACTTTATCCTTCGTTAGCCCTTTGAGCCTTATTTATTTTCTTTCATACCCCTCGTTCGGAATTAGTAGCAACGAATAAATACGCAAGCATAGCAGGTAAGAGAAAAGAAAGAAAAGAAAACAACAAAATGGAAAAAGAAGAATAAAAGAAAAAGAGAGAAAAAAAACGACAAAAAGAAAGGAGAAATGAGAAAGGAAAAGAGAAAAGAAAAGAAAAGTGATAAAAAAAAAAGTCAAATGGAAAAGAGGAATTGGGAACTACGTTTGACCTGATTCCTCAAAGAGGATACGTAAGCGCTTCACGGCTCGGTCATAGTTTTGAAAAATGAAAAAAAAAATCAATTAAAATATCCCCAAGCAAGAAACTGGGGGCAAAAAGTTGCGTTTGATGTGAATAAATCTAATTCCGAAGGTTGTAATTAATAACCCAAAATTAATGCATTTTGAGCCTTTTATACCCTTTCTTTTTAGCCTATCCAAAACCCACATTACGGTCCAAAGAAAGACCTTCCGATCAGTCTTCAAAAGATGCCAAATCAGACAAATGAAGAGTCTTACCGGCGAACATAACATTCTGTTCCACAGCAGAAAGGACTCCAATCTCTAGCAGAAAGAGTCATACCGGCGACACTCCAAATCCCCAGCTGGAAAGTGATACAAATGAGAGAGTCTTATCGGTGAAAACCTTCACAAGCACCATAAGGCGATGAAAGCTGAGAGAAAACCCAAAATGAGAGAGACTTGATAGTGAAAACCCTTCGGGCACTAGAAGTCGAATAAGATTGAGAATCAGATGGGGAATCGCCAATTGAAGATCTTGAAAGATGATTGACGTTACAGGATAGGCCACATACGCATGTCATGGCCATTAGAGTCGGTATCTGCGTTTGATAGGTTTTTATTTATAGTTTGTTTTGTTAAAAGGTCGTCTTTTTCCTTTTGTCCCTTTATTCTGTTCCCTTTTTATCTTTTACCTTTCATAGAAAAATCCCCAATAGAGTCTGCTCGGTCAGAACAAGTGTGAATTGACTTCAAAATAGGCCATCAGCTTTTCAAGATGAGATCTGACTAGTACCTCCAAATGATATCGTCAGCAAGGAACAAGCACGAGGCCAGTGTCAATAAAGATATCCCCAGCAAAAGGGAATTAACAAAAGGATTGACGAGCGTCAAGAGGGATATCCTTGCCAAAACCAAGGTTATAAACCTCAAAGGCCAAGGCCCATGGACAAAGCAAGGAAAGCAGTGAGCATGATTTGGCGAAATCCATACTAGACTAAAAGGTCGGGGAAATGCCAGTTTCCGAGCTATGCCACAAAAGAAGAGGGATATCCCCAGCAGAAAGGGATTGTACCCAGCAAATAAAATCGTCCCCAACAAGTTGGGCAACGCAAAGCAAGGAAGGAAAAAAGAAAAGGCCATCTCGTTGGGAGTATCACAACCAACCACCATGTTTTAAACTAACAACTTTGTTTGATTTGAAACAAGTAAAGGAAACGGCATTGATGCAGAAACGCATGCCACAAGGGATATTATCAAACTGGGGTAGAAAATTTTCCTTCCATTTAGAAAATTTTCTGGAAGTCAGGTACCCCCAGCTGATAACATTTTACCCCCCAACAGGTAAGTAAATAATCCCCACCAAGTTTTCCAGGTAAGACATTTTCAAGTCTTAAGGATATGTTGGGTTAATCCGCCGTCAAATAGGATCTGTCGGGTTCATCCGCCCTCAAATAGGATCTGTTGGGTTCATCCGCCCTCAAATAGGATATGTCGGGTTCATCCGCCCTCAAATAGGATCTGTTGGGTTCATCCGCCCTCAAATAGGATCTGTTGGGTTCATCCGCCCTCAAATAGGATATGTCGGGTTCATCCGCCCTCAAATAGGATCTGTTGGGTTCATCCGCCCTCAAATAGGATATGTTGGGTTCATCCGCCCTCAAATAGGATCTGTTGGGTTCATCCGCCCTCAAATAGGATATGTCGGGTTCATCCGCCCTCAAATAGGATCTGTTGGGTTCATCCGCCCTCAAATAGGATATGTCGGGTTCATCCGCCCTCAAATAGGATATGTTGGGTTCATCCGCCCTCAAATAGGATATGTTGGGTTCATCCGCCCTCAAATAGGATATGTTGGGTTCGTCCGCCCTCAAATAGGATATTTTGGGTTCGTCCGCCCTCAAATAGGACATGTCGGGTTCATCCTCCCTCAAATAGGATCTTATTTTCAAAGTTATTGTTAAAGACAGGCGCCCATCTGAATAACGAGAGGAATACTTTTGTCTGTGCATTTCATATTTTAGGCGCCCACCTGTATAACCAGGGAATACATTTTGTGTCTTTACCCATAGGAGATGCATTTCCTCCTAAGTTTTAGTTTTACCCATAGGAGATGCATTTCCTCCTAGGTTTGTTTAGTTTCACCCATAGGAGACGCATTTCCTCCTAGGTTTGTTTTAGTTTCACCCCATAGGAGATGCATTTCCTCCTAAGTTCATTTTACCCATAGGAGACGCATTTCCTCCTAAGTTTAAGTTTTACCCATAGGAGACGCATTTCCTCCTAAGTTCACTTTTACCCATAGGAGACGCATTTCCTCCTAAGTTTAAGTTTTACCCATAGGAGACGCAGTTCCTCCTAAGTTCAAGTTTTACCCCTAGGAGACGCATTTCCTCCTAAGTTCATTGTAGTTTCACCCGTAGGAGATGCATTTCCTCCTAAGTGGTTGTTAAAGAAAAAAAAACAAAAAAACAAAAAAACAAAAAACAAAACCACAAAAAATGACCTAGTCTGATGAACCTTCTCCTAGGATCCAAATCTTAGTCCGATGAATTTTTCTCCTAAGATAGAGACCTAGTCTGACGAACCTTCTCCTAGGATCTAAATCTTAGTCTGATGAATCTTTCTTATAAGATAACCAAAAATAAAAGACCTAGTCTGACGAACCTTCTCCTAGGATCAAAATCTTAGTCTGACGAATTTTTCTCCTAAGATAGAGACCTAGTCTGACGAACCTTCTCCTAGGATCAAAATCTCAGTCTGATGAATCTTTCTCCTGAGATACCAAAAACAAAAAATGACCTAGTCTGACGAACTTTCTCCTAGGATCAAAATCTTAGTCTGACGAATTTTTCTCCTAAGATAGAGACCTAGTCTGACGAACCTTCTCCTAGGATCAAAATCTCAGTCTGATGAATCTTTCTCCTGAGATACCAAAAACAAAAAATGACCTAGTCTGACGAACCTTCTCCTAGGATCAAAATCTTAGTCTGACGAATTTTTCTCCTAAGATAGAGACCTAGTCTGACGAACCTTCTCCTAGGATCAAAATCTCAGTCTGATGAATCTTTCTCCTGAGATACCAAAAATAAAAGACCTAGTCTGACGAACCTTCTCCTAGGATCAAAATCTCAGTCTGATGAATCTTTCTCCTGAGATACCAAAAACAAAAAATGACCTAGTCTGACGAACTTTCTCCTAGGATCAAAATCTTAGTCTGACAAATTTTTCTCCTAAGATAGAGACCTAGTCTGACGAACCTTCTCCTAGGATAAAAATCTTAGTCCGATGAATCTTTCTCCTAAGATGCTAAAAAAAAAGACCTAGTCTGATGAACCTTCTCCTAGGATCAAAATCTTAGTCTGACGAATTTTTCTCCTAAGATAGAGACCTAGTTTGACGAACCTTCTCCTAGGATCAAAATCTTAGTCCGATGAATCTTTCTCCTAAGATGCTAAAAAAAACCATTTTGAAAAAAAGAGTCATTTTCCTAAATCCAGGCGCCATTTTCCTAAACCCAGACGCCCACCTGTATAACGAGAGGAATACATTCAGTTTTTACTTTCAAGTGTTGAAGTTGGGAGCCCGCCCAGATAACAGAGGCATACATTTCAGTTTTTACTTTCAAGTGTTGAAGTTGGGAGCCCGCCCATAGAACAGAGGAATACATTTCAGTCCTTACATTTCAAGCATTGAAGTTAGGCGCCCACCTGTATAACAAGGGAATACATCCTAATCTAGTGTTTAGTTCACTCTCAGCACTGCATCAATAGTATCAGTGGGCTACGATTTTGCTAACGACTCACAAACCTCCCCAGTGCAAACTGGGTTAGGAAATTTTGTTTGTTTTGTTTGTTTTGATTGTCAGGGACCCGCCTGTAGAACGAAGTTGGTGGTATGTCAAAGATCGAAGAAGTCAGGAGTCCGCCTGTCAAAGATCAAGCAGTGACCCACTGGAAAGCAGAAGGATTACAACAGAAATCCCCAGCATTCAACCAAGTTATAAATAGCAGAAGCTCGCCTCAAGAATGCGAGTCAACATCTGAGATGGTCGACAAAAGCTGGACACAACATAAAAAGAAAAAAAAAATAAAAAGAAGAAAAACAAAAAGGGAGAAAAATACGGAAGTGGAGAACAAATGTGGTCTGTTCAAGAACTAGCGCCTATAACTAGCAAGTATCAAGATTCAAATCCAAAGTCTGTATGAAGCATCATTCAAGACTCAAGACCAAGTTTCAGAAGACTTAAGAGATAGGAATCCTTGTAACTAGTAGCTGATAGGCTTAGTTAGTCTTTTTCAGTTTTCATTTTTGTTGTAATGACAGGACCGCGGACCGGAACCTCAACGGAACGACACCTCGATCGGCTCTTCACCTCGGTACACTTCACTATCTCTCTCATATCCCGAACTACACGTGGCCTGATTCCTGTATAACCAAGGATATGTAGGAAGCTCAGATACCAGGGCTCGGTCACATTCCCTCCTTTTCCTTAAGTGTAGTCCGTCCAAGTAATGGTCGGGTCAAAAAACACGTCTAGTCGTTCTTTGTCGGAAAACTCTTCGTGTTTCCAGTCAAAGAGGGGCAGCTGTAAGCACGTGATTTTTGACCCTCCCCGAGAATTTTCACATTTTTTAGCGTGAATATGTGAAATTGGGTCTAGTATAGCTATTTTAACTATTTTTGCTTTATTTCGTTGCAAAAAGAAAAATTTCAAAAATATATATATAAATTTTAGTTTATGTATCTCTCATAAACTTGAAAATACAAAAATTGCACTTTATTTTTGTACTTTATATAATTTCGAAAATTACAAAAAAAAATAAAATATAGTTCTATTAAGGTTTTATAGTCATTTTAACTTTGAAAATTACAAAAATATTACTTCATATTTTATCTTAATATTTAAGAAAAACGAAAATTACAAAAATAGTTTTATTAATATTTTGTAGCTATTTTAAATCTTTAAAAATTATTTAAAAAGATATAGTTTTGTTTAAATACTAGACTTATTTTTGGTAGTTATTTTGTTTACATAGGACTAGTTAAGCAACGTGCTCCTATTTCTCGGGTCCGGGCAAAAGAATAATATTCGGGTTTAAACTACCCGATTTTTAGGCCTAATTTTCGGACCTAGCCCACAATAAACCGTGTCCAGGACACATGGGGAACCCCACCACGCGTGGGGGACATATGCCTCGAACCCCACCACGCGTGGGGCTCATTTTCATGGGCATTGTGTTACAAAACACGGACAAAAGCCAACAGGACTTGGGGGAAAAAATTAGAAAAGAGAACGGACTTTAAAAATTTTAAAAAGGGACTGTTGAGGCTTCTTCTTCAGGAAGAAGAAGAAGCAAATACCCAGCAAAAAACCCTACGGAAAAACCAGTCCAAACCCTCTGCCTCACGACCACCAAACAACCAGTCGCACCTCCACGCACCTCCATCAACGACCAAACAGCCCCTCCTCCAGCTCCACCGCGTCAACCACTGACCAACATCACCAAACGCGCACCTCCATTGACATCGGCACCTCCATTGTCGCACCAAACAGTCCACCAAAACCTCCGACCCTAAACCATCGTCAAATAACCAACCCTACTACCTGCGACGACCAGTCGAAGACCGGACCCCTAACCATCGTCGAGGACTGTGTCCTCGTCTTCTTCCTGAAAAAGAAAGGTCAAAACCCTACTGTCAAACCCAATTCCTCCATAACCACCACCAAACGAGTCGTCTCCTCCCAAACTTCATCGACAACAATCCCAAACAGCTCCCTCCGTCAACTGCTCTAACCACCATAACCAACACCCAAACACCACCACTAAACAGACCCCTCGTCGTCAACCACCAGCCCCGTCGAGCAGCAGCTGTCGCTGCTGCTGTTGCGTCACCTTCCCGACTGCCCAAAACCCCAGCCCCATCGCCTTCTTCCTCACCACAAAACCCTAGCAAAAACCTAGGAGCCCTCCCCGTCAAACACTGCCCGTCGACCCCACAGTCGTCGACCAAACAGTCTGTCAGTGAGGTCGAGTTGAAGTCAAGTTCCAGTCCAAAGTCCAAAAGCTGAGTCAAGGTCCGGTTCGTCGATTTTGTTCCGGGGTTTTCGTTGTTGTTCCTTGTTCAGTGAAGTCCGGTTCGAGTTCCGTAGAAAGCACTGTTTGTCGTTCTAGGATTGTCGAGGTTCGAATGTTGGTGTTCTTCGTCCTTTGTTTCATTTCATTCATTTTGCATCTTATGGTTCAAGGCAATAAATGAAAATATTCTATATTTATGAATGTCAACGATGCAATTTTTGTTGTTGTGTTAAGAATGGTATTTTTATGTTTAGTTACTGCATGCTTAAAGTAAATATGAGCATATGAACGAGGTTATTCTATTTTTCATTTTTACCATGGATATTATTACCTGTTAGAATCGTTTTTTCGTTTAATCTCGGATGGCTTCACTAGCAGGAAATCATAGTTGTTTTAAGTTTACCCTTAAATAGTAAAAATGAGACGAGCCTCGCAAAAAAATAAAAAAAAAAGAGAAAAAAAAGAAAAAGAAAAAATGCACAAGCCGCGGGGCCCTCTAAATGTATATATTAAATACTTAGATTCCGGGACGGGCCATTTAGCAAGTTTCACGGCCCTCCCCAAAAATAATAATGCGCTAGTTGCTTTAGGCGCGCCTTTAATAATGTTATCTCCCTAAACTCGGGTGCACATTTATGTGACCCAAATCCAAATCTCAACGGAGTCGAAATGTGTCTCTAGTCACGGGCGCATTGATTGTGGCGTGGCCCGAGATGCATTTCCATGACGTTGCAAATTCCTTTAAAAAATAAGAATGAGATGAGCCTCGCCGAATAAAAATACAAATTGCGGGGCCCTCAGTAAATACTTGTTTTAAATTACTTAGAATTCAGGAGGGCCGCTTAGTGAATTTCGTGGCCTTCCCAAAATAATAACGCGATAGTCTCTTTAGGCGCGTGTTTAATAATTTACTTTCTTAAGCTCGGGTGTGCATTTCATGCGACCCAAATCCGATCCCAAAACATCAAATAAAATGTGTTCCGGATTATGGGTGCACTTCATGTGACGTAGTCCAAAGACGTATTTTAAATGATGTTCACATTTCTTTTTAAAACAATAATAGTAAAGCGGTTAAAAGATAAATTTGCACATAAGTTCATATTGTATTAAAAATCAGATAAATAAGCCAAATATAACAGTTGAGAGACCGTGCTAGAACCACGGAACTCGGGAATGCCTAACACCTTCTCCCGGGTTAACAGAATTCCTTATCCGGATTTCTGGTACGCAGACTATAATATAGAGTCATTATTTCCTCGATTCGGGATTAAAATTGGTGACTTGGGACACCCTAAATCTCCCAAGTGGCGACTCTGAAATAAATAAATAAATCTCGTTTCGATTGTCCTTTAATTGGAAAAAACTCCCCCTGCGCCCATCGGGCGCGGAAAAAGGAGGTGTGACACTCCTCGATTACCAAACATCAAAGATAGCTGGCAACGCCTAACGGAGCGAATAGGACCCGAGCATCCTCTGGGACTGTGAAAATAATCATCCTCTTGCACTCGGGGTCCATGCTTGGAGCATGGAACTACTTCACCAATCTTGGGCTCGTGCTCGGCCCGTCAGCTCCCGAAGGCATGTCCTTCTTAGGTATCTCCAGGTGGCCCAGACCGGAGAAATCTTCCAATATAGACGTATCAATGCCATTAAAGAAGGAGTGGAGAGGGTCTTCTACACCTTGTTCTACTTCACTTTATTTTTCTTTGCCATCGTGGGCCTTTTCGAGCATGGACTCGGTGTAGGAGGGAATCTCCATGATGTTTGTTACATCGGTCGCTTCTTTTGATATAGAAGCGGCTTCTCGGGAGGTCTCATCCCCCGTTTCCATTTCATCCCCTCGAGTCGAAGGGAGATCAACCTCATGGATCTCTTCTCGGCCTCCACCTACTCCCCAACAGGGGTCGATCCGTGAGCGACAAAGATGTCGTCTTCTTCAGACTCATCCCTGAGCCAGCAAAGTAAGTCAGAATCCGGCACCTAGGAGTTGGTACTCTTCTTGGGCATACGAACCCGAGTAGCCTCCCTCTTTTTTATCTTCACCTCAGCCCCCTCCGAGCCGAGGATTTCCTTTTTCTCTTCTTCTCCTACGCGGCAACCCGGGGTTGTCCCCTAACTGAGGGATCAACGGGTAAGGACGTATCTTCATCCCCTTTTAGCGGCTTAAGTTCGGTGGTCTTAGACAAACCTGTGAAGGAAAGAGAAAGGGTCAGTATTATGTAAGTCCATGTCGTGATAATAACTATTCTGAGAAGAGCCTTACCATGAGAACGGGCACCCCATCGGCCCTTCGAAAGCTTGCGCCACGAGCGCTTAAAATACGACATCTGCTTGCAGATGTCTTCGATCCACTCCTTGAGCTGGGGGACCGCATTGGGAACCCGAGCAACAGCTGCATGATCACAAATACTGATGGTGAGAAGGAAACAAAGGAGACTTAACACTTAAGGAAAGATTACACTTACGATATGCATTCCACTTCTCGGGAAATGGCAGAAATTTGGGAGGAATTAAATCTTCGGTCTTCACTCGAATAAAGTGTCCTTGCCATCCTCGATCTCGATCCTCGTCAATGCTCGAAAATGGGCCCTTGCTGGCTTGGCGAGTGAGCTTGGTTAGTCCCCCTCGAAAAATTCAAGGGCTATATAGATGGAGCATGTGGTCGAGGGTGAACCGATGAGACTTAGTGTTATTCGTAAAGTAACAGAGGAAGATCACGATCCTCCAAAGAGACTGGTGGATTTGCCCAAGGTACACCTCGTATCTCATGCAAATTCCAAAACAATTGCATCTACCGAGCCCAGTATGAAGGGATAAGTGTAAACACTTAAATACCCCTCTACATGAGTGGTGATATCGTCCTCAGGCCCGGGGACTACCACGTCCTTACCTCCCCATTTACAGTCCTCACGGATAATGGGGAGGGTATCTTTGGTAACAGGGCATACGTATCTCGATGCCTTTCACCTTGATCTTGCTTGGATAAGGCCTTCTCGGCTTTGAAGTCGTCTAAGATTGAGCAGCCCTCGGGAACAAAACATTTCATATGGGGCTCTAGGGCTGCTTCAGCGGCAGCTACCTCGGTAACAGCCTTCTCAAGAATAACCACTTCGGGGACGGCTGCCTACCTGTGGCCGGATGAGAATATGGAGGGGTTGCTTGCTGAGGAACTGATTTAGAAGTCTTGGCCATCATAAATCTGGAAAAGATATGAAGATTTGAAGAGAGTGTATGTAGATTTGAAGTTTGAAAGTGAAGATATAAGGTTCTAGGTTGAAAATCCAAGAAAATGTATGAGGGTTGGAGGTTCAATATGAAGATATAAAGGTTCTAGAAACAAGGGATGAAGATTTGAGAAAGACGAAAGCCTTTGTAGAGCTCGAAGGTAAATATCAAGATCAGAAATTGAAGGGAAAAAAAGGGGGTGAAGCTTTTATAGAGGAAAATGTTGTCGTTACACGACGTTTCAAATTCAGAGGCGATCAGCCAATGGTTGACACATGTCTGAAGTTAGAACGATGTAATTGATGGGACGTTTTGGATTCTTCACCGTCTCAGTTGTAACATACGAAGGAAGGAACTAGGGTACATCTATCGTTTCCCATCATTTTGGCAGACCTACTCTCTGAGAAACGATGGACTATCTGTATACGGGTGAACTTGGGGTCAGCACATACCCCAATTTCTCGGTGAGCCTGACGAAGTATGAACGTATGAGATAGAGACCGACTTCGAGAACTCATTGGTCGAGGCCGAAACGGGGTGCCTGCCATCGGGCCCGACAAGTCAACACTTGCCAAATCCGGAACGAGTTCCAAGACCTCGGTAGGCAGTACAAATAGTTGCACACGACTAATAGAGGGTTGTGATATCCGCACCTAACCGGATATCACTGCATGGATCTCGCTCAATGCTGGTAGCGTATCAGCGATTGATGTATAAGGAGGGATTTTTACCTTTTTTAGAATTGTACTAGTGGTAAAACTCCCCTACTATATAAAGGGGAGGTTTCTTATTCAATGGACATATTGTAACATGCATATCAAGGCAATATAAACTTATTTTTATGCTTAGATATTGAAAGGTTCTTATTTTATTCATAGTTCTCCACACACATTTGGCTTCGAACCGCGGGCCCGATCGAGGGTAAGGCTATTGTTAAACTAAAATCCGAGCTCGGACTCAACGTCATAACTAATTTGGTTATTGATTTCATCGTTAATTTGTTTATCTATTATGCTTGATTTGTTGTATTGAATCTATCCACATGTCCTTAGAACTGCGTACAAATTTAATTATTATCCTTAAACAACTGTCTCAATATATTCATATATGCAACTATAAAATCTTGGCCGGTATCTTCTTGAATAAAGTCATTAAATTATTGCAAATAAAGCATAGTAGTGAGAATACTGAATACTATGAGATCATTTGCACTTTGCATGGAAGTGCTGAATTCCAAAGGAGACAATATTGCAGCAATTATGGTACGGTGGGTCACGTGGTAACTTTTCAATTTAGTGGCATGCGTTCAAAGGAAACTCCTTTAGAGGAAAAACATGAGAGAATAACACTTACTTGTTAGATGCCCCTTTGATTTTATTTTTCCTGTTTTTTTGGGTACGTATCTAATATACTTTTTCCAAGAAGAAGGGTGGTCATTTCTTGTTCCAATTCTTGTGCATGGTACAAGGGACAAACTCTGGTTTTTACCCTAAAGATTGTCGTTCCTAGCTAGACCTAGGAATCATAACATTTATTTTTAGTTTCACCAAAGAGGAATCTTGAAACTTGTGAATTGAATTTCTTTCTATGACGACACTATGATATTAGGTGAATAAATTGAAGAAAATGCTTGAGTCGGTCATTGATGTGAATTGAATTCATTCAAGTGATTGATAGAAAAGAATTGAATAAAATTATGGGGAGTTCAATTCATACAAGTGAACGTGCAAAATTTGGCAGTGTTTCAAGTGAAGTGACATTAGAGGCTATCCCTTGTGTTTGGGTTTCATGCCCTCAAGAGTATCTTGGCAATGGCATGATTTCTTTTTGTCATGTAAATATTGGGATTATTCTCTCCTTGAAATCAGAATAGTGCAACTTGCATGAGTTAGGTTAAAATAAAAGTTGATGCCTCAGGTCTAATATATATATATATATATATATATATATATATATATATATATATATATATATATATATATATATATATATATATTTGATTGGGTTGCACGCCGCGTTTTACTAACAAAAGTTTTACTGTTCTTTTTGGAATCTACACTAAGAATGAATTTAACTTGTATTCATGGACAGTGTAAAAATTATGTTATTGGTGCAATTTTAACTACCATGGCAAATTATTTGCTTTATTTTAAGTTAAAAAATAAGTTTATTATGAATAACTATTTATAATTATTTTTAAACGATCTGATTAAAAATAGCTAGTTATCAGTATATAAAGTTAAATTGATTAAGAATATGTACAGCTAACAGGTATTTCAATTACAAGTAGGTAGAATTTGTACTACCATTGCCGCAGTGATCATGCTTCTAACTAAATTATCTATAATTAATAATTTTTGGGCTATAATATACGCAATTTGGATAGAAATTGATTCGTTTACTCGTCTTTTCCTTTCCTTCATCTTTGCTTGTTGGATTATATTAACCTATCACTAATCATTTTCATTTGATGTAGAAACTTAGTGGCGTAACTCACTTAAACCAATGACAGGCTAGAAGATACCTCTACAAGTATTAGTACTTTAGACTTTTTTTTTTGCTAATATAATACTTTAATTTAGACTTTGCCTTAGGTTTGGTTCTTCGATCTGATTTACATTTGTTCTCTATACAGCTGTGTGATCTCTATTGACTATTGAGATTGAATGGCCCATTTCTCTTGATCCCTTTTCTTGGGGTCTCTTTCTTTCTCTCTTTCTTTCTTGTGCTGTCTTCTTCAAGTCTTGAAGCCCACAAAATTCCCCCTTTCCATTCCATAATCTAGTTTCAAGGGTTTATTTGCACTTTTTAAAATTTTCTTCGTTTTCCAAGATTCATATTTCTTCAGACGACTGAATAAAGATAAAAGAAAGCGAGATAATTAGCTGAAAAATGAAGGGCTAGCTTTTACTATTTTTGGAGCACTTTTTGTAATAATTGTAGATTCCTATCACTTTGGTCGGTAGAGAGAACTCCTCAGCTAATAATTGTAAAGATAAAGGTGCATAACAATCATATGATAAAGTAAAGGGAGAAAACTTCATATTTTTTTTTCATTTTTTATATTTTGATATTTATCTATTGAGCTGGGGAGGATAGTGCAGGAAAAGAGCTACGGATCTGGTAATGATAACACGTGATACATATAGAATAGTAGCTCTACTAGCTAGCTAGGAGTGAGTTTTTATTTTTTTTTCTTCGATTTTCATAGTTTTCTTCATTCCTGATTCACCCCTGTTTCTTGGTAATACCACTTTTTTTCTTTTTTGTTTAAAAGACTACATTCTATTAATTAACGATGAAATACAGGGAGCATTTGCTTAGAAACAGTGTTACAAAAAGTTTGAAGAATACTACTGTGGCTAAGTCCATGTGGATGGTCAGCGCCATATTAATCTACTACTCTATTACAAAAAGGATGGTTGATGCTGCCACTACTAGAAGGTACATCAAAAAGGATTACAAAAAAGAGTTGTTGAGTGTGCTTGTGCAGTAGAAGTTGTAGGGGTGTGCCTACGTCTGTGCCATCCCCATTTATCTTCAAGCATGTCTTCCAGGAGAAATTTCGGTGGAGTTTGCAAAAAGATGATGTTGCTGCCCATCATTTGCATCCCAAAATGTGCTAGTCTATCTGCTACTGTGTTCAGCTCCCTGTAAGTGTGAACTATGGACGTATCACTCAGCGACTAGATCAGGGATCTGCAATCATTAAGCAAATATGAGTGCATTGTGTTTGTATTATTAAGCATGGTAACTACCTCTGTTGCGTCCGTGTGGATTTGAAGTGGTGTCAGGCGGTAAGTTGCTGCTAGTTGTGATCCTCTGAATAGCGCCATGAATTATATATTAGTGTCATTACTTGCGAGATAGTTTCCCGCATAGCCCAACACCCAATCGTCATTTGTATCTCTGAATACTCCCCCAAACTCAGCATTAGTATGTATGACTGACTGCCCCATCCGTATTTAGTTTGAAATAGCCCATAGGAGGGGTTTCCACTTAATGTACATAGGTAATGATTGTTTTTTATGTGTGGAGCTATTGGTTAGATAATAAAATTCGTTGGCAAGTTTAGTAATTAACCTAATGTTGGGTGAACATTTGGAATGTTCAAAGATATTTTTATTTCTAGTATTCCACAAATGCCATAACGTGAATGGAATAAGTATTTAATGAGGTATTGAAGCTCTAGTGTTAAACCATGTGGCCGAATAATATTTTTGAGCCACGCATAGTTGGGGAGTATTGTATACTTAATATTTCGTATGAAACTGACTAATCGCATGGCATGCCAACAGTGTCTTGCATTAAGGAAATTGAAAAGAATATGGCTAATTATTTCTTCTTGTACTCCATATAGAGTACATAGGTTAGAAGAGAGGATTCCGAGTGTATATAGGTAAAATTTGGTCGAAAGACGGTTGTGGCTTATTAACCAAAGAAACGATTTAATTTTTGGTGGTAAGTGCATTCTCCATATCCATCCATGAAGATTTGGAATTTAGTTGGAGTGTGTTAGTGCTTTATAACAAGAACTAACAGTGAATTTTCCTGAGGTGTTAAGGCCCCAAATGATGCAATCTAAGCCTAATGAATTGAACGGTAAATAAATACTATTGATCTTTTCCATTAGGACTGGTGGTAACTCAAAGGAGGTGACTGGGACCATGGCTTGTCCAGAGTTGGTGTCTCCTCCATGTGTGATGGGGTGAGTTCCCTGAGCGTTAGGGTAATCACTACAGCAAAATTCCTCATCTCCGGGTTTACTGTAGGGCGTAGCTTGATCAAACATTTGGTCACTTCTGGAGGGCAGTTTAGCAATATTTTTTTGGCGTATTGCTCCTTTAGGACGGAGATATGGCAAGCCCCTAGCCACACTGGTTCCATTCTTTTTTCCCTCATTTCGTCCATGACTATTGCGATTTCCTGGTGGGACAGAATTTCTTGGTTGTTTGGAGATGGTGGTTGTGGGCTCATGGATCTTGGTGAGGGAGTGAGTGGTTCAAATGGACTCATTGGTGATAGTGGTATCAATGGTTGTTGCATGTAATTCTAATCATGTATCCATGGGATGGAAGACTGTGTTGGTGGGCAGAATGGTAACTCCTCGTAATTCTTCATCTAGTAGTGAAGAGGAGTGTTCGACACATAGTGGTATGGCTGGGGTTGATGATGTATCCCCCATATGGGTGGAGTAGTCATTTGTGTGTTGGCCCATTGCTACTGTCCATATAGATTCATGATAGTCGTCATTCCCTCCGTTACTATTTGTGCTAGGTCCTGGGGATTTTGGAGACAAATGATCACTTCTTGGTTGTTCATTATCATTGAGAAGGTCAAGGCATGATTTTGTAACCCCATCTCGAGCCAAGATTGGGGAGGAGTGAAGGGATTTGGAGTTTGGGAGGTGTAGATTATCGGGTAATTCTGGGGTGGTGGAGTTTGGTTGGCCATTGTTGGTGGAGAGAGGAAGTGAAGGTTAAGTGGTCTGTATGGGAGTTGTGAGGGACGTTGGTGATGAGTTCTGAGTGGGAATGTTGGTGCATTGTGGCGTTTCATGGAGATTGTTTGAAATAGAAGAAGAAGGGGATTTTTGCGTGTTAGGAGAAAATGCTAATGATATTGTGGCAGTATTAGTAGGGAAGGGAGAGGTGGAGGAAGGTGGTGAAGTATTTGATTCGTATGGGTTGGGTTGTTCACATGGGCTGGTTTTTGGTGATATTATTTGTATGGGGGAAGAAGGTTGTAGTTGGAGTGTGGTGTTGGGCTTTTGATATACCATGTGTAGGTCATGATTTCCTACTAGGAATGTTTATAGGCTTGTGTGTTCCGGTTTAGGGTGGTTGGTTAATTGATCGTGATTGGTGGTGCATAGAGGTGTTGTTGACGTGTCATTTTATGGTATTTGCACAGTGTCCATGGGATCATTGTTCATAGGGGTAACATGTGCAGTTACGTGTGTAGGGATATGGATTTGATTAGGTGAGTAAGGTAATTTTGGTGATTCCTTGGGCCAGCTAGAGTCGGGGTGGGTTGCTACTTCTTGGGCCTTTAATTCGAAATTTCGGGTCTGCTGGTGGCCGTTATTAGGCCTCTGCAGTACGTTAGTAAGTTGGTTTAGAATATTAAAATTGTTATTAAGCAATAATCTAGTTGGTTTAACTAATTGTTTAGAAGTAGATAGGGAATTTGGTGTTGGGGAGAACAAAGTAAGAGACTGTTTACCGTGAAAACAGTAATAAAAATTAAATTTGATATTGTGGCTCTAAAAATACGTGATCTATTTTTAAGCTAACTGTTAGGGCAATATATGCTAAGTGAGGTACTTGGAATCAAGATATGAGCTTAAAATGAGATGTTAATCAAACCGAATAGCTGCCGATCGGGGCCTCGAGCTTGTTTATTCGGGGCCTCTGGGTCGAGTCTAATGGCCAGCTTAGAGTGATCGAGGGTAGTCGATGGATGACTAACAGTTATAATAAAATCAATAAAGACTCTTTATGGCCAATAATAAGCAATAAATGGAGAACAATAAATACAACATAATGTATATGAGCAATAAATGAAGTAACGAGACCAAGGGAGTATGTTAGAGAGCAAAGATAATGTTCTTGAGTATTTAGTATCATGCATCAGGTGTTTGCAAAGTGACAAGGGTCCCCTTTATATATAAAGAGAATCCTAACATAGTACAAAAGGCATTAATTACAAAGATATGGAGATGGTACAGCTAGTTAATGCCTTGATTCGTGTTTGGGCTAGTTCACTAGACTTTGTCAGTCCTATTTATGCGCCTTGGGAACTCCCCACTTTCTCTCCGTGACCGTCGGTCTGTACTGCTCCGAGGTCGAGCATCGATGGCCCTCGAGGGATGAATCTCGATCGTGGTCTCGAGCCTTCGAGACGAGCTTTCGAGGCGTCATACTGACGGAAGATTGGACCCTCCGATTTTATCGTATATAGATAGTACCCGCATTTCTTAGAGTAGAACGATAAGAAACAACCTTGATACCCATCTCTTCGAACTTCCTGCGATGATGTCATACTTATGACGCAAGCCTTTGCGATAATTGAGACATCCCGCCGACTCGTCTTTTCAGTGTTGTTCAATGTATTATTGATTCCCACTCTCCTAAGCGATAATATCGATGCCGATTCAGCTCCTAAAAATGCATTGATTGCGCCTGCCGATACGTCTTTCAAAGATATTGATGGCGTTGTCGGTTACACCGCCACACTCTATAAATGTGAGCCTCTTGGAACCAATTTTTCATTCAAGTGTCCTCCAATATCTTTCCACCCTTTTCTTCTCCTCATCCTCATCCATCGTTATCCCTCATGTTTGAGGCCTGTGGCCTTAAGGTTATATGGTGGGGTTCTCATCAGCCACGTCATGACCTTTTTCCCGATCTTTCCCTTGCCGAGCGAGATTACATTGACTTCTTCTTGTTGTTGTTGTTACTGCTGTCGTTGTTGGCCCGAGATGATGAGATTGGGGGGCCGATTTCTTCCTGTAAGCACGCGATTTTTGCTTCACAAAAGTTACTCCAAAAGGAAAAGAAAATCAAAAATATATGCCTTATCATTAAATGATTGGTATTTAATGTTAAAATGGTATGTTAATTGTTGTAGGTGTTACCCAATATGTGTGTAAGTTTGTTTTAATTTTTACAATTTTTTGGAAATTTTTGGTTAAATTGTTGAATTAAAAAGGGAAAGGAAAATCGGTTTTGACCCCAAAAATTAGGCCCAAAACCAAAACAGACCCAGCCCAAGTCAGCAGCCCAGGCAACCCTTCCCAGACCATCAAAACGACGTAGTTCAATACCAAGACTACGTCGTTTCAAGGACGGCTCATCTCAGCCGTTCCAACTAATCCAATCCAACGGCCCAGGATCCCTTTCAGTGCAGAGTCGCCAGAGCTGTCACACCTCCTTTTTGCGCGCCCGGCCCCGAAGGGTTAAATGCGCGGGTGGAGTTTTTCCAATTTGAGTGACAATATTCGAAATGGGATTATTTATTTAATTCAGAGTCGCCGCTTGGGAAAGGTTTGGCTTTTGGTGTCCCAAGTCACCGGTTTATCTTGAATCCCAAATCGAGGAAATTTTCGACTTTTCCAAATGAAGTCTGCGAACCAGAAATTCTAAGTAAGGAATTCTGTTGACCCGAGGGAAGGTGTTAGGCACCCTCGAATCCCGTGGTTCTAGCACGGTCGCTCAAATTGTTATAATGGCTAAATATCTGATTAAATACATGTTGTGACCTATGTGCTTTTATTAAGTTTAAAACCGCTTTTATTATTATCATTTATTTTTATAGAATTGCAACGTCATGAAAATGCATCTCGAACCACGTCACAATCAATGCACCTGTGATCGTCAACACATTTTGACTCCGTTGAGATTTGGATTTGGGTCACATCAATGTGCACCCGAGTTTTAAGAATGTAATTTAATTAAGCCGTGCCTAAAGGGTCTAACGCGTTATTATTTTGTAGAAGGCCATGAAATTCACTAAACGGCCTATCCTGAATTCTAAATAATTATTATGGTTGTTTATTGAGGGCCCCGCAATCTTGCATTTTTATTTGGCGAGGCTCATCTCTATTTTAGAAAGGGTATCCTAAAGTGGCTACATTTCTAATGCATTTGTCTCTAAAAATAAAAGAAAGGATTACGTGCTAATTACATGCTTGACTAGCTTCGGATCCTTACTTGATTATCTGATTTTTATGAGGCGTGAATTGTTTAGTGTCTTATTTCATAGATGAGCATGTTGCTAAATTGTCAAGGGAAAATTAACATACAAGATTAATAAAACTGTTAAAAGCTTATGATAAATGTTCTAAGTTTGAAACTTGCTTATTTAAACCAAATCAGTGGAATTAACTTATCGGAAACTACTACTAATAGAGTTTGACTAGGATCCTGTGAACTATCTACAAAGATTCAATAAAACTAAGCATCATATTTGGCAAGCTTAAAGCAATCTTTTCTATACATGCGGAATGTCAGTTTAAAATTACCTAATTATCTATGTGTTAAAGAACACTCATGCATTCCTCGTTAGACAACCCCTTAAACAAATGAAATCACAATTTAGGACGAACTAAGCTACGGTTTAAGTACAAGGCTATCTAACGTGTTTCTTTATTGAATTACAAATTAAACAAATTACACAGATCTTAATAACATTTGTAAAACTGTAACTGCAGCAAACGAATGATTAAACTCCTGCATATCTTTGATTTCATGCTTTCATTGTTACATCATATGCGAAATCTTAGTATGTACCTGGATGTCGGATACAACAGCAGAAGCAAGGGGTCAGTAGGACAATAGAAGCAACACCAAACAACAGCAGTAACAACAGGTACAAATAGGACAATTCCCAGTGCCAGATACAGTTGAAACCGATAAGAAATGATAGAAAGGTAGCAGCAAACAAGGCAGTAGGAACAATACTCCAAGACAGACCAAAGTCAGGAGAAACGAACAATGTGAATCAACCAATGAACTCAGCTAATACTTGAAAGAAAACAGAGTTGATCAAACAAGTTGAACAAGACTGAGAATCAAACAAACAAGACAAAAGTAATTGCTGATTTTCTGTTTATCACTTTCCCTATCTCCTTTCTTTTCAAGACCAATGTCAGCCTTCAGTTTTGAACCTATACTTGAGTTATCAGAAAGAAATCTTTTCCAGATTTTTCTGGTTTTTTCAGAATTTTCAGTTCTCAAATATTCACTCTGAGTTCTGTCTCTTTTGTGTGTCGTGTGTGTGTATATATCCCTCAATGTGTATCACCCTCTCTTTCTTTCAAAATATTCCTCACAGTGTGCCTCCCTCTATTGTGTGTGTGTGTGTGTTTTTTCCTCTAATCTTAGGGTCTTGGTGTGTATATCTCTGTCTGTCAGGTCTGCTTTCTCTAGATTTCCTCCCTCCCTTTATAAGCCTTAACACTACCCCTTTTAACAGCCTGTTTAGAATATCACCATACCCCTCCCATGTGCCTTCCATTTTCAGTTCCACTTTAGCTAATTAAGTATTAAACCCCATCATTCCCTTGGCAGGCTTAACTTTCCATTTTATTAACTAAAAGCAAACATGGGCAGCAGGATGTAGTCTGACAGCACATGCTGTCAAACTATTTAATTCAAAAAGGGCCTTTATGCCCATGTCGTGCACATGCCCTCCAGTTCAGATTACCATTACAGCCTAACCTTAGATTTCTGAAATCAAATTAGCAATTATAAGTAACTGAACTTGGTTTTTAATTGATTCAGGCAATGTTCAACAGAAGCAAATCGATTTATTTTGTTCAGACAGTTGAAACTAATTGACGACACATGTCGACTCGACTATATTAGCATTAACATACACAATCGTAGCCAAAAATCAGACATTTAAACAGTATCGATGCATGATTCGAATTATACTGACTAAACAGAATTGCACTCGAGGAGTCAACTAGTCAGTCCAAATTTGAAAATCAGCTACTTGCACAACACTTACATACACACTATCAGAACAAATGGAAGGGCTTAATCAAACAACAGAGGTTCAGGCAAAGTGGTTAAGGCACAGTTGATAGAAGTCAAGGACACAAACAGAACATGAACAGACCCTTACAACAATCAAATGAACCAAAACAAATAAGAAAAGAAAGAACTCACCTTAAACCGCAAAAGATCAAAACCTTAACTCGGACTCGGACAGACCTTTCTTAAGGCTGAACGGACTTTAATCGAAGTGTTTCTCAGATGAGAAACACTTCGATTAAAGTCCATTAGACCTTAATTCTTTGGCTCGAACAAGACACGGACCAGTGACGAGGAATCACCCAGTTCCAAAACTCAGATCTGGGATTCATGCTTCCCTGATCAGATTCGGACCAAACCAAGTATGGTTTGGTCACGAGGGGGGTCTGGGGAGTGTCTGGTGTGAAGCTGGGGTTAAACGGTGTAGATCGAGTTTTGACTCGAATCTTCAAATGAAGATTCGAGGACCTAGAGGATGATTCGACCTAAACGGTCAACAGGTCCATGTTCAGGGTGGTGAGGGGGTTCTATGGTGTTCAGGTGGAGGTCACCGGCGTCCGTGCCGCCGGTTTTCATGGTGAAGAGTACAGGGGCGGCTCTAGGGTTTGGGGGTTCTGGTAATAGGGGGCAGGGTAAGATTATGGACTTATATAGTTAGTGGGTGGGCGGATCCTGGCCGTTGGATGAGATGTGATGAAGGGCCAGGATCCTTCAGCTCGAAGGAAACAGTGTCGTTTCAAGGGTAAAGGGCTTGGTTTGGTCCGGGTGGAAACGGGTCGGGTTCCTTAGTGGGTTGTGGGAATGTGATCTTGACCGTTGATCAATCTGAGATCAACGTCCCAGATCAACCTGTATTAATACGACGTCGTTTGGACTCTCTGGGCATTAGCTGGACTGGACCGGGCAGGCCTGGTTTGGGTATTGTTTGTATTAAAATTGGCCCAATCCGGAGGAGGAAGATTATTTCTTTTTCTTTTTTTTTTATTTTGAAAACAAAACTAAGCAAAAAAAATCAAATTAAAAATTAAATACATACTCAATACAATTATTTGCACAAACACTAAAATATTTCAAAACAGGTAAAATCAAACAAATTAAAATCACGGACGAAGATGCCTATTTATGATTTTCTATTTAACGACCGGATTACGGTTCGAATTATGCATGACCCACACATTTTTTGTATTTTGTTTTAGAATAAAAATGGGCAAAAGTCACAAATAAATCAACAAAGTGCCGCACAGAAATCCAACATTGTATAGCAGGACCAATTTTATTCTTTTGGAGCGACTGTCGCGCAAAACAAAAATCACGTGCTCACAGCTGCCCCTCTTTGTTCGGAAACACGAAGAGTTTTCGTGCAAAGATAAAGTGATCATGTATGAGCGATTTTTGCCTATGGACCACTCCGTATGAAGCATGTTTTTGAAAGATCTGACCGAATCTTGCTTCAAAGATTTCCTACATATCCTGGGCTAAACAGGAATCAGGTCAATGTAGTTCGAGAAGTTTCGGTAGTTGGGACTACCATGGGATTGCAATGCTTGCTGCTACTGTTGTTGCTGTTGTCACTGCTGCGTCACTGACCGCCTTATTACAACCAAACGAAAATTGGAAACTGAACTAACTACTTATATGCATGTCAACTGCTAGTTACAAGATTCCTATCTATGATTCTTTTACGACTTGATCTTGGGTCTTAGCTGATTCTGCTTGTAGACTCCGATCTGAATCTTGATGCTTGCGAGTTGCGGCGATTTGTTTAATCTTCGAGATACTGAGTGAGACGCGATTGGCAGGGTTCAGAATCTCAATCAAATGTTGGAGTCAATCTGCCTTCCATTTACTCCGATATCTCGGGACATCTTCTCTCTTTTTTCTTCTTTTTCTTCGTTGATTCCGAACTGGGACTCATCTCGTGGGTCATTTCGATCCATGTGGCTCGAGGTTAGACCTGCGGGAGAAAACAAACGAATGAAATTTTCTGCCCCAGTTTCACTAGGAAAATTTCGTTAATTATTTGCCAGGAAGTTCATAAAATTGATGAAGGAAGATAAAAATGTTCAGTTCAGGGTTGGAGCCCTAATACCGACTAGCTGGGGAAAGGTTTAGCTTAGGGTTTTAAAACCCTAATGCCGAACAAAGGGGAAAAGTTCAGTTTAGGGTTTAAAACCCTAATGCTGACCAAAGGAAAAATTCAGTTTAGGGTTTAAAACTCTAATGCTGACTAAAAGGGAAAGTTCAGTTTAGGGTTTAAAACCCTAATGCCGACTGGAAAGAAAAGTTCAGTTTAGGGTTTAAAACGCTAATGCTGACTAAAGGAAAAATTCAGTTTAGGGTTTAAAACCCTAATGCTGATTGCATGGAAAAGCTCAGTTTAGGGTTTAAAACCCTAATGCTGGCTGAAAGGAAAAAGTTCAGTTTAGGGTTTAAAACCCTAATGCTGACTAAAGGAAAAATTCAGTTTAGGGTTTAAAACCCTAATGCTGATTGCATGAAAAAGCTCAGTTTAGGGTTTAAAACCCTAATGCTGGCTGAATGGAAAAGGTTCAGTTTAGGGTTTAAAACCCTAATGTCGACTAAAAGGAAAATTCAGTTTAAGGTTTAAAACCCTAATGCTGATTGCATGGAAAAGCTCAGTTTAGGGTTTAAAACCCTAATGCTGGCTGAAAGGGAAAAGTTCAGTTTAGGGTTTAAAACCCTAATGCTGACTAAAAGGAAAATTCATTTTAGAGTTTAAAACCCTAATGTTGATTGCATGAAAAAGCTCAGTTTAGGGTTTAAAACCCTAATGCTGGCTGAAAGCGAAAAGTTCAGTTTAGGGTTTAAAACCCTAATGCTGACTAAAAGGAAAATTTAGTTTAGGGTTTAAAACCCTAATGCTGATTGCATGAAAAAGCTCAGTTTAGGGTTTAAAACCCTAATGCTGGCTGAAAGGAAAAAGTTCAGTTTAGGGTTTAAAACCCTAATGTCGACTAAAAGGAAAATTCAGTTTAAGGTTTAAAACCCTAATGCTGATTGCATGGAAAAGCTCAGTTTAGGGTTTAAAACCCTAATGCTGGCTGAAAGGGAAAAGTTCAGTTTAGGGTTTAAAACCCTAATGCTGACTAAAAGGAAAATTCAGTTTATAGTTTAAAACCCTAATGCTGATTGCATGGAAAAGCTCAGTTTAGGGTTTAAAACCCTAATGCTGGCTGAAAGGAAAAAGTTCAGTTTAGGGTTTAAAACCCTAATGCTGACTAAAAGGAAAATTCAGTTTAGGGTTTAAAACCCTAATGCTGATTGCATGAAAAAGCTCAGTTTAGGGTTTAAAACCCTAATGCTAGCTGAAAGGAAAAGTTCAGTTTAGGTTTTAAAACCCTAATGCTGACTAAAAGGAAAATTCATTTTAGGGTTTAAAACCCTAATACTGATTGCATGAAAAAGCTCAGTTTAGGGTTTAAAACCCTAATGCTGATTGCATGGAAAAGCTCAGTTTAGGGTTTAAAACCCTAATGCTGGCTGAAAGAGAAAAGTTCAGTTTAGGGTTTAAAACCCTAATGCTGACTAAAAGGAAAATTCAGTTTAGAGTTTAAAACCCTAATGTTGATTGCATGAAAAAGCTCAGTTTAGGGTTTACAACCCTAATGCTGGCTGAAAGGGAAAAGTTCAGTTTAGGGTTTAAAACCCTAATGCTGACTAAAAGGAAAATTCAGTTTAGGGTTTAAAACCCTAATGCAGATTGAATGAAAAAGCTCAGTTTAGGGTTTAAAACCCTAATGCTGGCTAAAAGAGAAAAGTTTAGTTTAGGGTTTAAAACCCTAATGTCGACTAAAAGGAAAATTCAGTTTAAGGTTTAAAACCCTAATGCTGATTGCATGGAAAAGCTCAGTTTAGGGTTTAAAACCCTAATGCTGGCTGAAAGGGAAAAGTTCAGTTTAGGGTTTAAAACCCTAATGCTGACTAAAAGGAAAATTCAGTTTAGGGTTTAAAACCCTAATGCTGATTGCATGAAAAAGCTCAGTTTAGAGTTTAAAACTCTAATGCTGGCTGAAAGGGAAAAGTTCAGTTTAGGGTTTAAAACCCTAATGCTGACTAAAAGGAAAATTCAGTTTAGGGTTTAAAACCCTAATGCTGATTGCATGAAAAAGCTCAGTTTAGGGTTTAAAACCCTAATGCTGGCTGAAAGGGAAAAGTTCAGTTTAGGGTTTAAAACCCTAATGTCGACTAAAAGGAAAATTCAGTTTAAGGTTTAAAACCCTAATGCTGATTGCATGGAAAAGCTCAGTTTAGGGTTTAAAACCCTAATGCTGGCTGAAAGGGAAAAGTTCAGTTTAGGGTTTAAAACCCTAATGCTGACTAAAAGGAAAATTCAGTTTATAGTTTAAAACCCTAATGCTGATTGCATGGAAAAGCTCAGTTTAGGGTTTAAAACCCTAATGCTGGCTGAAAGGAAAAAGTTCAGTTTAGGGTTTAAAACCCTAATGCTGACTAAAAGGAAAATTCAGTTTAGGGTTTAAAACCCTAATGTTGATTGCATGAAAAAGCTCAGTTTAGGGTTTAAAACCCTAATGCTGGCTGAAAGGAAAAAGTTCAGTTTAGGGTTTAAAACCCTAATGCTGACTAAAGGAAAATTCAGTTTAGGGTTTAAAACCCTAATGCTGATTGCATGGAAAAGCTCAGTTTAGGGTTTAAAACCCTAATGCTGGCTGAAAGGAAAAAGTTCAGTTTAGGGTTTAAAACCCTAATGCTGATTGCATGGAAAAGCTCAGTTTAGGGTTTAAAACCCTAATGCTGATAGCATGGAAAAGCTCAGTTTAGGGTTTAAAACCCTAATGCTGGCTGAAAGGAAAAAGTTCAGTTTAGGGTTTAAAACCCTAATGCTGACTAAAAGGAAAATTCAGTTTAGGGTTTAAAACCCTAATGCTGATTGCATGGAAAAGCTCAGTTTAGGGTTTAAAACCCTAATGATGGCTGAAAGGAAAAAGTTCAGTTTAGGGTATAAAACCCTAATGCTGACTAAAGGAAAATTCAGTTTAGGGTTTAAAACCCTAATGCTGATTGCATGAAAAAGCTCTGTGGGGGAATATTTACCAAGTGGGTTCTTTGTGTGGATTTTTGTGCAATGGGGCACGCTGGGGATTTATTTCAAAGCGGGATTTCTAGGATTTGTTGGGGTAAGCTTGTTGGGGAATTTTTACAAAGGGACTCGCTGGGATGTGCTGGGGAGATTCCATTTTTTTTTATATTGGGGAGACTCTGTGGGAGATTATACAAAAGGAGAGACTCTGTGGGGATTTGTACAGGGGGAGGCTCTATGGGGATTCGTCCAAAGGCGGACTTGCTGGTGAAGATTCCTCTCTTTCCTCTTTAAACACCATCAAACGTCATGATCCATCAGGCTTGGGCAATCGTACCAACGAAACGAGGCGCTTTCCTTCATGAGACGGGATTCCGTGCAAACAAACCTGCCACCTGCCCTTTCCGGTGTATCCTGAACTTGGGGTTAAAACACAAAAGGGATTTGAAGAGAAGCAAAGAAAGGAGAAAACAAATTTCAGGAAGGGAGTGTCCTTTTCGGGACGAGAAAGACTTATCTGAGGAAGATAACGCTGGCTTTAGATGACATGACATGATCTTTGGACTGGACGCCTGATCTTCCATGAACTTGCATTTCCCCGAACCAGAACGGATCTGTGATTCCAAACTGGTGGAACTTCGCCAAGACTTCCTTGGGGTAGAGTCATTCTTTTTCGGCCAACAACGCCCTTTGCGGGTTTTCGCTGGCTGACCTCTCTCATTTCTCTTCCTGTCATCGCTTGATAGCACTCTTTGCGAGTTTTTACTAAACAAGCTCTCTCATTTTGGTTTCTCTACTCTCGTCGCCTCGTGGTGCCCGAAGGTTTTCACCGCAGAGACTCTCTCATTTTATCTCTCTCAATTCAGAGTGTGCTAGTCTCCATTTGTGATGCTTATTGGTTCCCCACCATATTTGGTAATTGATTTGAAGGCTTGTGCTTGGTAAAGAGAGAGAGATGATACTAACTTCTAAACTGCTCGACGTGCCCCCGGTTTCAATTTCAGGGTGAATGGGATTTTATTGTTGGTGTGACTGAACCTCAGGAAGAGGCTGCCTATGTATCCTTTCGGAATCAAGTCAAACGTAGTTCAGGCCTCAATCAATGCTTTGTTTTGTTTTCTTCTTTTTTTTCTTTTTTTTTTAGAGAGGATTGGGTAGTGTTTGGGAGTAGTGGGGGATAAAACCTTCGCCATTTTCAAATGTGTCAGGATCACGGGAGTATGATCTAGACGTAGTATCTCATGACTGCATCTGTATTTACTGCTGTGTCGGGGTCATTTCCTTTGATATCACCTAAATACAATGCTCCTCTCGGCAATATCTTCCTTACGATGTATGGGCCTTTCCAATTTGGGGCAAACTTTCCTTTTGCTTCTTCATGATGCGGCAGAATACGCCTTAGTACCAGCTGACCTACTTAGAAATTCCGGGGTCGGACTTTCTTGTTGTAAGAACGGGCCATCCTTCATTGGTATAACTGTCCGTGACAAACTGCGGCCATTCGCTTTTCATCAATCAACGTCAATTGCTCTAGTCGAGCCTTGACCCACTCGTTGTCTTCGATTTCTGCTTCGACAATGATTCGAAGCGAAGGAATTTCTACCTCTGCCGGTATTACCGCCTCGGTCCCATAAAGCAAAAGATAAGGAGTCGCTCCTACCGATGTGCGTACCGTAGTGCGGTACCCCAATAATGCAAAAGGTAACTGCTCGTGCCACTGTCGGGAAATTTGGATTGTTTTCCTCAAAATCTTCTTGATGTTTTTGTTTGCCGCTTCCACAACACCATTGGCTTTTGGCCGATAAGGAGTGGAATTCCAATGCGTTATCTTGAATTGCTCGCATACATCTCCCATCAAGTGACTGTTCAAGTTTTGA
The DNA here is from genome assembly GCF_000715075.1 of Nicotiana tabacum. Taxonomy (NCBI): domain Eukaryota; kingdom Viridiplantae; phylum Streptophyta; class Magnoliopsida; order Solanales; family Solanaceae; genus Nicotiana; species Nicotiana tabacum. Next base: position 123,803,077 of record NC_134086.1, on the reverse strand, counting down.
GTGTACAAAATCCACCACAGCTTTCTTAGTGACTGACTTGAGAGTGACAGCCTCTACCCATTTTGTGAAGTAGTCTATGGCAACCAGTATAAACCCGTGTCCATTCGAGGCCTTTAGTTCAATTGGTCCAATGACGTCCATGCCCCAGGCGACAAATGGCCAAGGTGCGGACATGGGATGCAGTTCCGTGGGAGGTGCATGAATCAAATCACCGTGCACCTGACACTGATGACACTTCCGAACGAAACTAAAGCAATCCTTTTCCATGGTCATCCAGTAATAACCTGCTCGAAGGATTTTCTTTGCTAAGACATACCCGTTCATGTGAGGTCCGCACACACCTGCGCGTACTTCGTGCATGATCTTTCTCGCTTCCTCGACATCGACACATCTTAGGATATTGAGGTCCGGGGTCCTCTTATACAACAGTTCGCCGCTCAGAAAGAAACCACTTGCATGTCGCCTAATGGTCCTTTTTTGATCTCCAGTAGCGTGCTCGGGTTATTCTTGTGTCTTTAGGAACCCCTTGATGTCATGGTACCAAGGCTGCGTATTTGATCCCGCCTCGATTACATTGCAGTAACCGTGTATTTCCTTGATTTGGATTTCCAAAGGATCGACGTGGGCGTTGCCCGGGTATGGTAGCATCGAAGCCAGAGTAGCAAGTGCATCTGCCAGTTCATTGTGACACCTCGGAATATACCTGAACTCTATTGATGTAAAGCTCTTGCTGAGGTCCTCCACATGTTGTCGGTATGGGATAAGTTTGACATCCCGAGTTTCCCATTCGCCTTGAGCTTGCCGAATGATCAGGTCAGAATCTCCCATAATCAGTAAATCTTCGACATCCTGATCGATTGCCATATGCATGCCCATGATGCAGGCTTCATACTCAGCTGTATTATTTGTGCAAAAGAAATGCAGTCTAGCTGTGGCGGGATAATGCTGACCGGAAGGCGAGATCAAAATTGCCCCAATCCCTACACCATTGGCGTTCACGGCTCCGTCAAAGAACATCTTCCAAACATAAGCTTCCTCCGAGATCACTTCTGCGGTGTTTACTTCTTCATCTGGAAAGTAGGTATCCAATGGCTGGTATTCCTCATCGACCGGATTTTCGGCCAAATGATCTGCTAACGCCTGGGCTTTCATTGCCGTGCGAGTGACATAAACTATGTCGAATTCCGTAAGCAAGATTTGCCATTTAGCCAGTCTCCCAGTAGGCATTGGTTTCTGAAATATATACTTCAAAGGATCCAACCTGCTTATGAGGAATGTAGTGTGGGCTTGGAGATAATGTCTCAGCTTTTGAGCAACCCATGTGAGAGCGCAGCATGTCCTTTCCAGCAGAGTGTATTTGGCCTCGTAGCCGGTGAATTTCTTGCTCAAGTAGTAGATTGCTTGCTCCTTCTTTCCGGTTACGTCGTGTTGCCCGAGGACGCAACCGAAAGAGTTCTCCAAGACTGTTAGATATAAGAAAAGTGGCCTTCCCGGTTCTGGAGGGACCAAGACCGGGGGATTCGAAAGGTATTCTTTGACTTTATCAAAGGCTTCTTGACACTCAGTTGTCCACTTAATCGCCGCATCTTTCCTTAACAGCTTGAATATGGGCTCACACGTGCTTGTCAGCTGGGCAATAAACCGACTGATGTAGTTCAACCTGCCCAAAAGACTCATCACATCTTTCTTTGTTCTTGGGGGAGGCAGATCTTTGATGGATTTTATCTTAGTTGGATCTAGCTCGATACCTCTCCTGCTTACAATGAAGCCCAAAAGTTTGCATGACGGAACTCCGAAAGCACATTTGGCTGGGTTTAGCTTCAAGTCATACTTCCTTAGCCTCTCAAAGAATTTCCTCAAGTCTTGGATGTGATTATCCTGCGTCCTGGACTTGACTATCACGTCATCCACATACACCTCTATTTCCTGATGCATCATGTCATGGAAAATGGCAGTCATGGCCCTCATGTAAGTGGCCCCTACATTCTTCAAACCAAATGGCATGACCCGGTAGCAGTAGGTGCCCCAAGGCGTGGTGAAGGCAGTTTTCTCGGTGTCCTCTTCATCCATCAATACCTGATGATACCCAGCATAACAATCTACAAAAGACTGTATCTCGTGTTTGGCGCAATTATCAACGAGGATGTGGATGTTGGGCAGCGGGAAATTATCTTTAGGACTTGCTCTGTTCAGATCTCGGTAATCTACACATACTCGAGTTTTCCCGTCCTTCTTTGGTACTGGAACCACATTTTCCAACCATGTTGTATATTGGACTACCCGAATCACTCCCGTTTTCAGTTGTTTGGTGATCTCCTCTTTAATCTTGTCACTGACCTCAGTTTTGAACTTTCGTTGCTTTTGTTGAACTGGAGGACAATCAGGATGAATCGGCAATTTATGAACCACTAGATCAACACCTAGCCCCGGCATGTCATCATATGACCAAGCAAACACGTCTTTAAATTCAAAAAGAAGTTGAATTATTGCCTCTCGCGTTTTCTTGTCCGTGTGAATGCTTATCTTGGTCTCCCGGATTTCTTCCGGGGTTCCTAAATTTATCAGTTCAGTGTCATTTAGATTCGGCTTAGGTTTATTCTCGAAATATTCCAACTCTCGGTTTATCTCCCTAAAAGTCTCTTCCGCATCATATTCTGGTTCTGGGTTCATTAATTCGCAGTTAAATAGCTCATTGTGATATGGGCGTGAAGTCCGCAAGCATGTCATATTTAAAGCCGCATTATTAGGACTGAAAAGAAAGATAAAAGGCAAAATAACAAAAAATTAGAACAAAAGAAAGAATGGGAAAGCAATGATGATTTTTTTTTTATTTTCTTTGGAAAGTTGGAAGACAACAATGTTTACAACTAGGGATTCAAAACAACAAAAAAGAAGAAAACGTTCAAGTTATGTCCTGAAGATAACTTGTGACACAGGAAAGGTGGCAGGACAGGTCTACCCGGACTTCCGTCTAATCGGGAATGGCGTGGCCTCCCAGTTTTGGAGTTTGGTGTTTGGCCCCATGTACAGCATCCCAGCAGTGCTTGTGCCTTCACCTGGTTGAACCATGTGGACCTCGTAGAGCATTTCCCTCATTGCCCCACATATCTCCTCGATTTCCTCAGCTGTGAAGACCTCATCATCTTCTTCTTCAACGTACCTTGGCCTGATGAAAGTTGCATATAAATCCGGCAGTGGTTGAGGTAACTTCCAACCCTCATTTCTCCTTTTCTTTGCCCACTCTTCGTCTGCTGGAGTAGGTTTGAAACCTAGTCCAAAAGGTTTCTTGATGACTGGCAAAGTAATGGGTTCTGTTATTCCCTGAAGGGTTCGTCCAAGTCCCTTCCCTGGCCTAAATCTATGCCGGATCATCTCTTTGGCCACCATAAACGAGGCGTTAGACAATAAAGGCTGGGGGCAGGGTATTCCCTCTTCGTGCTGCTCTGCTAGTACAATCTCAAAAGCTTGATAGACCGTATGTTCGCTCCCTTCTTTCGGTTCAAGATACGGGATGGATGGGTCTCGATAAATGGCATGCTCATCTTCCCCATGGACCACGATCTCTCGGTCTTCGTACTCGAACTTCACCATCTGGTGAAGAGTGGAAGGCACGGCTCTTGCCGCATGGATCCAGGGTCTGCCAAGGAGAAAATTGTAGGATGTGTCCATGTCGATCACCTGGAAGGTTACTCGAAATTCGATTGGTCCTATGACCAACAACAGGTCTATTTCTCTCATGGTGTCTCTCTTGATGCCGTCGAAAGCTCTTACGCAGACATTGTTGGGTCGGATTCTTTCGGCCCCAATTTCCATTCTTTGCAGCGTGGAGAGCGGGCAAATGTCAACGCCTGAGCCTCCATCCAACATTACCCTCTTGACATAATAGTCTTCGCATTTAACTGTTAGATGCAAAGCCTTGTTGTGTGCCGCTCCTTCCGGGGGTAGATCGTTCTTGCTGAAGGAGATTTGGTTGACGGCGAAGAATCTTTCTGTCATCCGCTCTAATTGCTCAACCGAGGTTTCAACTGGCACATATGCTTCATTCAGGGTCTTCAGTAAGATCTTTTGATGCTCGGCTGACTTTATCAATAATGATAGCATGGACACTTGCTCAGGGTGCTTGCGCAGCTGATCTATCACTTCATAATCTGGCATCTTCATTTGTTGGAAGAACACTTCCGCTTCTTTAACACTCACGGGCTTCTTTGGAGGGAAGCGTCTTTGTGTGGCGTTGTTCAGTTCTTGGGTATTTGAATACCTTCCAATGAAAGTATTTTCTGGAAGTTCTCCCATGACCTCTTTACCTTTGTACATTACCAAAGTCTTTTGATAATTCCACGGCACTGTGGATGGGTTGGTCATTGGCTTTTGTGGCACGCGTCCGATAACCACTAGCTCATTCAGCCGAGGTGGTTGAAACGTCCCCCGGACCACATAGGCCCCTCTCGGTACGTACATAGGTTTTGTCTTTTTGATCCCGAAGTTCTGCGTCTTCTCAGCTCGACCTCGTGGTATGTAAAGAACTTCATTTTTTACAGATACCACTTTCTTCTCTACCTTCTTTTCAGGCTTGTTCTTTATAGCCTTGACCTCTTCCCCTTTTTCTGGTTTCTGGTCCATTTCGGGCCTCTTCCCCGTGTCGACAATGGCAATTATAGCTTTCAAAGCAGGATCGAACTCTTTATCTTCACAAATCATTCCGATCAGCGGCCCATTATTGTGAGCAGGTAATGGATTGTTAGTTACGTTCGGGATTTCCTCGTCCCTTAGCACTATTTTCCCTTGCTCTATCAAATTTTCGACCACTCTTTTCAACGACCAGCAGTCATTTGTATCATGTCCCTCGGCCCCTGAATGATAGGCGCATCTGACTCCGGCTTTGTAAGAAGGTGATGTTGGGTTTTGCCTCGTTTGAGAGATTGGTTGTAAGAAACCCAACTGGACTAGCTTCGGGAACAAAGTAGAGTATTGTTCACCGATGGGCGTGAAAGTTCACCTTCGAGGTGGCTCCTGAGGGCGAAAGTTATTCTGCGGGGGTTATGGGTTATAGTGGTTGCGGTAAGGAGGCTGATTTCTGGGAGGTGGAGCTGGCCCTCGGTTGGCTTGTTGTGGTGGATGGTTATAAGGCTGGGCATTCATGACCATATAAGGTTGATGAGGATACGCCAAATTTGAGTGGGGGTAGTAGTGTTATGGGGCTCTTTCCGGAAAATGGGGCCTGGGATGACGATACTCTCTTGCTTCAGAGGCTGCCATAGTCGTTTCTTCCTTCTTCTTCCGCCTTGTCGTTCCTACGGACCCGCTTTGGACGGCCTGTGAGGTCGCCCTTATGGCTGTTTGACTCAGAATCCTACCTGGTTTCAGCCCATTTTCTACCATCTCTCCTATCTTGATCGCTTCCGCGAATGGCTTACCCATGGCCGACATCATGTTTTGGAAATAGTCAGACTCTTGAGCCTAGAGAAAGGTAGTGACCATTTCCACTTCATCCATGGGAGGCTTCACTCTCGACGCCTGTTCACGCCACTTGATAGCATATTCTCTGAAGCTTTCCGAAGGTTTCTTCTTCAAATTCGACAGAGAGTTTCGGTCTGGCGCAATGTCGATGTTATACTGGAATTGTTTTACAAAATCTCTGGCGAGATCATCCCATATATGCCATCGGGACATTTCCTGATCCATATACCATTCCGAAGCTATCCCTACTAGACTTTCCCCAAAATACGCCATCAGCAGTTCTTCTTTTCCGCCGGCTCCCGTAATTGGTTGCAGTATTTCTTAAGATGTGCAATGGGGTCACCGTGCCCATCGTATTTCTCGAACTTTGGGGTCTTGAAACCCGTTGGAAGGTGCACGTGAGGGAACATGCACAGGTCGGCGTAAGAGACGCTCTTTTGTCCACTCAATCCTTGCATATTCTTCAAACTTTGTTCAAGGCTTCTCATTCTCTTAGCAATCTCATTTTGTTCTTCAACTCTGGGGTTCTGATCCTGCCCAGGTACAAGCTCGCACTGAGGCGGTAGAGGATTAGTACTGGTAGCGAACCTAGTTGGTTCCATTGAGAACGATGGTGCTTGGAATGTAAAGGAGGATGAGTCAAAGCTTGGTTTGTACGTGGTAGGCTGTGCTGTAATCGGGCAAGGCGATGCAGTAAAGATGTTCATGCTTGCATCAGTGGATGACATTCGGGGATGAGGCTCAGAAGGCGATCCAGCAGAGAAGGCTGAGGTGGCTGGGTACCCAAATGGGGTAGCAGGATAATTTATGGGGACATTAGACGTTCCACTTGACCTGGAGAATAATTCCGGGAATCCGGGGACGACACTTGGCGGCTCTTTCCCATTATTCCAATCGTCCAGCATTTCCAACATGCGGAGCCATAGGATTCTATTTTCCTCCGCAGTTGCGGATTCAGGTGAGAGAACAGCTGAGATCGAGCTTTCTTCGGAAACAGGGATTGTTTGCAATGGAATTTCTGAAGACATTTCCACACTTCCTTTTGACCTGGTGAAGTAAGTGTGAGTACTGCTTCTGGTCCTAACAACAGGTGGCTGAACACTTCTCCTTGACCTCGTGAAGTATGAGTGCGAGGCCAGACTTTCACCAAACCAACCGTCTTCCGAAAAACCCTGGATACTCATCGACAAACGCACGATTAATTTGCAGCAAATAACAGATAGTTAATCTCACGTTGGACATGATGCACCCATACAGTTAAGTGGATTACTATATGTTTGCTACGAGAGCATGCGTTATTCCGGCATTTATTAGTTTTTTCCCCTTTTTTCTTTTTTTTATTATTATTATTATTATTATTTTTTGCAATAAAAGAAATGCGACCGGATCCGTTGAGGATTGCCTACGTATCGCGATGCCTACGTGAATCAGATCATTACGTAGTTCGAAAAACACAAATGATCGTAAAAGAAACAACCTCTTTATTGTTGAAAATATTCTATTACAAACTACATTTTGCAAAAGAAAAAGCGAACTTTGAAAATAAACCTAGATTCAAAATAGACTAAAAATCACCCTGATGGGAAAAACGAGCAGAAGATGCTAAGATACAGATTTGACCTATGGACGCATTATGGTTTTGAAAATTGGTGTCCGCGGGGCATCGTTCGGCCTTGCCGCGGTCCTAGGCGTGAGATCCCTCTCAAGTTGCTCCAACTCATGCATAGTCTGCTTGACATAACCCAACACTGCCGAGAGGACGGTAACGCTGGACATGTTCTCACATCGTAGACATCGTCTGGTGATGGCATGGGCAATGACCTTGATCCTATCTCTGGTTTGCTTCTTCTCTATGAGTAGGCGTTTTATCTGATCGCTGCATATTTTGAAGACTTGAACATCTTGTTCATGCTGATGCTTCAGTTGCCGTACTTCCAACTTCATCTGGGCTATTGAGTCGTACCAGTATCTGCTCTCAATTTGGAAATCCTTGGCCTGATTAGCTACTTTGATCTCAAGTGTAGCTATCTCTCTCTTTATTTTAGCAACAGTTTTCTCGTGGTCGCCTTCCAATTGATTCAAGTATCGGCGATGCTTGTCTGCTCTTGTATCCCACTGTGCCATGAGCTCCGCTATGACGCTTTCAATTTCTCCAAACCATCTTGCCATTCCCTGATTTCACCTTTTAGCCTTTTTATCAGCTGCTCGTCTGGTCGATGCCTTGGCTGTTTATCCGCATCCACCCTTATCTGTTTGATCTGGGCTCTGAGTCTTTCGTTGTCCTGAATTAACCTATTCCGCTCTCCCAGATTGGTAGCATCTTGCACGTTGTGCTCATATTTCAAACTTTCCACTTGTTGCTTTAACCTGTTGATTTCAGCGCAATAGCCTCTTTCCTTTGCTAACCAATCCCACTGCTTTTGCGATGACTCGGTGAAATTCCGGATGTGGGGCCTCTTAGCTGGCCTATCATGCTCAAGTTCCCTTCTGTACCATGCAAGGTAACCTGGCGCCGTCTCTCCTTTGGCTCGATCCCGCACGCAAGTATCTGATTTCAAATATTGACACTCACTCCAGATTTGACGAATCTTTGCTTCTGGGAATTGTCCGTTAGGACTTATCTCAATTGCTTGAGTGCTAAGATCTTCCTCATGAGGTACTGTTTGGCATCTTCCAAACTGTCTCAAAACTCGGCAGGGTGCGTAAGGTTGAATGCTCTTAAGCCCCATTAGTAAGAAATGAGTTTTAGCTGCAGACATATATAAGATCTCATCAACAGGCAACCATCCCAACATCCATTGTATTTGGCTGGCAGTAAGAGCTTGAAAGAACGAGGTCCATGCCAGGACTCCTTTGGGCAAACTGATCTCTTTGGTTCTCGTGTAAGATTCTTCTATGCAGGTCTTTTCTGGGGAACCATGGCTCAAAATCTCGGAATGATGGCAGAGGTACTCGGTCATCCATAGCTGTAGGAGCAAGTTACAACCTTCGAAGAAATCTCCCCCAGCTTTACAAGCTGTAAGAGCTCGAAAGATGTCGGACACCACCATAGGCACGAGAGTACTGTCACTTTGCGTGAGTAAAGTGCTGACGACCCCGGATATCTTCAAATCAATGTTTCCGTCTTTCCTTGGAAATACCAAAAGGCCCAGGAACATCATCATGAACGCTACCCGTCTGTGTTTGTCCCACTTCTGACGAACTCCTTTGCTGCACAGTTTGTTGATTGGATTATTGAATCCCCCCTCGTGACCGTACCTATCATATATGAAGCATGGAGTACAAAATCCGGCTGCCAGATCCGGGTTGTGGACTGTTCTAGGTATTTTCAATGAATCTAGGAACCGATGTACCGTGACGACTCTTGGGGCGACCAAGTATTTTTCCCTCAAGGGAAGTTCAGTATTCCCGATGTATCCGGCCATTTCTTCCAAAGTCGGGGTGAGTTCAAAATCAGAGAAATGGAAAACATTGTGCGCCGGGTCCCAATAGGTAACCAAAGCTCTTATGATATCTCCCCGGGGCTGGATTTCCAATAAACCCACAAGACCTTTCAGATATTTTTTAACCTCATTTCGTCCTTCAACACCTAGATCATTCCACCATAGCCGTAACTTGACAGGGATTTTGGTCATTATTGAAAAATGTTCATTTTGCATCGTGCTCATCCTGCACATTTATTAAGGTGATTTTAACAAAACGAACTGACTCAAAAAAAAAATTACAGAGGGGATCGAGTTTTAAAACACGGCCTTTAAACATTTCGGGGACGAAGATTTTAAGGCTGTGTGGGTCTACTGGATAAAGATGCTAAACAAGACCCAAAGGTGGCTATTTATGCAAAGTCAGCCTTCCGGCGTCCCTTTCGGGAACATTCGGCTATTTATGACAAAACAGCGTCACCCGATTTATTTACGATTTTTTTTTATCTTGGCTATTTTAGCAAAAATGGGGGTTGAACCCGACGAGGGTTGCCTACGTATCTCACATTCGGTGAGAATCAAACCGGTGTAGTTCGGGCATATCATGAATAGAGAAAATCAAATAAACTTAGAAATCAAGAATACGTATTTTTATTATTATTGTTTTTTGAAAAGAGATAAAGATTAAAGAAAATATTTATTACTAATTAATTTTTTTGAAAATATTTGGACTATTAGTCTGAATTTATAAAAGGGGTACTACAAAAGAAACAACGTTTTTTTTTGAATTATAAATTTCCGTTTTTTTTTACTTTTAAATAAATACCTTCTTTTTTTTTCTTTTTCTTTTTTTGATTTTGGAAATGACGAAAAGAAATTTTTTGTATATATATTTTTTTTAATTCAAACTAAGAAAACAAATTTTGCTTTTATTCCCCTTTTTTTAGAAAAATTCCGGCGAGGTTTTGACACTACTTGGACATTGGTTTTATTTTTTCAAAACAAGTAATTATCTCCCTACGCTGCTATTTTTCCTCTTTTTTTTAGTAACTGGTCAGCATGCGGAACCGAAGCAAATAAATGCGCAAAACAAATAGGATGCAGCAGGGTGGTCTTTTCATTTCAGGTTGCCTGTCCTAGACGGACCCAACCCCTGTGTTGAGCCCCCTAAGTCAAATGCAACGTGATGCAAATAAGCGTTCCTACTAGGGATCCGGCATGAAGTCAAGTTATTCTAGGTTCGTAACCTGGGTATTTGTTCTAGACTGTGTACCCGAGCGGACAACTCGAGTCGAGGAGGGGGCTACGTACCGGGGACCCGCGAGATCGTCCGGCTTTGTAACTTGTCCTACCTCTTTCTTATTTTAGGTATTGACACTAACAGAATAGGGAGTCTCGACCAGCGAGCTTCTCCCCGGAGGTAAGAAGAGAAGGGTTTCGGCACAGTTTATATACAGTTCAGATAATATCAAAGCGGTAAAAGACGACATTTAGCACGTTATGCAAAAACATGTAATAAAGATCAGATAATAAAGCCAAATATAACAATTATTCTAAGCTCGAATTCTTGAACCCTGAACCAGTGGTTCTGGGTAATCATTCCCCAGCAGAGTCGTCAGAGCTGTCACACCTCCTTTTTGCGCGCCCGGCCCCGAAGGGTTAAATGCGCGGGTGGAGTTTTTCCAATTTGAGTGACAATATTCGAAATGGGATTATTTATTTAATTCAGAGTCGCCACTTGGGAAAGGTTTGGCTTTTGGTGTCCCAAGTCACCGGTTTATCTTGAATCCCAAATCGAGGAAATTTTTGACTTTTCCAAATGAAGTCTGCGAACCAAAAATTCTAAGTAAGGAATTCTGTTGACCCGAGGGAAGGTGTTAGGCACCCTCGAATCCCGTGGTTCTAGCACGGTCGCTCAAATTGTTATAATGGCTAAATATCTGATTAAATACATGTTGTGACCTATGTGCTTTTATTAAGTTTAAAACCGCTTTTATTATTATCATTTATTTTTATAGAATTGCAACGTCGTGAAAATGCATCTCGAACCACGTCACAATCAATGCACCCGTGATCGTCAACACATTTTGACTCCGTTGAGATTTGGATTTGGGTCACATCAATGTGCACCCGAGTTTTAAGAATGTAATTTAATTAAGTCGTGCCTAAAGGGTCTAACGCGTTATTATTTTGTAGAAGGCCATGAAATTCACTAAACGGCCTATCCTGAATTCTAAATAATTATTATGGTTGTTTATTGAGGGCCCCGCAATCTTGCATTTTTATTTGGCGAGGCTCATCTCTATTTTAGAAAGGGTATCCTAAAGTGGCTACATTTCTAATGCATTTGTCTCTAAAAATAAAAGAAAGGATTACGTGCTAATTACATGCTTGACTAGCTTCGGATCCTTACTTGATTATCTGATTTTTATGAGGCGTGAATTTTTTAGTGCCTTATTTCATAGATGAGCATGTTGCTAAATTGTCAAGGGAAAATTAACATACAAGATTAATAAAACTGTTAAAAGCTTATGATAAATGTTCTAAGTTTGAAACTTGCTTATTTAAACCAAATCAGTGGAATTAACTTATCGGAAACTACTACTAATAGAGTTTGACTAGGATCCTGTGAACTATCTACAAAGATTCAATAAAACTAAGCATCATATTTGGCAAGCTTAAAGCAATCTTTTCTATACATGCGGAATGTCAGTTTAAAATTACCTAATTATCTATGTGTTAAAGAACACCCATGCATTCCTCGTTAGACAACCCCTTAAACAAATGAAATCACAATTTAGGACGAACTAAGCTACGGTTAAGTACAAGGCTATCTAACGTGTTTCTTTATTGAATTACAAACTAAACAAATTACACAGATCTTAATAACATTTGTAAAACTGTAACTGCAGCAAACGAATGATTAAACTCCTGCATATCTTTGATTTCATGTTTTCATTGTTACATTAGATGCGAAATCTTAGTATGTACCTGGATGTCGGATACAACAGCAGAAGCAAGGGGTCAGCAGGACAATAGAAGCAAAACCAAACAACAGCAGTAACATCAGGTACAAATAGGACAATTCCCAGTGCCAGATACAGTTGAAACCGATAAGAAATGATAGAAAGGTAGCAGCAAACAAGGCAGTAGGAACAATACTCCAAGACAGACCAAAGCCAGGAGAAACGAACAATGTGAATCAACCAATGAACTCAGCTAATATTTGAAAGAAAACAGAGTTGATCAAACAGGTTGAACAAGACTGAGAATCAAACAAACAAGACAGAAGTAATTGCTGATTTGCTGTTTATCACTTTCCCTATCTCCTTTCTTTTCAAGACCAATGTCAGCCTTCAGTTTTGAACCTATACTTGAGTTATCAGAAAGAAATCTTTTCCAGTTTTTTCTGGTTTTTTCAGAATTTTCAGTTCTCAAATATTCACTCTGAGTTCTGTCTCTTTTGTGTGTCGTGTGTGTGTATATATCCCTCAATGTGTATCACCCTCTCTTTCTTTCAAAATATTCCTCACAGTGTGCCTCCCTCTATTGTGTGTGTGTGTTTTTTCCTCTAATCTTAGGGTCTTGGTGTGTATATCTCTGTCTGTCAGGTCTGCTTTCTCTAGATGTCCTCCCTCCATTTATAAGCCTTAACATTACCCCTTTTAACAGCCTGTTTAGAATATCACCATACCCCTCCCATGTGCCTTCCAATTTCAGTTCCACTTTAGCTAATTAAGTATTAAACCCCATCATTCCCTTGGCAGGATTAACTTTCCATTTTATTAACTAAAAGCAAACATGGGCAGCAGGATGTAGTCTGACAGCACATGCTGTCAAACTATTTAATTCAAAAAGGGCCTTTATGCCCATGTCGTGCACATGCCCTCCAGTTCAGATTACCATTACAGCCTAACCTTAGATTTCTGAAATCAAATTAGCAATTATAAGTAACTGAACTTGGTTTTTAATTGATTCAGGCAATGTTCAACAGAAGCAAATCGATTTATTTTGTTCAGACAGTTGAAACTAATTGACGACACATGTCGACTCGACTATATTAGCATTAACATACACAATCGTAGCCAAAAATCAGACATTTAAACAGTATCGATGCATGATTCGAATTATACTGACTAAGCAGAAATGTACTCGAGGAGTCAACTAGTCAGTCCAAAATTTGGAGCTCAATTATTCGCACAACACTTACATACACATTATCAGAGCAAATGGAAGGGCTTAATCAAACAACAGAGGTTCAGGCAAAGTGGTTAAGGCACAGTTGATAGAAGTCAAGGACACAAACAGAACATGAACAGACCCTTACAACAATCAAATGAACCAAAACAAATAAGAAAAGAAAGAACTCACCTTAAACCGCAAAAGATCAAAACCTTAACTCGGACTCGGACAGACCTTTCTTAAGGCTGAACGGACTTTAATCGAAGTGTTTCTCAGATGAGAAACACTTAGATTAAGGTCCATTAGACCTTAATTTCTTTGGCTCGAACAAGACACGGACCAGTGACGAGGAATCACCCAGTTCTAAAACTCAGATCTGGGATTCATGCTTCCCTGATCAGATTCGGACCAAACCAAGTATGGTTTGGTCACGAGAGGGGTCTGGGGAGTGTCTGGTGTGAAGCTGGGGTTAAACGGTATAGATCGAGTTTTGACTCGAATCTTCAAATGAAGATTCGAGGACCTAGAGGATGATTCGACCTAAACGGTCGACAGGTCCATGTTCAGGGTGGTGAGGGGGTTCTATGGTGTTCAGGTGGAGGTCACCGGCGTCCGTGCCGCCGGTTTTCATGGTGAAGAGCACAGGGGCGGCTCTAGGGTTTAGGGGTTCTGGTGAAGACGACGAGGCTGGGGTTCGGATAGGGGGGGTAGGGTAAGATTATGGACTTATATAGTTAGTGGGTGGGCGGATCCTGGCCGTTGGATGAGATGTGATGAAGGGCCAGGATCCTTCAGCTCGAAGGAAACGGTGTCGTTTCAAGGGTAAAGGGCTTGGGTTGGTCCGGGTGGAAACGGGTCGGGTTCCTCAGTGGGTTGTGGGAATGTGATCTTGACCGTTGATCAATCTGAGATCAACGGCCCAGATCAACTTGTATTAATACGACGTCGTTTGGACTCTCTGGGCATTAGCTGGACTGGACCGGGCAGGCCTGGTTTGGGTATTGTTTGTTTGGGCCAATTTTAATAAATTGGCCCAATCCGGAGGAGGAAGATTATTTCTTTTTCTTTTTTTTTTATTTTGAAAACAAAACTATGCAAAAAAAATCAAATTAAAAATTAAATACACACTCAATACAATTATTTGCACACACACTAAAATATTTCAAAACAGGTAAAATCAAACAAATCAAAATCACGGACGAAGATGCCTATTTATGATTTTCTATTTAACGACCGGATTACGGTTCGAATTATGCATGACCCACACATTTTTTGTATTTTGTTTTAGAATAAAAATGGGCAAAAGTCACAAATAAATCAATAAAGTGCCGCACAGAAATCCAACATTGTATAGCAGGACCAATTTTTATTCTTTTGGAGCGACTGTCGCGCAAAACAAAAATCACGTGCTCACACAAACCTGATCCAGTAACCGGTTTAACCCAATCCCTCACTTAAACCAAACGACCCCATTTTAATACCAAACGGCCCCGTCTCACCCCCTACCATCGGATCCAAGCCGTTGAGATCATCTTATCTAACGGCCCAGATCCAATCCCCTACTCCGTATATAATCTCCCCATCACACCCCACGCCCCCCAAACCAAACCCCACCTTCCCCACTGTACACCATCATCCCAAACATAGCCCCTTCCCATTCCCAAACCCTAGCCGCCCCCATACACTCTAACCCTAAACCCGGCGGCCTCGATGTCGGTGACCACCAAAACAATACTCCTGATGCACCTTACCACCCTGAACATGAATCCACCAACCATATACCTCGAATCACACTTCGTCGTCTCGAATCTTGATTTGAAGATTCGAGACTAAACCCCGATCTACACCAAATCAACCCAAACTCACACTGGACAACCCCCTGACCTCCCTCGTGACCAAACCAAGCTTAGTTTGGTCCGAATCTACCCACAACTCCTAGAATCTCAAATCTGAAGATCCAAGCCCTAGAATACAAGAACCTGGGGAATCCGGTCAGCTTCCTGGGGGTTTCTGGGATCTAACAGGATTTAATCAAGGTGTTCTCGGTCGAGAACACCCCGATTAAAGTTTGTTCGGCCTCAAATGGTCAAACCTAATTCGGACCTGGGTCAGCTTTGGTTGAACATTTCAGTAAGTTTTACTTTTTCCTTTCTGTTTTATTTGAATACTGATTGAGTCTGTTAGCATGTTCTGTTGTGTTTGTTTGGTATTTTCTGGTATTTTTCTTAATTTCTTCCGTCTTTGTAAAGACCTTTTATTTGGTCATTTGTTCTTCTGTGTACATGTCTGAATGCATTCTATGATATCCATGTTCGATTAGATTAGTCGTCATATAAATAATTCGTATGGCCTCCCAGTATTGTGCAAAGTTAGCTGAAGTTATTCAGGACCCTGTACGTATTGTTTATTTAATTGACTTGTTATATCTGGTTATAATTAGTATAGTCGACCTGATAAACATCGTCGATTAATTTTATGTGACTAAATGATCAAATGGACTAATAACTTCACATGACTGATTGAACCCTGTCATTGACTGAATGCCCGACATTGTTTGAAATTGGTTTGTTTGCATTGCAAAACGACTAAAAAGATTCAGTCCAGGGCAGCTCTGAATCTGAACTTTCAGAAGTTCAAAAATGCCCTACTGTTGCAATGGGTCAAGACAGTGATAACCAGGGATTAACAGGGGTAATTTGGGTGTTGAAAAGAACAGAAATGATTAGTTTAAATGAGCTGACAAATAGGGTACTGGATTAGGATTAAAATAAGGTAATAGTGGGGAGCCAAACTTTGTGGTATGGGGCTGATTGATTAAAAAAGGGGTGCCCATATTGTTGGGCAGAAAACTACAGGCTAAAAGCCTGTCGAATGGATGGGTATGGGGAATTTTTTGATTAGTTTAGAAAGGAGGTTATGGGCAGGAAAGAGGGAAGGGGTTCAAGGCAGCTGAATGCTTGCCATTTCTGCCTATAAATAGAGATGTTTTAGAACTTAAAAGGGGTTGGACATTCTTTAGTCTTCAGAGAGATTCGGTGAGTGAGAAGACTGAAAATGAAAAAACAGAAATAAATTTCAGAATACTGTGAACGAGTATTGTCTGAAAAACTGTGTAAGAGTTCAAGGTGGTCAAACTGTCTTTGTTGTTTGTTGTTGGTTGTTTGCCGAGCTTTGTTGGTTATTGGATTTCTGTTGCGGTTACATTCGATATCCTGGGCCTCCCGCTATCTCTCTACTCTGTTTTCTGGGATTGTCTGTTCATTGCTCGATCCCTTGTTGAGCTTCGTCATTGTGGCAGTTTGGTTGTTGCTGTGTTGTGTTGTTTATCTGCTGCTGCTGTGCTTGCTGTGTACCACTCAGTTGATCATTTTCCTTCTTCTTTTGTTCCTCTATACTAGGTACATGACTAATACTGTCCATGTAACTTGAAAGTAGAGCATGAATACAAAAGAGGAGATTTGAAGACGTTTATGTCCACATGTAGTTGTTATATCGAGTATCATGTAGAGTGTATTGGTTTACATTCTTGTTTGGGTAATGGAGTTGGTCCTTTCATATAGTGAATGTAAATGTAGGATAATTTAATATCATATGGTGTGTAGTCTGACAGATAAGAGGATTGGCAGTATAATAGGCTACATCTTGGAAATTAGTTGTGTTTTTGTGATTAGCATGTCCTTAAATGCATGCCAAAGCATAAAACTATCCATGTTAGTTAATCTCGTTTCCCTTTTGATAAACTGTCTCATTATAATTGTCGAACCACACCCTTATAACAAATAGCACAAGTCTGCGTTCCTCGACCTCACGGGGGGTCGATCCCAGGTCGAAACAGACCGGGTAGGCCCGCATCGGATAAACAGTGGCCCGGGTCTGGCCTATCCCACATGAGCTGGATTTGGGCCCATAATGTTCGATTAGCTGTCCGTGCGCATAGCCACGTTTTCTTATTCTGTAAAAGCCTTTTGAATCCTGCTATAAATAACCTGCAAGCATGTAATTAACTAGGACTATCTCTGTTTTCAATTAGTAGAGACAAACGCGACAAGAAACGTAGTTGCTATAGGATATCCTTTTAAAATAAGGACGAGATGAGCCTCGACAAATAAAAACGCACAAGCTGCGGGGCCCTCGTTAAATGTATATATCGAAGCATTCAGTTTCCAAGGCGGGTCGTTTAGCAAATCTCACGACCCTCCCGGAATAATAACGCGATAGCCTCTTTAAGCGCGTATTTAATAATTTTACCTTCTTAAACTCGGGTGTGCATTTAATGCGACCCAAATCCAAATCCCAAAACGTCGAATAAAATATGTTCCGGATTGTGGGTGCATTTCATGTGACGCAGTCCAAAGACATGTTTTAAGCGATGTTCGAATTCTTAATAATAATAATTATGAAAGTGGTTAAAAGATAAAATTTGCACATAAGTTCACATTTGTATAAAATCAGATAAATAAGCCGAATATGACAGTTGAGCGACCGTGCTAGAACCACGGAACTCGGGAATGCCTAACACCTTCTCCCGGGTTAACAGAATTCCTTATCCGGATTTCTGGTACGCAGACTGTAATACGGAGTCATTCTTTTCCTCGATTCGGGATTAAAATTGGTGACTTGGGACACCCTAAATCTCCCAAGTGGCGACTCTGAAATAAATAAACAAATCCCATTTCGATTGTCCTTTAATTGGAAAAAACTCCCTTGTACCCTCTCGGGTACGGAAAAAGGAGGTGTGACAGCTCTGGCGACTCCGCTGGGGATTTGGTGACCCAGAACCACTGGTTCAGGGTTAAGAATTCGAGCTTAGAATAATTGTTATTATTTGGCTTTATTTATTATCTGATTTTATTACATGTTTTAAACTCAATGTGCTAAATGATGCTTTTACCGCTTTGATATTATTGAACTGTACATATAAACTGTGTCGAAACCCTTCTCTTCTTACCTCCGGGGAGAAGCTCGCTGGTCGAGACTCCCTATTTTGTTAGTGTCATACCTTGAAATAAAAAAGAGGCTGGATAAGTTACAAAGCCGGACGATCCCGCGGGTCCCCGGTACGTAGCCCCCTCCTCGACTCGAGTTGTCTACTCGGGTACACTGTCTAGAATACTGACCCAGGTTTTAAACATAGAATAACGAGACTTCATGCCGGATCTCTAGTAGGAACGCTTGTCTGCATCATGTGCATTTTGACTTAGGGGACTCAACACAGGGTTGGGTCCGTCTAGGAATAGCAACCTGAAACAGAAAAGACCATCCTGATGCATCTTACTTGCTGCGTACACATATTTGTTTCAAGCCTGCATGTTGACTGGTTTCTGAACCTTGGGAATGTTGAGAAAAAAGGGAAAAAGGAAACAAAAAGAGACATAACAGTTAAGGTGCTAATTGATTATTTTAGAAAAGGAAAAAATGAGTTATTTTATTTTAGTTTGAAAAATAGGTTATTTTATCTTTATTTTGGAAAATCCTTTGTCGAAAAGAAAATGAAAAAATGAGTCTTTTTGAAAAATAGGTTATTTTATCTTTTTGAAAAATAAAGAGTTATTTTACCTTGTTTCCAAAAATGGTTCGTCTTGCAATAAAAAATGAAAAAAGAGATGCTTGTTCATTTAAATTACCCGAACTACATCGGTTTGATTCCCTCCGGATGTGGGATACGTAGGCAACCCTTATCGGGTCCAACTCCCCGATTTTGTTTTACCAAAATATTATATATATATATATATTATATATATACGCCCATGTATGTATATACATATGTTATTTCTTTCACCTTAATAAAACACCTTAATAAATGTGCAGAATGAGCACAAGTAGGAGTTCGTCTGAGGCCATTATAAACAAAGTTCCTCTGGGCTTGCGCACATGGTGGAACGACTTGGGAGGATCACGACAAGATACGGTCAAAGTATACTTGGGAAACTTGGTTGGATTACTGGACATCGAGCCACGAGGAGACGTTATCAAGGCTCTAATTTCATTCTGGGACCCGGCACACAATGTGTTTCACCTCTCAGACTTCGAGCTCACCCCAACACTGAAGGAATTGGCAGGGTATATTGGACGACCTAATGTCCCTATGAAAGAACAGTACCTCATTGCACCAAGGACCGTAACTATACACAAGTTCCTGGATATCGTAAAGATCCGCAGAACGGTATATAATCCGGAGTTATCAAAAGGGTTTTGTAGTTTGGCATTTCTGTACGACAGATATGGTCACCTGGGAGGGTTCAACAATCCCGAGAGTAAGATCTGCAGTGGGGAGAGCCGGTTAGAATGGGAAAAACATAGATGTATTGCTTTTATGATAGCTTTCCTAGGGTTTTTGGTGTTCCCTAGAAAAGATGGAAAAATTAACATACAAATCGCTGGGGTAGTCAATACGCTGATCAGACAAGAAAAAAGCACTCTGGCACCAATGATAAATGCAGAAATTTTCCGCGCACTCACCATCTGCAAGGCCGGAGGAAGTTTCTTTGAGGGATGCAATGTACTACTACAAATGTGGGTGATAGATCATCTATGTCGTTGCCCTCAAATTTTGAAATATGGGTCATCGCAAAAAACTTGTATAGAAGAGTTCCCCGCCAGGATCAGCGGGTTCAGATTGTCGGAAGGGGTCGCCGAATGGGTCACGCTACTGCGTTGTATTTCAGCAAACCAGATAGAGTGGGCATTTGAGTGGCTACCCCTAGATGAGGTTATACACATGTCAGCCACTGAATCTTATTTGTTGTTGATGGGTCTCCAAAGTATCCAGCCCTACGCACCATGCAGGGTGTTGAGGCAGTTGGGATGATACCAAATAATCCCGAAGGAAGAAGATCTCAGTAGCCAGGTGATTGAAATCGGACCTGGTGGGCAGTTCCCTGAAGCATTCGTTCGGAGGATCTGGAATGAATGCCAAACTTTGAAGGTAAATACATGTGTACGAGATCGGGCTAAGGGCGAAGTGTCTCTGAAATACCCCCCGTGGTACAGAAGAGAGCTTGAACATCAGAGACCAACTAAGAGAGCTCACATCCAAGGCTTTGATGAATCCTCACAGGCAGAGTGGGGCTGGTTAAAAAGAGAAGAAGGCTACCGAGATGAAATCGGAAAGCTAAAGCAACAAGTCGAGAGGCTTATATTTGAGAACAACGTGCAAGTCGCCTCGAAGCAGGGCGAAAAGAACAAGCTAGCCCAAGAGAACCAGACACTAAAGGCCCGCTTACGCCAAGCCAGCAAAAGCAGCATTGACCGACAGAAACGTCGCTCCGATGAAAGGTTGATTGCAAGTTTGAAAATTCAGGTCGTCCAAAGCCAAGAAGAATTAGAACAATCAGAAGCTCGCGTAGCAAGGATGAAGGACAGATGGGCAAGATGCACAATGGCCCGAAGGCAGTGTCTGCAACAAGTCATGAGATATTGTGAAATGAGCATCGGGGTATTAAGGGAAACGAACTCCACTTTACATGATCGGATCATCAAACAAGCACGAGACGCCCAGGCCAACAGAAGACATTGCTACGACGCAATGGCCTGCATGGAAAGACAAATGGAGTTGTTCCAGGAGCAACTTGCCGACAATGCTCAGGCATTGGGATTGAAGAACCAACAAATCAAGCAATTGTTCATTGAAAGGGACAATGTTCGAGGAAGGATTGACGAGATTGGGCATTACATCTACATGAAATGCCTAGCATGTGAGCGAATACCTCGAAAGACCCTCTTTGTTTCTATCATGGGCTGCGTCCACAAGATTATGAATGAGCTGAAGAGCTTGCAGAGGGACCTCACGCCAAGGGCCGCGAAAAGGCCGAATGATGCCTCGCGGGCCCCTAAGTTGGAGAATTAATCTTTGGTCGAGTCCTGTTTATATGGCTTTGTTGCTTTCCCATATGTTGTTTTCTTTTCTTTTAGTCAAAACAGGTTAAGACCTGTGGAGTCTGTACTATTGTTTTTCCTTGTTTGAAGTAATGTGTAATAGCAAAATTTTGATAATGAAATTAAGTGACTCTAGAAGAATTTTTATGTGTTTTTACTTTAAGGCAGAACTACGCCTGGTCTGATTCATGCGGGGACGTGATACGTAGGCAATACCCATAATATTCGACCGCTTTTAATAAAGAAAGAAAAGAAAATACAAAAATAAAATAAAACACAGGGTTTCCCAAAGTAATTTAAAGGACAAATGAGCAAGCCGGGATGACGCATGTTGTTTGAAGCAAAGCATGTAGAAACGGTTAACTGCCTAGGAGCATTGCATCCTCTATGTGTTATGATCAAATCTGTTAAGCTCTAACGCTAACAAAGTTTGTTTTTGTCTGAATCCAGACAGTTAGTTGTTAAAGAATTCTGGCAACACACTCTTACCAAACCAGATCCAAAGGACCGGTAGCAACAAGCATGACTACTTCAGAAAATAGTAATGAGGAAGAAAGGCCGATGAGCCAGTTGTTAAAAGAAGCGATGGAAAAGATTGAAAGGATGGGACTAGAGATGAATGCAATGCAGCTAGCTCTAGCCAAAGCACAAAAGAGCCCTGAGCCACTGGGGCACATGCCGGAATACCCTCATTCCGGCCCTTCAACAAGCCTTCCGAATCCCCGTTATCATCAGGAAAGAAGCCCACATGATTCCCAAGCTCCACCACCCCATCAACCTCTCCCAACACCAAATATTCCCACTTTTGTAGGACCCACATCAGCCACCCTGCAAAGAACGACTAGTGAGCCATTGTTTTAGGCTCACGATACGCAATACTATCCCCCTGAGCCTACATTCCTTGCCCCCGAACCACAGGCCTACAATCCGCACTTGGAGGTACCGGCAGAGATTGAAAAGCTGGTTAAAGCCCCTGAACAGGATGAGGTATTGAGAAAGTTCAAAAGCCTGGAGCATTCCTTCAGGAACCTGCATGGTTTGGGCAACCAAGTCAGCGTAGCTTACAAAGATCTATGCCCTTTCCCGAACGTCCAACTCCCGGCTGGGTTCAAGATGCCTAAGTTTGATTTATATCAAGGGCACGGTGATCCCATGGCACATTTGCGGGGATTCTGTAGCAAACTGAGAGGGGCAGGTGGCAAGGATGAGTTGCTTATAGCTTATTTCGGCCAAAGTCTGAGCGTATCGGCACTGGAGTGGTATACCAGGCAGGATTCCAGTAGGTGGTACACTTGGGATGATCTGGCACAGGCTTTCGCAGGTCATTTCCAGTACAATCTCGAGATAGTCCCTGATCGTCTCACATTATTGAGAACTGGGAAGAAACCCGGGGAAAGTTTTCACGAATTCGGCTTCCGCTGGAGAGAGAAAGCGGCCAGAGTCGATCCTCCCATGAGAGAGGGAGAGATGGTGGACTATTTCTTACAAACATTGGATCCAACCTACTTTGGTCACTTGGTGACAACGGTTGGAAAATCCTTCAACGAGGTGGTCAAGATAGGGGTCATGATAGAAGAAGGGCTGAGGTATGACAAAATCTTGAATTATTTGGCACTCAAGTCCACGACCCAAGCTATTCAGAGCGGCACCGGAGGTGCATTGGGAAGAAGAAAGAAAGAAGAAATTGCCACGATCGAGGCAGACAGTTGGTCCAGGGCTGGCAAGCCACACTACAACCAACCCAGACCTCACAGGCCAAACTACCTGTAAAACCCACCACAATATTTCTATCCGTCTCGAGAACCACATTACTCCGTACACCAGGCCCAGGCATACACTTAGCCTCCGGTTCGCCCGCAATGGCGCGCGCCGGCTCCCCATAACATATATGCACCACCACCAAACACCTATCCTCCACCGAGGGCGTATAGAAACCCTCCAGGGGCAGGCATTCGGGGAAATCCAGATGCTAGGAATGACAGGCTACGGAAACACAGAACTTTCACGGAGTTGGGAGAAACCTACACCGCTTTGTTCCACAAATTGAGGCAGCTGGGTTTGGTTAGTCCTGTCCAAACTCGAGAACCAAATCTCCTACCCCAGAATTTGGATCGATCAATAAGTTGTGAATACTGCTCAGGGATGCTGGGGCATGATACCAAAAAGTGTTGGAAATTGAGGCATGCCATACAGGATCTTATTGACACCAATAAGATCGAGGTCCAGACACCGGAGGCTCCTAACATCAACCAGAACCCACTGCCAGCGCACCACGAGGCTCACATGATTGAGTTGGTGTATGAAGGAGGAGAGTTGAGAAAACCTTCACAGACAGTTATGATGATCCAGGCCGCTCCGAAAGAAGGATCGACCAGTGGAGGAACCGGGGTACAGTCGCAGAAAGAAGGCGTCAAGCCAGTAGTGATATTGGGAAAGAGCCCGTCCGCCATAACAAGCAAACTCGAGCCAAATAAGTTGGTAATATCAGGGACCACACCCATGCATGCAGTTGTGTTAAAAGGGGTGTACAGGGAACTGGTCACTATAAAGCCTGTATTCCAGCTGCCGATGATTGATAGCAAGGTTGTGCCTTGGAAATACGAGAAGGCAGTGGTGATGTACAAAGGAAAACAGGTGGAGGAAGTTAGTTGTGAAGCGCAAGGGCTGATTCGATCAGGTCGGTGTTTTGCTCCGGTGGAGCTAAGAAGAACCAACCCGGCTGCAACCAAGAAACCTATGTCCGAAGAAGAGGCCGAGGAGTTCCTGAGGAAGATGAAAGTGCAGGACTACTCTGTGGTCGAACAACTGAGGAAAACACCGACTCAGATCTCGCTGCTGTCATTACTAATCCATTCTGAGGAGCATCGTCGGGCCTTGATGAAGATATTGAACGAAGCTCATGTGACCAACGAGATTTCTGTAAACCACCTGGAAACCATTGCCAACAAGATTTTCGAGGTGGACAGGGTAACATTCTCAGACGATGACCTGTCGGTGGAAGGTACGGAGCACAATAAAGCTCTCTACCTAACTGTCAAATCTGAAAACTCGGTAGTTACTCAGGTATTGGTAGATAACGGTTCAAGTGTCAATATCTATCCATTATCCACTCTGAACCAGTTAAAGGTCAACCACGGAAGAATCCACAAGAATAGCATCTGCGTCCGAGGGTTTGACGGAAATGGAACAGCCACTGTAGGGGATGTTGTACTTGAATTGACCATCGGTCCAGTCCTGTTCACCATGGAGTTCCAGGTGCTAGACGCCACAGTATCTTATAACCTTCTGTTAGGACTACCATGGATTCATGCAGCCAAAGCAGTGCCCTCTACCCTACATCAGATGGTGAAGTTCGAGTGGGAGAGACAAGAGGTCGTGCTACACGGCGAGGACACGGCGTGCGCCATGGGTGGCGCCATTGTACCTTTCATAGAGACCGATGATGACAAAGGTCCTTGGGTTTACCAGGTTTTCGATACAGTGTCGACAAACAAAATTTCTGAAGGAGAAATCATCCCGCACCCTAGGATATCTGCCACGTCAGTCATGATGGTCTCGGAAATGCTGGGTAATGGATTCGTGCCGGGAAAGGGCCTGGGAGTCGAGCTTCAGGGGATTGTCCAACCTGTCACCCTGCCTAAAAATCCGGAAACTTTCGGATTGGGGTTCAAACCAACCGCAACAGATAGGAAGCAAGCGCGAAAAATGAAGAAGAGGGTCTGGTTTCTACCCAAACCGATGCCACGTCTCTCAAGGTCCTTTGTCAGAGCCAGTGCCAAGGGGTCGCCAGTCCCGAAGATCCTAGGACCATTGATTGGTATGGATGGGGACCTGAATCAGAGTTTCGAGAAGCTATTCGCTGATGTCAGTATGGTAGAAGCTGGAGAAGGTTCCAGCAGAGCAGAGATACAGTTTGTGGGGCCTGAGGCCAAAACCAACAATTGGACGGTTACTCCTCTTCCTGTCCGAGGGGAGTCTTGGTAGTAGGCTTTGATTTATGTTTTGTTTGTTTTGTTTTGTTCGGATTATTCCAGGGTGTAATCCAAATTTTACTTTTGTCTTGTAAAAGTGTGAACCCTTTTATCCCGCAAGTTTAATAAAGTTCTCTTCTTTTGTCCCATTTTAATTTTGTTTTGTTCTTTTTCTTTCTGAACAGTTCTCTTTTTACTGGTTCTAATGACATGGCATGCACAGCGGATCTTCGACCTAGTCTAATAAATCAATCTGAATCCGAATCAATGATGCGAGAGGTCGTTTGCGACGATGAATCTGAATATGACGAAGATAAAGCCTTCGAAGAGATAAACCGAGAATTGTGCCAGTTTGAAGAAAAACCCAAACCTAACCTAAATGACACTGAGGCTGTGAATCTAGGAGACGTCGATAATGTCCGAGAAACCAAAATCAGCATCCATATTGAGCCGAATGTTAGGGAAGAATTGATCAAAACCCTCATGGAATTCAAAGATGTTTTTGCTTGGTCATATGATGATATGTCGGTATTAAGCACCAATTTAGTGGTTCACAAATTGCCTACCGACCCGGCATACCCTCCGGTCAAGCAAAAGCTAAGGAAATTTAAAACAGAAATGAGTGTAAAGATCAAAGAAGAGGTGATTAAACAGTTGCAGGCGAAGGTCATTCGGGTCACTCGATATCCCGAGTGACTGGCCAATGTGGTACCAGTTCCAAAGAAGGATGGAAAAATCAGGATGTGCGTCGACTACCGCAATCTCAACAAAGCAAGTCCCAAGGACAATTTTCCATTGCCCAACATCCATATCTTGATCGATAATTGCGCTGGGCGCGAGATCGGATCCTTTGTGGATTGTTATGCGGGTTATCATCAGATCCTAATGGACGAGGAGTATGTGGAAAAGACAGCATTTATTACGCCATGGGGAACTTACTGCTATCGGGTAATGCCGTTCGGACTAAAGAATGCCGGGGCGACATACATGCGAGCAATGACTGCTGTGTTTTATGACATGATACACAAAGAAATTGAGGTGTACGTGGACGATGTGATCATAAAATCTTGGCATCAAGAGGACCATGTAGCAGACCTAAGGATATTCTTCCAAAGACTCCAAAGGTATGATATCAAGCTTAATCCAGCCAAATGCACATTCGGGGTTCCATCAGAAAAGCTGTTAGGATTCATCGTCAGTCGGCGGGGGATTGATTTAGACCCATCCAAAATCGAATCCATCCGAGATTTGCCACCGCCAAAGAACAAGACATAGGTAATGAGTTTGCTAGGTAGACTCAATTACATCAGCAGGTTCATCGCTCAACTCACAGCAACTTGCGAGCCCATATTCTGGCAGCTGAAAAAAGATGATGCAGTGAGTTGGACGGCAGAGTGTCAAGAGGCTTTCGACCAAATCAAAGGGTATCTGTCTAACCCACCCGTATTGGTCCCGCCTAAGCCAGGGAAGCCCTTAATTCTTTATCTGACGGTCCTGGAAAATTCATTTGGTTGTGTACTGGGGCAACATGATGACACAGGAAGGAAGGAGCAGGCCATCTACTATCTTAGCAAGAAATTCACAGTATATGAAGTCAAGTACACTCAACTCGAGAAAACATGTTGCGCCCTAACTTGGGTAGCTCAGAAGTTGAAACACTACCTGTCGTCATATACTACTTATCTCATATCCCGTTTGGACCCATTGAAGTATATCTTTCAGAAACCTATGCCCACAGGAAGGTTGGCCAAATGGCAAATTCTGCTCACAGAGTTTGATATTGTCTATGTGACCAGGACAGCCATGAAAGCCCAGGCGCTGGCCGACCATTTGGAGCAGTACTCATTTCTGAAACAGGACGTCATTACCCTGTTACAGCTCAACTACGCTTCTATTGCACCAACAATATGGCCGAGTATGAAGCTTGCATTTTGGGTGTGCGATTGGCTGTGGACATGGATGTCCAAGACGTCTTGGTCTTGGGAGACTCGGACCTTTTGGTACATCAAATTTAGGGTGAATGGGAAACGCGGGATCTAAAACTCATACCATATCGATAATGCTTGCACGATCTGAGAAAATGATTTCGATCAGTAAAGTTCAAACATATCCCGAGAGTTCATAACGAGGTTACGGATGCATTGGCCACCTTAGCATCAATGTTGCACCACCCTAACAAAATATATGTTGACCCTCTGCACATCCAGGTCCGTGATCAGCACGCTTATTGCAACGCCGTAGAAGAGGAAGCAGATGGCGAACCCTGGTTTCATGATATCAAGGAATACCTCAGAATGGGGATATATCCGGAACAGGCCACTAGAGACCAAAAAAGAGCCCTTCGGCGTTTGTCAAATGGTTTCTTCCTCAGCGGAGGAGTTTTGTACAAAAGAACCCCGGATTTGGGATTGTTAAGATGTATAGATGTCGGTCAAGCCACGACGGTTATGGCAGAGGTACATGCTGGAGTTTGCGGGCCACATATGAGCGGATATGTATTGGCAAGGAAGATCCTTAGGGCAGGGTATTATTGGCTTACCATGGATCATGACTGTATCACTTTCGTGAGGAAATGCCATCAGTGTCAGATACATGGAGATCTGATTCATTCTCCGCCAACAGAGTTACATACGATGTCAGCACCCTGGCCGTTTGTGGCATGGGGCATGGATGTCATTGGACCTATCGAGCCGGCAGCATCCAACGGTCATAGGTTCATTCTAGTAACCATTGACTACTTCACCAAATGGGTCGAGGCCAAAACCTTCAAATCGGTAACTAAAAAGGCAGTAGTGGACTTTTTTCACTCCCATATCATCTGCAGATTTGGGATCCCAAAGATGATCATTACAGAAAACGGTGTGAATCTCAACAACAGCTTGATGAAGGAGGTATGCCAACAATTCAAGATTACACAACGCAATTCTACCCCATATCACCCCAAGGCGAATGGAGCGGTCGAAGCAGCCAATAAAAACATCAAGAAGATACTGCGAAAGATGGTGGAAGGATCTAGACAATGGCACAAGAGATTACCCTTTGCTCTGTTAGGTTATCGCACTACCGTCCGGACTTCCGTAGGTGTAACGCCTTATTTGTTGGTGTACGGAACTGAGGCTGTAATACCAGCGGAGGTCGAAATTCCATCCCTCTGGATTGTCGCTGAAGCCGAAATTGATGATGATGAATGGGTCAAAGCTCGATTGGAACAGTTGAGCTTGATAGACGAGAAAATATTGGTAGCAGTGTGCCATGGTCAGCTGTATCAGAAGAGAATGGCGAGAACATATAATAAGAAGGTACGCCCCAGGAAGTTTGAAGTAGGGCAGCAAGTATTAAAGAAGATCCTCCCACATCAGATCGAGGCAAAAGGCAAATTCGCCCCAAATTGGCAAGGGCCTTATATTGTGACCAGAGTGTTGTCCTACGGTGCTTTGTGTTTGACAGATATCGAGGGGAGATGTGTCGACATGGCTATCAATTCTGATGCAGTCAAGAGATATTATTCGTAATTTCTTTAATTATGGCAATTTTTGGTTCATTTGTTTGTATCTGGTATTTATTGGATAATGAGATGACGGAGGCAATTCTTTCTATCCAAACACTTTTAACCCTTGTTTCCCCCTTTTGAGCCTTAAGTTATTCTTTCATACCCCTCTTTTGGAATCACTAATAAAAAGATATGAAAAGAGAAAGAAAAAGAAAAGGAAAGTGTTAAGGAAAATGAAAAAAAAAAGATAAAATCACAAGAAAAAACAAAACTGTGGGAACTATGTTTGACCTGATTCCTCAAAGAGGATACGTAGGCGCCTCACGGCTCGGTCATAGTGTGCATCATAGTATACATAGGATGCATAGTGTACATAAATACGCATAATAAGGCACAGTGTACATAACGCACATAGCTCAACATAGAGTAAAAATAAAATCCCCCAAGCAAGAAAACTGGGGCAGAGGCTATGTTTTAAAATTCCAACCAAGGTTTGATTCCAAAAGTTGTAGCGGATCACCCATCAAAGTTATTTCATTTTTTTGATAGCCTTTATTTTAGCCCCACACCAAAACCAACATCGACGTCCAAAAGACCTCCCGATCAATATCCAAGAGATGCCAAGTCAGGCAAATAAAGCCGAGAATAATAGACTGATCCCCAGCAAAGAAGAGGATCATAAGACTGGGAATGAATTGATGGTCAAAGGAATCTCAAGAAGAGAGGGTCGTATCGACAACACCCCGATTCCTCGATGAAGAAATAAAATGAGAGAGTCTTATCAGTGAAAACCTTCGCAGGCACCGAAAGGCGACGTAAGATGAGAGATATAAAATGAGAGTCTTATCGGTGAAAACCTTCACATGCACCATAAGGCGCCGGGAGTTGAGAGAAAAGAGAGAGTCTCATTAGTGAAAACCCCTCGAAGGGCACTATGAGGCGACAAGATAGATCAACAAAAGCGTCCACATTCGCAAAGAAATGGACACTCATTTATCCCCAGCAAGTCAGACCATCGGGCAAGTAAATTGATACAAATAGACTAGGTCGGGAATCTATGGTGCACGTCATGATCACGGGGACCAGTCATGTCAACCAGATAAGTTCTTCTGAATTTCTTTTCCCACCAAGTATTGGTTCAGAAAGATTTTCTCCTTTTCTATCTTTTTATTTATCTTTCTAAAAATTTGTCTTGAAAAGGATTTTTCAAAGCTTACTACCAGAGACCGAAGGGGGGTTCATCCGATGCAGGGCAACCCCAACAGTCCTCAAGGCTAGCCCCAGGTAATGCAATGTTGTGCCCTGCAGTTTTGGAGGAAGTAAACTCCTAAAGGGAGTGGTTTCGGGAGTAAAAGCAGACTCCTACAGCATGTACTGTAAAGAGAAAGCAGAAAAGGGGATAAATTGAAAACCAATCCCCAGCAGGCCGGAAACCTCTAGCAAGCAACTTTATCCACTAACCAGTTGTGGGGGCACAGAGCAAGAAAAGGGAAAGAGAAGGAAAATCATCCACCGGAGAGACACTTCTTCCCACCATGAGTAAAACTAACTAAATCCTTTTGTCTGCTGCAGGAAAATAAACATTGATGATGGAAGCAGGACGTGATGCCAGGGAAATCACCAAAACCGGGGCAGAAAATTTTCTGCCATTGTCAAAAATTTCTCGGAAGAACGAGGAAACAATTTGAATACATTATGTTCTAGGTCGCCCGCCAGTAAAATGCGGGAATACTTTTCAGCTCTAGGTCGCCCACCAGTAAAATGCGGGAATACTTTTCAGCTCTAGGTCGCCCACCAGTAAAATGCGGGAATACTTTTCAGCTCTAGGTCGCCCACCAGTAAAATGCGGGAATACTTTTCAGCTCTAGGTCGCCCACCAGTAAAATGCGGGAATACTTTTCAGCTCTAGGTCGCCCACCAGTAAAATGCGGGAATACTTTTCAGTTCTAGGTCGCCCACCAGTAAAATGCGGGAATACTTTTCAGCTCTAGGTCGCCCACCAGTAAAATGCGGGAATACTTTTCAGCTCTAGGTCGCCCACCAGTAAAATGCGGGAATACTTTTCAGCTCTAGGTCGCCCACCAGTAAAATGCGGGAATACTTTTCAGCTCTAGGTCGCCCACCAGTAAAATACGGGAATACTTTTCAGCTCTAGGTCGCCCACCAGTAAAATGCGGGAATACTTTTCAGCTCTAGGTCGCCCACCAGTAAAATGCGGGAATACTTTTCAGCTCTAGGTCGCCCACCAGTAAAATGCGGGAATACTTTTCAGCTCTAGGTCGCCCACCAGTAAAATGCGGGAATACTTTTCAGCTCTAGGTCGCCCACCAGTAAAATGCGGGAATACTTTTCAGCTCTAGGTCGCCCACCAGTAAAATGCGGGAATACATTTCATAATTTTGCATTTAAGCAATTTTTGGTCTTATATTACAGATTCTGGGGTCAGTAACCCCACCAGAAGGCGGAAGGTTACTACAGAGATCCCCATGCAGGAAACAATAAAATCCCCAGCACCGAGAAACAGAAGGCTGCAAAGGCATGCGCGCGATTCAAAAGGAAGGAGGGACGCGTCTTGAAAGAAGCAGCTTGGGAACGTTATAGCATGCCCAACATAACAATTTTGATGAAGAAAGCCATACCACAGAAGAAACCATTGAAAGGCTTAAGGAAAAGGGCCATGTCCCCAGCAGACCAAGCGAAATGATGAAAACTGGCATTCAGAAAAAGCAAAAGACCAGTGTCATCTCCCAAGTTCACAAAAATAAAAGCATCAGAGGAAAGCGCAAGCCGACAAGAAAGCAAGGCGACAAGAACAAGTTAAAGATAGATAAGATCTTATGATATACAGTCTAGCCTAGCTTCTTGTTTTTCCTTTTAGAACGATGTAAGAAGGAGATCGGTGAGCGATAGCATCCTACAGCAGCATGCAACAGCACATAACAGCAGCGAACACTACAGTCATACGGTAGTCCCAGCTACCAAAACTTCCCGAACTACATTGACCTGATTCCTGTTCAGCCCAGGATATGTAGGAAACCTCTGAAGCAAAGGTTCGGTCAAATCTTTTTCAAAAATGCTTCACATGGAGAACTCGGATGAGCAAAAATCGCCCGCTTTATCTTTGCGCGACAACCCTTCGTGTCTTTGATCAAAGAGGGGCAGTTGTAAGCACGTGATTTTTGCTTCACGAAAGTTACTCCAAAAGGAAAAGAAAATGAAAATATATGTCTTATCATTAAATGATTGGTATTTAATGTTAAAATGGTGTGTTAATTGTTGTAGGTATTACCCAATATGTGTGTAAGTTTGTTTTAATTTTTACAATTTTTTGGGAATTTTTTGTTAAATTGTTGAATTAAAAAGGGAAAGGAAAATCGGTTTGGACCCCAAAAATTAGGCCCAAAACCAAAACAGACCCAGCCCAAGTCAGCAGCCCAGGCAACCCTTCCCAGACCATCAAAACGACGCAGTTCAATACCAAGACTACGTCGTTTCAAGGACGGCTCATCTCAGCCATTCCAACCAATCCAATCCAATGGCCCAGGATCCCTTTCAGTAACCCGTTTCCAAACCCGACCCAGTAACCGGTTTAACCTAACCCCTCACTTAAACCAAACGACCCCGTTTTAATACCAAACGACCCCGTCTCACCCCCCACCATCGGATCCAAGCCGTTGAGATCATCTGATCTAACAGCCCAGATCCAATCCCCTACTCCGTATATAATCTCCCCATCATACCCCACGCCCCCCAAACCAAACCCCACCTACCCCACTATATACCATCGTCCCAAACACAGCCCTTTCCCATTCCCAAACCCTAGCCGCCCCCATACACTCTCACCCTAAACCCGGCGGCCTCGATGCCGGTGACCACCAAAACAATACTCCTGATGCACCTTACCACCCTAAACATGAATCCACCAACCATATACCTCGAATCACACTCAGTCGTCTCGAATCTTGATTTGAAGATTCGAGACTAAACCCCGATCTACACCAAATCAACCCAAACTCACACTGGACAACCCCCTGACCTCCCTCGTGACCAAACCAAGCTTGGTTTGGTCTGAATCTACCCACAACTCCTAGAATCTCAAATCTGAAGATCCAAGCCCTAGAATACAAGAACCTGGGGAATCCGGTCAGCTTCCTAGGGGTTTCTGGGATCTAACAGGCTTTATCAAGGTGTTCTCGGTTGAGAACACCCCGATTAAAGTTTGTTCGGCCTCAAATGGTCAAACCTAATTCGGACCTGGGTCGGCTTTGGTTGAACATTTCAGTAAGTTTTCCTTTTTCCTTTCTGTTTTATTTGAATACTGATTGAGTCTGTTAGCATGTTTTGTTGTGTTTGTTTGGTATTTTTTGGTATTTTACTTAATTTCTTCCGTCTTTGTAAAGACCTTTTATTTGGTCATTTGTTCTTTTGTGTACATGTCTGAATGCATTCTGTGATATCCATGTTCGATTAGATTAGTCGTCATATAAATAATTCGTATGGCCTCCCAGTATTGTGCAAAGTTAGCTGAAGTTATTCAGGACCCCGTATGTATTGTTTATTTAATCGATTTGTTATATCTGGTTATAATTAGTATAGTCGACCTGATAAACGTCGTCGATTAATTTTCTGTGACTAAATGATCAAATGGACTAATAACTTCACATGACTGATTGAACCCTGTCATTGACTGAATGCCCGACATTGTTTGAAATTGGTTTGTTTGCATTGCAAAATGACTGAAAAGATTCAGTCTAGGGCAGCTCTGAATCTGAACTTTCAGAAGTTCAAAAATGCCCTACTGTTGCAATGGGTCAAGACAGTGATAACCAGGGATTAACAGGGGTAATTTAGGTGTTGAAAAGAACAGAAATGATTAGTTTAAATGAGCTAACAAATAGGGTACTGGATTAGGATTAAAATAAGGTAATAGTGGGGAGCCAAACTTTGTGGTATGGGGCTGATTGAATAAAAAAAGGGTGCCCATGTTGTTGGGCAGAAAAATACAGGCTAAAATCCTGTCGAATGGATGGGTATGGGGAATTTTTTGATTAGTTTAGAAAGGAGGTTATGGGCAGGAAAGAGGGGAGGGGTTCAAGGCAGCTGAGTGTTTGCCATTTCTGCCTATAAATAGAGCTGTTTCAGAACTTAAAAGGGCTTGGACATTCTTTAGTCTTCAGAGAGATTTGGTGAGTGAGAAAACTGAAAAGGAAAAAACAGAAACAAATTTCAGAATACTGTGAACGAGTATTGTCTGAAAAACTGTGTAAGAGTTCAAGGTGGTCAAGCTGTCTTTGTTGTTTGTTGTTGGTTGTTTGCCGAGCTTTGTTGGTTATTGGATTTCTGTTGCTGTTACATTCGATATCCTGGGCCTCCTGCTATATCTCTACTCTGTTTTCTGGGATTGCCTGTTCATTGCTCGATCCCTTGTTGAGCTTCATCATTGTGGTTGTTTGGTTGTTGCTGTGTTGTGTTGTGTTGTTTATCTGCTGCTGCTGTGCTTGCTGTGTACCACTCAGATGATCATTTTCCTTCTTCTTTTGTTCCTCTATACCAGGTACACGACTAATACTGTCCATGTAACTTGAAAGTTGAGCATGAATACAAAAGAGGAGATTTGAAGACGTTTATGTCCACATGTAGTTGTTATATCGAGTATCATGTAGAGTGTATTGGTTTACATTCTTGTTTGGGTAATGGAGTTGGTCCTTTCATATAGTGAATGTAAATGTAGGATAATTTAATATCATATGGTGTATAGTTTGACAGATAAGAGGATTGGCAGTATAATAGGCTACATCTTGGAAATTAGTTGTGTTTTTGTGATTAGCATGTCCTTAAATGCATGTCAAAGCATAAAACTATCCATGTTAGTTAATTTCGTTTCCCTTTTGATAAACTGCCTCAATATAATTGTCGAACCACACCCTTATAACAAATAGCACAAGTCTACGTTCCTCGACCTCACAGGGGGTCGAGCCCAGGTCGAAACAGACCGGGCAGGCCCGCATCAGATAAATAGTGGCCCAGGTCTGGCCCATCCCGCATGAGCTGGATTTGGGCCCATAATGTTCGATTAGCTGTCCGTGCGCATAGCCACATTTTTTTATTCTGTAAAAGCCTTTTCAATCCTGTTATAAATAACCTGCAAGCATGTAATTAACTAGGACTATCTCTGTTTTCAATTAGTAGAGACAAACGCGACAAGAAACGTAGTTGCTATAGGATATCCTTTTAAAATAAGGACGAGATGAGCCTCGATAAATAAAAATGCACAAGCTGCGGGGCCCTCGTTAAATGTATATATCGAAGCATTCAGTTTCCAAGGCGGGTCGTTTAGCAAATCTCATGACCCCCCCGGAATAATAACGCGATAGTCTTTTTTTAGGCGCGCCTTTA
Source organism: Nicotiana tabacum (assembly GCF_000715075.1). NCBI lineage: Eukaryota > Viridiplantae > Streptophyta > Magnoliopsida > Solanales > Solanaceae > Nicotiana > Nicotiana tabacum. The sequence continues at coordinate 123,768,284 of NC_134086.1, read as the reverse complement.
ATAATCTATCTTCTTAAACTCGGGTGTGCATTTAATGCGACCCAAATCCAAATCCCAAAACGTCGAATAAAATATGTTCCGGATTGTGGGTGCATTTCATGTGACGCAGTCCAAAGACATGTTTTAAGCGATGTTCACATTCTTAATAATAATAATTATGAAAGTGCTTAAAAGATAAAATTTGCACATAAGTTCACATTTGTATAAAATCAGATAAATAAGCCGAATATGACAGTTGAGCGACCATGCTAGAACCACGGAACTCGGGAATGCCTAACACCTTCTCCCGGGTTAACAGAATTCCTTATCCGGATTTCTGGTATGCAGACTATAATACGGAGTCATTCTTTCCTCGATTCGGGATTAAAATTGGTGACTTGGGACACCCTAAATATTCCAAGTGGCGACTCTGAAATAAATAAACAAATCCCATTTTGATTGTCCTTTAATTGGAAAAAACTCCCTTGTACCCTCTCGGGTATGGAAAAAGGAGGTGTGACACTTCCGACTCGGGGAGATATTTGGACTCTACACCGCTGCACAGGAGGGCGATCAGACTATACACCGCTACTCACCTCCCTACCCCGGCCTGGTGTGGCACTTCATCCCTTTTGTTTTCCATGGGGTAAAGTGGCACTTCTGGCTGGTAACTTGCACGGCTCAATGTCCCAAGAAGTGGACTCAAAGTAGTCGTGCAAGTAACGCTGACGCTCGCCAAGTCTTCTATCGGGTCGTGATCTTCTTCGCCTGGTAGGGCTTTGTTCTTTGACGGGCTATGGCTTTTTATTCATCTTTTTCTGCTTCTTCACTTTCCTCTTATCCATCTTCTCACTTTCCTCTTCTTCATCCTCTCCCTTGGAGATACCATTTTGGAATACCGAGATGAGACCCCCGAGGAGATAGCGCTCGAAGATACTGCCGCCGAGGATGTATCCCCGAGGATAGATTAAGCTCTTTGGCTTTTATTAAATGTATTTTTTTATTCTTTGTTTTTTTTGTAAAGACCCCCCGTGCGCTTTTGTAATCATATGTAAGGACCCTTCGTGGAATTTTGTAAAATATGCTTATGAATACAAATATGTTCCTCCAATTTGCCTTTGATTTATACTATATTTCCTTTTATTTGCATTTGTGGAGATTCTGAATGCATGACTCCACCGATTGGTGCGAGCATTGAGCCTGGGTGCAAGTATTTCTTCTGGCCCTTGATTGATAAAATCGATTTCCCGTAGAGCCCTTTGTTGTTCCTTGGACTGAGCCCGGATCAGTTTGATAAAACTGGGTTGTCGGGATCCCCGACTCTGAGTTGAATGAGAGTAGGGTTGTGAACCTTCAGTACAAGACTTAGTTTTTAGACATCATGATAGTCTTCGGGGGTTTTCTCGGGTGCCTAAGAATAAAGATAGCCTTTAGGCTTGCAGGGGTAGTCCCCGAGTGGGAGTTCGCTCAAGCTCGGGCTACCTGGGGACTTTTTTTGAACTTCGTATAGATAGCCTTAAGGCATTGCAGATAGATCCCCAGATGAGGGCTTACCCAAGTTTAGATGGTATCTCGAGGCCAAGCCCATATGAATAGAGTTTTAGCGCTTATTTTCTTTTTGAGAGAAGCCCTCGAGATCGGGTACTATCTTGAGTCTTATAATGATATTAATGGCCCCTTGGAGCATATCTTCTTTCTGGTGGAGATCCTCGAGATCGGGTACCATCTAGGGACTCTCAATGATGCCAATGGCTTCTTTGGGCCTATTTTCTTTTTGATGGAGGTCCTTGAGATCGGGTACCATCTCGGGACTTGCAATGATGCCAATGGCTTCCTGGAGCCTATCTTCTTTTTGATGGAGGTCCTCGAGATCGGGTACCATCTCGGGACTTGCAATGATGCCAATGGCTTCCTGGAGCCTATCTTCTTTTTGATGGAGGTCCTCGAGATCGGGTACCATCTCGGGACTTGCTTGATGCGGGGGTCTCCGAACCCAAAGCGTCGTATGGCGGCGTTAAGTGTGACAAGGTTATGAAATGACCGAGGCGATCTCGACGACTCATTTTCCCAAGGTGATAAAAGCCCTAGCCAGTATTTTTAATTAGCGTTTAAGGCAAGCGGGTGGTCGCCGCTTTTTCCATATATAGGGTTGTCTTCGCCCTTTTGGAGGTTCTGTTATTCTGAGTAGTTATCTTCTTTTGTAGAGTTTTCCTTCCATGAGTTAGGCTCTTCCTTATTTCAATTTTGACGCCCTTGCTCAAATTTCCGCTCCAATTCTCTAGTTTTACCATAGTCATGGCTGTTATGTCAGGGTCCACCCGGCAAGGGGAAGGGAGCTCCTCCCTTGGGCACTTTGTTTCGAGGGGGTCTTCTTGAGTCAGCGAGGAAGGATTATAGATGGGGGGAAGAGGTAGTATTGCGGGTACCTTCCCCGGAAGAGAGCATCATGGACCATGCCGAGGGGTTTTTGAACGTGTATACACACCCCTTTGCGTTAGGCCCCCTTGATAGGGTTGTGCTCGATTTCTGTCGAAAGTACCAGGTTACCTTGGCGCACATTAACCCATCATTTTGGTGGATAGTATTGACGATGAGGTTCTTTACAGAGAAATCAGGTCTTGAATTCACTCTCAGTCATTTCATCACCCTGTATTTGCCCTTTCACCATCGAGGCATGTTGACCCTGCGATGCCGATGCACCACGCCTTTCGTTGTTGACGACGAAGAAGACAGATATCAGGGATGGATGAGCTGATTCGTTTGGGTACGGACTATCAATATTATTCCAGTGGAGTTTCTGCCATTTCCTAAGGAATGGAATTTTACACGTAAGTGGTAAACTCGTTCCTTCGAAGTTTCATTTGTGGCGAAGGCGGGCTTCGTAAATGCGCTTTCTTTTACGTTTTTGTAACAATTTCATGGATATCGGACGAGGTTCCAGATTTGCTTGATTGGGTTCGGAAGTTGGCGACCCATTCGACTTACAATGAGCGTAAGTGGCGAGATTTATCTAAGGACAAGTGGGAGGGAAAATACCACGGTACCGGCTATGTGATTTGCTCCCCTCCCCCCCACCTCTCTCGGAAGGGCGCTTTTCCTTTTTGCATACTAACTCTGCCATCGTAGGTATTGGGGAGTCCCTTAAAGCGAGGTCGTGACCTTTATGAGAGGGAGAAAGTTCGCCACCTTCAGGACTGAGGGATGATAATAATAACAATAAGCAGGAGAGGCCTTTGCAGGATGACAGTGATTATAGCAAGACGAGTCCGGCCCGGAGGCTTAGAGAGGGTGTATCAGCTGAACTTGCAGCACTCGAGGGTTCTTTGCCGCCGGCTTCTTCTCCCATCGAAGGCACTTCGAGGGATGTTTGACGCCGAGGGATGTGCATATCGGTCGATCATGTCCCAAACTGGGGCGGTTCTACCAGGGTGGATGGAGCCAGATCAATAGATATATGCTCAACTCTTGAGGAAGCTCAGCAGCTTTACTCGGAGGTAGGTTCAGGTTGTTCGTACCGGTTTTATAGTTTTGTCATTTTTGCTTTCTTACCATGCTTCTCTTCCACAGGCTTTTAATAAGCTCAAATCTGAGTTGCTTTACCATAAGTCCAAATTGCGAAAAGTCATTAATGGGGAGAAATCCCTTAGGTTTCTTTGCAATGAAAGGGAACATGAGTTGGCATGTTTACAGTATGAGGCAAGTCAAAGCTCGAATTATGAGAGCTTCTTGAAGGAGTAGGTAGTTTTGTTCCGAGGGAGTGTGTGTTCCTTCTTCTAGCTTCTATGGCCAACGTTTTGTTTATTTTACTTACAGAAAAATATGGAGGACCTGGAATGCCTTCGGAACGAAGCTGGCCAAGCCAAGCACGAGTATGATGAGTTAAAGGCTCAGGCGGAAGTTCAAGCTTCAGCGGGGAAGGGAGCTCCAGCTAAAGCCTCCGCTTTTGAGGTTCAACTTTGCTTAGCTCGTGATAATAGCTTGGTTCGAACAGACACGATTACCAAGCTTGAGTCTGAGCTTTTGAAGATAAAGGCTGAGGTTATGGATACCCAAGCTAAAGCCGTGATGAGCTGAACTAAAGCTGACAAGAAAGTGGCGGTCTAATTGAAGGATGTTGCTGATGCTCAAGCCGAGCTGAGAAGGACTCTTGACCGCGAGGGCAGGAGTAATACATACGCTCGATGTAAATCTCAAAGGGTAATCCTCGAGGAGATCCATGCTTAGGGCTTCGATCTCTCGGAAGATATAAAGCAGGCGAAGGAGGAAGAATATGATTCTAAGCTCATTCTGCCTGATGCTGAAGATAGCCGAGAAAGAGGCCGGAGGGCCATAGTCCCCGAGGGGATGTAGATTAGGCCTTTCTTTTCTGCGTATAGTGTTTTTAAAGAGCAATTGTAAATGGAGTTTGTATTTTCTCGCATATATGTATATAGGAAAACCTCGCGGTTTTATTTCTCCTGCATTTCTTTTTGCCTTGACTTTAGCTAGATGAACTGGTCTTTGAGTTAAAAGGAATCCTTAGATTTGTGGTATGGCGCTGGGGCTTATTACGCTGGTTTGTAGTCTCTTACGCGTAGGTTGATACGACCTTTTAGTATAAGCCATCGTTCTGAGTTCTTATGCTTTTGCTCTTGGGCATATTTAGTTAACTTTTTTGGGTTCCGTCTCCGAATCAGGTTTCGACTCGAGCTCATTCCACCCTTAAGTTTTTGAATTTAAAACTGGCCTTTGGGCACTTACGTGTTGGGTCGGTACAACCTTTTGTATGTGTTGGCGATAATGGCTCTTATACTTTGGGCTGATGCGACCTTTTATGTGGGCTGGCGACAGTGGCTCTTACGCCTTGGGCCTTGGGTTGAAGTGACCTCTAGTATAGGCTTTATTTTTTCCTCGATAAGGATTTTTTGAAATAATGTTTGCCTACTCTTCGACGTTTTAATAAAAACCTCAATTATGAGTCGTTATATGGCGATGATCGAGCACCTTGGGTGGTTTGGCTTGGTGGCTAAGTATCTTGAAGCCTGTGTTTAGGTGTGGACATGGTGGACGCTCTTTTGCCTATGTTGAAGGTAGCCTATTTAACCGATTCTTTTTGAAGTATATTTGAAGTAATTAAAGGCCTGTGATTTTATAGCGGCGGTTGGGCATCCCCAAGTCACATTATTTTGGCTGGTACAGCCTTGTGACCGTAGTCATTTGTGTTTGGCCAGAGCTTTTCAGTCCCGAGTGAAGTAGTTTCAGTGTCAATATCGAGGGTATGCCTTTTTAGGGGTCTTACAAGTTCGATATATGTCCTTCACTTCGAGATCGGGTTTATGCCTTTAGTAAGGTCTTACAAGTTTTACATGCCTTTGAGGTCTTAAAGTTTTGGATACTTGGTACAAGTACGGTTCATGCCTTGCTTGAGGTCTTACAGATATTGTCACTTGGTACAAGTGTGGTTCATGCCTTGCTTGAGGTCTTACAGATATTGTTGTTGCCTTATATAGGTCTTACGTGACCGAGGCTACCCACATGTGGTCTTACGGCCTCGGGTTTTGATAAGCCGATGGAGATGGCGATTGACGGCAGTCCCCGAGTCGTCGAGGATTTCTCAACTCAGGAGCCATTACTTGTAAACTTGGTATTACCTCATTGAGGGCTTACGATTTTGGAATTCCCGACCTGGAGGTCATGTGGCCTTGAGTTTTTGACGCTAGTCCCTGATTGTTCAGGACGTTTTTGGCTCTAAAGCCGTTTTGTGATCTTGATGTTGCCTCATTGAGGGGTTACGAGTTAGGAGCTCTAACCCGGGGGTCGCATTGTTTCGAGTTGTCGACGCCAGTCTCCGAGTATTCGAGACATATTTTGGCTTTGGGGCCATTTTTTGCAAAAAATATCGAGCTTTCTTGAAACGCTAAATGCTTTTGGGAAGTATTCTTTGATTACTTGGTACAAGTATACATGCCTTTGCCATTAAGGGCTCAATTATTCTATATGGACACGGTTCATTTGATCATTTGGCCCGGTACATTATTTTCCTATCAAGACCCCATTTGGCATATCTTGGCTTCTCCGAGTATGTGACCTTCTAGGGGGATGCCCCGCAGTATTCGAAGTTGATTTCAAAAGAAGCCTTGAATACTTGTTGAGTCTTCCTTAGGTAGCACATGGATGTTGCCTCATTAAAAACCTTGTTGGAAAAACCCTTCTTGGGATAAAAACCCGGTCGAAGGAAAAGAGTGCAACGCATGCTTTTGAAACCTAAGGCCTTAGAGTTGGAAAGTGCTTCGGCGTTTCGATCGGATACCTGCATTCAGGTTAGCGTAGAATGTAACTGAAAGAAAAAGGAGACGACCATACCTTAGTGTGGAATGTGCCAGTGGAGTTTTGAGCCCTGATATGTTTCAGTTGTTTGTGATGAGGACGCGGTATGGTCCTCTGCTTTGTTTAGTCGGGGGTAGCCGAGAGTGTAGCTTGTTATTGCTATTTTACTATTTGCTTATCCTTCGACTCCTTCGAAGGTGGAGGTACCAGTGTCGGCACCACATCGTGCACCGCGAACATTTCTTTTGCCGCATGTTGTTCCCCATAGACGGTTTTAATCCCATCCTTTGTTGGGAATTTCATCATTTTATGGAGGGTGGATGGTACTTCTCTCATGCAGTGTATCCATGGCCTTCTGAGCAAGGCGTTGTACCTCATGTCTCCTTCGATGACATGGAATTTGGCATTTTGGGTTGTGTCGGCCACGTTGACTGGGAGGGTGATTTCCCCTTTCGTTGTTTCGCTCGCCATGTTGAATCTGTTGAGGACTCGAGAGGTGGGTACGATTTGGTCAAGCAGTCTGAGCTGCTCTACCACCCTCGACCTGATAATGTTGGCCGAGCTACCTGGATCCACAATTACACGTTTAATTTGAAATGTATTTACAAGAAAAGAGATTGCCAGTGTGTTGTTGTGAGGATGAGACACGGTCTTGATGTCCTCATCACTGAATGTGAGGGTGTCCTCGGGTATGTAACCCCGAGTTTTCTTTTCTCTGGTGATGGATATTTTTGTTCGTCTCATCACGGGCTCCTGTGGGGCATCGATGCCTCCCAAGATCATGTGGATGACATGTTGTGGCTCATTTGTTTCGTTCTTCTTGGCCGCCTCTCTTTTTCGGAACTAATTTTTGGCCCGGTCACTGAGGAATTCTCGAATGTGACCTTTACTGAGTAGTCGGGATACTTCTTCTTGGAGTTGGTGGCAATCCTCAGTATGATTGTCGTGTGTGTTATAAAACTCACACACTATGTTATGATTTCTTTGCGAAGGATATGATTGCACATACCTGGGCCACCTGTGTCTTTAATTTTATTAATGGCGAACACGATGTCTGATACGTCGACATTAAAGTTGTATTCCAACAAGCGAGGTGCCTCCGTTGGCCCTGTGTGCCTATCGAATCCAGCTCTGTTGACGAGTCCCTGAGGATTCTGCCTCAGTCCATCCTACAATCATTGTGGGGTATGTTATGCCTTGGGGCGTTTCTCCTGTCTTCGGTGTATGGTGGTACCTTTCTTTGTTTGGCTTTGGCTCCTTTTTCAGAAGCCTTCTTGGGTATACCGAGCCCGAGGGGGCTCCTAGTTGGTTGTCCTCGACCCTGATTTTTGATTGATGTCGGTTGTGAACGTCCAACCAGGTCACGGCGGGATATTCAACCAGATTCTATTTCAGCTGCTTCGAAACCACCGAGCTTCGTTGATTCAGACCTTGAGTGAAGGCCTCAACTGTCCAGTCGTTGGAGACTGGTGGTAGTTCCATTCGTTCCATTTGAAAGCGAGATACGAATTCTCGCAGTATCTCATTCTCCCTGTACTTGATCTTGAAGACGACGGATTTCCTTGTTGCTACTTTGATGGCACCAGCATGTGCCCTAACGAAAGAACTTGCCAGCATGAAAAAAGAATCTATTGAGTTTGGGGCCAGGTTGTGATACCATCATTGCCCCGGTCAAAATCGTTTCTCCAAACTTCTTCAGTAAGACGGACTCGATATTGTCGTCCTTTAGGTTATTGCCCCTCACTGCACAAGCGTAAGCAGTAACGTGCTCATTGGGGTCAGAGGTTCTATTGTACATCGGAAGCTCGGGCATTCTGAACTTCTTTGGAATGGGTTTTGGGGCCACTTCTTGCGGGAACGGCTTTTGTACAAACTTCTTTGAATCAACACCTTTCAGGATCGGGGGTGCGCCCAGAATTTGGTCGACCCTGGAGTTGTAGGTCTCGACCTTCTTGTCGTTGGCTTCTATCTTCTTCTCGCCCGATTTGATCCTCCTCATGAGGACCTCGAGCATCTTTACGATGGTAGGGTCAACTGCCTACCCGTTGTTGCTTGATCTCTCCGGTACCTGCTTGGTTGGGGGAGCCGTCCCTGATGCTACTGTGCTGGGAGTTTTCTGGTGACTTTGCAGCTGAGCAATAGACATCTGTTGTGCCTGCAACATTTCAAAGATAATGTGAAGGCTAACCTCCCATTCTTCCCTAGCTGAGGTTTTTTGAGCTTCTTGTTGGTCTCCTTGGTGCGCGCTCCTGTTAGTGTGGGAGCTTATATCGACGTGTTGGGTGTCGCGTGAGATCGCGTCCACGGGAATCGGTTCCGGTGTGTTCTCAGGGTTCCGTAGTGGTATACCAACACATTGGACGTCCATACCATTCTCTCCATGGTTCTCAAGATTGTTGTTCACTCAGTCAGACATTTTGACCTGAAATCAAAGATCTTGGGCAAGAAAAAGTGTGAAAGATAACCTGTGTTGTGAAGTAAAACTAGCAAGAAAATAATCACTATTATTTTTAGCCCCACGGTGGGCGCCAAACTGTTTACCGTGAAAATGGTAATAACAATTAAATTTGATATTGTGGTTATAAAAATATGTGATCTATTTTTATGCTAGTTGTTAGGGCAATAGATGCTAAGTGAGGTACTTGGAATCAAGATATGAGCATAAAATGAGATGTTAATCAAACCGAATGGCTGCCGATCGGGGCCTCGAGCTTGTTTATTCGGGGCCTCGGGGTCGAGTCTAATGGCCAGCTTAGAGTGATGGAGGGTAGTCGATGGACGACTAACAATTATAATAAAATCAATAAAGGCTCTTTATGGCCAATGATAAGCAATAAATGAAGAACAATAAATACAACACAATGTATATGAGCAATACATGAAGTAACGAGACCAAGAGAGTATGTTAGAGAGTAGAGATAATGTTCTTGAGTATTTAGTATTGAGCATCAGGTGTTTGCAAAGTGACAAGGATCCCCTTTATATATGAGGGAAATCCTAACATAGTACAAAAAGTATTAATTACAAAGATATGAAGATGGTACAACTAGTTAATGCCTTGATTCTTTTTTGGACTAGTCCACTAGACTTTGTCAGCCCTATTTACGTGCCTTGGGAACTCCCCACTTTCTCTCTATAACCGTCGTTCTATACTGCTCCGAGGTCGAGCATCAATGGACCTCGAGGGATAAAACTCAATTGTGGTCTCTAGCCTTCGAGACAAGCTTTTGATGCATCGTAATGACAAAAAATTGGACCCTTCAATTTTACCGTATATAGAGACGTACCTGGGTGTTGCTCATGTGTCTTTGCTGGCTTTGATGTGGTGGTAGGATTCCCCTTAGGTGCTATCCGTGGTGGTGATGTACGAGATGTTGTGTCCACGTTGTGTGTATGTTGGTGTCTCTCTAGTTGGTTGTTGGATCTTCGAGGAAAGACTACAATTTTCCATTCTGAGTCGGTTTGTGGATTGTCATGTCTAGGCGTTGGAGTATTGGAAAAGGTTGACGATTGGTGTGGTAGTATGGTATTTGAAGGGGGGTGTACTGGACTATGGGGACAAATAATCCGTGTGTGACCTAGTCTTCCACAACTAACACATAACATGTTTAAACCTTCATATAGTATTTGTTGACGGTATGTCCCAATAAAGACATGGGACTTTAATGGCTGCTCTAGTGGCACTTCTATGCAAATTCGAGCATAACGGCCACGCGATGTAGCAGATGTGCATGTATCTATTTTCAATAGTTTGCCAAGTTTGTTTCCTACTTTTTGTAATATTTCAAGATCATAGAATTCTGTTGGAAGCTCAAGGAGTCGAGTCCAAATTGAGGTATATGTGAGATGCGTCGTGGATGCTAGGAATTTAGATTCCTATCATCGCACTGAAAGGAAGTGGTTTAAAACAAATCATGGTCCATTGTGCAGTGCTTTGTTCATATTTTCCTCTTTTTGGTATTTGACTAAGAAGAATTCATTTCCTAGATCAATGAGGGAGAGGGATTCAGTAGGTTTCCACATAGTTTGCAACTTTTGCTTGAGAGATAAGTGACCCACTTTTCATCCATGAATTTTAGTACACAACTCCTTCTTCAGTCTTTTAGTTTAATTTCAAAATCCCTAAATTAAAAATACATCTCCATAAAAAACTCTCTAGCGCTAAGTCTTCCACAAATCACCAAACTACCAACCTTTTTGCAAACTAAGGTCACATATTTTTCCATTTTTTGTCAATCTTACTGTTTCTTTTGTTATTTACTTTTTTTCTTTGATTTGTGAAGTTGGATTGAAATATTATTAATTATTTGAATGTTTAAAATTTATTTCGATAGTCAAGAACGGAGGAAGTGTTATAATCGGCATCGACAAGCTTTAAATCTCGTCTTCAGTTCTTCAAAATTGGTATTGCTCTTCACTTCTTTATGTTCTCAGAGTAATGTCATTCTTGCCAATGTTACCCTATCCATATTTGCTTGAATTTTTTATTTTAAAAGTACTGAAACTATTGATGGCTTGCTGCTGCACTTCTTAAAAAATGACAGTAACTTTTTTATTCCCAAATAGTTGCCCAATACTTGTAACTTACAATTCTTCTAATTGTAAACTTGTGATTTTTGTGATTGTGATTATGATTGATTTGTACTTTTATAATTTTTTTGGATTCAGGTTAAATGAATTGTAAAAAATTGATTTTGTAGGAAAGGTAATCCTAACATTGAAATGGATAAATTTCTCATCAAGCTAAATGATGGCCAACCAAGTTCTAGTTTTAGTCAGCTATTTGTGAGTTCACAAATAAATCCGAAAGTTTAAAGGGAAACACATCCTTCCCCACTTTTAATAGTGGATAATGTACTTGATTTGGAATCTCTTGAAGTGGATCCCAAAAAAAAGATTGCCTATTTCAAATTATGGTCCTAATATTCGAGATGAAGTGAGGAGATATTACATGCAAATGGGTCCTTGTAAACTAATAGGCCATGTCTTTCCTAAAACTAAGTTTGGGAACAAAATACGTCAATTTAGTCCCACTTGGTTCAAAGGACCATATTCTCAATGGTTGGAGTATTGCATTAAAGCTGATGTTGCATTTTGTTTGTGTTGCTATTTATTCAAGAACGAACTTGAAAGTCGTGGTAATGGGGGAGATGCATTTACAAAAGACGATTTTAGAGGTTGTAACAAAGGTGTGGAAAGACTTAAGGCATATGTTGGTGAAGTGAATAGTATCCATCATAAGTGTTTTAATAGGATGCAAGATTTGATAAATCAACGTCAATCGATTCTGTCTTCTTTTGACAAGCAAAGCAAAAAAGTAAAAAGTGATTATCGTATGCACTTAAAAGCTTCAATAGGTGTGGCAAGGTTTCTCTTAAGATCGATATTTTCACTTCATGGACATGATGAAAGTGAATATTCTAAATATAAAGGCCCTTTTCTTGAACTTTTGGAATTACATGGGGATATGCATATGGATGTGAAAAAAGTAATATTACGCATGCTCCACAAAATGATATGATAATTTGTCCGACAATTCAAAAAGATATTGTGGAAGCTTGTGCTAAAGAAACAACTAAAGCTATTATTGAAGACTTTGGTAGTGATTTTTTTGGAATATTAGTTGATGAATCAAAATACATCTCACATAAAGAGCAAATGGCCCTAATTTTGAGATATGTCAACAAAAGTGGAATGATTATAGAGCGATTCTTGGGTATTGTTCATGTGAGTGACACATCTTCCCAACCATTATAAAAAGAGATTTATTCTTTTCTTTTGAAGCATTTATTAAGTTCATCCAAGATACATGGACAGGGTTATGATGGTACTAGTAATATGCAAGGGGAAAAAATGGCCTCAAGTCTTTGATTTTGAAAGATACCCCGTCTGCATATTCTATTCATTGTTTTGCTCATCAATTGCAACTAGCACTTGTATATCTTTATAAAAAGTATTCGGATGTGAATAATTTTTTATGTTGTCATTAATGTTTTGAATACTATTGGAGCTTCTTTTAAGGGTAGGGATTCACTTCGGCAATATCAATTGGACAAATTGAAAGAGTTGATTAAAGTTGGAGAAGTTCTTATCGGGAAATGTTTGAATCAAGAACGAGGCCTCCAACAACCAAGTGATACTCGTTGGGGGTCTCATTATAAGACCTTGGACAATTTCATAATTTTATTTTCTTCAATTGTTAATATGCTTAAAGATATGAAACGTGAGTGTCTATATCATCTTGAAAGATTTGGCGCACAAAATCTTTTGATCATGATTCAAGAATTTGCATTTGTGTGTATGTCGCACTTGATGTTTAAGGTGTTTCTATTGACAAATGAATTGAACAAAGTTCCACAAAAAACGATCAAGATATCGTTAGTGCTATGGGAATGCTTGACCTTGAAAAGAGGAATGGGACTCTTTGATGGAGGAGGTTTGCTCATTTTGTAGTAAAAATGACATTGCAATTCCCAAGATGGATGAAGACTATATTATTGGAAAGTTGAAACATAAGAGATCCGAAGTTTCATATCTACATCACTTCGTGTGAAAGTATTTTATGTTGTTATTGATTTGGAATTTCAAGAGCTTAATAGCCGTTTTGATGTAGTGACTAGTGACTTACTCCTTGGTATGACAAGTTTGAGTCCGGTTGAATCATTAGTAAATTTTGACAAGAACAAGATAATGAAATTGTCCAAGTATTATCCAAGTGAATTTGATGAAAACAAGCTTCTGGAACTTGGTTTTCAACTCGATAGCTTCATTGTCTATGCTCAAGAGTGTGATAGAAAGTTTCTTAACTTGAAAGGAATTATAGATCTTGATAGAGTGATGGTTGAGACAAAATTTGATCAGACTTGTACACATGTATATTTACTTATGAAGTTGACTTTGATTATACATGTTGCTACCGCAAGCGTGGAAAGAACATTCTCATAGTTGAAGTACATCAAAAATGATCTACGCAATAGGATGGATGAAGATTTTTTAAATAATTGTTTAGTTTGTTATATAAAGCGTGGTATATTTAAGATTATAAGTAATGATACTATTATTGATCATTTTCAAAGTGTGAAGACTCGTCGAGGACAATTATAAGGTGAATGATGCCTTTTTTGTGTGAATAAAGTATTAATTATAGTTTTCCCATGAACTTGTTGTTCTTGAACTTGTTGTCCCTATAATCAGACCAACGTCTATAAAAAAAATAATGATGCACCTATTTTCTTGAAATCCTGGATACGCCTCTGTATGAGATGTGTTTTTGAGAGTAATGTGAAATGATTTAGTAATTTGGCAATAAGAAAAGTTGAAAGTTAGGGGTTAACTAATAAGTGAAATATGACCCAATTTCTCTTTCAATTTTCTTAAGAATTTAGAATGTCGTCATGTGGACACTTGGTTGGTGTACGCTTTTTTTTGTTTCATGCATGAATGGGATTTGAAAGGTTTGTCACCTTTAGAAAAATTTGAAAGGATTTAAGTTAATGCCATTGGAAGTGCAACCTGTTGCGGCAAATTAATGACCTTTTTATAAGGTTAAAGATGACATTTATCATGAAACTTTATCTGTAATTATTGTATGAAATGATTTTATAAATAATATTGTAAAAAATCTCAACATTTTTGTTGTTCGTCTTCTTTGATGGCTCGATTCTCTCTCAGTGCATGATAAGCTAATGTGCGCCAACCATGGGTTAGAGGGCTCGTGTTACATCTCAGAAGGCCTTAATGGCACAGGCTTCATTGCAAGTTCAAAAATGAAAAGGTAAACGCAATTCACAGAGAAAAGGGAAGTAATGGTGGAGAATTCAGAGATGGAAGAAACCCTAGAACTCGAAGTAACAGGGGAAAAACAAGGAAGGTCGCCGATTCTCAGCACAAATGACAACCAGACGAAGAAATTTGCAGGTTCTACCTCAAATTCTTGCCCATTTGTTAACAGTGTTGATAATTTTGTTGAACCGAGTAAGAAAACTATAACAATGAGAACTCGCTGCGTAAAATCACACAGGAGAAATGGAATGCTATATTGCAATCTACTGTGTGTCATGACCCAAAATCCGTTAAAGGTTGTGATGGCGCCGGACACCACTCTCCGGCAAGCCAACACTAAATAGTTAAATAAATTCTCATTTTAATATTCCCGAAATCATAAATTTCCTTCAATTTAACTAATAAAAGAAAACTTTACAGAATAATAATAACGTTTTCCAATTGCAATACTAAATATCTCATAATCATCCTAGAACCCGGTGTCACAAGTGCATGAGCATTTACGAGGAGATAAAATAAAATACAATAACTATCCGGAATACAAAATTGGACAGAAAAGAAAATACAAATACTCTGAAGGAGACTCTGCTGGTTGCGGATCGTACATAAGATGCAGCTCACCTAAATCCCCGTGTCAACCATGCTGCTGCACCCACTAGGTCACTAGACATACATGTGCCTATACAACAAAATGTACAGCAAGTGTAGTATGAGTATGAAAATAACACGTACCCAGTAAGTATCCAGTCTAATCTCGAAGAAGCAGTGACGAGAGGTCGACTCTGACACTTACTATGGCCAACTATAATGTATCAATAATATGACAAATCATGGGTTTTATAAAATGACTATAAACTCAATAACATGAAGCAGGTAAACAATTCTTTTTTGTTTGCAGGAGATTTTCAAATTTATTTTCATATTTTAGCAATTTATATCTCCGGTCAATGAGGCCACATCAATCATTAATAATCTCAAAACAATCAATCAAGTCATGCGCAAATCATGCCAAAGTCGTACAGCCCAATCTAACATAATATTTAACTATGCACTGCCGGAGGGTCGAACAACGCGAATCATAGATGCATCTATTTACTACTGAGGCGTTCGGCCCGATCGACAAATAGTAATTTATTTTCAAAGGAAAACACAAATTTCATATTTACAGTCAAGTATTCCATTAAATCTTTCAAGTAAGTGAATTTAACCTTTTACACTTCGTTTATCAAGTTCCGACGACTTAAGTAATTGAATTAGCAAGTAAGGGCGCAAACATTTCAAGTAAAGCATGATACTAGTCTTAAACTACCCGGACAATAACATAATAGTAGAACGGACTCTCGTCACCTCATACGTAGGTAGCCCCCACAAATAGGTACACCCATTTATTTAATTCACCTATGGGGTTAATTCCCTCTTATAAGGTTAGAAAGGAGACTTACCTCGCTCCGAAGTCCCATAATCGGCTCCCAAGCCCTTCAGACGACTCAAACCGATGCCTAACACTCCAAAAATAGTCAATACTTATGCAAACCCATTAATATATACTCAAATACTTATTATAATCCTATTTACAATAATTTCCAACTCTGCTTGAAAAGTCGATAAAATCACCCTCGGGCCTACGTGCCCGGATTTCAAAAAAAATTGAAGATAAACTTTACCCATAACTCCACGAACTCAAAGATATAATTTGTTTTCAATTCCATGCCCAAATTCGTAGTCAAAATTCAAAAATACCAATTTTTAGGTTTCTTCAAAATTCCAAATTCTCTACAATTTTTCATGTCTAAATCCATATATAAACCTTGTATTTAACTCAAAAATAGTAGAAATCACTTACCTCTTGATGATGATGGAACCCCCCTCAAAATGCTCTCAAAAATCACCTATGACCAAGTGGGAAATGGGCTAAGTCTCGGAATAAAAAGCCATTGGCTTAGACGCAGATGTCGCATATTTGCGACATCGCATTTGCGACAAAAATCCCTGCTCAGGTTGCATTTGCGACTAGGATCTTCTCAAATGCGAAGAGGACAGCCATCGCAAAAGCGATAATTACTTCGCAAATGCAATCTTTCCCTTAGTAGCCCATGTTCACAAATACGAACCTTACCTTCGCAAATGGGATGGTCGCATTTGCGACCAATACATCGCAAATGCGATCACACCAGACCAGCAATCTAATTTCTTCACCAAACACTCCGAAGCTACTCCGAAACTCACCCGAGCCCTTGGGCTCCAAACCAAATACCCACACAAGTCTAGAAACATAACACTAACATACTCAAGGCCTTAAATCTAATCAAACAAGGTCGAATTCGTGAATCGCACCCTAATTCAAGCTTAATAAACTTTAGAACTTCAAAGTTCTACATTCGATGCCGAAACCTATCAAATCACGTCCGATTGACCTCAAATTTTGCACACAAGTCACATTCGACATTATGGACTTACTCCAACTTCCAAAATTAAAACCCGACCCCGATATCAAAAAGTCCACTTCCGGTCAAACTTCTCAAAAAAAATCTTCAAATTTCTAACTTTCGCCAAACGACTCCAAAATGACCTAGGGACCCCCCAAATCCACTTTCAGATGCGCCCCTAATACCAAAACCACAATACGGATCTATTTTCAGACTCGGAATCCCAACGGACATCGATAACATAAAAATACACCTCTACCCCAAATTCATAAAATTCTTCCAAAATGCTAACTGCCGCAATAGGCGCTGAAGAGCTCCCGGGTCATCCAAAATGCAATTCGAACATACGCCCAAGTTTGAAATTGTCATACGAACCTGTTGGAACCTTCAAATCCCAATTTCGAGATTTTTTACTCAAAAATCTAACCTTAGTCAATTCTTCTAACTTAAAGCTTTCAAAATGAGAATTTTCTTTCCAAATCAAGTCCAAACTTCCCGAAATTCAATTCCGACCACGCGTACAAGTCATAATACCTGAAGTGAAGCTGCTCATTGCCTCAAACTGTTGAATGACATGCTAGAGATCAAAATGATCGGTCGATTTGTTACACTATGGGTCCTACTACTCTATCGTCTAGCGGTAAGAAATCATGGGCAGATGTGGTAAAGGAGGAAGATAAGGGAAATACAGCTAGGAAGGCTTCAATTTGGCATGATTTTGATTTGGCAAAAATTTTAACCTCAGGCTTCAAATTAGAATATGTTCCCCTGTCACTTACAATGAGACTTCCATTGTTGAAATTGATTTGCAAGATATCAGCTCTGAGATTACCTACTGGAGGGATTCTGTTGTGTACTATGAATTAGGGGCACACCCTCCATTCAATGTTATGCAAGGATATATTTAGAAGTTGTGGAATAAGCATAGGATAAACAAAATTTCGATGATGAAGAATGGAATAATTTTGGTAAGGTTTGATAGTGCATAGGAGAAGAAGGTTGTTATTAAGGGATGGATATACCACTTTGATAATAAACCCTTTATAGTGAATGCCTGGACCCTGATATAGATTTCACCAGAAAGGAACTTCAAACAGTTCCAATTTGGATAAAATTCCCAGGGTTAGATTTCAAATATTGGAGTCCAAAGGGGCTAAGTAAAATTGGTAGTCTTGTGGGCAAACCACAGTTGGTAGATCAAAGTACTGAGAAGAAACTAGGCCTCAATTATGCTAGAATGCTAATTGAGGTTAGTATGGATGCCAGTCTGCTGAGACTGTACTGTTTAGGAATGAAAAAGGGGTTCTCATGAGGCAAAGTGTGCAATGTGAATGGAAGTCGATCCTCTGCAAATATTTCCACAAATATGGTCACTCTGAAGGGGATTGCAGGAAGAAACAATGGGCTAAACAAGAGGTTAGAGTATTGAATCCAGTTATTAGAGATTCAATAGGGAAACATGAGGTCGGTAAGGCTTAGGACCAGAAACAAGGAGGTAAAGAGGAACAACAAAACTCTGAGGGTATCCAAAAATGTGTTACTAATAGAGCATCTCCACAAGCTACAAAGGAGACCACCCTTAGGAACATAGTCAATACTGGAGATACTCACATTCAGCCAACCAAGATGAACCAAACACCAACGCAAGGTCATAAAATAATGCACCAATAGAATCAAGGTATAAGAGGAAGAACGTGGATCACTCTGCTAAATAGCAACAAAGGGAAACAATCAACTACTCACTCAGTTGAGAGCCCTAATTCCTTCTAGATTTTGAACAATGCAGAAATTGGTAAGTCTAATTCAGCCGAGTCAGAGTCAAGTGCGAGAGATAAATTATTTCTCCATCAAGGGAATGGTTAATATTCTCTATGGGAAAGTTAGGGGACTAAATTTCCAAGCTTATGTGTAATAATGTGAGGTCGACCTTAATTGGTCTATTAGAAACTAAAATAAAGAGGAATAAGATAGATAGTATTACTAATAAGTTGTTTGAAGGTTGGCATAGGCTAACTAATTTGGATTCACATTATAATGGAAGGATTGTATTGGTATGGAGGCCTGAATTCTACAGAGTATCTCCTATTAATATCAGTTCCCAGACTATCACTTGTGAGGTAGTTTACATTCCTCTCCAACTGGAATTCCTTATCTCTATAGTATATGTTTTTAACACCAAAGAGGATAGGAGAGATCTCTGGAATAACTTAGTTAGCATAAGCTCGGGTTGTTCCAAACCATGACTGGTTGTAGGTGATTTCAATTCTGTTCTCTATCTAGAGGATCGAATAGGAGGAAGTCCTGTTGGTTGGTCTGAAATAGAAGATTTTCAAAATTATGTTGATACTTTTGGGCTGATCATACATCCTCATCAGGGTAACAAGTACATTTGGAATGACAAAGGGAGTGATCAAAGAGTGTTCTAAAAAATTGACTGGATCTTTATCAATGATTTTTGGTTAGACTCCATGCCTTCATGCGAGGCTACATTTATTCCTGAGGGCATAAGTGATCATTGTCCTGCAAAATTCACTATAGCTAATAAGAAATAGATGAGAAGGAGATCATTTGCTCACTGTAATGCATGGGCTCAAAACACCCTGTTCCTTGATGTTGTAAAAGTTGGATGGGATGTCCAAGTAGAAGGATATTTGATGTTTCAAGTGACTACGACACTGAAAAGTTTGAAAAAGAGTTTGAAAACCTTGAATAAATAGTTTTTCAGCAATATAGAAACAAAATCAAGAGAAGATAGACATGCTTTGCTCATTGCTCAGAACCAACTACAGGCTAACCCTGCTAATATTGTGCTCCAGCAAATTGAAAGGGAGAAATACCTGAAATTCAGGCAGAGCTCTTACATAAATGAGATGTTTCTTCAGCAAAGGGCCAAGGATACATGGATCAAGCTTGGGGATGACAACTCAAAGTATTTCTATTCTGTCATTAAGCATAAAAAGCTAAAGTAATGTACTACACAACTGAAGGATGTCAAGACAATTTATTTGTCAAGTACTATGAGGATCTTCTTGGGTAGAAAGCTAATTCTAGAGTTAAAGCATTCCTTAGTTTCCTACACCAAGGACCGGTATTATCTGAGGATCATCAAACAGAATTATTGAGGCCTTATACTGGTAAGGATGTCAAGATAGCTCTCTTCCAGATTGATAGCAATAAGAGCCCGGGACTAGATGGATTTAGTAGTGGTTTCTTCAAGTCTGCCTGGAGCATTGTGGGGGAAGACATATCAAATGCCATTTTGCAATTCTTCCAGAATGGGATGCTATTAAAATAGCTGAACACTTCTAACATTGCTCTGATTCCTAAGGTTGGTGATCCTAAATATGCCTCACAGTTCCTACCAATCTCATGCTGCAATGTATTGTATAAAATTATCTCAAATATGATTTGTGTCAGGTTGAAGAAGGTCATTAGTGTTATAGTGGAAGAAAATCAAGCAGAATTTGTATAGGGAACGTCACTGGTCCACAATGTTCTAATTTGCCATGATTTCTAAGGCATTATAATAAAAAAAACCTCTCCTAGATGTTTAATGAAAATAGACCTTAGGAAGGCCTATGATATGGTCAGTTGGAAGTTCTTGCAAGAGGTCTTATTGGGATACAGATTTCCTCCTGAGTTTGTGCAACTGGTTATGACTTGTGTGACTTTCCTTACTTTACAGTTAAGGTAAATAGAGAATGCCATGGTTTTTTTGCTGGTAAAAAGGGTCTGAGCCAAGGAGACCCTATGTCACCCCTCCTATTTGTGTTGGTTATGGAGTATTTAACAAGGCTACTAAAATCTATGAGTGCTTTACTAGACTTTATATTCCACCTTATGTGTAAACACCATCAACTTACACATTTAGTGTTTGCAGATGACCTTATGATTTTTTGAAAAGCAGATACAAAATTAGTTAAAATAGTCATGGAAGCTCTAAATCACTTCAGCCAGGCTTCAAGGCTTGTAGCCAATATGGAGAAGTCTAGCCTCTTTATGGCAGGGGTGGATGAACCCACTAAAGAGGCTCTTCTACAGCAAACAGATTTTTCACAAGGTCAATTTCCCATGAGATATCTTGTACTACCCCTTTCCCCAAAGAAATGGAACAAGATAGATTGCAAGATTCTAGTTGATAAGATTACAAGCAAAATCAATACTGGTTACTCAAGGAAGCTTTCCTATGCAGGTCGGCTACAAGTTTTAAATGTTATTGTATTTTCTATATACAATTTTTGGCGGGCAGTCTTTATCTTGCCTCAGAGTGATATGAAAGAAACTGATAGAAGATGTAAAGGCTATCTTTGTGGGACAATGAACAGAAGAGGAAGATCATTCTAGTGGCCTGGGCATCTGTATGTTTGCCTAAGAGCAATGGAGGTCTTAGTATAAAGGGCTGCAGGAACTGGAATTTAGCATCTGTTGGCAAATTGTTGTGGCAACTAGTGGTAAATAAAGACTCGTTATGGGTAAAATGGGTCCATGAAATCTATATAAGAGCTTGTCATCTAATGATAACAGTGTAACTCCTTACTGATTGCAGTTGGTACTGAAAGATAATATGCAACATAATGATAAATTTCAAGGGGGATATGTGGGGAATGAATGGCAACAAATAGGAGGAAGGTATTCCATACAAAAGGGCTATATGGCCCTTGTGGGAGGGTCCATGGGAACCTGGATATTGCTACTTTGATATGGAACAATGTTACTTAACCAAAGCACAGATTTATTGTGTGGTTGGTTGTTAAGTATAGGTTTTCACTCAGGAGAGAGTTGCTCACCTGCACATTCAAGCGGAGAATGCTAACAGTTGCTTATGCAATTCAGGTATTATGGAAACTCCTCAGCACTTATTTGGAGAGTGTCCCTAGTTTAAAACTGTTAGGGAGGCCATGCTACTATGGGTAGGTATTCAAATGCAGCCTGGTACTATCAGACAAGTGTTCACAAGTATCAGACGGAAACATTGGAAGTGTATACAAAAAGAGATTGTTGCGGTCATTTGGTGTGCTCTAGTTTACCATACATGGAGAGCTCAAAATTGGAAGTTATTCAGAGGATTAAATGTACATATATAGATGGTGGTGACTCAGATCAAGAAAGAACTAGCTGATAGACTAACTTTACCTTACCTGTACAAGAAGTTATATAGATGTAGAAGACTCATGCAAAGATTACAAATGTAATTAGCTGCTCTTTTTGATTTTGGAGGTCTAAGATTAGGTGCTCTTTCATTTGTAAATTGTTCTTTGGTTATCAATGATAATGTTACAGTGTTACCAAAAAAAAAATAGTGTATAAAAATTAATTATATTGTTCCTATACTTCTTAGTTGTTTGGAAGGGGGTGTGGGCCTGATGGCCGATCTGGAGGAACCTAAAAGGAAGAAGAAGAAAAAAAAGAAATTTTACCTCCTATAGTAAACTATTACACTCTATTTATTATAAATCAAAATAATTTCAAGATATTATTATTTATAACTACCTTTTCTATTTTATAGCAAAATAAGTATTTATTTTATAGCCTATCATTGAGGCATGAAATACGCCAATTATGTTCTTTCTCTCTCTTCCTTCTCTCTCTATCATCAAGATTCTCAATTCTCTCTCTTCTCCCTCAAATCTCTCTCCCTTTTCCATCAAGGCAGCCGTCGTAGCAGCCATTTTTGGTGACGATGGTGGACTTTCTGTAGCGAAGAGAATAAATCTGAAGCAAAGAGGGAGCAGGCGAACAAATCTGGTCATGTCTACGGATTGAGCCTTTGGAAATCTAAACCAGAGTCGCAGGAGAAGATTTGAGGGTCAGATTTTTGTTCGTCTCTATTTTTAGTTTTAATATAATGTATGCAATATTTTGCTTGGCCGAAAAACACCATCTCCGGCGAACTTTCTTCTCTTCTTTGCTATTAAGTCACATACAATGATACAAACACATTGTATTTATGTACAAATACACTCAAATACATTATATTTTTTGTATAAATACACTATATTTTCCCCTGTATTTATGTATTCTGAATGTTTGTATTTTTTGAATGCAGCTGAATATCAATGTTTTGTGATTTTTTGTTGTTTGAATACAACCAATTTGAATATGGTAAATTGAATACAATATATAATAGTGAATAATGAATATAGGTGAACTGAATACATTGTACACAGTCGAATTGAATAGAACAGTATACACCCTATTTCTTAATTTTTTGTTGTTTGAATACAACTGAATTCAATATAGTAAAATTGAATACAATTCAATATTGCGCTTTCCGTTATTAAACACCAGTAATCACAATTTTTAGGCGGATTACCTCACTGTATTTATAAATACATTCGCGTGAATACGTGGAATACACAATTAAACAGCTGTAATCCCTGTTTTTTAGGCGGATTACCTCACTGTATTTACAAATACAGTCGCGCCAATACATGGTATACAAAATTAAACAGTTGTAATTCCTATTTTTTAGGCGGATTAACTCGTTGTATTTATAAACAGAGTCCCACAAATACATGAAATATAACACAGTAGCAACGAAATTTTATAGAATTGATTTGAGTTAAATTAGGAGCGATACACACTAATTGATTCTCTTTCCGTTATTAAACAGTTGGACTCCCTACTTATTAGGTGAATTTTGCGACTGTATTCATGAATATAGTGGCGCGAATACGGCGAATATAGTCCGGTAGCAACGAAATATTAGATATAGGAAGTAAATATGTATATGGTAGCTATAGGAAGTTAATAGCCGCTAAACCATAGTGGTTTCTGAAAATCCTCTAAATGAATGTGAAAAATAGGCTTTCAACACAATTGTCGGTCGGCCAAAAATAATTGCAGCTAATAGCTAAATACATAAAAATGTGCACTATGTTTATCCATTAAGTAAATAAACCTTTCGCAATCCCCCTTTTGGGTTTTGTCCATTAAGTTAAGAAGTTCTACAGAAAGAGAATATAAAAGAAACCACCAAAATCTAGCTAGGTGTTATAATAATATTGCTTCACATTCGACGGTGGCTACTTCATATGGCTCATACTGTGACTTATTCCTTCTTTGCACAGTGTTGCCTTAATTCCTACTCCGAGCGCTAGGCCTAGAAATGGATTTAAACTACTACTGTGGTACACTTTAGTTTGATTATTCTTCAATTCCAAGAAAGAATCAGGTTGAATGAATAATACTTGCATGGATATATGGAGGTCCATTTGAATTCTAGTCTCCAGAAGAAAAGCATAATTTCCACATAATATAAAAAGAATCAGTCAATGGGATTCCCTAAAGCCACCATTCAATATAAACCTTACACATCCCTTCACTTACAAAAGTTCGCAAGTATGGCTTACTATTATTAGTAAAATAAAATTTCTCGAAATAGTAATTAACCTTTGATAACGTTGTTGTGATTGCAACAGTGAAAATCATAACTTGAAGAAAAAATTAAGGGTGGTCAAGATCGTACCGAATTAGCAGTTGCCTACTTGCAAGTCGCTATTGGCACTCGCGACTTATAATCGCAATTTCGATTTGCGCCTAATAAATTGCAATTAACATTAATTTATTCATAGACTTAAAATCGCAATTACCATTACCGACTTATACACGACGTATGTTATGAACGACGACTTATAGTTCGCAGTTATTATCTGTCATGCTCAAAACAGCTAAGTTAAAATAGGCCATGTTCAAACTCAAATAGAGTTGTATTAGGTTAAACATGTATTAAGTAACATGCCATAACTTAACTTTTCCAATTCGTGAATACAACTTCTCAAATAATTTCTTGTTGCTGAGCCAAAAGATTTCTCCCCATTTCTGTATCCATTTATATAATTATCTCATTCTTTACATTTAGCATTAAGCTAGAAAATTGAGATAGTGGATTGAGAATATAATTTACTCATTGTGCTAAACTCTTTCATTCCTTTAATTTCTAGTCCAAAACGGCGGGTAATTGGATTCATCAATCGACGTGACATGTCTTAATTATGTAATTGACGCATCTCCTGGGACAAGTTGGATGCATTAAAGTAGTATAATTTTAACACCATTGAGAAATTAATCATGCTAATGGAATATTTATAAGTTTTTTTCTTTTTTTCCTTAGTGACAAATAGCTAAGGCTACTGGAATAAGGTTCTGAACTGAACGTCATTTGACCGTTTCACTCGTGATGAATTAAGAGGAATGTGAACGTTGGAGAAGGACTAATGATATTTTGTAAAGTGAAGACTGGAATATTAAAATATAATACTATTGGATTAGCTAAGCAATTTTAATATCGTCTTAATTCTTACGAATCCTCAAATATCCTCACCCTAATCAGACTCCTATTTTTTATTTTTTAAAAAGAATAGAAATATCGTTGTCGTTCATTCCATGTCCATATATCTGAACATGACTTTGCCTACATATTTGTTATAATAATTTTAAAAATATTCTGCACTGAAACTGCTTTTCAAACGAAGAACCACTCAGTTGCCACTAACTTGTGAGACTGTCAATAATCAATTAAAGGAGTATATTATTTGGGGCATTGTATTGAATTTACAGGTATATGTATATTTTTTTAAACCTTTTTAAGCAAATGCAATCCTATCTGAAGCACCAGAGTGAAATTTATCATGTTTGTGTTGTATATGTAATGTGATAGCTTACTTAAAAGGTGGTATTCAAAGATTGAGAGATGCTAGACATCAGTACAAGAAATAAAGTTTCAGTGACAATATTATGTGGCGATCCCTTTAAGCCGTCACCAACAGTAGTGCTATATTATTTTTATTATTAGATTTTGTAGCGACTAAACTTACCATTAAAAGTAAACAAATGTGCCACAAAATAGATTTTAGGTAGGTCGCTACTCCAAAGAGCGACATATCATACTACTTTTGGTGACAACTAAAGGAGGGCCGCAACAAAACATTGTCGCTTAAAATCTTATTTCCTGTAGTACATATTCAAAGTTGGAAATAAAGTTGAAATTAATGGTAGATCGAGTTCATAATCAAAAATATTCTATACTCCCTATTCATCATTATCTCCTAAATTTGACAATAATGCATTGAATTCATGGTCAGATTATATATTTTGTGGAACGATATATATTGTAACACTTTATAAGTTTCCAAATTCCAATCACGTCCATAATTCATAAAACAAGCAATAGTAATGTCATGTTTGAAATATGTGATATCACAACAGAACCGAAATCCACATCCCATTTCTTCTTCTCTTATTAGCACTTTGATATGAAAGAGCAACTCTTGGATTTCTCTCGTACGTGTTACGTGCTTGCACAAGGAGTACTGCCAATTTCAATTAACCACATTCGCTTAATTTATCCTCTCTTTTTTTTTTTTACCGATACCATGAATTCTAAACAACCAAAAGAAAATAAATTTCTGATTGTTACAGGAAGAATTCTTGAAGAAAGGTCGATCGAGACGGTCAATGTAACAGCCATAAACGTATAGGGGCAAAAACTCACGTCTTACAAACTAGTAAGTGTCGATATATATTAGTACCACAAAGCAAAAATAAGGATTAAGCGTAGAGGATGAAAACCCATTACTAATTAATTGAATCTGGTTCAGAAATTAACAAGGACAAAAAAAACAAGGGCAAAAGGAAAAATCCAGAAAAGAAACTCCATGCAGAAGGGATTACATAACACGAAAAATAAATCTAAGGAAAAAAAGCATTAGGCCACATGCTACTGTTGTGGTTATCATTAAAATTAGGAATAATCATCTCATCTCCATGTCCAAATCCAATCTGTTGTTCACTCGTGTTGTTATTCATCCAATCATTAAACCACTCTGTTTGTGTCCTCTGCATCCCCTCCAACCCTAATTCCACCACTGGCTTTTGCTCCACTGGCGGCGGAGCAACAGCCTGTGATACAAGAGCAGAAGAAGAAGAAGAGGAGGAAGCCCCTTTTTTAAATGCTTCAATCCTCTTATTAATCTCCTTCAAATTCTGATCAACAACCCAACCAAGATCATTCAAATCTCCCAAGTTCAAATTCTGCATCCCTTTTCCAGCCAAACACTGGTACATAACTTCAGTCATCTCCTTCTCTCTATTCTCCTTGCTTTGTTTCTTCAGCTGCTCGCTCGCTTTTGCAATCCTTTGTCTGATAAAACTCTCTTGATTCACCATCTTCTTGCTTTGTTCCATCTCTGGCATTCTCTTGAACTCCGCGAGCACGCGTTGAGCTCCCATGGTATTTGGCCATACCTCAGGTTGGTTTTCATAAGGGCTATAAATAATAGCACAAGCATCAATGCCACAAAGAGTGCTCAATTCACTCACCTTCTTCATCAGACCCTTCTTCCTTTTCTTGAATGTTGCTTTTCTGGCTGAGTCATTAGTTATGAAAGCTAACTTCACCTTTTTCCTTGTCATTTTCTTTCTTCCTTGGATGCAACAGATATGCAAACAAGGTGGAAGTATTTGGTAGATATGTGCTTGTTTTGACAAGAACTATTGGGATGTTTTTTGTTGCTTGGAATGGCAATGTTATATACAAAAATGAAGATGTTCTTTAATTAATATGGAAGATTTTGTATTTGTTTGCATAGCTGGAAGGAGACATTGATGACCCAAGATATTTGGAAAGAATTTAGTACTACCAAATATTTACATTAATTACATTTCATTTAACTAGAGAAATGCAATTTTTGTTTTTCCTGACTACTACAATATATGTGTTCTCAAGAAGAAAAAGATTAAACTTATAAATAATAATATTGGTAATAAGTTTTCTGCAACCATATATGATATTTATCAAGGAAGTCGTAATATAATAAGCTAGCTAAGTTTGTACAAACATAAAAGATTGAGTAACTTAGGGCGTTGTTGAACAATTGTTTTGTACTTCTTTTTATCAGAATTTAATTATTCTTTTTTTTTTCCGGTTAAAAAGAGCTACTATATTATATAGTTAGGGGTGGCAAAATGATTAAAAGAAAACAGTTAACCACTCATACTATCCACTAGAAATAAATTGGATAATGAACTTTTTAAAAATGGGTCAAATATGGATAAGAACCGTATAACCAATGGATAACCAATAGTTCTAACTTTTAAATTTGTAAAGCCTCATATTGGAAGTTTCTCAAGGGGAGAATTAAGAATTCTCTCGAAAGTGATCATATGTAACAAGTCATGAATAATTATCCGTCGATTAACTCGTTTTTTATCCGTATTAAATGTGGGTCGGGTCGGATAATTTATCCTGTTTTTTCATTATCTGTTTTTACCCAAACCATATCCGACCCGCCCGTTTGTCACTCGTAGATAGAGTTAATATGCATCATTACAAAAGTAGGGGCAATTGATAGCCCTGATGTTCATACTACTACTGCGTCCGAATTATAGCGGCATAATCCTACTAAAAGAAATTCCTAATTTGTTTGCCTTTAATGCTTTCAAGAAGCAAACATAGGAAGAACTAACAAAATTGATTATCCTTCTTCAGCCGGTAAATGCTAGTTTTTTTTCCTTCACATTTAATCAATTAGTAGCACCTTTTCTTTTTTGGACGGACAGAAATAAACTGCAGTATTTAATACCAAAAAAAGAGGTTTTTTCTACCCTTGAAATATCAAGAAAATCTTCATAATAGTTTTACAACAAAATACGACTAATAATAACAAAATTTGCAAGATGAAATTTGTCTTTGACTTATTCGCAGACTTTAATATGATCAACAAAAGGTACGATGTGTGTAAATTTCATACATCTTACGGATCCTATGGTGCATGTAAATATTTTAATACACAAGCCATATAAAAGGTAACTTTGGTGAACTTTAAGATCAAATTATAACTGTTATTCTATGTGATCTCATGTAGTCATTAGATACATGGATAAAAATGTAGTCAATCAATTTGGAAATTAATAGATAAATCATACATTACAGACACTACATTTCTTTCTCATTAGAGCCCACAATTTTATAGACAGACAATAAATTATAATTAATGTGCAAACTGACCAAGATATACATAGGCATGACCGAACATACATGAATCACATGCTGAAAACTGATTAACAAGTAAAATAGCGTAAAACTAATACTCACCCATTCCAATTTACATAATACTTCTTGCGTTTTAAGATCTTCAAAATATTTGACACCATTTTATTTTTATTCAACTTTCACAAACATCAATAATTTAAATTCATTAACTTATTTACAATTTAACTATATGATGTGACACGTTTCTCTCTTTTCGACTGCTACTTTCTTTTACCATCACTGATAAATTTACGGATAGTAACATATAAATTTCATACGACATATAATAAAATGTAGGGGTATTAACAACTAATTTTAACCCAAAAAAAAAAAAAAAAACTTTAGTGGCCATACCCATATAAAATTGTTATAATACTTAGCATCCAATAATTAAGGATACAAAAGAGCAATTTGAATACTATATAGATTATCATTAGAAACCATTGTCCTTGCCCCCCAAAAAGAAATAATCAAACCACAAAAGAGGTATGTTATATAAAAGTAAGTGCGACGGGTGATCTCTTGAATTATTCCTAAGCATGACCAATTAACCAACCAAAATAATAATTTGTTACTAATAAGATCTCAAGATGTTATTTTCTTCCTATCTCCTTTTAGCAGTCAAAACGGAGGAGAAACTATGCTTCAGCTTTTGCTTATGCTGTAAATACACTTGCCACAGGGTGCTAAATATCAGGGACATGAATAGTTGAAGTGCTTTTTACATTACAAACTTATATAATTAAGGGGCAACCTGTGCACGAAACATCCCGAATTCATACATTACACAACTTACATAACAGGATAAATTGGTTGAATTTCAAGTTATGATGCTTAAAGAACTACTACTATTTTAGACTGGGCCAGGCTCCCTTGTAAGATTGAGCACTTATGGGCCAAGTGACAACAGCGTCATGGGCTAGTTCAGTCTGGGCTATCTTTTTGTGATCAACTCTTTTAGTAAAAATGGCGTGTAGTAGCCACTAGTTAAGGGTGTCTTTAATTTTTATCCACTAATTATAATGCTCAGCAAAAATAGTCACTACTAATAGAAAAAGACAATTTTACCCTTTCTTCCTCTCTTTCGCGTTGCATTTTCATCTGGAATACCCAAGGTGATTTCATGGTCGGCCTCCTCCATGCTTGGTCAACAGCATCAATCCCTCAATCTCTTATCTGTGCACATCAATCCCTCAATCCCTTGTCTCTCTCTCTCTCTCCAAAAGAAAATGTCGGAACCCCTCTTCATTTCACACACTGTTGCTGCTTCTCTCAAGCACAAACTTCAACTTCCAAAACCCAGAAACTTTATAATAAACCCATTGATGAATTGCAGTTCAGTTCGACTCACAACTATTGCCACTGCCACTAAGTGTAGTGGAAAAGTGAATAGATGGTCCCTTTATGGCATGAATGCTCTTGTAACTGGTGGCACTCGAGGCATTGGGTACTTTTTCATTTGCTAGTTCATGATTTATGTTCTGTTTCAAGATATTTATAGTCTTCAGTCCATCTACCATTAAAAGCAACTATTATGCATATTATTTCCATCCTACAAGTCAAGAGAATGGGAAACAAAGGACATACGTTATAAAGCAATCCTTGTAGAATTAAGAACAGGTGTACTGTAAGTGCAAGACCAAGATAAGGACTGCTTGTCCTTAACTTTTGAAACATGAAATTAAAAGTTAAGGACTTCCAGTCCTTAACTTTTGAACAATAAATTAAAACTTAAGGACTGTTTGTCCTTAACTTTTGAACCAGAAATTAAAACTTAAGGACTGCATGTCCTTAACTTTTGAACCAGAAATTAAAAGTTAAGGACTGCCTGTCCTTTAACATTTAAACATATAATTAAAGTTAAGGACTGCCAGTCCTTAACATTTATATATGGAATTAAAAGTTAAGGACTGTCAGTCCTTAACTTTTGAACCAGAAATTAAAAGTTAAGGACTGTATGTCCTTTAACATTTAAACATGTAATTAAAGTTAAAGATTGTCAGTCCTTAACATTTAAACATGGAATTAAAAATTAAGGACTGCCAGTCCTTAACTTTTGAACAAGAAATTAAAAGCTAAGGATTGCATGTCCTTTAACATTTAAATATGGAATTAATAGTGCTAGTCCTTAACATTTAAACATGTATTTAAAAGTTAAGGACTGTCAGTCCTTAACATTTGAACCAGAAACTAAAACATACAATTTGAAACTCAAACTACAGGACTTTGTATACAGAAGAACATCAACAAGCTACATTTGAACGACATTTTGTCCTTAAGTTTTTTTATTCAATTTGCAAAATTTTGTCCAAGAAGCCTGTTGCTTCCAAGGTAGGCCCAAGGCATATTTTTCAATAATTTTTCCGCCATTTTCAAAAAGTTCGTATAAAGCCCTAAAAAGACGACATTCCAGTTCAAAATTCACGCAGAAATCGTAGATTAACGCATCAATTTTATCTTCAGAAAAGGTTGATTTTTCTTCCGAACTATAATTTTTATTAGTTTACAGTCAATAGTGTTCTCAATTTTCATTTCAGTTTAGAATTTACGAATTCCCTTTTTGTGGACTCACTTTTTTGTGGTCTTGAAATTGCAGAGAGCGAGCCAATGAAAGTCAAGATTTTGCGTATCCTTTTGTGATTATTTCGCTGATTTGTAATGTTTAAATGAAGACTGCGGAAAAGATGTTGCTTTCATAGGAGCAGAATAAAGTGCAGTGAATTATAGCAACTGTTACTGAATCATTTCTGATATGAAAATACATTTTCTGTCTAAATATGTAATTAATGATTAAATGTTGCTTATCTTATGATCTTGGGTATTTAATATTATTAATTTTTGAATCTTTTGGAGAATGTGTAGCCATTGAACTGCTTAGGGATTACAAAGAAGCATTTTTACTAGTCCTTTGGTTTTTTGCTCTGAAAATCTACTTTAGTTTATATACTGTTCAATAGTTCACATTTTTTATGAGGTTTATAGGTGCATATTCCGATTTTCTTTACTAAATTGAGGGTAGCTTTATATTGCAAGTAGATTAGATGCTTTGGCACAACAACTGTACATAACTTTGTTGTGACTGTATATAACTTAAATCCGTATTTAGTGATTGTGGAAGAAATGTCAAAGTGAGGTTGAAAGTTAGTTTGATAAGTAAATCACAGTGTAATTTTTTGTATAATCAATTGAATTTGAATTCTTAAAATTTAGAATAGGAATCATAAGAATCTGAAGAATCATCAAAATGGGAAGTAGACTAGTCGAGTTTGCTAGTGTAGAGTGTAGACTATAAGAGATTATTACAGAATAGCTCGAAGTTCAATTTCTGTTGCTCTTCCCCTATTCAGTCTGCTTGGAATGCAAAGAGCTGTACAATTTTAACTTTAGTTATGAATGAAGTTATGAAGACAGGAAAATAGAATTTAAACATCTGAAAATGCAGATACAAATTTAGCCAAATAGAACTTGTCATCGATCACTTCAGATAGCAACTTTGATTTCTTGCTTATTTACATAATCACATTTCCAAAAAATAAAAATCACCTTTGCCTTTCTTGTTATATACTCTGCAAGAGTACGCAATTGGAGCCGTTTTGGTATAGTAGATTGATATTGATTGGTGGTCAGGACTGAATACTAACATGAAATTTCCCTTAACCTGTTCTGTTGGGCGTGTTGTTGGGTTCGTGAATAGAGTATGTCCTCTTCATGGCATGTAATAATTTTCGTACTTAAGACAGCATGGTGTGCTTACTTGTTACGTGTGTAT
Organism: Nicotiana tabacum; assembly: GCF_000715075.1. Taxonomy (NCBI): domain Eukaryota; kingdom Viridiplantae; phylum Streptophyta; class Magnoliopsida; order Solanales; family Solanaceae; genus Nicotiana; species Nicotiana tabacum. The sequence goes on along the minus strand of NC_134086.1, from coordinate 123,735,991 downwards.
TGCAGATGGCATGCAGTTGCTTCGTGGACATGGGACGCTCAGGATGAAACTTGTGGAATATGTAGGATGGCTTTTGATGGTTGTTGTCCTGATTGCAAACTCCCTGGTGATGATTGTCCACTAAGTAAGCCTGTTTATCTCTACTCAATACTTTCCTCAGTCATTTAAGCTGCTGAATTACCATTCTCGTGTAAACATGGTATATCTGCATATCCAGCGAGTTACCCAATTCTAATTTTGTACGTAGATAAAAGGTTCTGTTTTGTAGATTGCATATTTGTAGTGCCTTATTTGTCTGTACATTATCAAAAGCCCTACTGGATGACATAATTAGTTGTAGTTCATTTGATTTGGTATAAGACTTTGGAGCTTATATAGTAAAGGCGAATGAATTTAACCTATGGATGAGCTGTATAAGATTTTGTCTTCCTTGTATTCATTTCACTGTCAAGCTCGGATTGTTCTATTTAGTAATTGTTAGGATTTGTGTTTCTCTTTGTGATGACTTGGTTCCCAAGGTTTTTTATTTGTGTTGGCACATTTTATGTGTTCTAACCTATACCTGTTGTGTGGTACTAGCTTTTGAAGGTCACTAAGAGAGACATAGATTTTTTGAAAGCGATGGCCTAGAGGTAGAAGAAATGGAGTTACAACATTGGAATAAAGGTCTGAATCTCGGCAGAAGCATGTCATGTGAATTCCTCCCTTCTCCCTAAAACTTGAAGGGTACATGTTACCTAACTGGTGGGAGGAGACAGATATTTGTAGATTAGTCGAGTTGCACGCAAGTCGACTCGAACACCACGTTTTTTTTCTCTTCACATGTCACGATCTTTCTGGTTGCTTTATCTTCTCTCCCTTCCCATTCCTACGCAAGTTCTTCACAGTAGCCTTAATAAGAATAACACAAAAAAAAGAGGGAATAACAAAGGATAGAAAAGTGATATGTGTCATCTCAATATCCTCTAGGTGTTATTTCTATCTATCTAGACACCAGTTATAAACACAAGAATAAGTAGAAGTTCTGCCCTGAAGTAATCTCCTCACTGTGGGAAATCTCTTCCAGAGTTTAGGCACTTAATTCGTCCTATATATAGACTGCTACTCGACGAGCCAATTAAGTTATCCATTTGATACTTCAAGGGATATTATGATCACTCCCATGCTACCACTTAACATTGCAAATATGATCAGTTTGCCAACATACTCTCTGCAAATTGTTGGTATTCCGTTTCGTCAGTAGCTAATAATACAGATTCATATGTTTTTATTATTCATATAGTGAAACTACTGCAGTCTGCAGATTCAAGTAAGCTTCAGGATTCTTCTGTAGTTTTTTTCTTAGTTTAATTGAAAAGTCTATCGGCTTATATCATGAAAGATCGAGATACTACAGCTAGATGGGAAAAACCAGTCCGCTAGATATGTTAGCAGAGCTGTCTTTTTATTAGTTTCATCGATTAAGGCCATGAGTGCAATTAGATTTTGACATCCTTGTCTATTTATTTATTTTCTGGAATGAGTCCCCCTATGCCCCTCCACTCTGTGCATTTTTATGTATATTCATTATGAGTACATTTTTAATATGCATGAAAAATATGTCCATTTTGCAGATGCATGATTTGTCTCTTTTTAATTAGCTACCACAGTACATGTCGTTACATATTTTTTTTGTTGAAACATCAAGTTGTTGTAGCCCTTAGCCTCACATTCTCCTCCCTCTTCTTCTAGACATACTATAGCTTTCTCTCAATCTCTAACTTTAACAGAGGATAAACAAATCATGCTGGCATGTCGAGGTTGAGGATAAGGTAACAAACACATTGCTGTTACTTGAGAAATTCGTAGAGCACTTTGATTCATGACCCGTAACGATCTCTCAACTTAAGTTTTAGTTTTTTTAACCAGCTATTGAGATCCAAATAACATTGACTGTTCCTTTTAGAGGTGGTTAAGAGCAATCAACGTAGTTGTTCATCTATCATATATCAGTGAAACCGTAAAATTCACATTATAGAACATTTGATTTTTGCATTATGGTTAGAGTTAATTATCTTTCTATGGTTGGTAGCGACATGACCTCTCTGGAGTCTGGCTCCCTTTTTTAAGGCTATTGTTAATGCTTTGAAGTTTACTTGTCTTTGCAGTATGGGGTGCTTGCAACCATGCATTTCATCTTCATTGTATCTTGAAGTGGGTGAATTCTCAATCGGCTCAAGCACATTGCCCTATGTGTCGTCGTGAATGGCAGTTTAAGGAATGAAAAAAAATTATGTGCATCTTTTGCTTATGAATGAAGGAACGAATCATAACTCTTCTTCATTCCTCTTAGGAAGGGGTAAAAGCGCCCGTTTTTTAATTGTACTTTGAGTTGTGATGTCTATATATGTGCGATACTAGGATATTCTAGCAAGCATAGCTGATAGCTCTGTTGATATGTGCTCATCCCCATATACAAAAATTAGTTTAAGGCCAAAAATAGGTAGCGTGTCTGTATCAGCAATGGGAGGTGGTGCAGATGTTGTATGAGCCATCCATCCTGAGTCTTCAATACATCAATGTCCAACCATTGATTGAGAAGAAAAGGACATACTGGACGCTTGCTTCCACTCCAAGCTGGGCTGCCTGTCATTGTTAGTCAGGCTGCCTTTACAACAGTTTCCTCTCCTCCATATCTGCCCACGGGAAATTTGAAAACAAGTATATTAATGGACTCTTAACATATTAGTGCCTTTTGACAGTCCTTTGTCCATGTCCATGAGCTATCAGGCACGTATAGGCATGGACCGTGACATAGTTGGCGTAGGGACAACATTTCGTTATCATCTCGGTTGTATTATGTTTGTGAATTGAAAATATCTTGGGATGTTTGGGAATATGATTTCCGGATTCTGATATTTCCTCTTTCCATGTTACTCCCATTTTAAATCTATCTGTAACATTCCGTTCATGTTCATTGTGGTTTTGATTTTTTTTTTAATGTGATCATGGATATTTCATTTGATTTGCATGTAGAATGCCTTTCTGAGAATACCTGATGACGCTTTTTAACCTGTGATTGGATGTTTTAGTGGGGTGATAGCTTTAATTCTGTTCTGACTACGGGATTTAGCTTTTGTTCAAGTCGATTGTCCCAAACTCCATTATATCATTTTTTATTTGAAATAGAATACTACATTAATATAGGAAATTACTTGTTTAAGAGTCTTATTTGCTTCTATATTTCTTCTGGCCAGTCACCAATTTCCAATTGGTGACCAGTTCTCGAAATTGCGTTTGTATGCTTAAAGATGAAGAAAATACACCTAAATTAGAGACATTTGCCGACAAACACTAGTAAATTTGCCGACTTGGGGTGCGTAATTTGGCAGAACGTAGAGACTTTAGTCAGTCAGGGCTTTATTATTATCCTAGAAAAGCACCACTATTGTCATTTGCTGCTTTGGCCTTTGATGATGATTGATGATTGTGATTTGTGAATGCACTTTGTCCCCATTTTTCTTTTCTTTTTTAAAAAGAGAATATTATTGACCCCATTTCAATATCAAGTTGATAATTACCAGAAGGTTTGTGGATTAAATCGGACACGTCTATTGAAGTACACTACCTGCCAAAACTACCGCACTTACACTACCACAGAGTGAAGTTATAGACTGATGCCAGCTGTGGCACAAACAATATAAACCACATGTTTATCATACTCCCTCCGTCCTAATCTATGTAAACATAGGGCACACAATTTAAAAAAAAATAAAAAAATTGAAATTTATAATTAAATAAGTTAAAAAGAGATGTATTTGTATAGTTATAGAACTTTCTCGTTAAGGGTAAAATTAAAAGTTTAAGCTAAAATATTTTTAAATTTAAAAAGGGATATTTTTTTTAAAACGGACAAAAAAAACAAGTTCGTATAAGCTGAAACGGATAGAAGTAGTATAATGTAGTAGTAGCAACTATTTGTATATCCAATTAAAATACAGAATGGAAGTTACATTACAATCCCAAATGTAATGAAGACATTGAAACAGGATAAATATCTTCATCAACAATCTATCCAAATACATCTCTATTGAAATACACACGAGAAGAATAACCAAATAAAAACAAAAACAAAGGGGGTAAACTTAGAAGAAACAACATCCAAGAATAAATAAAGCTGAAGCTAGATACTCCATTAGCGGATATGAAGATATTTACTAATGGCCTTCAAATATCCTGTCAAACAAAGTAAAAAAAAAAAGGAATTAGATATATTCTTCCTAAATACTAGTAGTATATTGTATGAACTTTGGAATATCTTCTCAGCAAACTGATAGAATCTACAAGCTCTTAGATCTTAGTTGAATAAAGCTTGTACCCTTTTTCACCAGGGGAATCGAGTAGTTGGGGGTGGGGTGGGGGAGGGGGGTGAAAACTGGAAAGAGATGAAATTTGAGAAAAATTACCATAGGGAAGGAAGATGATAGATCACTTTGTGAGGACATAAATAGCATAGACAATACCAGGTAGCCATCCAAAGAGAGTCAGCAAAAGACAAATCCAGAATTCCGCCTGTTTTCAGAAATATATTAATAACGCTAACAAGGAACTACAAAATTTTCAGACCATAGGAAATCTGCACCTTCTGTATACAATTTTCCTTCATTTTTTTATGAACAAAACTTGTACTACTACTACTAAATGTTTTACTTATATTTGCCTCCTAAACTCACAAAGTTAAAATCTTTACCTCACCTACCCGGCTACCCCTTAGCCCCCGCCATCCTTTAATCTAAAAAGGACAAAATAAAAAAGGAGAAAAAGGTAGTCCCTTGTTTTCTTTCTATGTCTGCCTCTACAAGGGCTGGTAGAGAAGGGGAATGATGCCATGTTTTTACAGGCAATACTCAGAAATTTGTGTCTACAGTAGTAGTAAGTTAACCAGAAGAAAGAGTTTTATTCAGTGGGCTTTTGGATTTGTATTAAATGGACTAGTGAATTTGAATACTGAATTTCCATAGCAAAAAAAAAAGTAGTATTAAGTTAACAGGAGGAGAAAGAAGGGAGTGAGTACCTCGCAGCCAAACTTGAGGAAAACACCAAGGGGAGGCAATATAATAGCCAGCAGAATGTCTATGAATGTCAGTGTGCTGGTTCTCATTTTTCCCTTCTTTCTAAACAACTTCTGATCAAATGCTTAATTTTAAACACCAGATTTAGGAGTGTCACATTTACTTTAAAAACAGGAGGAAGTGGTTATCCTATATATAGAGTGAGAAGAGTAGTAGTGTGCTTCTCTATTTGTCTTTGAGGGCTAGTTTAGTACTTTCACGCGGAGGATGCGAGCTTCCTTTACGCGTTTGCTTCATCAATTGCTTTCCCCCGCTTTGCCTTTCTAACTTTGCTAAAAACTTTTCTGCTCGAACGAATAGAATTTGCACAGATGTTCCTCATTTAGTGTGGCCACGTGGCAGATGAGCTGTTATCATAGGGCCCTTCCGTGGAGTGTTTTCCACCCTATGCATTTCATGTCGACCACTAGGATTCTCTGTTTCATCCCTTTTGACTCTTGAGAGAAGGGGTAAAAGCGCTTGTTTTCTTTTGTATTTTGGTATTACGGTGTCTGTGTGTGATACTGTTAGTTTACACTTTAAAACTTTTGTGTGTCTGTGTGTGACTCTTACGGTGTCTGTGTGTGACTCTTAACGGTAGGTATACTAGGTAGCCAGGGGCGGACCCAGCCCTTCGGCTGCGGTTTCGGCTGAACCCAATAGTTATAGTACAAATTTTATTTTCTTCCGTTTCAATTTATGTGAACTTATTTGTCTGAGCACGAAATTTTTAAAAAAAGAGAAAAGATTTTTAAACTTATGGTGTAAAATGAAACACATATATTTTGTGTGGCTATAAATCATTGCATAAAGGTAAATTGTTTTCAAATAGGAAAATGGGTCATTCTTTTTACCACAGACTAAAAAGGAAATAGGTTCACATAAATTGAAACGGAGGGAGTATTTATCTTAAAAAATTAATTGAATATGCACAAATGATTAAGTTAGAACCGAATTATTTAAAAGAACTAGAATCATGAACCCATAAATTTCAAATCTTGACTTCGCCTCAATTGCTTATTTGTGTAGGCCTTGGAAGCAGGTGCAGATATTCTACGAGCCACATGAAATTTGAAACACAAGTAGTAATTGACTCTTGCCACATTATTGAGCCTTGTGACTGTCGTTTGGCCATACCCATAATTAGGCAAATGCAGCATGGACCATGTCATGGCTGGCATAAGGAAATATATTGTTTGTTATATGTGTTTACCCTAAATTTCGAGTAACAATTAAATTTGTATTGTACTTTTAAAGATATGTGATTTAATCCAATACTAATTGATAAGCAAAGAATCAAAGGTATAAATTAAAGAGTAGAGCAAGTCAAACCAGTATGCAAACAAGTCTCGACCTCGAGCTAAGGCAGCCTCGACGTGAGTTAGCAAGAACAATAAAATAATAAAGTAATTCTGATCAACAGTAAGCAAGAAAATGATGTTTGTTTATTCTCTTCTCAATGATTCATCCGTTACAAATGATTGGGATCCCCTTTATATAGTAGGGAAATCCTAAATAACGTACACTTCTAATTGTAGTAGGCAATCTTATTATACAGCTGTCTAAACCGCCTAGTACAAATCCGTTCCGGAATTCACGTCGTGATCTTAAGGCCAAGGAGGGAATTTCGCTCTTTCCGTTATGAAACCGTAACGGTATTATCTCGAGGTTGGTCATACTTGACATCGGTGTTCATCAAGCACTTTGATCTTCGAGTCTTGTACTCCGCTATCGGGCTCGAGCCCGGTCTATCTCGAACTTTTTCTCGGAGCGACCCCTCGAGCTTACGAAATCGGACATACCTGATTTCAACCGTATACAGATAGCTCCCGCGTTTCTTAGAGTAAGATGATAAGAAACAATTTGAGCCTCGATTTTTCGGAGCCCCTGATGATGACGTATGCACTCGAAGTGACCAAAACGTCCCATCAGTTCGCTTCCCCAAAATATTAAATGTTTGCCAATGGTAGTCAGACACTAACGTCACCGAACCATCGACGTTCGCCTATAAATACAAGGCCCCTTCTTCGAATTGAGAACTTTACTTCCATCTTTAAATCTCCTCCTAACTTCTCTGATACCTCCCCTCCTCTTCATCTCTTTCTCTCACCACCTGTTACTTCCGCCCTTTTAACGCCGAAAAACATCAAACTCCGCCCCTTTCCGCTTCTCTAAACCTAAATCAATGACGAAAACCTCTACAACAGTTCCTCAAAAGGAGAAAGCTTCCTCCTCCTCCTCCTTCCAGCCGGCCGGTGATAAAGCGTCGGCTCTTCACGAGATTATTCTCGACCCCTGTGTCATAAAGAAAGACTTCAAAGTTCAAAATCCCCCCACGATTCCTGGCCGATGCGAGCATTTATCGAGGTATATCAGCTCGACAATGGAGAAACACCTCAAGGCCATGAAGAAGGACTGTGGCTGGGGGGACGAGGTCGTGGTACAGATCCCCGCCCCCGAGTAGAGCATCACTACTCATGTGGAGGGGTTCCTAAGTGTTTACACTTACCCCTTCACGTTGGGTCTGTGAGCACGTGATTTTTGCTCTATGAGAACTACTCCAAAAAATTCAAAATAAAAGGGTTTTGTGTTGTTTGTGATTTATTTGTATTTTGTCTGTGCATGTTTTAATTAAGAAAAATACAAAATATGTGTTGCCTGTGCATTTAGGATTTAATGTTACAATTAGGTATTAATTAAAACAATGTTGGCTTTGCGAGAACGAAAATCACAAAATGATGTACCAGCATTTTTAGCATTTGATGTCCGATTGTGCGATTTTTGTTTTCCCACTTGTTAGTCAATTATGTGTGATAATTAATTAGCATTTTTATAAGTTAATTTTATTTATAAATCAATGTAGGATTTATGTTTTTAATTTGGAAAATTAGTTTAAGAAGAAAAATATACAAATAAAACAAGAAAAAGAAAAAGTCGGATTGGGCTTAGGCCCACCCCGTTTTGCCCGTTCAAACAGGCCCAAACGACCGCGGTCCAGTCCATCTCAAAGACACCCCAAACGACATCATCTTGGGGAAGCCCTGATCAGGGCCGTTGATCTCACTTGATCAACGATCCAGATCACTCCGCCCTCACCCGTAACCCCATACCCGACCCGCTTGCCCCCGGATCGACCCTGCCCCAGTACTACTCCAAACGACACCGTTTCCTTTAAATGAATTGATCCAGGCCATTGATCATGCTTGATCCAACGGTCAGGATTAAATCACCCCCTCAGTATATAAGCCCAACCTCTCACCTCACACCCCCCTAAGCCATACCCCTATTCATCGTCTCTTTCAGAGACAAACCAAACGACCCTCGAAACCCTAGCTGCCCTGAAACCCTTTCGCCTGAAAGCCGGCGACAACAACGCCGATGACCATGAAACCAACACCCCTAGAGCACCTAACCACCCTCTCCAAGAATCCCTTACCCGTTTTGCTCGAATCAGCCTGTAGTTTCTCGAATCTTTAATCGAAGATTCGAGCAAAACTTGAAACCCACCCCAGCCAGTCCCAAACGCATACCAAGGTACCCCCTGACCACCCTCGTTACGGATCTGTTAGCCGTTTGCCTCGAATCAACCTCCAGCTTCTCGAATCTTCAATCGAAGATTCGAGCAGAACCTAAACCTACCCCAACCAGTCCCAAACTCATACCAGACATCTCCCTGACCTCCCTCGTCACCAAACCATCCGTTGGTTTGGTTCAAATCAGACAAGAACCGTTCGAACCCCAAATCAAACCCCAAGAACCCTAGAAAACCAAAGGTTGGAGTTGGTCCGAATGAGAGGAATTTGGGTGTCCAATGGACCTTAGTCGAAGTGTTCTCAGTTGATAACACTCGATTAAGGTCCGTTCGACCTCAAAAAAGTTCGAGTCAAGGGTTCGACCTGGGTTCGTCTAGTTTCTATTTTGTTAAGGTACCTTTTTCTCCTTTCTTGTTCTATTTGGTTATGGTTAATTGTGTTTAGTTAGTTATAATCTAGTCTTGTTCATTGTTTTTTCTTCTTCTTCTTCCTCAGACCTTTTATTTGGTCCAATTTTATCACTGTTTCTATTTGATTGTCGATTGTTATATGTTATAATTTGTGTAATCGATTGAATAAGTGTCGTCGATTAGTCTGGTATGCTTGAATGTTAGATTAGCATGATAATAGTCTAATTTGTCGTTCATTCTTGTCTGTTTCCCTCCTGCCTCGTTTGTGTTCTAAAGTTTGTATTAAAATGAGCTCGTTGTTATATTTGAACTTAGAACTGAGCCTGTTGGTATATTCAGTTCATTGAACTGAATTTATTGGTCAGTTGTTTATCCTGAATCATTGTTCTTCTGTTGATGCCATTTGATTTGATTTAAATTCTAGTTTGAACGGTCATTTGAGTTTGAATTGAATTGGTTATAGCTGAAAGATGTAGTATAGATTAAAGGGTTTAAGGTAGGACATTAAATCACAGGAGTTTTCACAGGTATTTTGGGGTTTTTAAAAGGCTTGAAATGTTTAGTGTTAGTGGTCTGACCGTAAGGGTACTTAATTGACCATTAAACTAATACTTTGTCTAGTAGTAGTGGCTTTGGAAACATAATAGCATGGGGGATTAATTGAATATTATAAGCTGCCCATGCCTTTGGACACAAGACACTGGATAATGGGCTGTAAGAGAATATCATGGGCAGGAAATATTTTCTTAATGAGCCAAGTGCTCCTTAGAGTTGGAAAGGGGTTGAAGTTTAGCTATAAATAAGAGGGACTGGACACAGTGTGAAGGGGCTGGAACCTGTTTGGAGAGGCTGGTCTGGCTGATCTTTTGGGCAGACTTTAGAAGAGAAAAGGTCACTGTTTGAGAGGATCTTGAAGTCAGTTTTTAGGCAATTAAAAGAGACAGCCCAGAAAGCTTGTGAGGTTTCAATTTTCAGAGTGTTTGAGCTTGAGTCTAGAGTGTTAGGTTACTGTTTCATCAACCCTTTGAGAAAGGCTTCAGTTCACTTTCAAATCTGAATTATTTGGAGTAGTTTGAGATTCTGTTCTGTGCCTGTTTCGTTAAGTGTGAATCTGGAGCTATATTTTGTTTCAAAGAACTGCATCCCATGGTCTGAGATTGATTGGTTTTGGTCTGAGTTTTGGGTTAAGTTGCTGCTGCATTGCTTGAAGTCCTTTTCCTGATTTTGGTTTGCTGTTGTTGTTGGTTTACAACCTCTCTGGGTTCTTTTATTCTAGGGCATTGATTGAGTCACTGCTGCTGGTGTATTGCTGTTGTATTGACTGCTACTAGTCTATTGCTGACCTCTTTCTTTTCTCATTATATTGCCATTTCCAGGTACACAGCTGTAACCCTGGTCATTTGTAAGCTGAAAACATAAGCATGAATATACATGAAGATTTGAAACTTTAAGTTTGATCTAGCTTTTCTACTTACTTGTATATTAGGATATCTCACTCACTAAGATCATGTAAATGCCTACGGGATGTATAACTAGACAGTTCTTGTAATGATTTAATTTGTGAACTCTCGAATGAACTTTATATCATGTATCTGCTCTTGTCTATTTTAAATGTATAGCTGTAGTCAGTAATATTTGGTTTGTTTCAGCTTGATTAATTGGTAGTATATTTCGAATGCATGTCCGTTAGAATCCGGCCTATTAAATTAATACAACAATCTAATTGTAACATCAATGGCTTGAGCTTAGGATTAGGAATAGACATCTAAATTACCTCTTTCTAACTATTGCTCTTCTAAAAACCTGTAGTAATATACTTAATTAGATATAATCACTTCACATTTGTGCGTGGAAAATTGTTGAATATGCGTAGAATAACTTAAGTAAGTTTCATTTAAGTGTTTAGATTGTTTAAAATCGAAAGAGTGATGTGTTTTGTCGAAAAGAGATCGATAGCCCGTATTTAGGCGGACTGGGCCTCTGCACTTGAATGAGATGGCCCAGGTCCTGTTTTTAACACTACATTTGTTTGGACCTGGGCCCAGGTTGGTAAATAGCCATGCCCGTCTGCGTACTTAGGTTCTGATTTTAAACGGGTGGTGTTCATGACCCAATTATAAAAGCTCTTAAACCATATAATTAACAAGGACTCCTTCTTTTATTTTAGAAACGAACTAAGTAGAACACTATAGATTACTTTTGGTTTGCCCTTTTAAAATAAACGAGATGAGTCTCGCCTAGTAAAACTCACAGATTGCGGGGCCCTCACGATTGTATATATTAATTACTTAGAACTCGGGATTGGCCGCTTAGCGAATTTCACGGCCTTTTTTCCCAAAATAACAACGCGTTAGTCTCTTAAGGCGCGTACTTTAAATAATATTACCTTCTTAAACCCGGGTGCACATTTATGTGACCCAAATCCAAATCTCAACGAAGTCGAAATATGTCGATAATTACGGGTACATTGATTGTGACGTGGTTCGAGATGCATTTCCATGACGTTGCAATTCTTTTTCTTAAATAATAAATGAGACGTGCCTCGACAAACGAAATACATAAGCTGTGGGGCCCTCTATAAGTGTTTGTAAAATTCCTTAGACTTCGGGATGGGCCGTTCAGCAAAAGTTCACGGCCTTCCCCAAAATGATGATACACTAGTCGCTTTAGGCACGCCTTTAATAATTTACTTTCTTAAACTCGGGTGCACATTTATGTGACCCAAATCCAAATCTCAACGGAGTCGAAATGTGTCGATAGCCACAGGTACATTGATGTAACGTGGTTCGAGATACATTTTCACAACGTTGCAATTCTCTATTAAAATAATAATGATAATAATAAAAGCGGTTAAAAGTAAAAATTTGCACATAGGTTCATAATTGTATAAAAATCAGATAATTAAGCCGAATATGACAGTTGAACGACCGTGCTAGAACCACAAAACTCGGGAATGCCTAACACCTTCTCCCGGGTTAACAAAATTCCTTATCCGGATTTCTGGTGTGCAGACTGTTAAACAGAGTTAATCTTTTCCTCAATTCGGGATTCAACCGGTGACTTGGGACACCATAAGTCTCCCAAGTGGCGACTCTGAATTAAATAATAAATCCTGTTTCGATTGTCCTTTAATTGGAAAAACTCCCTTATATACTCCCTTCTCGGGGGTGCAGGAAAAAGGAGGTGTGACAGCTCTGGCGAATACACCGGAATCTCTGATTCAGGGTTCAGAATTTGAGCTTAGATGAATTGTTATATTTGGCTTTATTTATTATCTGATTTTATTACATGTTTTGTCCTAATGTGGTAAAATGTTGGTTTTACCGCTTTGATATTATCTGAACTGTATATATAAACTGCTGCGAAATCCCTCTCTTTTCTCTCTTGAGGCGTGCACGTTGGTCGTGACTTCTTTCTGTTAGTGTCATATCCCAAAATAGAACGAGGATTCGGAGGAGTTGCAAAACCGGATGATCTTTTGGTTACCAGTACGCAATTCCCATCCTCGGCTCGAGTGGTCTGCTCAGGTAAGCCAGGTCTAGAACAAACACCAGGATAACCTAGTATAACAAAACCTCATGTCGGATCCCTAGTAGGAACGCTTATTTGCATCATGTGCACTTGACTTAGGGGACTCAACACAGGGGTTGGGTCCGTCTAGGACAAGCGACCTGAAATGAAAAGACCATCATGCTGCATCCTGTTTGTTTTATGCATTTATTTGCCGCAGACTTGCATGCTGACCGGCTTCTAAAAATACTGGAATATCGGGAAAAAAAAGATAAAAATTTGAAAAATGTTTTCTAGTGTAATTTATTTAAACAAGTTGCGTTTTCAGAATTAGGTTATTTTTTTTGCCCGAACTACGCCGGTTTGGTTCTCATAGGATGTGAGATACGTAGGCAGCCCTCATCGGGTCCAACCTCCCCTTTTGCAAAAATAGCCAAAAAATATCAAAAAGTTTAATCTTTCGTCATAAATATGTCGGGTGATTCCATTCTTGTAAAAATAGTCAAATGTACCTAAAAAGACGCCGGAAGGCTGTTTTTGCGAGAACAACCACTTTTGGTCATTTTTAAGGTTTTGTTCGGTTGGTAAAACATAGCCTTTAAATCTTCTTCGAAGTGCTGAAAGGCCGTATTGACAAGACCGAAGTTTTTAAATATTATTCCTTTGAGTCCAATGAGTCTTAATAACCCCAAACAAACATGCAGAATGAGCACGGGTCCAAGTTTGCCGGTAACCGTTAGGAGCAAGATCCGTTTGGAGTTGCGTTTGTGGTGGGAGGATTTGGAAAAGTCAGCGCGAGATAAGATCAAATCACATCTGGGAGGCCTCACCAATTTATTGAACGTCAGACCCAGATGTGACATCATAAAAGCTTTGGTTACATTTTGGGACCCGACCCACAACGTATTCCACTTCTCAGATTTTGAACTCACCCCAACCTTAGAAGAGGTGGCAGGTTATATGGACATTACTAAGGGGATAAGGCACAAATATCTGATTGCTCCAAGAGCCGTCAATTCGCACAAGTTCATGGATCTGCTAAAGATAAGCAAGGGAGTCCCATACTCTGAATTGGATATGGGTTTTTCTACTCTGCAGTTCATATACCAGAGGTATGGGAATATAGGAGGGTTCGACGATCTGAAAAGTGGGGTTTGAAGTAGAGGGAATCGGACAAAATGGGATGAACATAGGCGGTTCTCCTTCGTGGTAGCGTTCCTAGGCATTGTGGTGTTTCCTCGGAAAGACAGAAATATTGATTTGAAGGTAGCTGGAGTCGCCAAGGTCCTGATTACCAACAACAAAAGCACGCTTGCCCCTATGACAGTGTCCGAGATATACCGTGCTCTCACAGACTGTAAAGCCGGGGCAGATTTTTTTGAAGGATGCAATTTGTTATTGCAGATGTGGATGATCGAGCACTTGTGTCATCATCCTCAGTATATGAGCTATAGATCCACAAACGAAGGATGCATTAAAGGATATAACACGAGGGTTTTAGGGCTCAAATTGCCATAAGGGTCTGAAGACTGGATATCTTGCCTCCACGCCATCACTGCAGCACAAATAGGGTAGACATTGGGTTGGCTTCCTGTTGAAGAAATTGTGTATATGCCCACCACAGGGCCTTACTTCCTCTTAATGGGATTCCGAGGTATTCAACCTTATGCGCCCTACCGGGTGATGAGATAGTTAGGAAGGTGTCAGGTGGTACACCCAGATGAAGATCTCAGTGTTTATACAGTCGAGATAAGCACCGACGGCCAATTTCATGAAGAAACCGTCCGTTATATATGGAATGAATGCCAGTATTTGATGGTAAACACTCGAGTGCGCGACCTGTCCAGAGGCGAAGTCTCACCGGTTTATCTCGCCTGGTACAGAAAGAAGGGCATTATAAGAGATGAACCAGAACGGCCAACCAAAAAGCCTCACATTCAAGAGTTCGTTGAAGCGTCACAAGAGCCGTGGGATTGGTTGGCCAAAGAGCGCGAATACTGGGCCAAAGTAGGCAAGCTGAGGCAACAGATTAGAGACCTGGAATTTGAAAATAGTCTGCAAATTGATGCCGATCGGGGAGAAAAGAGCAAATTGGCCCAAGAAAATGGGGCATTGAAAGCCCAAATCTGACAAATGAGGAGAGATGCTGACAAACAACAAAGGAGTCGGTCGGATGAGCGGTTAATAAAAGGGTTGACAAAGGAAATCGGTGAGTGCCGGGTTGATTTGAAGAAATCTAAGGATACCATAGCACAACTCCGGGCACAATGGGCAAAAAGAACGAAAGAGTGCACACAGTACTTACAGTAGGCAAGGAAAGATCATAAAAAGACCATTGTTAGTCTAAAAAGGAAGGCGACCACCCTAGAGAGCGAGGCGGCTAAACAAGCCAAGGCTTTTGAAACCGAGAGTAAACACTGCTATAATCTGATTGCCTCGATGGAAGATGAAATATAGCAGTTACGGAAACAGCGTCTGCATGATTCTCGGGTTTTGAAGGCTAGAGGGGATCAGATAGAACGCCTACTCCAAGAGAAAGACCGAACCAGGAACAAGATTCTAACTATTGCTCGTGCTATCACCAGGAAATGTCGGAAGTGTGAAAACATGACCCGTACTACCTTCTTCTCGGTGGTGATGATATTCGTGAAGCTAATCATGCATGAATTGGAGAAGCTGGAAAGGAACCTTACACCTAAACCCGCGTCGAGGCCGAATGACGCCCCGCGTGCACCCAAATTTGAAACCTTAATGTGTTCATAGTTTGAATCTACATTTTCTTTCTCTTAGAGTCTGTTGTCTGTTAGAGTCTGTCTTTATTTCGCATTAGAGTATGTCGGTAGTTATTGAGTTCGTACTTGGTTTGGTTTTGAGTATGTTATTTTCCTTTCTAATAAGCGTCTGGTTTGTAATAGAATGTTTATTAATGAAAAATCAAAAATCTCCAAAAATTATCTTTTACTTTTCACATTTATAGGGCAGAACTATGCCCGGTCTGATTCATGCGGGAACATGATACGTAGGCAATCCACATAAGATTCGACCACCACTAAAAAAAAAAGAAAAGGCAAATAAAAGAAAGGAAAAGAAAGAAATAAAAAGAAAGATAAAGAAAGTTTCAGAAGCACTTAAACGAGGAACAAACAAAGTAAGCCGGAATGACGCATGCGGTCGAAGCAAAGACATGTTAGAAATGGTTAAACTGCCTAGGAACATTGCATCCCCCAACGTGAAATTGCCATATGTGTTAAACTCTAACGCTAACAAGTTTGTTATTTATCCAGAGAGATTTCGAACCAGTTAGTTTGTTAGAACGTTCTGGCAGATTACTATTACCAAACAAGATCCAAAGGGCCCGTACTAAAAAGCATGACTAGTTCAGACCAAAGTGTCGAGGATGAAAGGATGGAGAATCAAATGCTGAAGGAGGAAATGGATAAGATGAGACAGGAGATGAAAGAAATGCAGTTGGCCTTAGCTAGGGTACAAAAAGTGCCTGGCCCTCCCATTACTCCCACTCTCCCACCAGGACCCACGCCGGAATACCCTCCACCCGGCCATTCGACAAACTTCCCTAGTCACCAATACTGTCAGGGAAGAAATGCCTATGATCCCCAAGCTTCACAACCTAATCAGAACCCTCCTCCACCAAATGTTCCTGTTTTTGTGGCACCCCCACCAGCCACGCTGCAAAGATCATCCAGCGAGCCGTTGTTTCAGGCTCACGATAACCAATATTACCCCCCTGAACCAACCTTCAAAGCACTCGAGCCTCATGCTTATAATACTCATTTCGAGATACCGGTAGAGACTGAAAAGCCGGCTAAAAGCCCAGAGCAAGACGAAGTGCTTCGAAAGTTTAAAAGTCTGGAGCAGTCCTTCAGGAATATCCATGGATTAGGCAACCAAGTCAATGTGGCCTACAAAGATATGTGCCCATTCCCCGACATTCAATTGCCAGCAGGGTTCAAGATGTCAAAGTTTGATCTATACGAGGGGCACAGTGATCCAATGGCACATCTGCATGGTTTTTGCAGTAAGATGAGAGGGGACGGGGGAAAAGACGAGCTGCTGATAGCTTACTTTGGTCAGAGTCTGAGCGGTTCTGCACTGGAATGGTACACAAGACAGGATCCGAGCAGGTGGTACACCTAAGACGATTTAGCACAAGCATTTGCAGGTCACTTTCAGTACAACCTTGAGATCGTCCCTGACTGTCTCACATTGTTGAAACTTGAGAAGAAGTTGGGAGAGAGCTTTAGAGAATTTGGGTTCCGGTGGAGAGAATAGGCAGCAAGAGTTGATCCTCCGATGAGAGAGGGGGAAATGGTGCATTACTTTTTACAGACTCTAGAGCCAACTTACTTTGGTCACTTGGTGACGTCAGTTGGCAAATCTTTCAATGAAGTAGTAAAAATGGGCGGTATGATCGAAGAAGGACTTAAGTCCAACAAAATCCTGAGCTATTCGACGATCAAAGCAACCACTCAGGCCATCCAGAGCGGCACGGGAGGTGCGCTCGGAAAGAAGAAAAGGGAAGATGTTGCAACAGTCGAGGTAGGTACTTGGTCCAGATCCAGAGGTCCCCCACTCACTACCAACCTAGACCCCATCACTCAAATTACCCACACATCCTATACGACCCTCCATATCCCTACTACCCACCACAAGAGCCACATTTCTCTATCCATCACGCCCAAATTTACACCCAGCCTCCGGCTCGCCCGCAATGGCGTGCACTGACTCCCCAAAACACATATCCACCTCCACAAAACACATACCCACCACTAAGGGCCTACAGGAATCCTTCGGGACCAGGTTTCCGTGGGAATCAGACTTTCAGGAATGAAAGGGTGCAGAGGCCGATAACATTCACTCCACTGGGAGAAACCTATACTACTCTGTTCCACAAATTAAGGCAGTTAGGCCTATTGAGTCCTGTGGAGCCCAAGTTGCCAAATCCCCTTCCCAAAAATCTGGACCACTCGGTAAGCTGTGAATATTGTTCGGGGGCTCCCGGGCATGATAATGAGAACTGTTGGAAGTTGAAGACTGCCATACAAGATCTTATTGACACAAATAGGATCGAGGTCCAGGAGCCAGAGGCACCCAACATCAATCAGAACCCTTTGCCAGCACACCATGAAACTCATATGATCGAACTCGTGCACGAAGGAGGGGAGCTAAATAAACCCTTACAGATAGTGATGATGATCCGTACCAGTCCAAAAGAAAAGTCGATAGGGGGAGAAAAGGTGGTACAGTCGGAAAAGGTAGACGCTAAGCCAGTGGTAGTGATAGGGAGAAGTTCTCATGTTGTTGCAAAGAATCCAGAACCGGTCAAAGTAACGGTGCGAGGGGTACCAAGAAAGCCAGCACGCATAGGGCCAGTTGTCATCAGGCCAATAATGCAGATGCCGATAACCAGTGAGAAAGTCGTGCCATAGAGCTACAGTAAAGCGATGGTAATATACAAAGGGAAGGAGGTTGTGGAAAAAGTATGTGAGGCCCAGGGCTTAACTCGTTCGGGAAGGTGTTTTGCTCCCGTAGAGTTAAGAAGGTCCAACCCAGCGGTGGTAAAGAAGCCAGTGACGGAGAAAGAGGTTGAGGAAAATTTGAAGAAAATGAAGGCACAAGACTACTCCATTGTGGAGCAGTTAAGAAAGACCCCGACACAGATTCCGTTGCTATCCTTGTTAATCCATTCCAGCGATCATTGCCAAGCACTGATAAAAATCCTGAACGAGGCCCATGTTCCGGATAAAATCTCCGTAAACCACTTGGAGAGGATAGTGCACAAAATTTTTGAGGTAAACCGAGTGACATTTTCTGATGATGAATTGCCGACAGAAGGTACAGAACATAACAAAGCCCTCGACTTGACCGTGAAATGCGAAGACTCGGTGGTCACCCGAGTATTGATTGATAATGGGTCAAGCGCCAACATCTGTACTTTGAGTATTCTGAACAAGTTGAAGGTTGATCATGACCGGATTCACAGGCACATCGTCTGCATCTGAGGTTTTGATGGGGGCGGTACCGACACGGTGGGTGATATCATACTGGAATTAACCATTGGTCCAGTCGAATTCACCATGGAATTCCAAGTGGTAGACATGGCAGTATCATACAACCTTTTATTGGGGCGACTGTGGATCCATGCCGCCAAAGCATTGCCTTCTACATTGCACCAGATGGTGAAATTTGAGTGGGACAGGCATGAGATAGTGGTGCACGGGGATGATGGTACTGGCATTATGAGTGTGCCGTTGTGCCATTCATAGAAACTGATGATGACAAAGGTCCATGTGTGAACCAGGTTTTCGACGCGGTTTCACTAGATAAGATTTCTGAAGGCGAGGACCTTCCACTTCCCAGGATCGCAGCTGCGACCTTCATGGTAGCCTCGGAAATGCTAAACAGCGGGTTTGTACCAGGAAAAGGTTTGGGGGTTGATTTACAAGGTATGGTCCATCCAGTTTCTTTGCCCAAGAACCTGGACACTTTCAGGCTAGGATTCGAGCCTACGGCAGCAGATGTAAGGCGGGCCCGAAAGTTGAAGAAGAAAGTTTGGTTTCTTCCCAAGCCAGTTCCACGTCTTTCCAGATCCTTTGTCAGAGCAGGTAGCAGAAGGTTGTCAGTCCCCAAAATTCTCGGACCTCTAATTGGGCCAGACGGAGATTTGAATGAGAGCTTTGAAAGGCTGTTCGCCGATGTCAACATGATAGAAGCTGGAGAAGGGTCCAGTAGGGTGGATATACAGTTTGTGGAACCTAGGGTCAATATCAACAATTGGGCAGTTAATCCTCATCCTACCCGGAGGGAGTCGTGGTAGTGGGCTCTGATTTTTCTTTCTTGTTTTTGGATTATTCCAGGGTTGTAATCCAGTTTTGTTTTGTATTCGGCAAAGTGTGAAACTCTGTTATCCCGTATTTTAATAACATGGCATGGCAGTTCTCTGAACAGTTCTCTATATATTGGTTCTAATGACATGGCATGCACAACGGATCTTCAACCCAGTCTAAAAAAATCAATCTGATTCCGAACTAATTGTACAAGAGGTCGATTATGATGATGAATCGGAATACGATGAGGATGAAGCCTTTGAAGAGTTAAATAGAGAGTTAAGCCAGTTTGAAGAGAAATCCAAGCCCAACTTAAATGACACAGAAGCCATCAATTTGGGGGATGCAGATGATATCCGGGAAACTAAAATAAGCATCCACATTGCACCGAATATCAGGGAAAAACTAATCAAAGCACTTATTGAGTTCAAAGATGTTTTTGCATGGTCGTATGATGACATGCCGGGGTTAAGCAAGGATTAGTGGTTTACAAATTACCCATTAACCCGGTATGCCCTCCCGTCAAGCAGAAATTGAGGAAGTTCAAAACAGACATGAGTATGAAGATTAAAGAGGAAGTAACCAAGCAGCTGCAAACACAGGTTATTCGGGTCACTTGATATCCTGATTGGTTGGCTAATGTGGTGCTAGTGCCGAAGAAAGATGGGAAGATCAGGGTGTGTGTCGATTACCGCAATCTGAACATGGCAAGCCCAAAGGATAACTTTCCATTACCCAACATCCATATATTGATCGATAATTGTGCCGGACGTGAGATCGGGTCTTTTGTGGATTGCTATGCTGGGTATCATCAGATTCTGATGGATGAAGAAGATGCGGAAAAGACGGCTTTCATTACGCCGTAGGGGACTTATTGCTACCGGGTAATGCCATTTGGTTTGAAGAATACTGGGACAACGTACATGAGAGCAATGACTACTGTGTTTTATGACATGATACACAAAGAGATTGAGGTATACATGGACAATGTGATCATAAAATCCAAGAATCAGGAAGACCACGTAGCAAACCTAAGGAAGTTTTTCCAAAGACTTAGAAGGTACGATATTAAGCTCAACCCGGCCAAATATGCATTTGGCGTTCCATCTGGAATGCTGTTGGGATTCATTGTCAGTCGGCGAGGCATTGAGTTGGACCCGTCAAAGATCAAATCCATCCAAGATTTGCCACCGCCGAAGAACAAGACAGAAGTAATGAGTCTGTTGGGAAGGTTGAATTATATCAGCAGGTTTATTGCACAACTCACAGCAACCTGTGAACCCATTTTTCGGCTCCTGAAGAAAGATTCTACGGTAGAATGGACGGTAGAATGTCAGGAAGCATTTGACCAAATCAAAGGATATATATCAAATCCACCTGTGTTGGTTCCACCTGAGCCGGGAAGACCGTTAATTCTTTATCTAACGGTCCTGGAGAATCCGTTTGGCTGCGTACTGGGGCAACACGACATTACAAGAAGGAATGAGCAACCCATCTATTATCTCAGCAAGAAGTTTACAGGGTATGAGGTTAAGTACACTCAACTCGAGAAGACATGTTGCGCCCTAACTTGGGTGGCCCAGAAATTGAAGCATTATTTGTCATCACATACTACTTATCTCATTTCACGCTTGGATCAACTGAAGTATATTTTCCAGAAGCCTATGCCCACAAGGAGGTTAGCGAAATGGCAAATATTACTTACGGAGTTCGACATCGTCTATGTGACGAGGACGGCCATGAAAGCCTAATCATTGGCCGATCACTTGGCTGAGAATCTTGTTGATGAAGCATACGAGCCATTGAGGACGTATTTTACTGATGAAGAAGTGATGCATATAGATGAGTTGGAATTGTCTGAGGAACCAGGTTGGAAGCTCTTCTTTGATGGAGCCGCAAATGCGAAAGGAGTTGGAATAGGAGCGGTACTTATTTCTGAAATAGGACATCATTATCCTGTTATGGCTCAGCTACGTTTCTATTGTACCAATAACATGGCTGAGTATGAGGCATGCATTCTGGGCTTACAGTTAGCTGCAGACATGGATATCCAGGACGTCTTGGTCTTGGGAGACTCGGACCTCCTGGTGCATCAGATTCAGGGTGAATGGGAAACAAGGGATTTGAAGCTCATACCATATCGACAGTGTTTGCAGGATCTGAGCAAGCGATTTCGATCAGTGGCGTTTAGACACATCCCAAGAGTTCATAATGATGTTGCCGATGCTTTGGCCACTTTAGCATCGATGTTGCACCACCCAGACAAAATTCATGTTGACCCATTGCATATTCAGGTTCATGATCAGCATGCTTATTGCAACATGATAGAGGAAGAAATGGATGGCGAGCATGGTTTTATGATGTCAAGGAATACCTCAGGATGGGGATATACCCGGAGCAGGCCACTGGAGATCAAAAGAGAGCCATTCGGCGATTGGCAAATGGATTTTTCCTCAGTGGAGGAGTGTTGTACAAAAGAACACCAGATTTGGGATTGCTGAGATGTATAGATGCTAGTCAAGCCGCGACCGTTATGATAGAGGTACATGTTGGTGTTTGTGGGACACATATGAGCGGATATGTATTGGCGAAGAAGATTCTTCGAGCAGGGTACTATTGGCTCACTATGGAGTGTGATTGTATCAGTTTCGTGCGGAAATGCCATCAGTGTCAGATACACGGAGATTTGATTCATTCTCCGCCAACATAATTGCATACAATGTCAGCGCCATGGCCATTTGTTGCCTGGGGCATGGATATCATTGGACCTATTGAGCCGGCAGCTACCAACGGTCATAGGTTCATTCTGGTGACCATCGATTATTTCACTAAGTGGTTTGAAGCTAAAACTTTCAAGTCGGTAACCAAGAAGGCAGTGGTAGATTTTGTTCATTCCCATATCATCTGTAGATTTGGGATCCCAAAAGTGATCACCACGAACAATGGTGCTAATCTTAATAGCGGTTTGATGAAAGAAGTATGTCAGTAGTTCAAGATTACACACTGCAATTCCACCCCATATCGTCCCAAGGAGAATGAAGTAGTTAAAGCAGCCAACAAAAACATAAAGAAGATACTGAGGAAAATGGTAGAAGGTTCGAGGCAATGGCATGAAAAATTACCATTTGCATTGTTGGGTTATCGCACTACTGTCCGTACTTCGGTAGGGGCAACTCCTTATTTGTTGGTATATGGAAATGAAGCAGTAATACCGGCGGAAGTTGAAATTCCATCCCTTCAGATTGGCGCTGAAGCCGAGATTGATGATGACGCGTGGGTCAAAACCCGTTTGGAGCAGTTGAACTTGATTGATGAAAAGAGATTGACAGCTGTGTGTCATGGCCAGTTATATCAAAAGAGAATGGCAAGAGCATACAACAAAAATGTGCGTCCCCGGAAGTTTGAAGTGGGCCAGCAAATGCTGAAACGCATCCTCCCACATCAGGTTGAGGCAAAGGGCAAGTTCGCCCCGAATTGGCAAGGGCCATTCATTGTAACCAGAGTGTTGTCCAATGGCGCTCTGTGTTTAACAGATATCGAAGGGAAACGCGTCGACATGGCTATCAATTTTGACGCAGTTAAGAGATATTATGTATGATTTCTTTTGATTGTAATTGTTGTTTGTATGTACTTGGCATTTATCGGAGAATGAAATGACGGAGGAAATTCCTTCTTCTATCCAAACACTTTAACCTTTGCTTCCCTTTTTGAGCCTTATTTATTCTTTCATGCCCCTCTTTTGGAATCAATAATGAAAATGAAAGAAAATGAGAAGAGAAAAATAATGATAATAAAGACAAAAGAAAAGTTACCAGAAAAATAAAGGAATTGGGAACTACGTTTGACCTGATTCCTCAAAGAAGGATACGTAGGCGCCTCACGGCTCGGTCATAGTGTAACAAAAAATAAAAATCCCCAAACAAGAAAAACTGGGGCAGAAGTTTGTGTTTGTAATTTTGGAAAGAAAGTTCGATTCCAAGAGTTGTAATGTTTTACCCATCAAAATGATGTTGAACCCTTTTGATACCCCTTTTCTTTTAGCCATACACAAAACCCATATTGATGTCCAGAAAAGACCTCCCGATCAGTCTCCGAGAAGTGTCAGGTCATGCAAATGGAAGTCGGGAATAACACTCTGATCCCCAGCAGAGAAGAGGATCATAAGCTGGAAATGAATTGATAACCGGAATAATCCCCAGCAGAGAGAGTCATATCGGCAGCACTCCAATCCCCAGCTGGAAAAATAAAATAAAATGAGAGAGTCTTATCGGTGAAAACCTCCACCGGCACCATAAGGCGACGTAAGTCGAGAGAAATAAAACGAGAGAGTCTTATTGGTGAAAACCTTCACAGGCACCATAAGGCGACGGGAGTTGAGAGAAATGATAGAGTCTTATTAGTAAAAACCCCTCGAAGGGCACTATGAGGCGACACGACAAGATTGGCGGAAAGGATCCGCATTTGGCAAAGAGTTGAGTGCTTGTTTATCCCCAGCAAAATGAGGTCGTCTGAGAGATTGATTGATACAACTAGACTGGGTTGATTAATCAGGAATGCACGACGTGATCGTTGGGATCGGTTATATAATTTAGATAAGTTCTTTTCTTTCCTTTTCCCCAACATTTGTTCAGAAAGACTTCTTATTTTTTCTATCTTTTGAAATCATCACTTTTTCATTTCTTGGTTTAAAGACTTTACCTCCCCAACAGTTTATTTTTTAAAAGGATTTTCAGAGCTTATTACCAGTTGCCAAGATGGTGCAAAAACACAATGTGGATAGGACGGGCCAAAGATAAGGCGACAAAGCGAAAAGAAATTTCTCGCAAGACCAAATGATGAATGGGTCTAGATTCCAAGAGGACCAAATTTCCAGGGGAAGTGGGAGAAAAAGCAGGAAAAACAACAGTTGAAAAGTTTTGGATCAAATTCCAAGAGGATCCCCAGCAGATCTGCGAGATGCAGGAATAGCTCCGACAGATTATCGACCAAGTTCCGCGATGGTCAGACAACACAGAGCGGGGAAGGAAGAGAAAAGAAAAACCATCCCCGGCAGGGATATCATCCCCAACAAGTTTTGTAACAAAACGCAAAGCAGGGAAAGGAAAAAGGGAAAAACCATCCCCAGCAAGAGTGGCACAACCACCCACCACGTTTTAAACTAACAAATTTTTCTTTGATTTGAAGCAGGGAAAGGAAATGTTATTGAAGGCGGGAAGACATAGCCACAAAGAAGATTATCAAACTGGGGAGAAATTTTTCTCTTATTATAAAACTTTTCTTGAAATCAGATACCCACTTGGGGAAGATGGAAGATAACACAAGTTTGGAAGGAAGTAGAATCCCAAGCAGTATACGGTAGAAGGCGATACAAGTTTTAAAGAAAGCAATCTTGGAAGAAGCAATATAACCCGAGTTTTAAGGGTAGTGGTCCTTGAATCAGTGTCATCCCCACCATTGTTAAAAGGAGGAAAGTAACTAGTCTTAAAGAAGGAAGATAATTCCCCAGCAGTGTTATCTCCGGCAGGTTTCAAAGAAGTGAAAGCACCAGTTGGAGGGAAGTAATTCCAGTGGAAGGAAAACGCCAGCTTTAAAGGAAGTAGTCTTTGAAGAAGGAAAATAACATATTTTTGAATAAAACACCGGTGTTATCCCCAACAGTTTTTGGAGGAATAAAACACCAATTTTTAGGGAAGCAGTTTGAAAGAGGATGATTCAAGTTAGAAGGAAAAATGGTTCGGGAGGCAGAAAGGAACAACAACAATAAAACACATTGTTTAAGAAGTTGTTGAAGTCAGGAGCCCGCCTGGAGAATGGAGATGTTATATTTTTAAGGTTTATTGAAGTCAGGAGCCCGCCTGGAGAATGGAGGTGTTATATTTTTAAGAAATAGTCGAAGTCAGGAGCCCGCCTGAAGAACGGAGGTGTTACGTTTTAAGAAGTTGTTGAAGTCAGGAGCCCGCCTGGAGAATGGAGGTGTTATATTTTTAAGGTTTATTGAAGTCAGGAGCCCGCCTGGAGAATGGAGGTGTTATGTTTTTAAGAAATAGTCGAAGTCAGAGGCCCGCCTGGAGAATGGAGGTGTTATGTTTTTAAGAAATAGTCGAAGTCAGGAGCCCGCCTGAAGAACGGAGGTGTTACGTTTTAAGAAGTTGTTGAAGTCAGGAGCCCGCTTGGAGAATGGAGGTGTTATATTTTTAAGGTTAATTGAAGTCAGGAGCCCGCCTAGAGAATGGAGGTGTTATGTTTTTAAGAAATAGTCGAAGTTAGGAGCCCGCCTGGAGAATGGAGGTGTTATATTTTGAAGTCGTGTTTTAAGTCAGGAGCCCATCTGTTAGAACGGAGGTTGTCATATTTGAAGTTGAGGAAATCAGGAGCCCGCCTGGAGAATGGAGGCCGTGTTATCTTTTAAAGTCAAGTTGGAGTCAGGAGCCCGCCTGCAGAACAGAGCAATACATTTCCAAATCAAGTCAGGAGTCAGTAATGCGGAGGGTTACAACAAAAATACCCCCCAGCATGAATCCCAGTTCAGAAATCAGAAAGAAGATTACAAGAACAAGTCGGAGATAGATGAGATTTTGTAATTCCTAGTTTAGTCTAGCTTCTTGTTTTTCTTTAGCACGGTGTAATAAGGAGGTCGAAAAGCAGTAGCAACAGCGTGCAGCAGCAGTAACAGCAAAAATGCAGTCCCATGGTAGTCCCAGCTACCAAAACATCCCGAACTACATTGACCTGATTCCCTTTTTGCCAGGGATATGTAGGAAACCTTTGAAGTAGAGGTTCGGTCAAATCTTTCAAAAATGCTTCACACGGAGTAGCCGAACGGGTAAAAAATCCCTCGTATCTGCTCACTTTATCTTTGCACGAAAACTCTTTGTGTTTTCGGACAAAGAGGGGCAGCTGTGAGCACATGATTTTTGCTCTATGAGAACTACTCCCAAAAATTCAAAATAAAAGGGTTTTGTGTTGTTTGTGATTTATTTGTATTTTGTCTGTGCATGTTTTAATTAAGAAAAATAAAAAATATGTGTTGCCTATGCATTTAGGATTTAATGTTACAATTAGGAATTAATTAAAACAATGTTGGCTTTGCGAGAACGAAAATCACAAAATGATGTACTGTGCATTTTTAGCATTTGATGTCCGATTGTGCGATTTTTGTTTTCCCATTTGTTAGACAATTATGTGTGATAATTAATTAGCATTTTTATAAGTTAATTTGATTTATAAATCAATGTAGGATTTTGGTTTTTAATTTGGAAAATTAGTTTAAAAAGAAAAAGAAACAAATAAAACAAGAAAAAGAAAAAGTCGGATTGGGCTTAGGCCCACCCAGTTTTGCTCGTTCAAACAGGCCCAGATGACCCCGGTCCAGTCCATCTCAAAGACATCCCAAACGGCATCATTTTGGGGAAGCCCTGATCAGGGCCATTGATCTCACTTGATCAACGGTCCAGATCACTCCGCCCTCACACGTAACCCCATACCCGACCCGCTTGCCCCCGGATCGACCCCTCCCCAATACTACTCCAAACGACACCATTTCCTTTAATTGAATTGATCCAGGCCATTGATCATGCTTGATCCAACGGCCAGGATTAAACCACCCCCTCCGTATATAAGCCCAACCTCTCACCTCACACCCCCCTAAGCCATACCCCTGTTCATCATCTCTTTCAGAGACAAACCAAACGACCCTCGAAACCCTAGCCGCCCTGAAACCCTTTTGCCTGAAAGCCGGCGGCAACAACGCCGATGACCATGAAACCAACACCCCTAGAGCACCTAACCACCCTCTTCACGAATCCCTTACCCGTTTAGCTCGAATCAGCCTGTAGCTTCTCGAATCTTCAATCGAAGATTCGAGCAAAACTTGAAACCCACCCCAACCAGTCCCAAATTCACACCAAGGCACCCCCTGGACACCCTCGTTACAGATCTGTTAGCCGTTTGCCTCGAATCAACCTCCAGCTTCTCGAATCTTTAATCGAAGATTCGAGCAGAACCTAAACCTACCCTAACCAGTCCCAAACTCATACCAAACATCTACCTGACCTCCCTCATCACCAAACCACCGTTGGTTTGGTTCGAATCAGACCAGAACCGTTCGAACCCCAAATCAAACCCCAAGAACCCTAGAAAACAAAGGTTGGGGTTGGTCCGAATTAGAGGAATTTGGGTGTCCAATGGACCTTAGTCGAAGTGTTCTCAATTGAGAACACTCGATTAAGGTCCGTTTGACTTGGGTTCGTCTAGTTTCTATTTTGTTAAGGTACCTTTTTCTCCTTTCTTGTTCTATTTGGTTATGGTTAATTGTGTTTAGTTAGTTATAATCCAGTCTTGTTCATTGTTCTTTCTTCTTCTCCCTCAGACCTTTTATTTGGTCCAATTTTATCATTGCTTCTGTTTGATTGTCGATTGTTATATGTTATAATTTGTGTAATCGATTGTATAAGTGTCGTCGATTAGTCTGGTATGCTTGAATGTTAGATTAGCATGATAATAGTCTAATTTGTGGTTCATTCTTGTCTGTTTCCCTCATGCCTCGTTTGTGTTCTAAAGTTTGTATTAAAATGAGCTCGTTGTTGTATTTGAACTTAGAACTGAGCCTGTTGGTATATTCAGTTCATTGAACTGAATTTATTGGTCAGTTGTTTATCCTGAATCATTGTTCTTCTGTTGATTCCATTTGATTTAATTTAAATTCTAGTTTGAATGGTCATTTGAGTTTGAATTGAATTGGTTATAGCTGAAAGATGTAGTATAGATTAAAGGGTTTAAGGTAGGACATTAAATCACAGGAGTTTTCAGGGGTATTTTGGGGGTTTTAAAAGGCTTGAAATGTTTAGTGTTAGTGGTCTGACCATAAGGGTACTTAATTGACCATTAAACTAATACTTTGTCTAGTAGTAGTGGCTTGGAAAACATAGTAGCATGGGGGATTAATTGAATATTATAAGTTGCCCATGCCTTTGGACACAAGACACTGGATAATGGGCTGTAAGAGAATATCATGGGCAGAAAATATTTTCTTAATGAGCCAAGTGCTCCTTAGAGTTGGAAAGGGGCTGAAGTTTGGCCTTAAATAAGAGGGGCTGGTCACAGTGTGAAGGGGCTGGAACCTGTTTGGAGAGGCTGGTCTGGCTGATCTTTTGGGTAGACTTTAGAAGAGAAAAGGTCACTGTTTGAGAGGATCTTGAAGTCAGTTTTTAGGCAATTAAAAGAGACAGCCCAGAAAGCTTGTGAGGTTTCAATTTTCAGAGTGTTTGAGCTTGAGTCTAGAGTGTTAGGTTACTGTTTCATCACCCCTTTGAGCAAGGCTTCAGTTCACTTTCAAATCTGAAGTATTTGGAGTAGTTTGAGATTCTGTCCTCTGCCTGTTTCGTTATGTGTGAATCTGGAGCTAGATTTTGTTTCAAAGAACTGCATCCCATGGTCTGAGATTGATTGGTTTTGGTCTGAGTTATGGGTTAAGTTGTTGCTGCATTGCTTGAAGTCCTTTTCCTGATTTTGGTTTGCTGTTGCTGTTGGTTTACAACCTCTCTGGTTTTTTTTTCTGGGGCATTGATTGAGTCACTGCTGCTGGTGTATTGCTGTTGTATTGACTGCTACTAGTCTGTTGCTGACCTCTTTCTTTTCTCATTATATTGCCATTTCCAGGTACACAGCTGTAACCCTGGTCTTTTGTAAGCTGAAAACATAAGCATGAATGTACATGAAGATTTGAAGCTTTAAGTTTGATCTAGCTTTTCTACTTACTTGTATATTAGGATATCTCACTCACTAATATCATGTAAATGCCTACGGGATGTATAATTGGACAGTTCTTGTAATGATTTAATTTGTGAACTCTCGAATGAACTTTATATCATGTATCTGCTCTTGTCTATTTCGAATGTATAGCTGTAGTCAGTAATATTTGGTTTGTTTCAGCTTGATTATTAGGTAGTATATTTTGAATGGATGTCCGTTAGAATCCGGCCTATTAAATTAATACAACAATCTAATTGTAACATCAATGGCTTGAGCTTAGGATTAGGAATAGACATCTAAATTACCTCTTTCTAACTATTGCTCTTCTAAAAACCTGTAGTAATATACTTAATTAGATATAATCACTTCACATTTCTGCGTGGAAAGTTGTTGAATATGCGTAGAATAACTTAAGTAAGCTTCATTTAAGTGTTTAGTTCGTTTAAAATCGAAAGAGTGATGTGTTTTGTCGAAAAGAGATTGATAGCCCGTATTTAGGCGGACTGGGCCTCTGCACTTGAATGAGATGGCCCAGGTCCTGTTATTAACACTACATTCATTTGGACCTGGGCCCAGGTTGGTAAATAGCCATGCCCGTCTGTGTACTTAGGTTCTGATTTTAAACGGGTGGTGTTCATGACCCAATTATAAAAGCTCTTAAACCATATAATTAACCAGGACTCCTCCTTTTATTTTAGAATCGAACTAAGTATAACACTATAGATTACTTTCGGTTTGCCCTTTTATAATAAACGAGATGAGCCTCGCCTAGTAAAACTCACAGATTGCGGGGTCCTCACGATTGTATATATTAATTACTTAGAACTCGGGATCGGCTGCTTAGCGAATTTCACGACCTTTTTCCCAAAATAACAAAGCGTTAGTCTCTTTAGGCACGTACTTTAAATAATATTACCTTCTTAAACCTGGGTGCACATTTATGTGACCCAAATCCAAATCTCAACGAAGTCGAAATATGTCGATAATCACGGGTACATTGATTGTGACGTGGTTCGAGATGCATTCCATGACGTTGCAATTCTTTTTCTTAAATAATGAATGAGACGCGCCTCGACAAACGAAATACATAAGCTGCGGGGCCCTCTATAAGTGTTTGTAAAATTCCTTAGACTTCGGGATGGGCCGTTCAACAAAAGTTCACGGCCTTCCCCAAAATGATGATACGCTAGTCGTTTTAGGCGCACCTTTAATAATTTACTTTCTTAAACTCGGGTACACATTTATGTGACCCAAATCCAAATCTCAACAGAGTCGAAATGTATCGATAGCCACGGGTACATTGATGTGACGTGGTTCGAGATACGTTTTTACATTAAAAGTTAAAATTTTCACATAGGTTCATAATTGTATAAAAATCAGATAATTAAGCCAAATATGACAGTTGAGCGACCGTGCTAGAACCATGGAACTCGGAAATGCCTAACACCTTCTCCCCGGTTATCAGAATTCCTTATCCGGATTTCTGGTGTGCAGACTGTTAAACAGAGTTAATCTTTTCCTCGATTCAGGATTCAACCGGTGACTTGGGACACCATAAATCTCCCAAGTGGCGACTCTGAATTAAATAATAAATCCCGTTTCGATTGTCCTTTAATTGGAAAAACTCCATTATATACTCCCTTCTCAGGGGTGTATGAAAAAGGAGGTGTGACAAGGTCCCCTCGATCCAATCGTGATCGACTTCTGCAAGAGGTATCAGGTCACCCTCGGTCAGATCCACCCTTCTTTCTGGTGTATAGTGATCATGCTTCACTATTTCTATAGCATGGTCAAGGGGCTAGAGTTCACCCTCAATCACCTTATCAGATTGTAACTGCCTCAACTTTTTTGAGGGTTGATCAAACTCTAACGTCGGTCGACCAAAGCCTTCTTTGCTAGCAATGACGAGGATAAGTACCGGGGCTGAATGAGCCAGTTCGTGCGAGTGAGGACCTCTGATGTCATCCCCGAGGAAAAATTGTCATTTCCAGAGAAATGGAACCCCGATTATAAGTGAAGTCTTTTTTCCCAGTAGTCTTTTATATTCCGTATTCGCATTGCGTGATGCTTTCACCTTTTTGCAGCAGTTGCTTGGATACCCCATGCGGTCGTCGACCTCGAAGACTTGGTCTAGAAACAAGCTGTTGATCGGCTCCAACCCTATACCACTATAGAATGGAAAGGGTGGTCGATGCAGCTTTTACCTGAAAGCTCGGGATCGAATCCACAGAGAGCTAATATTGTTTTGGAATTGGGTTTCTATCTAATATAGCTATGTACGATGTTCTTAATTGTACTTCCAATCATACTTTGTTTTGGTTACTATTCTACTTTTAACACTAATGAAGAATGAAAATAAGTTAAGTATCATATTTTTGTAAGATTTTCTCAATTGATAAAAAGGCACTAGGGAAGTGACTTACACCTAGGTGAGTATCTAACGGGGTCTAAAACTTAGGGCAAACTTGTTGTGATTGGGATCATGATATAACCATTGCACATATTTACTAACTCTATACCTCTCGGTAGTTTGAGTAACTTTGCCCTAATTAGCTTTCTCAAGCCCAATTGGGTGTTTAAACAATGCAAGCAAAATTGGCTCAAGTCGCGTATTACTATCTCTAGGTTTAACCCTTTAATTGGGGCTATCAATCTCTTAAATGCACCCCAATTCCTTGTTAGCCTGAATTTTCTAGACTTAGTCTCTCTTTCTCAAGAAGAGCCTAAGTCAAAAAGGCACAAATCAGTGTTTGCAACTACCAATTCAATAATTAAAGCATAAATCAAGCTAAATATTATTAACCCATAAACATTTAAGCCCTAAAATTGAAGACCCATTAAATACCTATACTAGGTTTAGGTCACAACCCTACCTAACGGGTTTAGATACTCATAATCAAAGAAGAAAGAAAAAATGGAGATGAAATATAAGCCATAAAAACTAATTACAATAGTAAAATCTAAGATTAATTGCTAAAGATGTTCTAAAATTACTCCAAAAAGTAAAAAACGACTGTTCACGTGCTCCACAAAACAACAGATGCCCTAAAAATCTGAAAAAGAACTATTTATACAAAGCTAAATTTTTCGAACAAAATTGCCCCTACGGGGATTCCGCTAACAGCTAAAAATGAGTCGCCTCAGCAATTGGACTTCCGTGGTCGTGCAAAAGCAAGCCCGGACCGCGGTTCTTCTCTTCTGAACTTGGTCTAAACTCTGAATCTGCTGAGAGCGAAAAATCTACTGCCTCAGCACTCCTCCAACCGCGGCCGCGAAATATGTGTGCAGACTGCGGTCTTCAATTTGAGCTCAAAACTTTGTTCTCTGATTCTCACTTATGCTGAGGGCGAGAATTGGACCGCTGCCGCGTCAGATGACACCGCTGCCACACAATTCTACCGCGGGCAGCAGTAACTTGTTAAGCTTCAAGAACACTCTCTGATTCCTCAATCCGCTGAGAGCAGCATAAGGACTGCCTCAGCGGTAGACCTTCCGTGTCCGCTGTTATTTCTCGCTGTCAGAGCCCTTTGATATCAACTTTGAACTTGTACAGGTTTCACTCCTTTTTGAGCTGGTTATGACTTATTTGTCTCTTTTGAACCAAACACTGCAAACAAGCACACTAAGTTAGCTTTCGGGAATACTTGTACGCACGTTTAATCCAAAACCTAAGCAAAAAGGAGCATAAAATAGGCTAGAATCCCTAGTTATCAACTCCCCAAACTTAAGCTTTTGCTTGTCCTCAAGCAAACAAAGTAATTCCCACCTTCTCAAGATAAAAGAAAGGAAAATTTCAGTTATCCTAAAGTAACCTCATCAAGAATCTATTGAGACTAACAATTACCCTCAACTCAAATGCATTATTAACAATACACAACCTTTTTAGCACCATGGCTTTAGTGCGACACAAAAGCATCAAGAGTTGACTCAAATCATCAAGGAAACTCTTTCTACTACATTAGTCATTGTGGAACCCAAACTCATATTCCTGAACTCTCCATAAGCAAACCTCACTTTTAGATTGTAGCACTTAGAACGAGAATTGTGAAAAATGCACTCATCTCTCTCAAAGGAAGGCCACAAGTCCAACTCTAAGTACCATAAGCTTGCCCGTTATATGAGTCACCACTAATATAAGCTCAGTCAACTCAAGATCATATAGGGCTTTTGCAGGAATATGATGAAGGCTTTTGGTTCAAGGCATGATATATTGGTCTATGAAAGTTTCGTCTTTCCTTAAGCACTTCATTTACTTCATTTTGGCTCACATTTTCTTAACTCTTTGAGTCATTTACTTCTTCCCTAGGGGACTAGAGAGACACACTGTCACTCTTTCTTGTTCATGTCAATCCTTTTTCTCCTTTCTAGTCTTTCCAAGCCTTTTATCTTTGTTTTTATTGAATCCCTTTATTTCTTCTACATTGTTCATTATCTTTTTGACTTTTTGGTTTTTTCTTTCTTTTTCTTTTTCCTTCCCTTTTTTTCCTTTTTGTACTTTTTATCACTTTTTCCTACCTCGTCTCACCTCCAAACTTATACTTTTGCCAATTTGTGCTAAGGAAAGATCGAGTGTCAAGAGAGGATCATTTTAAAACGGATAAAGGCATGTATCATGGTTTTTGAAAGAATAAAGGTTATGGCTCAACGGGGTTGACTAGGGATATCATTATTGGTAGGTTATGGATGTTTTCAAGTCTCAATTAGGATCAAGGAGAGCCTATAATCACTTCTCAATCTGAGCTACACTTATGATTTCGCCTAGACAAATATTCAGGGCAAGTTCTAGACTTATTGGCACGGGACTTGGACTTGCAAATCAATACCTCACCACACAAGCTATAGGATTGCTAAAGAGACAGAGTCGAGGTCCCACAACAACCTCAGCTAAGATTTGAGCAACACAAATGATTCCAAGAAACCACGCGTTGATTATTTAGTCAATACAAGAGTCTCAAGTTCCCAACTATCATCATCATATACACATCAATTTGTTTTTAACCATAAGGTCAAAGGTAAATGTGTTAGGCCCAAGTGAAGCTTTGCTTGAGGCATTATTGTTTACTAGCTACTATTTACACAAAAACGAAAAGAAAACAGACTCAAACCCTTAAGAAGGTTGTCATACCATCCATCATGGGGAAGAGCCACTCGGTTCACATAAACTCCACCTTTGGAAAGAACCATGGCATTAAGAAAATCAAAGGCTTATTGATTACGAAAACTTGTAAAAATAAGAAGCTACAAACTGAAAAGGAAGCTACTAAATGAAATAAGAAGCTATGCTATTAAGGAAAATTGCAAAAAAGGTTATGAAGTAAAATACGGAAAATAAACTGAATCTGTACAATACGGGATTTAGACAAACATACATAACGGGGAATAAATATATACATGAGAAAGTAACTTTATATACAAACCAATATTGAAAAATAACAAAAAGTGAAATAAATGGTAAAGTTATATACATACCAAAAGTGAAGCAATAAGTGTCATATTTACATCTGTGTATCACAAATCAAAATAGGACCACCCCTCAATTAGGATCAAGGAGAGCCTATAAT
Source organism: Nicotiana tabacum (assembly GCF_000715075.1). Taxonomy (NCBI): domain Eukaryota; kingdom Viridiplantae; phylum Streptophyta; class Magnoliopsida; order Solanales; family Solanaceae; genus Nicotiana; species Nicotiana tabacum. The sequence goes on along the minus strand of NC_134086.1, from coordinate 123,701,292 downwards.
CACTTCTCAATCTGAGCTACACTTATGATTTCGCCTAGACAAACATTCAGGGCAAGTTCTAGACTTATTGGCACGGGACTTGGACTTGCAAATCAATACCTCACCACACAAGCTATAGGATTGCTAAAGAGACAGAGTCGAGGTCCCACAACAACCTCAGCTAAGATTTGAGCAACACAAATGATTCCAAGAAACCACGCGTTGATTATTTAGTCAATACAAGAGTCTCAAGTTCCCAACTATCATCATCATATACACATCAATTTGTTTTTAACCATAAGGTCAAAGGTAAATGTGTTAGGCCCAAGTGAAGCTTTGCTTGAGGCATTATTGTTTACTAGCTACTATTTACACAAAAACGAAAAGAAAACAGACTCAAACCCTTAAGAAGGTTGTCATACCATCCATCATGGGGAAGAGCCACTCGGTTCACATAAACTCCACCTTTGGAAAGAACCATGGCATTAAGAAAATCAAAGGCTTATTGATTACGAAAACTTGTAAAAATAAGAAGCTACAAACTGAAAAGGAAGCTACTAAATGAAATAAGAAGCTATGCTATTAAGGAAAATTGCAAAAAAGGTTATGAAGTAAAATACGGAAAATAAACTGAATCTGTACAATACGGGATTTAGACAAACATACATAACGGGGAATAAATATATACATGAGAAAGTAACTTTATATACAAACCAATATTGAAAAATAACAAAAAGTGAAATAAATGGTAAAGTTATATACATACCAAAAGTGAAACAATAAGTGTCATATTTACATCTGTGTATCACAAATCAAAATAGGACCACCCCTCAATTAGGATCAAGGAGAGCCTATAATCACTTCTCAATCTGAGCTACACTTATGATTTCGCCTAGACAAACATTCAGGGCAAGTTCTAGACTTATTGGCACGGGACTTGGACTTGCAAATCAATACCTCACCACACAAGCTATAGGATTGCTAAAGAGACAGAGTCGAGGTCCCACAACAACCTCAGCTAAGATTTGAGCAACACAAATGATTCCAAGAAACCACGCGTTGATTATTTAGTCAATACAAGAGTCTCAAGTTCCCAACTATCATCATCATATACACATCAATTTGTTTTTAACCATAAGGTCAAAGGTAAATGTGTTAGGCCCAAGTGAAGCTTTGCTTGAGGCATTATTGTTTACTAGCTACTATTTACACAAAAACGAAAAGAAAACAGACTCAAACCCTTAAGAAGGTTGTCATACCATCCATCATGGGGAAGATCCACTCGGTTCACATAAACTCCACCTTTGGAAAGAACCATGGCATTAAGAAAATCAAAGGCTTATTGATTACGAAAACTTGTAAAAATAAGAAGCTACAAACTGAAAAGGAAGCTACTAAATGAAATAAGAAGCTATGCTATTAAGGAAAATTGCAAAAAAGGTTATGAAGTAAAATACGGAAAATAAACTGAATCTGTACAATACGGGATTTAGACAAACATACATAACGGGGAATAAATATATACATGAGAAAGTAACTTTATATACAAACCAATATTGAAAAATAACAAAAAGTGAAATAAATGGTAAAGTTATATACATACCAAAAGTGAAACAATAAGTGTCATATTTACATCTGTGTATCACAAATCAAAATAGGACCACCCCTCAATTAGGATCAAGGAGAGCCTATAATCACTTCTCAATCTGAGCTACACTTATGATTTCGCCTAGACAAACATTCAGGGCAAGTTCTAGACTTATTGGCACGGGACTTGGACTTGCAAATCAATACCTCACCACACAAGCTATAGGATTGCTAAAGAGACAGAGTCGAGGTCCCACAACAACCTCAGCTAAGATTTGAGCAACACAAATGATTCCAAGAAACCACGCGTTGATTATTTAGTCAATACAAGAGTCTCAAGTTCCCAACTATCATCATCATATACACATCAATTTGTTTTTAACCATAAGGTCAAAGGTAAATGTGTTAGGCCCAAGTGAAGCTTTGCTTGAGGCATTATTGTTTACTAGCTACTATTTACACAAAAACGAAAAGAAAACAGACTCAAACCCTTAAGAAGGTTGTCATACCATCCATCATGGGGAAGAGCCACTCGGTTCACATAAACTCCACCTTTGGAAAGAACCATGGCATTAAGAAAATCAAAGGCTTATTGATTACGAAAACTTGTAAAAATAAGAAGCTACAAACTGAAAAGGAAGCTACTAAATGAAATAAGAAGCTATGCTATTAAGGAAAATTGCAAAAAAGGTTATGAAGTAAAATACGGAAAATAAACTGAATCTGTACAATACGGGATTTAGACAAATATACATAACGGGGAATAAATATATACATGAGAAAGTAACTTTATATACAAACCAATATTGAAAAATAACAAAAAGTGAAATAAATGGTAAAGTTATATACATACCAAAAGTGAAACAATAAGTGTCATATTTACATCTGTGTATCACAAATCAAAATAGGACCACCCCTCAATTAGGATCAAGGAGAGCCTATAATCACTTCTCAATCTGAGCTACACTTATGATTTCGCCTAGACAAACATTCAGGGCAAGTTCTAGACTTATTGGCACGGGACTTGGACTTGCAAATCAATACCTCACCACACAAGCTATAGGATTGCTAAAGAGACAGAGTCGAGGTCCCACAACAACCTCAGCTAAGATTTGAGCAACACAAATGATTCCAAGAAACCACGCGTTGATTATTTAGTCAATACAAGAGTCTCAAGTTCCCAACTATCATCATCATATACACATCAATTTGTTTTTAACCATAAGGTCAAAGGTAAATGTGTTAGGCCCAAGTGAAGCTTTGCTTGAGGCATTATTGTTTACTAGCTACTATTTACACAAAAACGAAAAGAAAACAGACTCAAACCCTTAAGAAGGTTGTCATACCATCCATCATGGGGAAGAGCCACTCGGTTCACATAAACTCCACCTTTGGAAAGAACCATGGCATTAAGAAAATCAAAGGCTTATTGATTACGAAAACTTGTAAAAATAAGAAGCTACAAACTGAAAAGGAAGCTACTAAATGAAATAAGAAGCTATGCTATTAAGGAAAATTGCAAAAAAGGTTATGAAGTAAAATACGGAAAATAAACTGAATCTGTACAATACGGGATTTAGACAAATATACATAACGGGGAATAAATATATACATGAGAAAGTAACTTTATATACAAACCAATATTGAAAAATAACAAAAAGTGAAATAAATGGTAAAGTTATATACATACCAAAAGTGAAACAATAAGTGTCATATTTACATCTGTGTATCACAAATCAAAATAGGACCACCCCTCAATTAGGATCAAGGAGAGCCTATAATCACTTCTCAATCTGAGCTACACTTATGATTTCGCCTAGACAAACATTCAGGGCAAGTTCTAGACTTATTGGCACGGGACTTGGACTTGCAAATCAATACCTCACCACACAAGCTATAGGATTGCTAAAGAGACAGAGTCGAGGTCCCACAACAACCTCAGCTAAGATTTGAGCAACACAAATGTCCTGCTAGGCTCTCCCTCAGCTTCTTGCTCCGGTACCTGCTCTATCTGAGCTGCTAGCAGTGGATCCTCCAATAATAGCTCCAATGGTATGTCGCCAACTGACTTCATCTTCTCCACCTCTCCTTTCAATAGCTTTACTGACTCCTTTGAGGTCCGAGTTTTTTTCATCTTCTCCGTCCGCTTGCTCAGCTCCTTAATTGATTTCCCTTGAATTACAAGAGCATCCATGATGAGCTTCTGGTTTTCCAGGAGATTTTTCTGGTTGTCCAGAAGCTCCTTGAGAGATTCCTCCACTGAAGCTGGCACCTGGGGCTGTGCGGGAACTGACTGGACAGCCACTGAATTGGATAGCACAAACAATTTTGATGTTACTGCCTGTATCCAGTTGTTGATGCTGGAGAGAGTCTGGTTCAGCCTATGTACAGTCAAAGGGTAAGCTGATGAGGAGGGCACTGAGGAAGGTCTGGAAGTAGAAGGTTCGGCAAAAGGTTGTGGTATGGCAGTGGGAGGTTGAGGATCAGTGACCACTACTACTGGCTCTTCACACTGGCCAATAGAAGTAGTAGCTTTGCCTTTGGATTTTGGGTTGCCTGGACCTTGAAGGTTGTACCATGAAGGGTGTCTTGGGTTTCACCTTGGTATCGAAATTCCTTTTTTCAACCTCCTGATCTTCCAAGTACATGGTGAGGAAGTTCGAAAAGGGGTAGGATCTCTCACCCTTGTTGACCACTCTGGTGATTACCCTGGACATGATATTCCCGACATTGATTGGGAACCCGCCATGATAGCCGCCACTATAATCGCCTGGGAAACCGGCATGTCACTATCATGAGTAGTGGGGTCTAATCTGCTGCACACGAATGTCTCCCAACTTTTTGCCTCGAAGTTCAGAGTGTTCCTGTAGATAGGGACCCCCGCTGCCAACCAAGCTGGAGTAGTATCCGGGAGAGCCAGTATTGATGCCAACCACGGGCAGGCTGCCTCATCCATGTCCACTTTCTCTAAGTACAATGACTCATCTTCATCATTGAATCCGATATAATCGTTCAGAGTCTTCCCATCAAACCTAATCTTCAGGTTCCGCACTTTAGTCACAAATGTGCCCTTTTTGATGTGGGTGACACTGGCATAGAATTCCTTGACTAGGTGCTCATTCGCATCTGGTAGCCTGCTTGTAAAGTGTTTCCACCCCAATCTTTCATCAAAGTGCCACTTCACGTTGGGGTTGTGGAGCAGAAGATCCCGCTCTATAAACTGACACTCAAGTATGAGTGACCTTTGAGGCCACCATTCCCTGAATTTGTGATATGCCTGCTCACTGACAGACCTATGTTGCCTCACCTCCAGGTTTCTTATCCTTTCCAAGCCTCCAATCTAGGTATCCCCCCTCTCCCGTCAATAGGTGTCTCAACATCTACATCTATGGGGTCCTATCCAGGTGAATAAGCTATAGGAGATGTTGATGCTGAGGACTCACTACTCTCCGCTGAGCCATCAGATGACTCAGAAGAAACATGAGCAGTAGAAGAGGTTGGGGGTGTAGGTACGTCTGTCAATCTAAATCTCCCCGGGAAGTCTGGTACATGTGTGGGCACAGAGTCACTCTTTGAAGACTCCTGGGAGGGAACATACTCACTACCCTCGGAGTGGGATGCAGCTCTGTCTGCAGGACTGGTACTTTTCCACATTTTCCAAATTAATTGCTGGACTACTAGGCGTAACTTGATTTGTCCTCGTCCCCTATCCCGGGAGGACTCTACTTTCCCTTTTTTGCTTCTTAGTGCCACCTCTAGATTTAACCATTGTCTGCATACATAATCAGTGGAAGATTGTTAGTACTGGTGCTGAAAGAAGCAGTAAAGAAAAGTTGATGAACAATTGACAGTGATTTAAAAAAATACAGAACTATTGACAGTGGATAAAGAAGCGCGGCAGCGAAATACATACCGCTGAGAACAAAAAAAGGGTCCACGGTCACTGAGGTATGGGGATCAGACTACCCATCCTCTGATACTACAGATCCACTAAATGCGGAAAATTAGGCACGGCCGCGGAAGTTGTACCGCTATCCGCGAAAAAACAACCACGACTGCGGACCCATTTGGTATACTTCTCTGAACCTGCGTACGCTGACCTCGAGAAATGCAGTGCGACCGCGTAAAACAGGCCGTTGTCAGTGGAATTTGCCACTGCTGACCGCGGTATTCAAGACTTCCAAACTCAAGTTTTTCTTATGAACGCTGACTGCGAAAAAACATTCGTGGCCACAGAATTCAAAGAAGTGACAGAGTTGACCTAGGGTTTCAATTTTTCATGCATTTAGTGGATATCATCTACATTGTTAACCCCACTAGGTATTCATTAATCAATCCTAACTATTTAAGCAAAATTTAGTTACATTAATTTTCTTGCAATTCAATATCATCATCCAAGATTTGCTTTTGGTTGGAGGCATACACATCACCGCCTCTCCCACTTCTCGTGGTAACCGCCATAACATAATTGTTCCCACCCTTTGGGTTCACTACCGTATCACTTGGTATAGCACCTTTAGGGCGAGTATTTAAAGACTGAGAGATTTGGCCCAATTTTACTTCCAAGTTTCTGATAGAGGTATTGTGGGAAGCTAATTGTGCATCAAAATACGCATTCTTCTTCATCATCTATTCGAACATCATTTCAATTCTACTCATATCATTGCCAGAAAAACTAGGACCTTAAGATGCAAATGGGGTGGATTGTTCGGTTGTTGATACATTGGGGGCCTTTGAAAGCCTTGACCTCGATTTCCTTGGTTTCCATTATTCCATCTACCTTGATTGTTATTGTCACCCCAATTGTTTTTATTACCATTCCAATTCTCTTGGTTGCCTTGATTGTTGTTTTAATTGCCCCAGTTGTTGTTCCCCCAATTACCACTGTTTTGTTGTTGGTTGCCCCAATTGCTATGAGGTCTCCACTGTTGTTGGTTGGAAGAGTTGCCTCGTTGACCTTGATAGTTGTTTACATATTGAACCTCTTCACTTTTGTCATCATAACCATCATTTTGAAATCCATCACAGTCATCATCAAATTGCTCAGAATTCCCTTGGTTTTGTTGCCTTCTTTGTCTTCTTTTGTTGACAAGCATATTAACACCCTCCATGGCATTCACTTGGCGAGGATTTTGAACTTGTTTCAACTGTGCCTATGCTGCTTGGTTCATAGTAGTTGTAAGCTCAGCTATAGCTTGTCTGTGATCATGTAGTTCCTTGTGCAAATGAATAACCGTGGGGAAACCTTGAGGCACATTGGCTCTACTTTGCCATGCAGAAGAAGTGTCAGCTATCTCGTCAAGTATATAACATGCCTCATCATACAACAACTTCATAAAGTTGCCCCCAGCAAGTTGGTTCACTATGTATTGATTTGTTGTATTGATGCCCTGGTAGAAGGTTTGTTGTATCATAGCCTCAATCATATCATTGGTGGGGCGTTCTTTCACCATTGTTCTATAACGCTCCCAAATCTCATGTAAAGGTTCCGTGGGCTCTTGCTTGAAAGCCAATATCTCATCACGCAATGCCGTCATATGCCCCGGCGAGAAAAATTCAGCAATAAATTTATCCGCCAACTCATCCCAAGTTGTGATGGAATGGTTAGGAAGTCTCTCGAGCCAATCTAATGCCTTCCCCTGAAGTGAGAATGGGAAGAGTCTCAACCTAAGAGCATCCACGGACACATTCGTCTGCTTGCTCCCCCAACATGTATCCACGAACCTCTTGAGATGTTTGTAGGCATTTTGATTTGCAGCACCCGTAAAATACCCATGCTGCTCAAGTAAGGTCAACATCACATTGGTTATCTGAAAATTTCCCGCCCAAATTCAGGGTGGGACAATAGCACTCGCATAGCCCTAGTTTGGAAGTATTCTGGGAGCCACTCTTGGAGGTGGCGGAGGAGGGTCTTGAACATTGTCATTGGGATTAGCATTGGCCTGGCGGCCTCTACGTTGTCCTTGAGGCACAAGAGGCACCTCATCATCTCCGACATCATCTACCTCCTCCCCCGCAATCACGTTTCCAAGAGGGTCATTAGCATTGTTCGCTACCATTTGGTACCTGAGTTGTGACACAAACAAGTTAGTAACAAAGAAGGAAAGAAGAAAAATACACAAAACTAACTAAATAGATAGCCAAAACTGTTAGCTCCCAGGCAACGGTGCCAAAAAGGTGAATCGCGGCCTATTCTGCACTATTATTGAGTAGCAAGAGAGGGTCGGGGCAGCTTTTACCCAATTTTGGGTCGGGATCAATTTCCATAGAGAGCTAGAATTTGGAATTGAGTATATATCTAGTCTAGGATTGCGTATGTGTTCCAAATTACACTTTTAATCATTTTTGAGGTTTTCATTTTACTTCTACTATTATCAACTATAAATGGTAAATACAACTAGATTAAGCTAAGAGTTAAACTAAAAAGGGTTGTTCAAATGGTTTAAAAGGCACTAGGGTAATGACTTTCACCTAGGTGATTAATTGACGGGTAATTGAATATAAGACACGATTGACATAATTGGGGAGTATGATATAACCGCTGCACTATTTTATCCACTTTACACCTCTCGGTGGTTCGAATGATTTTGCCCAAATTGACTTTTTCAAGACCAATTGGGTATGCAAATTTGCACAAGCAACTAGGGTTCAAGTCGGGTATTACTCTCTCGAGGTCTAACTCTTTAATTGGGGCTATCAATCTCTTGAGTACACCCCAATTCCTTGTTGGACCAATTTTGGAGACTTAGGCTCTCTTTCTCCAGAAGAACCCAAGTTAACTAAACACAAACTAGTGTTTACAACCACTAATTCAGCAATAAACCATGAAATAGGCCCAAATATCAAACACTCATAGTCAATTTAGCCCTAAAATACAAGACCCATCAATTACCCACACTAGGATTGAGCCACAACCCTAGCTTATGGGTCTAGCTACTCATAATTAAAGAAGAAAAGCAAGATATAGATGAAGAACAATTCATATTAATTAATTACTAAGGTAAATAACAAGATTCAATGGTGAAAAGTAGATAAAATTGCCCAAAATGACTAAGAAAGTCGAACCCACGAGTGCAGCTACGTTACAAAACTATCTGATACCCTAAAAATGAAAACAAAACTATTTATACTAAACTAAAAATTCTGGACAAAAATGCTCCTGCGGGGCTAGTGCGGACCACACAAAAATGGAGTGCGGCCGCATTAGGGCTCTTGACTTCAAAATCCAATTCTCTGAACTCAGGCAATGTGGACTGCACAGAACGGACTGCGGCCGCGGAGGCTTCTAGTGTGGTCCGCACAGAATGGACTGAGGACCTCATTGGCTTGAAACTTCAAAAGAGGCATCTCTCTAATTCTTGGTCTGCGGATCGCACTAAGTCGAGTGCGGCCGCATTAACTTTAGTGCGGCCACATTGCCTTTATTCCTGAATGTCAACCTCTCTGGATCCCCTAGTGCGGACTGCACAGAATGGTGTATGACCGCACTGGCCTATTTTGTCGGAGCTTTGTCTTGTCTTGGGACTTGTGCAAGTTTCACTCCTTTTTTGAGCTGATCTTTGATATTTTGTCACTTTCTTGATCAAACCTGCAATTAAGCACAACTTCTGAGCCTTTTGGGACTATTTTGTATGAATTTCTAATCAAAGCATAAGCAAGAAGGAGTATAAAATGCGTTAAAATCCCTAGTTATCAACTCCCCTAAACTTAAGCTTTTGTTTGTCCTCAAGCAAACAAAATAAAACACACCCCTTAAGGGAAAATCCAAGAAATCTTCAGCTGACCTAAAGTAACCTCATCTATCATCAGTTGGGACTAACAATTTCCCTCAATACAAATGAATCATTAACAACTTTTACTCCTTGAAACACCATGGATTAAGTGCGACACAAGAGCATCAAGAATTGACTCAACACATCAAATGCGTTAAAATCCCTAGTTATCAGACTACCCATCCTCTGATACTACAGATCCGTTGAATGCGGAAAATTAGGCGCAGTCGCGGAAGTTGTACCGCTATCCGCGGAAAAACAACCGTAACCACGGACCCATTTTGGTATACTTCTCTGAACCTACGTACTGCTGACTGCGAGAAAATGCAGTGCGGCTGCGTAAAATGGGCCGCTGTCAGGGGAATTTGCCACCGCTAACTGCGGTATTCAAGATTTCCAAACTCAAGTTTTTCTTATGAACATTGACCGCGGAAAAACATCCGTGGCCACGAAATTCAAAAAAATGACTGAGTTAACCTAGGGTTTCAATTTTTCATGCATTTAGTGGATATCATCTACATTGTTAACCCTACTAGGTATTCATTAATCAGTCCTAACTATTTAAGCAAAATTTGGTTACATTAATGAACCCTAAGTTAAAATTAAAAGAGGAAGAACAAGCAAAAACTAATAAATAAAAGAAAAACAAGAACAAATTGAACAACAATTCTGAATTGAAATTACCAGTCGAGTGGTGAGTGATGGGGTTGCCTCCCAAGAAGTGTCTAATTTAACGTCGCGGCACGACGCATGTTACCATCAATCATTTGAGATGGATCATTGTCACCACGTGGCTGCCATCAAACTTGCCAAGATAGTGTTTCACTCTGTGCCCATTAACTCTGAATATTTCACCATTTTTGTTTTTCAAATCAAGAGCACCAAACGAAGTTACAAGCACCACATCAAAAGGTCCACTCAATTTTGATTTGAGCTTTCCCCGAAACAGTCGTAACCGGGAGTTGAATAAGGGAACCAAGTCACCTTCCTTAAATTCCTTGCTACGGGCATACTTGTCATGTAAATACTTCATCTTGTCCTTATACAAGGATGAGCTGGAATAGGCATGAAACCGGAACTCATCAAGCTCATTGAGTTCCTCTACCCGGAGATTTGTTACAACATCCCAATCAAGATTTAACTTTTTCAAAGCCCACATGGCCTTGTGCTCTAACTCAACCAGAAGATGGCAAGCTTTCCCAAATACCAACCGGTACAGAGACATACCAATCGGAGTCTTGTAAGCAGTCTTGTAAGCCCACAAAGCATCATCCAGTTTCTTTGACCAGTCAGTCCTATTTGCATTGACAATCTTTGACAATATGCTCTTAATCTCCCTATTGGAGACCTCAACTTGCCTACTAGCATGAGGATGGTAAGGGGTTGAAACCTTGTGATTGACACCATACTTTGCAAGCAAAGTGTAGAATGCCTTATTGCAGAATTGAGAACCCCCATCACTGATGATTTCTCTAGGAGTGCCAAACCGAGTAAAGATATTCTTCTTGAGAAAAGCTACCACACTTCGGGCCTCGTTGTTGGGTAAAGCCACGGCCTCAACCCATTTGGAAACATAATCAACGGCCACCAGAATGTATGTGTTGTCACATGAACTCACAAAAGGTCCCATGAATCCAATGTCCCACACGTCAAATATGTCAACCTCAAGAATAGGGGTGAGAGGCATTTCATCCTTCTTTGAAATGCCACCTGCTCTGTGACACTCATCACATCTCTTCACAAGCTCACCCGCATTTGTACAATGTAGGCCAATTAAAACCACAGCTAAGCACTTTTGAAGTTGTCCTCTCCCCACCATGATGACCACCATAGGGAGAGGAATGACAAGCATATAGAATACTCATTTGCTCCTCTTCCGGAACACATCTTTGGATCACACCTTCATTACAAATTTTGAACAAATAAGGCGCATCCCAGTAGTAGTCCAAGCTATTCCGTTTAAGCTTATTCTTTTGATTAGAAGAAAGCTCATACGAAATAATACCGGTCACAAGAAAGTTGGCAACATCCGCGAACCAAGGCATGCTATTCACAGATACGGATATGAGTTGCTCATCAGGGAATGAATCATTAATTTCGAGGCCATCACGGGGCCTCACCTCCTCCTCCAAGCGGGACAAGTGGTCTACCACTTGGTTTTCACTCCCTTTTCGATCAGCAATCTCAAGGTCAAACTCTTGAAGCAATAGAACCCATCTCATCAACCGAGCCTTAGAATCCTTCTTTGTCATCAAGTAGCGGAATGTTGCATGGTCAGTATGAACTATCACTTTGGCACCCATGAGATAAGGCCTAAACTTTTCCATTGCAAACACAATTGCTAGAAACTCTTTTTCTGTCACCGTGTAATTAAACTGAGCATCATTCATTGTTTTGCTTGCATAATACACTGGGTGAAATATCTTGTTTACTCTTTGACCCAAGACCGCTCCTACCGCAACATCACTTGCATCACACATGAGCTCAAAAGGTAAGCTCCAATTGGGTGCGGTAATAATGGGAGTGGTTGTCAATTTGTACATAAGAAGTTCGAAAGCCTTCATGCATTCATCATTAAGCACGAACATTGCATCCTTTTCCAATAATTTGCACAAAGGATTCACTACCTTAGAAAAGTCTTTGATGAATCTTCGGTAGAACCTCACATGCCCAAGAAAACTCCTAACCCTCTTGACTGAAGTAGGAGGAGGAAGCTTTGAAATTACTTCAATTTTTGCCTTGTCCACCTCTATTCCGTTCTTTGAGATCTTATGGCGAGGACAATGCCCTCCTCAACCATAAAATGACATTTTTCCCAGTTAAGCACAAGATTTGTCTCTTCACACCGGACTAGCACATTGTCAAGATTCTTCAAACACTTATCAAAGGAGTCACCCACAATACTGAAATCATCCATGAACGCTTCTAAGAAGTCCTCCACCATGTCGGTAAATATAGTCATCATACACCATTGGAAGGTAGTCGGTGCATTACACAAACCAAATGGCATCCTAGAAAATTCAAAGGTGTCATACGGACATGTGAAAGTGGTTTTCTCCTGGTCTTCTGGAGCAATCAAAATCTAGTTGTAACCTAAGTACCCATCCAAAAAGCAGTAGAAGGAACGCCCAGCAAGTCTATCCAGCATCTGGTCAAGAAATGGTAATGAAAAATGATCTTTGCAGGTCACTTTATGCAGCTTCCGATAGTCCATGCACACCCTCCATCCGGTGACAGTCCTAGTGGGAATCAACTCATTTTGCTTATTGGTGACCACAGTCATACCACCCTTGTTCGGCACACATTGCATCAGAGAGGTCCAAGAACTATCCAAGATGGGGTACACAACCCCTGCATCTAACCACTTGATCACCTCCTTTTTGACAACCTCTTACATAGCCTCGTTCAACCTCCTTTGATGTTCCACGGAAGGCTTAGCATCATCTTCAAGTATAATCGTGTGCATGCAATAGGCAGGGATTATTCCCTGAATATCAGCTAGAGTCTATCTAATTGCCTTCTTCCTTCTTTGGAGCACCTCCAGTGTGGCATCTACCTGCATGTTAGTAAGACAAGAAGAAAGAATAACATGTAAAGTTGAACTAAGGACCAAGAATTCATACCTGAGGTGTGAAGGCAAAGGCTTCAACTCCAAAACGGGAGGTTCCACAATTGAGGGCTTTGTTGGTAGAGTCTTTCTGTTCTCAAGATCCAAAGAAAGCTTACGGGGCTCATAAGAATAAGAACCCATTCCATGAAAAGCATTGACACACTCCACCCTACCTTCATCCTTATTCACATCAAAGTTCAACAATACTGCTTCTAAAGGATCCTCCACATTGATCATGACAGTAGTATCATCAACTATCACCTCCGTGACAAGATCCACAAAAGACCAAGCTTCAGTACTATTCGCTTGCCTCATTGATTTGCAAACATGAAAGACAACTTTTCCGTTACCCACCCGGAAGGTGCGCTCCCTTACTTTCACATCAACCAATGTATTCTATGTTGCAAAGAAAGGTCTTCTCAATATTATCGGTACCTCATAGTTGACTTCGCAATCCAGAATCACAAAATTAGCAGGCAAAATAAACTTATCCACCCAGACAAGGACATCATCAATAATACCAAGCGGCATTTTCATTGTTCTATCCGCCATTTGTAATCTCATTGAAGTAGCTCTCAGTTGACCAATACCCAAGGTTTTGAACACGGAGTAAGGCATCAAATTGATACTTGCTCCCAAAAGCCTTGGATATCCTTAAGTAGCATATAGTTGTTGCCTCGTTAAAAATCTCACCGGAAAAACCCATTTGCGATAAAAATCGGACTAAGGGAAAAAGAGTGCAACACGTGCTTTAAAACCTAATATCTTCATATTAAATAGTTCCCTTGAAGCCTCAATCAAACACCTGCAATAAGTTAGTATCGAATACAAATGGAGAAGGGCAAAAGTCATACTTCAACAATAATATTGTTTGAGTAGTGACACGTTCCAATTGTTTGGAAATTGTTCGCCTTCCTTCATGCCAAGTTTGTAAGATCCCTTTCCGATGATACCAATGACTCGATACGGTCCTTCCCGATTCGGGCCTAGTTTTCCTTCGTTTGGGTCTCGAGTATTTATGGTGACTTTCCTTAGAACTAAGTCCCCGATTCTGAAGTGGCAAAGGTTGGTACTTCTGTTGTAATATCTCTCGATTCTTTGCTTATGTGCAGCCATCCGAACAAGCGCAGCTTCTTGTTTTTACCCAATACTCAGGCTAGTATTCATAGCCTCATGATTTGATTCCTCCGTTGCATGCCAAAATCTGGCACTAGGTTCATCGACCTCAACTGGGATTAAGGCCTCGGAGCCATATACTAAGGATAACGGAGTTGCTCCCGTGCTAGACTTTGAAGTCATTCGATAAGCCCAAAGGACTTCGGGTAGGACTTCTCTCCATTTCCCCTTAGCGTCGCTCAACCTCTTCTTTAAGTTTTGGATAATGGTCTGGTTTGTCGATTCAGCCTGTCCGTTTTTATCTTGTGTTCTTCGAGGAACTTTGTTACCTTGCTGCCGATGATTTGCTTTTCGTTGTCGCATACGATTTCAGCAGGTATCTCGAATCAACACCTGATATGATCCCAGAGAAAGTCTATAACTTCTTTTTCACTGACCTTCTCGAAGGCATGTGCTTCCACCCATTTAGTAAAGTAGTCAGTCATAAACAAAATGAATTTAGCTTTACCTGGGGCCGTTGGTAGAGGGCCGACGATATCCATCCCTCATTTCATAAATGGCCATAGGGATAGGACTGAATGAAGTTGCTCTCCGGGCGGATGGATCATTGGTGAAAACTTTGGCATTTATCACATTTTTTAACAAACTCCTTAGTATATTTTTTCATGTTATCCCAGTAGTACCCTGCACTGATGATTTTGTGAATCAAAAAATCAGTGCCAGAGTGGTTCCCTCAAGTGCCTTCGTAGACTTCTCGTAAAACATAATCGGTTTCCCCAGGCCCTAAATATACCACAAATGGTCCATCGAAGGTCCTCATGTATAATATTCCATCTTCATCCAATATGAATCGGGCTGCTTTGGTTGGCAGGGTTCTTAACTCTTTAGGGTCAGATGAGATCTTTCCGTTCTTCAAGTATTCAATATACTTATTCCTCTAATCCCAGGTCAAGCTTGTAGAATTTATCTCAGCGTGACCCTTCTCGACCACATATCTCGATAATTGGACGACAGTCCCCGGGATGACATCGTCTTTTTCAACTGATGATCCTAAATTTGAAAGTGCATCAGCCTCACTATTTTTTTCTTGAGGTATGTGATCTAGAGTCCACTCCTTGAAGCGGTGCAATGTTACCTGTAACTTGTCCAAATACATTTGCATTCTATCCTCCCGAACTTCGAAGCTTTTGTTTACTTGATTCACCATCAACAAAGAGTCGCACTTGCTTCAATGACTTCCCCCCCCCCCAAGCTTTTAGCTAGCTTGAGACCTACAATCATGGCTTCATACTCAGCCTCATTGTTAGTCAACCTAGAAATTTTGATAGATTGCGTGATAGTGCTACATGTGGGCGGCTTCAAAACAATTCCAAGCCCGGACCCTTTTACATTCGAGGCATCGTCCATGAAGAGGGTCCATACCCCCGATGATGTACTCGATTTTAATAGAAGTTCCTTTTCCACTTCGGGTACAAGGGCAGGCGCAAAATCAGTCACGGAATCTGCTAAAATTTGAGACTTGATGGTCGTTTGGGGTTGATATTTGATATCATACCCGCCAAGTTCGACGGTCCATTTTTTCAATCGGCCCGATAACTCGGGATTGTGCAAAACATTTCGGAGTGGATAAGTGGTTATCACATATATGGGGTGACACTGGAAATATGGCTTTAATTTCCTAGACGCGCTTATTAATACAAGTGCCAATTTCTCTAAGTGTGGATACCTAGTTTCAGCATCTCCTAAGGTCCGACTTACGTAATAAATAGGAAATTGTGTACCTTGATCTTCTCGAACTAGTATACCACATACCGCTATTTTGGATACTGTCAAGTATAAGTATAGCTTCTTATCTGCCTTCGAAGTGTGGTACAGAGGTGGGCTCGATAACTACCGCTTTAATTCCTCCAATGCTTGTTGACATTCTAGGGTCCATGCGAAATCATTTTTCTTTTTGAGTAAGGAAAAGAACTTGTGGCTTCGATCTGATGACCTCAAAATGAATCGGCACAAGGCAATTATCTATCTGATTAGCCTTTGTACAACTTTCACACTATCTACGATTGTAATATCCTCGATGGCCTTAATCTTATCGGAGTTGACTTCAATTCCCTGATTTAATACCATGAAGCCGAGGAATTTTCCTGAGCCGATCCTGAAGGCACATTTTTTAGGGTTAAGTTTCATGTTGTACTTCCTTAAGATTTCGAATGTTTCCTGCAAATGAGTCAAATGGTCCTTTGCGCGTAGGGACTTCACTAACATATCGTCAATGTAAACTTCCATTAATTTACCTATCTGTTCCTCAAACATTTTGTTAACTAGGAGTTGGTATGTAGATCCTGCATTTTTTAGCCTGAAGGGCATTACATTGTAATAATAAGTTCCATATTTGGTGATAAACGAGGTCTTCTCCTAGTCTTCTGGGTTCATCTGAATTTGATTGTACCCGGAATAGGCGTCGAGAAAGGTAAGGATCTCGTGGCCAGCCGTGGCATCGATCATGCGATCGATGTTAGGCAGTGGAAAAGAGTCTTTAGAGAATGCCTTGTTCAAATCCTTGTAATTTATGTACATTCTAAGTTTGTTCCCTTTTTTAGGGACTACGACTATATTGGCTAACCATTCGGGGTAATTTACCCCCGAATGGACCTTATTTTAAGAAGTTTAGTTACTTCATCCTTTATGAATACATGCTTCACCCCGGACTAGGGCCTTCTCTTTTGCTTCACCAGTTTGAATCTGGGGTCGAGGCTCAGCCGGTATGTTGTTATTTCTGGTGGTATCCATTTCATGTCTAAATGGGGCCAAGCAAAACAATCCATATTATCGATAAGAAATTTAATGAGTTTTTTCCTGAGTTCAGGGGTTAACCCCGTTCCTAGGTATACCTTTCGTTTGGGTAGATACTCGATTAGTATCACATGTTTCAGCTCCTCGACCATTGACTTGGTTGCATCTGATTCCTCGGGAATAACAAAAGTTCAAGGAGTAAGGAAATCCTCTTCTTCTTCTTCGATTACCTATTTCTCTGATTCGATCGAGGCTGGGGACGGTGATTGCTATTTGGCCATCTACTTATCTTTGAAGCTCGATTTTTCTAAGGTCGAAGGTGTTGATATCGGCATCACCTTGTCGATTGCAAACACGTTGAAGCCACATTTACTTGTAGGATTATCTCCCATTTTGTTGTCTCGCTTGCCATGTTGAAGCCGTCTAGGACTCGAGATGCAGGCACAATTTGGTCCTGCAAGCCGAGCTGCTCTACGACCCTCAATCTGATTATGTTTGCTGAGCTACCTGGATCCACTAGAATACGTTTAACTTGAATTTTATTTAATAAAATAGAAATTACTAGGGCATCGTTGTGCGACTAAGAAATGCCCTCCGCTTCTTTGTCATCGAACAATAGGATGCCTCCGTGAACATAACTCCGAGTCCGCTTTTCTCTAGTGATCAACACATTGGTACGTTTAAATATAGGCCCTTGTGGAACATCGACCCCGCCAACGATCATATGAATTACATGATGTGGTTCTTCCTGCTCATTCTTTCTATTGGCGTCTCTTTCTCTGAAATGATTCTTAGCTCGATCATTGAGGAACTCTCGAAGGTGGCCCTCGTTGAACAATCGAGATACCTTCTCCCTCAGCTTTCTGCACTCTTCGGTCATATGGCCATATGTACCATGATTTCTCTAAGAAGGATCGGTTTGTATAGGTCTGGGCCACCTGGAGTCTTTGATCATTCTAATAGCCAATACAATCCCTGATGCATCGACAATGAAATTATACTCCGATAACTGAGGCGCTTCTGTGGGATCGGTATGTTTATCAAAACCATTCTTACTCATAAGTTCCCAAGAATTTCGCCCTCGATCATTTCGAGGAGGATTGCGCCCCGAACCATTGTTTCTTCGATCTGCGATATATGGTTGATATCGTTCTCTATTCGACCCTGGTTCGCTGTCGGTATCCCTTGGGGCTTTAAATGCTAATCTGTTTGATGAACTGAACCCGAGGGGGCTCCCAGCTGGTCGTCCTTGTGAGCACGTGATTTTTGCCTTACGAAAACTACTCTAAAATAAATCAAAAAAAAAATAAAATAAATTTCTTTTACTGTGTAATTTTTGAATTTGCGTGGTGTTAAATACTTGTGTTATGTTCGTAAGTGTTTACATTGTCATAATAAAATGAAAAAATAAAATAAAATACATATTGCATGCATATAGGAATTAATTATGCATTTAAAAGATAATTTAAATAAAATCACAAAAAAATATGCAATCGTTCTATTTTAAATATTCCACTGTGTGATTGATGTTTTGTCTATGTGTTAAATAATTGTTATAGAGTAATTAATATATTTTTGTGAAGTTAAAATTATTTTATAGTTAATATTAAAAATTTAAATTAGAAAAAATGAAAATATATATATATATATATACAAAATCGGACCTGGATTAAAATCCAGGCCCAAAACATTTTAACCCCCATAGCCCAATCCTTTAGCCCAGGTCCGGTCCAAACTAGACGAACCAAAACGACAGCGTTTGGTCGTGGCTTCTCAGAAACCGTTGGATCGAATCCAACCAACGGTCAAGATCTCACCCCCTTTACCCGTAACCCGTAACCCGATCCAGTGACCCGACTCAGCCGACCCTGGCATTAAACCAAACGACATCGTTTGGTTTAATGAATTGATCCTGGCCCTTCATTCTATCTAATCCAACGGACAATATCAATCCACCCCACCCCTATATAAGTCCCAGGCCCCTACCCCGGCCCCAAACTAAACACCCCCCCTCCTACACTGTTCATCATCGTCCCCCAAACCCCCACTCCTAACCCTAGCCGCCCTAGGATCCCACCGCCTGAAACCCGGCGGCATCAACGCCGCCGGTCACCACCTTAACAACCTAGAACCCCCTGAACATCCTCTATCCAGTTATGCTAGCCACTTGGCTCGAATCTGCTTGAAGGTTCTCGAATCTTCATTTGAAGATTCGAGCCGAGTTTAAATCTAAACCTAACAGCCCCAAATCGACACAATAGCTTCCCCTAGCCACCCTGAGTATGGATCTATTGTTTGTTTGGCTCGAATCAGTTCCGAGCTTCTCGAATCTTCTTTTGAAGATTCGGACCAAAAAAGA
Organism: Nicotiana tabacum; assembly: GCF_000715075.1. Lineage (NCBI taxonomy): Eukaryota > Viridiplantae > Streptophyta > Magnoliopsida > Solanales > Solanaceae > Nicotiana > Nicotiana tabacum. The sequence continues at coordinate 123,682,076 of NC_134086.1, read as the reverse complement.
ACAAACTCAGATCCATTTTAAGCTGACACCAAATGACCCCTAGGCTACCCTCACCCTTGTATCATATTTGGTTCTCCTCAAATCTGACCAGAAATGGTTAAATCCCAAATCAAACTTTCAAGAACCCTAAAAATACCAAACTTTTGGATCTGTTCAGATTGAGTAAAGATTGAGGTTTAATCGACCTTAGTCGAAGTATTTTCAGTGGAAAATACTTCGACTAAGGTCTGTTTGATTTCAAACAAAATCCGAAGCCGAGTTGAGTTCGAGTCTGATTAAAATTCAGAGGTACTTTTCTATTTCTGTTTGTGTATTCTGTATGTATTTTCGTTTGTTTAAAAACTTGTTAATTTTTCATATTTTGTTTTGATTAATTCTGTCATTTCTGTCTCCTACCTATCTACTTGATCCGAATGTGAATTGTTTCTGTTGGTTGTGACTAATTACAATGTGTGTAATCGACTCGATTAAGTTCGTCGATTAGTTATATTACGAATTTTCATTTCTGAAAATGCTGACTGAAACAGTCTGCTTCTATTGTTTTAGACTAATTATGGACAAATGTTGTAAATAGTCAACTGATTAATACTCGTCAATTAAATCATGTTTGTTTGTGAATCAGTGAATTCAAATGTATGCTGTATATGTTGTTTTCTGAACAGGGCATTGTCAGTATATTGACAATGCTCCTGTGTATGTTTGATCTTAGTTCAATTTGAAGATCAGTTTGAATTATTATGCTGAACTCAGTGTAATATTGTTGTAATGTCAAGTTTGAATTCAAGTTTACAAATGTTGATTGGATATAATTATGTTAGGGGGTTACATTCTTAGTCAGGATTCAGTCCAAACTTTAGGATTGGTTTGTAGCTGTTGTAAATCAGATTAATAATCAGGCTTATATAGATTTTAAAATCTGTATTGTTAAGATGCTGAATTTAAGGCAGTAATACCAGTAGAAAACAGTAAATCTGGACATTACTGGGATAAAATAATGAGGATAATATGTTAATAGCAATGTGCTGAAAGTGAAAAGTTAGTGGCTATTATTTAAAGTGATAATGGGAAACAAAGAGTAATGGGGTTGCTGAAAAAATAGGATAATTAGCACTTAGTTTTAAATTATTCAAAAGTAGTTTTAATGGAAAAACTTTCTGATTTTTAAAGGAGAAAAGGGTCCATCCACCACTAAATTGTATAGGACTAGCCCTGTATAAATACAGGGAGCTGGACAGACTTTAGAGAGCAGATTTTGGAAGAAGAAAAATCTGATTTAGGAGACAGAGAACAGAATTTAGGAGACTTTAAGAGTTTTCAGAGAGAGAGAGAGAGACATACAGAGAAGAAATATAAAATTTGAGAAAGGAAAATCAAGCAGAAACAGAAATCTGAAAAAGGAAGATAGAAAGAAAGGAAAACAGAAATATTAAACAGAATTCTACATCGGAAGTTAGTATTGAAGCTGATTCTGTGTTTTGAAATTGAAAGCTTTTTCAGTCTACTTTGTTTTAAGTCTCAAAAATCAGAAATATTACTCTTTGTATTAAATCTGTCCGGATTTGTTCGATATCATTGTTCAGTTAAAAATCTGAAATTTCTTAAAAGTACCGTCACTGTGCATTTTGGTTCCTCGGGTCTTATTATTGCTCAAATCTGTGGGAATACTGGTATTTTGCTGTTTTTGTTACTGCTGCAACTGCTGAAACTTACTTCTTCTACCTCCATTTCCAGGTACATATCCTTTTAAATTCTATGTTGGAAAGAGATTCAGTATGACAGATAAATGAAGCTTGAATTGTAATAATATCTTTATTCATTTAAGCTTTTTAATTAAAAATTCAGTTTTGTTTCTGGATCAAATAAGTAGTATATGTTGATAGGATGACTGTAAGTTAAATATCATTTATTGAAGACTGTATAAGTGTTGTAACAAGGTTAATTTTCTAAATTTTCATTAAAGTATAGTTGTGATTAAGATTGTCAAGGTAGGAAACATGGCATAAAGTGGGCCATTATTTAAATTTTATGGTGTTGTTAGCTAAGTAAAGAGTAATGTAGAAATATCAAGAAAACTACATTACTAACTCTTGTTGTTAAATAAGGTTAAGATGGTATTGATGGTATATTTTTATAAAGATAATAGATGTGTGTATAAACGTTGGTGAAAGGTGATATGATATAGCTTGTTACGATATTAAAACGTTATGAATGTTTACGACATACAGTTAGGTTGCATGTAAGGTAATTTTATTGAATTAACTTGTATAATAACTCCTTTCCTATAAACTCGATGCCTATCTACCTTCATAAAACAAATTGACCAAATAATTAGGTCTATTAGATTAAAAGCGAGTATATGAGAATGAAACGAGATGTATAAGCACCAATTGCAACACTTTATATCAATGGTAATTAGAATAGAATTTGTTAGTTTCATATACAATTCATTCTTTGGCATACATATATATGTTGTATTTGCTAAAAAATGAAATTTTTATCCTTTCACTGTGAATTTGAATAGACTTGGGATGAACATAATTAATACTCGGAAATTATAGTCAACGGACAATATTTAAAAATTGTGAATTTCTTTTAAAAGAATTTAAAGACATCCCTTGAATATGAATTTCTCAGTATTTTCATATAAAATGTGTAGATACAACAAACAATTTGTGGAAAAATCCCTAATATCATTACAAATATTTTGCGCAATTAGGGATACGTTCGCGTACCCTGATTATATTTTTAAAAGCAAAATTTGGATTATGCGTACGCGCAAGTTCGAGCGAATATTTAATAAAAGGATTTTTTCAAAGGCGTTAAATTAATTTCATAAAAACCCGCGATGTGCGGTTCAATATTTAAGAAAAACAAATATTCTTGTTTCAACACAATTTCGAAAAAATGATTGCTTAATAAATATATTATCAAAAGTTATTGTGTACACGTACGTGTGACACAATTCCGCATTTTTAAATTTATAACACGAATATACGTACGCGTAATTCGATTCAAAGAAGGGTCCTTAATCACAATAAGTAAAAGTGGTAGAAAAATCACGTAACAAAAAGTATTTAATAAAAATCAAGATAATTAAGCCAATAATAAAAACAGTTAAGCGACCGTGCTAGAACCACGAAATTCGGAAATGCCTAACACCTTCTTCCGGATTAACAGAATTCCTTACTCAGGATTTCTGGTTCGCAGAATAATAAACAGAGTCATATTCTCCTCGATTCAGGGATTAAAATTGGTGACTTGGGACGCCTTAAAATTCCTAGGTGGCGACTCTGAAACAAATAAACAAATCCCGTTTCGACTGTCCTTCAATTGGAGAAAACTCCCCACGTGCCCCGCGAGCGCGGAAAAAGGAGGTGCGACAGCTCTGGCGACTCTGCTGGGGACTTTAACCAGTGTTTTTGTAACCCAGAACCATTGGTTCAGGGTTTAAAGAATTCGAGCTTAAAATATCTGTGTTAATTGGCTTTATTTACTATATGATTTTCAACTGTTTATATGCTAATATGCTAAATGTTTTTTTTACCGCTTTAATATTATTTGAATTGTGAATATATACAATTGCTACGAAACCCCCTTCTTTCTGAGTCTTCTGAATTTATGGTGTACACGTGCGCGTGACCCACCTTTCTGTTAAAGTCATACCAAATAAGACGGAGTTGGGACAAGTAACTAGGCCGGGCAGACTTTCGTGCTCCCGGTACGTTGCCCCCGCTTCGGCTCAAACTGTCCGTTTGGGTAAGCCGGGTTTAGAACAATCAACCTAAGGTTTTACACTTAGAATAACTCAGCCATGTACCGGATCCCTAGTAGGAACGTCTATTTGCATCATACACATTTGGCCTTGGAGACTCAACACAGGGGTTGGGTCTGTCTAGGACAGGTGAACCCAAAATAAAAAGACCATCATGATGCATCCTACTTGTTACTTGTGCATTCATTTGCCTCGAACATGCTTGTTGACCAGCTTAAATAAAATCATGGTAAGAAGAAAGGAATAAAATGGGTTGTTTTTTTTTTTAAAAAAAACAATTCGAAAAAAAATAGTTTTAAATTTTGAAATAAAGGTTTTAAAAAAAAAAATCGAAAATGATTTTTTTTAGTGTAAATTTTCAAAATGAATTTTGACTTTATTAAAATTAAATATCAGATACAAAATGAGCACCACACAAAGCCCGTCGTCCACGAGTACAGAAGAATTTCTTTTTCAACTTCAAATGTGGTGGTATGATTTAGGCGAAGGCGGTCAAAAATGGGTCGTCAAGCATTTGGGAAATCTCACGGACATTATGAAAGTCAACCCCCGTGATGATTTGATTGGGACCCTGTTCACAATGTCTTTCGTTTCTCTGACTTCGAGCTTACTCCTACATTAGAGGAGATAGCTGGATATGCTGGTTTTGACAGAAGTTTAAGAAATCAAAGCTTGATATTCACAAAGGCTCCTTCGGTACATCGATTCTTCGGTCTTCTGAACATCAGCAGTCAAATCAGGAAAAACAATGTCATCAATGGATGTTGTTCCTTCAACTTTTTGTATTCAAGGTTCGGAAAGTCTGATGGGTTCGAAATTCATGAGAAGGGCCTTACCAATAAGCAAAACAAAGACACTTGGCAGATTCACCGTCGCTTTGCTTTCATGGTGGCTTTTCTAGGAGTCATGGGTTTTCCAAACAAAGAGCGAACAATTGATATTCGCACCGCAAAAATTGTGCAAATCCTCACCACCAAAGAAAATCACACCTTTGTCCCCATCATTCTATCAGACATTTATCGAGCTTTGACTTTATGTAAATCAGGAGCAAAGGTCTTCGAAGGATGCAAAATTTTGTTGCAAATGTGGGTGATGGAGCATCTCCAACAACAGCCCAAGATCATACAGTATGGGTCAAACAATGATAATTGCATCGAGAGCTATGAGGAAAGAACAAAATATTATCAGGCTCCAGAAGGGATAGAAGCATGGGTATCTCATCTAAAGGCTTTAACGGCAAATCAAATTGAATGGACTCTGGGATGGCTCCCGATGAGGGAAGTAATACACATGTCAGCCTCAAATAGTTATCTACTACTATTGGGATTGAGAAGCATTCAGCCGTATGCACCACTGAGAGTCCTAAGGCAATTAGGGAGATATCAAATAGTTCCTGATGATGAAAATTTGAGTGTGCAAGTAATCGAATTACACCCAGAAGCCACTATTCCCGAGGCTCTACTTCAGCAGATGTGGAATGGGTGCCGATACTTGAAAAGTGATACTCAAGTCCCAGACGCTACAAAGGGTGAGATAAATCCTGGATATGCAAGGTGGTTTGAAAAACGGTCTCGCGTGGATGATGTACCAGAGCCTGAGCTAAGAAGGCCAACAAAAAGACCCCATGTTCAAAACTTCAATGATAAAATCCAAGAACGGTTGATCTGTGGAGAAAAGGAAAAAGGGTACAAAGCAACTATCCATGCCCTAAAAGAAAATCTAAGAAGCCTCAGTTTGGAGAAAGATTTGCAAGAACAAGAAGCCAAAGGCGAGAAAAAGAGTCTAGCTTGTGAGAATGAAAATCTTCATGCTCGATTCCAAAAAATGAAAAGAGTTTCTGAAACGCCAAAGAGGAGCTGGAAGGATAAAAAAACCATCGCCAATCTCTTTGAAAAAATGCAAGATTATGATTCCATTCTTGCAGAAAACGAAAGGGCATTGAGCAAAGCAAAAGAAAGAATCCAACAATTAAACGAAGAAGCCAGATCTAACAAGGAACGCCATGATAGGCAATCCGAAAAAGACAAGGCACAATTCAAGAAGGAAAAAGACTATTGGATACGATCAGAAGACCAGCTTCGTGCACAACTAGAAGAGGCAAGAAGATGCAACAGAGAACATCAACAAGCAGACCTCGACAGGGAAAGATCGCAAGCAAGATTAGAGCAGGCCAGACTCCGAGCTCTATTAGAATCAGCTCTAGATCGTGAAAACAGTGTCATAGATATAGCCACCACTCGTCAGCAGCAATTGCAAGACCAAGACCAACGTCTCCAAGGTTTCAGGGCACAAATCCACGACCTGGCAGTCTTCACATCTCAAAGTTATGTAAACTGCCAAGGAATGGATTATGAAAGGTTTACAGAGCATGCGCCCACTTTTGCTCGTCATCTAGCAATGGAGTTGGAAAGGATGTATCGTACGCTGGGAGGCCATCCGGGTCAAGCCCCACATTGAGCAGATAATCCAATATTTGACAACAAAAGTGGAAAGTGGGGCACGTTGTGAGATGTTAAGAATTGTATCTTTTATTTTGATGTAAGTGTGTGTTTTCAAGCCATTTTCTTAAAGTTTTCAAATATAATTCCATCTTTGTGTAATGAATAAAAGTGATTGCCTTTGGTCCGAACTACGCAAGGTCTGATTCATGTGAGGCATGATACGTAGGCAATCTCTAAGATTCGACCACCACGATAAAAGATATATATAATAAATAAAAATGAATAACAATAAAAATTTCAAGAAAGCTGGGACGACACAAGCAGCCGAGCAAATGCATAATAGAAAGGGATTATTTGTCTAGGAGCATTGCATCTCAACGTGTGATTATATATGTGTTAAACTCTCAAAACTAACAAATTTGTTCATTTTCAGAATTCAAGCAGTTAGTTTCTCTAAAGTGTATACTGGCATATTATCACTATCACACAAGATCAAAAGGACCAATACCCGAAAGTATGTCTATCCCAGATGTTGACACAGGTATGGAGACAGAGGAGATGGATGTCGGGAAAATGAAAGAAGAGATGTTTAAGCTCAAGCAGCAAATGGCTGAGATGTACCAAGCTTGGTCTACAGGACAATTGCCCCCATCTTACCCAAATAACCCTGCTCCATCAATGACCCAAACTCAGGATAATATCACCACTGAATTATCCCCAAACTTCCCCATTTACCAGCACTACCGAGGCACCACCTCTCAGACACCGCAGTCTCCACCTCCAAAACCCGTTCCATATTTTCCTCCACATATGACTCCTGTTTTCGTAGCACCTCCCCCTGCTACATTTCATAAATCTCCAAGTGAGCCTACATTCCAGGCCCAAGACAACCAATATTACCCCCGGAACCCACCCTCAAAGCTTCCGAAATTCATTCAACTACTCCTCGTTTTGATCTCCCAACTGAAATTGACAAGCCAGCCAAAAATGTTGAACAAGAAGAGATGTTCAGGAAGGTCAAGAGTCTAGAACAATCGTTCAGAGACATGCGAGGATTGGGCGGGCAGGTCAGTGTATCATACAAAGACTTATGCTTATTCCCCAATGTACAATTGCCAGTTGGTTTCAAGATGCCCAAATTTGACCTATACAGCGGGCACGGCAACCCAGTAGCCCACTTAAGGGGTTTCTGTAGCAAGATGCGAGGAGCTGGGGGAAAAGATGAATTATTAATGGCTTACTTCAGTCAAAGTCTAAGCGGATCAGCTTTGGAGTGGTATACACGCCAGGACCATGGGAGATGGTACACCTGGGATGATCTGGCACAGGCATTCGCATACCATTTCCAATACAATCTGGAAATCATCCCAGATCGATTATCTTTGACAAAATTTGAGAAGAAACATAATGAAAGTTTCAGAGAGTATGGTTTTCGGTGGAGAGAACAGGCAGCAAGAGTGGATCCTCCTATGAAGGAGAGCGAAATGGTAGACTACTTCCTCCAAGCCTTGGAACCGACTTACTATGCCCATTTGGTTTCAGCGGTTGGGAAATCATTCAACGAAGTAGTAAAAATGGGAGGTATGGTGGAAGAAGGCCTCAAAACAAATAAAATCATGAGCCATTTAGCAATTAAGGCAACTACTCAAGCTATTCAAGGCGGGGTAGGAGGAATCGGAAAAAAGAAGAGGGAGGAAGCAGCAGTAGTTGATTCAGGAATTTGGCCGGGACCCAGAGGTTCACCGCTTTACTATAATCAACAACGACCTCGCCAATCAGCTTACCACCATGATTCATCCCAACACTACTATCACCCTTCAGAGCCTCATTTTTCCATTAACCATGCTCAAGCATACAATCAGCCACCTGTTCACACCAATTGGCGTGCTCCTGTCACACCAAATACTTACCCACGAGCCTATCCCGGACCAGGTTTCAGGCCTAGGCCAGCATTCAGGGGAGAAAGGGAACAGAAAAAGAAAACTTACACTCCATTGGGAGAGTCTTACACTAGTTTGTTCCACAGGTTAAGACAGCTAGACATGCTGAGACCAATACAATCCAAACTACCCAATCCTCCTCCAAAGAATCTGGATTACACCATTAGCTGTGAATATTGCTCCGGTGCACCAGGCCATGATACGGAGAAATGTTGGCATTTGAAAAATGCAATACAAGAATTGATTGATACTAATAAAATCGAGGTTCAAAACCCCGAAGCCCCGAATATCAATAGAAATCCAATGCCAGCCCATCAAGAGGCTAATATGATTGAAATCATACAAGCTGATGGGGAGACAAATAAGCCGTCACAAACTGTCATGATGATCAAGTCTCATGAAACCAAGTCAGATAAGCAATTAATGGAGGAGAAGCCGGTGTCTAAGTAGAACAAAAATGGTAATGAACCATCTATGATAGTCAATGAGGGATCATCGAGTAAAATTGCCGCAAAACAAGAAAGGCTGAAAATGATAGTACCAGAGGTTGCTAACAAAACCATTGTATTCGTGGAAGGAGCCCATACAGATCGGGTTATTATTGCACCTGTAATTTAGCTGCCAGTCATCAACAACAAAGCCATCCCATGGAACTATGAACGGGTGACTGTAATGTACAAGGGCAAAGAAATCAAGGAAGAAGTGTGTGAGGTGCAAGGCTTGACACTTTCGGGAAGATGTTTTATTCCCGAAGAGTTGAGAAAAACTAAAAACAATCCAACGCCAACAAAGAGAGTTGTGACGGAAGAAGAGGCGGAGGAGTTTTTAAGAAAAATGAAACTCCATGATTATTCTGTTGTGGATCAATTAAAGAAGACCCCCGCTCAAATTTCATTGTTATCATTACTGATCCATTCAGAGGAGCACCGTCTGGCTTTGATGAAAATCCTGAATGAGGCTCATGTTCCTGAAAAGATCTCTGTAAATCATGTGGGAAAAATAGCCAACAGAATCTTTGAGACAAACAGAATTACATTTGCGGATGATGAATTACCTGTGGAAGGTACCGAGCACAACAGAGCTCTTTACCTCACCGTGAAATGTGAAAATTCCGTAGTAACCCGGGTATTGGTTGACAATGGGTCAAGTGCAAACATATGCCCTCTCTCCACTTTAAACAAATTAAAAATTAAAGAGGGGAGGATCCAGAAGAATAGTATATGCGTACGGGGGTTTGACGGTGGAAGCAGAGATTCATTTGGCGACATAGTGTTGGAACTAACTATAGGGCCAGTTGAATTCACAATGGAATTCCAAGTGTTGGACATAACTGTTTCTTACAACTTGTTATTGGGTCGACCATGGATCCATGCTGCTAAAGCAGTCCCGTCAACACTACATCAGGCTGTCAAGTTTGAATGGGATCATCAAGAAATAGTCGTGTACGGAGAAGAAAGTTTAAATGCTCACAGCAGTACCATTGTACCAATCGAGGGAACAGAAAATGACCAGGGACCATGGGTATACCAAGTGACCGACACAGTGTCGATAGAGAAAATTCCAGAGGGGAAATACCTTCCAAATCCAAAGATATCCTCTGCATCAGTCATGGTAGCTTATGAAATGTTAAAGAATGGCTTTATACTCGGCAAAGGTCTGGGTTTATCTTTGCAATGAATTATACAACCAGTATCTCTCCCCGAGAACTGGGGAACATTCGGTTTGGGGTTCATACCCACTGCCAATGATGTGATAAGGGCTAGGAAGCTGAAACACCAAGCATGGGTTCTTCCAAAACCAGTCCCACATCTGTCAAAGTCTTTTGTCAAGACCGGTGCTAAAAATCGCCCGATAACAACAATTCCTAAATCCCGGATCAATCCTGAGGAGGAATTAATTGAAAGGTTCGAGAAATTGTTTAGTGATGTGAACATGTTGGAAAGCGGAGAAGGGTGTAGCAACGCAGAAGTTCAATTCGTTGGGCCAGAAGCAAAGCTCAATAATTGGAAAGCCACTCCTCTCCCAATTCGAAAGGAGTCTTGGTAGTTTATTTTGATTTTCTTTCAGTTCGTTTGGGTTACTTCAGGGTTGTAATCCCAAAGCTTATCTTACAGTTTGTTTGAAGTGTGCAAACCTTGTTATCTTTCATCATCCAATAAAAAGCAGTTTCCTTTTTATTATCATTCCTAATAGTTTTCTTTTCTTTTTCTTCTTTCCTGTACAGTTCCTTTTACACTGGCTCTAGTGATATGGCATGCATGAGGAATCCTCAGCCCAGTCTTAAAAATCAATCTGGTTCCGAAATATTAATTCAAGAATTATATTGTGATTATGAATCAGAATATGATGAAGATGAGGTTTTTGAAGAGATTAGTAAAGAGTTAATTCACTTTGAGGAAAAAATCAAACCTAACTTGAGTAATACCGAGGACATCAATATAGGGGACACGAGTAATATCCGAGAAACTAAAATAAGTGTCCATCTGGAACCAAAGATCCGAGAGGAGTTAATTAAAGCACTCATAGAATTCAAAGATGTTTTTGCATGGTCGTATGACGACATGCCGGGCCTGAGCACTGATTTAGTGGTTCACAAATTGCCCACCGATCCAACGGTGCCTCCTGTCAAGCAGAGGCTGAGAAAATTCAAGCCTGACATGAGTGTGAGAATTAAGGAAGAAATCACCAAACAATTGGAAGCAAAGGTCATTCGAGTCACTCGATATCCTGTTTGGTTGGCTAATATCGTTCCTGTACCAAAGAAAGACGGCAAAATTAGAGTATGCGTCGACTATCGCAATCTCAACAAAGCAAGTCCAAAGGATAATTTCCCATTACCTATTATCCATATTTTGATCGACAATTGTGCCAAGCATGATATAGGGTCTTTCGTGGATTGTTATGCCGGGTATCATCAAATTCTAAATGGATGAAGAAGATGCAGAAAAGACGGCATTCATCACACCATGGAGAACTTATTGCTACCGGGTAATGCCATTCGGTTTAAAGAACGCCGGAGAAACCTATATGAGAGCAATGACCACAGTGTTTCATGATATGATACACAAGGAGATTGAGGTATACGTGGACGATGTGATCATAAAATCAAAGCATCAGGCCGACCACTTTCGAGATTTGAGGAAGTTCTTCTTAAGACTTCGCAGGTACAACCTCAAGCTTAACCCTGCCAAGTGTGCATTTGGAGTTCCATCTGGAAAGTTGCTGGGATTCATAGTCAGTCGATGAGGCATCGAGCTAGACCCATCAAAAATCAAAGCCATCCAAGAATTGCCACCTCCCAGGAACAAAACTGAAGTAATGAGTTTGTTGGGAAGGTTGAATTATATCAGCAGGTTTATTGCTCAGCTCACAACAACTTGTGAGCCAATTTTCAAATTGTTGAAAAAGGATGCTGCGGTCAAATGGACCGATGAGTGTCAAGAAGCGTTCGATAAGATAAAAGGGTACTTGTCGAACCCACCCGTGTTGGTCCCGCCAGAGCCAGGAAGACCTTTGATTCTTTACTTAACGGTTTTGGAAAATTCATTTGGTTGTGTATTGGGGCAACATGACCTCACTGGCAGAAAAGAACAGGCCATCTACTACCTTAGCAAGAAGTTCACAGCTTATGAGGTTAAGTATACTCATCTGGAAAAGACATGTTGCGCCCTAACATGGGTAGCTAAAAAATTGAAACACTATTTGTCATCCTACACTACTTACCTCATTTCTCGGTTGGATCCATTGAAATACATTTTTCAAAAGCCCATGCCAACGGGAAGACTGGCAAAGTGGCAGATATTACTCACAGAATTCGACATCATCTATGTGACTCGAACTGCAATGAAGGCTCAAGCACTGGCCGATCATTTAGCCGAAAACCCGGTCGATGAGGAATATGAGCCGTTGAAAACTTATTTTCCTGATGAAGAAACAATGCATATCGACGAGGTGAAGCAAATTGAAAAGCCTGGCTGGAAACTTTTCTTTGATGGAGCCGCCAACATGAAAGGAGTCGGAATAGGAGCTGTAATCATTTCTGAAACAGGGCATCACTATCCTGTTACGGCTCAATTGCGATTTTATTTCACCAATAATATGGCTGAATATGAAGCTTGCATTTTGGGGTTAAGGCTAGCCGCAGACATGGGTATCCGAGAAATCTTAGTCATGGGAGATTTGGATCTTTTGGTACATCAAATTCAAGGAGAATGGGAAACCCGAGACTTGAAGCTCATACCATACCGACAATGTCTACATGATCTTTGTCAGCAGTTTCAATCAGTGGAATTCCAACATATTCCAAGAATCCATAATGAGGTTGCCGATGCATTGGCTACCCTGGCAATCAATGTTGCACCATCCGGACAAAGCTTATGTAGATCCAATACATATTCAAGTTCACAATCAACACGCTTATTGCAATATGGTTGAAGAAGAATTTGATGGAGAACCATGGTTCCACGACATCAAGGAGTATATCAGGATGGGGATATATCCTGCACAAGCCACAAGAGATCAAAAGAGGACCATTAGGCGATTGGCAAATGGATTCTTCTTAAGCGGAGGAGTTTTGTATAAAAGAACACCAGATCTTGGATTATTAAGATGCATAGATGCCAGACAAGCTGCAGCTGTCATGTATGAATTACATTCAGGAGTTTGCGGACCCCACATGAGTGGATATGTATTGGCAAAGAAAATCCTCCGAGCCGATTACTATTGGCTTACCATGGAGCGAGATTGTATCAGTTTTGTGCGCAAGTGTCATCAATGCCAAATACACGGAGATTTGATTCATTCTCCACCATCCGAGTTGCACACAATGTCGGCACCATGGCCCTTCGTTGCCTGGGGCATGGATGTGATTGGACAAATTGAGCCGGCAGCATCCAATGGGCACAGGTTCATTCTGGTAGCTATTGATTATTTTACCAAATGGGTTGAGGCCAAGACATTCAAATCAGTGACCAAAAAAGTTGTGGTCGATTTTGTCCACTCAAATATCATATGTCGATTCGGAATCCCGAAGGTAACGGTGCTAATCTTAACAGCAACTTAATGAATGAAGTATGTCAACATTTTAAGATTACACATCGTAACTCTACCCCATATCGGCCCAAGGCGAATGGAGCAGTAGAAGCAGCCAACAAAAACATAAAGAAGATACTTCGGAAAATGATAGAAGGTTCAAAACAATGGCATGAAAAATTACCATTTGCATTATTGGGATACCGCACTACTGTTCGCACTTCAGTAGGAGCAACTCCTTATTTGTTGGTATATGGCACTGAAGCAGTAATTCCTGCAGAAGTTGAGATTCCTTCCCTTCGGATCATCGCCGAAGCAAAGATTGATGATGATGAATGGGTCAAAACCCGTCTGGAACAGTTAAACTTGATTGATGAAAAACGATTGACCGCAGTATGCCATGGTCAATTATATCAAAGAAGAATAGAAAGAGCATACAACAAAAAAGTGCGTCCCCGAAAGTTTGAAGTAGGTCAGCATGTGCTGAAACGTATTTTTCCACATCAGGTTGAAGCAAAAGGTAAATTTGCCCCGAATTGGCAAGGACCATTCATTGTGACCAGAGTATTATCGAATGGTTCACTATGCTTAACAGACATTGAAGGCAAATGCATAGACATGGCGATCAATTCTGACGCGGTAAAGAGATATTATGCATAAAATTCTTGAATGTTTGTATTTAGCATTATTTCGAAGATTGGAATGACAAAGGCAATTTATTCTGCTATCCAAACACTATACCCTTTGTTTCCCCCCTTTGAGCCATACTTGTTTCTTTCTTACCCTCTCTTGGAATCAATGAAAAACAAATATGAAAAAATAAAAAAAAAATATTATTGTGGTGAACTACGTTTGACCTGATTCCTCAAAGAAGGATACGTAGGCGCCTCACGGCTCGGTCATAGGGTGCACAATATACATGATGTGCACAAAAAGTTATGTCAAGCGACCCCAATCAAAAACTGGGGCAGAAATTGTATTGGAAGTAAGAAAAAGATTCCAAGAGTTGTAATTTTAAACCCATACCAGAATTGTTTAGCTTTTAATACCTTTTCCATTTCTAACCCCATACCAGAAAGACCTTTCGACCAATCTTAGAAAAATGCTGAGTCAAGCAAATAAAGATGGTTCATAACACTCTGATACAAACAAGAAAAGAAAGTAAAAATGAGAGAGTCTTATAGGTGAAAACCCACACGGGCACCATAAGGCTACGAAAGTTGAGAGAAAAGTAAAATGAGAGAGTCTTATTGGTGAAAACCTTCATAGGCACCCTAAGGCGAAAAGGAAGTGAGAAATAAACAAATGAGGAAGGTTTATCGGTGAAAACTCTTTGAGACGTTGCAAGTCCAACAGGTCTGTGAAATGAAAAATGAAGTGGGGTTATGGAAATTTTGGCAAAAACAAAAATGAGACAATTGAAAGGAGATTGATTAAAAGACTGGGTTGATTAATCCGAAGTGCATACCCTGATCATTGGTGCCAGTAACTCCAATCAGATAAGTTTTTATTCTTTCTCCAACAGTCATCCAAACTTGGATTTTTCTTTTCATTCTATAAATTGTCGAAATCAACGTATTTCGTTACTAATAATCTTACTTTTCTAAAAAGTTTTGAGATAAGTTTATTTCCAAACAAATAAGAAGGAATGTCAAGATATACTACCAAGATTCAAGGTTACAAAATACGGCCACGAAAGGTGGGAGATAAAAGATATGGGTGTAAGAAAGGTGAAATCGAAAGTGGATCAACATAGTCAGAAGGGACATATGATTACAGTTAAAAGGGTTTGAAGGAAAACATACAGAGGGGAATCCTATAGTCAAGGATCAATTACAAGAACAAAACAGTCTTGTCAACCATTCCAAGGCAATAAAGAGAGATGAGGAGAAGCCTCACCATCGGCAAGAATGCCCCAGTTAACCACCCTGCTTTAAACTGACGAAGTTTTCTTTGATTTAAAACAGGGGCAAATACAATATTTGTGTCAGGAAATACCTGGTAAAGAAAAGAAGAAGTCAGGCGTCCACCTGGATAATGAGGATGAGAAAAGAAGAAGTCAGACGTCCACCTGGAGAATGAGGATGAGAAAAGAAGAAGTCAGGCGTCCACCTGGAGAATGAGGAAGAGAATTAAAGAAGTCAGGCGTCCACCTGGAGAATGAGGATGAGAATTAAAAAAGTCAGGCGTCCGCCTGGAGAATGAGGATGAATAATCAAAGAAGTCAGGCGTCCACCTGGAGAATGAGGATGAAGAAAAGAAGAAGTCAGGCGTCCACCTGGATAATGAGGATGAGAAAAGAAGAAGTCAGGCATCCACCTGGAGAATGAGGATGAGAATTAAAAGAAGTCAGGCATCCACCTGGAGAATGAGGATGAAGAAAAAGAAGTCAGGCGTCCACCTGGAGAATGAGGATGAGAATTGAAGAAGTCAGGCGTCCACCTGGAGAATGAGGATGAAGAAGAAAAGAAGAAGTCAGGCGTCCACCTAGAGAATGAGGATGAGAATTAAAGAAGTCAGGCGTCCACCTGGAGAACGAGGACGAAGAAGTTAAAAATAAAGTCAGGCGTCCACCTGGAGAACGAGGATGAAGAATTAAAGAAGTCAGGCATCCACCTGGAGAATGAGGATGAGAATTGAAAAGTCAGGCGTCCACCTGGAGAATGAGGATGAAGAATTTAAAAAGAAGTCAGGCGTCCACCTGGAGAATAAGGATGAGAATTGAAGAAGTCAGGCGTCCACCTGGAAAATGAGGATAAAAATTAAAGAAATCAGGCGTCCGCCTGGAGAATGAGGATGAGAATTAAAGAAGTCAGGCGTCCACCTGGAGAACGAGGACGAAGAAGTTAAAAAGAAAGTCAGGCGTCCACCTGGAGAATGAGGATGAAGAAGTTAAAAAGAAGTCAGGCGTCCACCTGGAGAATGAGGATGAAGAAAGAAAAGAAGCAGTCAGGCACCCACCTGGAGAACGAGGGAATGCAATTGAAGTGTTGAAGTCAAAAGACCGTTCATATAAGAAAGGAGCACATTTAGAATCAATAAAACAGAGGAGTCCAACAGAATCCCCAGCAAGAAACAACAAGAGTCCCAAAAGGAAATACGGGACACAATGAAAAGGAATACGGAATAAGCCAAATGCCCAAGAGTCACCAAGATATCAAGACAACAAGAAACGCAAGGGCATGATCTAGATAAGATTTTTATAAGTCCTGTACCATAATCTAGTTTAGTTTTTTTTTGTATTACCTTTGAAGTAAGGTGTAATAAGGAGGTCAGCAAGCAGTAAAAACAACACGAAGCAGCAGTAACATCACAGTCCCACGGTAGTCCCAGCTACCAAAAACTTCCCGAACTACATTGACCTGATTCCTTTATAGCCAAGGATATGTAGAAACCTTTGAAGCAGAGGTTCGGTCAAATCTTTCAAAAAATGCTTCCCACGGAGTATTCGAATGGGCAAAAATCGCTCGTATCCGCTCACTTTATCTTTGCACGAAAACTCTTCGAGTTTCCGCACAAAGAGGGGCAGCTGTGAGCACGTGATTTTTGCCTTACGAAAACTACTCTAAAATAAATCAAAAAAAAAATAATAAATTTCTTTTACTGTGTAATTTTTGAATTTGCGTGGTGTTAAATACTTGTGTTATGTCCGTAAGTGTTAACATTGTCATAATAAAATGAAAAAATAAAATAAAATACATATTGCATGCATATAGGATTTAATTATGCATTTAAAAGATAATTTAAATAAAATCACAAAAAATATGCAATCGTTCTATTTTAAATATTCCACTGTGTGATTGATGTTTTGTCTATGTGTTAAATAATTGTTATAGAGTAATTAATATATTTTTGTGAAGTTAAAATTATTTTACAATTAAAATTAGAAATTTAAATTAGAAAAAATGAAAATATATATATATATATACAAAATCGGACCTGGATTAAAATCCAGGCCCAAAACATTTTAACCCCCACAGCCCAATCCTTTAGCCCAGGTCCGGTCCAAACCAGACGAACCAAAACGACAGCGTTTGGTCGTGGCTTCTCAGAAACCTTGGGATCGAATCCAACCAACGGTCAAGATCTCACCCCCTTTACCCGTAACCCGTAACCCGATCCAGTGACCCGACTCAGCCGACCTTGGCATTAAACCAAACGACATCGTTTGGTTTAATGAATTGATCCTGGCCCTTCATTCTATCTAATCCAACGGACAATATCAATCCACCCCACCCCTATATAAGTCCCAGGCCCCTACCCCGGCCCCAAACTAAACACCCCCCCTCCTACACTGTTCATCATCGTCCCCCAAACCCCCACTCCTAACCCTAGCCGCCCTATGATCCCACCGCCTGAAACCCGGCGGCATCAATGCCGCCGGTCACCACCTTAACAACCTAGAACCCCCTGAACATCCTCTATCCAGTTATGCTAGCCACTTGGCTCGAATCTGCTTGAAGGTTCTCGAATCTTCATTTGAAGATTCGAGCCGAGTTTAAATCTAAACCTAACAGCCCCAAATCGACACCATAGCTTCCCCTAGCCACCCTGAGTATGGATTTATTATTTGTTTGGCTCGAATTAGTTCCGAGCTTCTCGAATCTTCTTTTGAAGATTCGGACCAAACAAGAACAAACTCAAATCCGTTTTAAGCTGACACCAAATGACCCCTAGGCTACCCTTACCCTTGTATCATATTTGGTTCTCCTCGAATCTGACCAGAAATGGTTAAATCCCAAATCGAACTTTCAAGAACCCTAAAAATACCAAACTTTTGGATTCTGTTCAGATTGAGTAAAGATTGAGGTTTAATCGACCTTAGTCGAAGTATTTTCAGTGGAAAATACTTAGACTAAGGTCTGTTTGATTTCAAACAAAATCCGAAGCCGAGTTGAGTTCGAGTGTGATTAAAATTCAGAGGTACTTTTCTATTTCTGTTTGTGTATTCTGTATGTATTTTCGTTTGTTTAAAAACTTGTTAATTTTTCATATTTTGTTTTGATTAATTCTGTCATTACTGTCTCTTACCTATCTACTTGATCCGAATGTGAATTGTTTCTGTTGGTTGTGACTAATTACAATGTGTGTAATCGATTCGATTAAGTTCGTCGATTAGTTATATTACGAATTTTCATTTCTGAAAATGCTGACTGAAACAGTCTGCTTCTGTTGTTTTATACTGATTATGGACAAATGTTGTAAATAGTCAAATGATTAATACTCGTCAATTAAATCATGTTTGTTTGTAAATCAGTGAATTCAAATGTATGTTGTATATGTTGTTTTCTGAACAGGGCATTGTCAGTATATTGACAATGCTCCTGTGTATGTTTGATCTTAGTTCAATTTGAAGATCAGTTTGAATTATTATGCTGAACTCAATGTAATATTGTTGTAATGTCAAGTTTGAATTCAAGTTTACAAATGTTGATTGGATATAATTGTGTTAGGGGGTTACATTCTTAGTCAGGATTCAGTCCAAACTTTAGGATTGGTTTGTAGCTGTTGTAAATCAGATTAATAATCAGGCTTATACAGATTTTAAAATCTGTATTGTTAAGATGCTGAATTTAAGGCAGTAATACCAGTAGAAAACAGTAAATCTGGACATTTCTGGGATAAAACAATGAGGATAATATGTTAATAGCAATGTGCTGAAAGTGAAAAGTTAGTGGCTATTATTTAAAGTGATAATGGGAAACAAAGAGTAATGGGGCTGCTGAAAAAATAGGATAATTAGCACTTAGTTTTAAATTATTCAAAAGTAGTTTTAATGGAAAAACTTTCTGATTTTTAAAGGAGAAAAGGGTCCATCCAGCACTAAATTGTATAGGACCAGCCCTGTATAAATACAGGGAGCTGGACAAACTTTAGAGAGCAGATTTTGGAAGAAGAAAAATCTGATTTAGGAGACAGAGAATAGAATTTAGGAGACTTTAAGAGTTTTCAGAGAGAGAGAGAGACATACAGAGAAGAAATATAAAATTTGAGAAAGGAAAATCAAGCAGAAATAGAAATCTGAAAAAGGAAGATAGAAAGAAAGGAAAACAGAAATATTAAACAGAATTCTACATCAGAAGTTAGTATTGAAGCTGATTCTGTGTTTTGAAATTGAAAGCTTTTTCAGTCTACTTTGTTTTAAGTCTCAAAAATCAGAAATATTACTCTTTGTATTAAATCTGTCCGGATTTGTTCGATATCATTGTTCAGTTAAAAATCTGAAATTTCTTAAAAGTACCGTCACTGTGCATTTGGGTTCCTCGGGTCTTATATTTGCTCAAATCTGTGGGAATACTGGTATTTTGCTGTTTTTGTTACTGCTGCAACTGCTGAAACTTACTTCTTCTACCTCCATTTCCAGGTACATATCCTTTTAAATTCTATGTTGGAAAGAGATTCAGTATGACAGATAAATGAAGCTTGAATTGTAATAATATCTTTATTCATTTAAGCTCTTTAATTAAAAATTCAGTTTTGTTTCTGGATCAAATAAGTAGTATATGTTGATAGGATGACTGTAAGTTAAATATCCTTTATTGAAGACTGTATAAGTGTTGTAACAAGGTTAATTTTCTAAATTTTCATTAAAGTATAGTTGTGATTAAGATTGTCAAGGTAGGAAACATGGCGTAAAGTGGGCCATTATTTAAATTTTATGGTGTTGTTAGCTAAGTAAAGAGTAATGTAGAAATATCAAGAAAACTACATTACTAACTCTTGTTGTTAAATAAGGTTAAGATGGTATTGATGGTATATTTTTATAAAGATAATAGATGTGTGTATAAACGTTGGTGAAAGATGATATGATATAGCTTGTTACGATGTTAAAACGTTATGAATGTTTACGACATACAGTTAGGTTGCATGTAAGGTAATTTTATTGAATTAACTTGTATAATAACTCCTTTCCTATAAACTCGATGCCTATCTACCTTCATAAAATAAATTGACCAAATAATTAGGCCTATTAGATTAAAAGCGAGTATATGAGAATGAAACGAGATGTATAAGCACCAATTGCAACACTTTATATCAATGGTAATTAGAAATAGAATTTGTTAGTTTCATATACAATTCATTCTTTGGCATACATATATATGTTGTATTTGCTAAAAATCAAATTTTTATCCTTTCACTGTGAATTTGAATAGTCTTGGGATGAACATAATTAATACTCGGAAATTATAGTCAACGGGCAATATTTAAAAATTGTGAATTTCTTTTAAAAGAATTTAAAGACATCCCTTGAATATGAATTTCTCAGTATTTTCATATAAAATGTGTAGATACAACAAACAATTTGTGAAAAAATCCCTAATATCATTACAAATATTTTGCGCAATTAGGGATACGTTCGCGTACCCTGATTATATTTTTAAAAGAAAAATTCGGATTATGCGTACGCGCAAGTTCGAGCGAATATTTAATAAAAGGATTTTTTCAAAGGCGTTAAATTAATTTCATAAAAACCCGCGATGTGCGGTTCAATATTTAAGAAAAACAAATATTCTTGATTCAACACAATTTTGAAAAAAATGATTGCTTAATAAATATATTATCAAAAGTTATTGTGTACACGTACGCGTGACACAATTTCGCATTTTTAAATTTATAACACGAATATACGTACGCGTAATTCGATTCAAAGAAGGGTCCTTAATCACAATAAGTAAAAGTGGTAGAAAAATCACGTAACAAAAAGTATTTAATAAAAATCAAGATAATTAAGCCAATAATAAAAACAGTTAAGCGACCGTGCTAGAACCACAGAATTCGGAAATGCCTAACACCTTCTTCCGGATTAACAGAATTCCTTACTCAGGATTTCTGGTTCGCAGAATAATAAACAGAGTCATATTCTCCTCGATTCAGGGATTAAAATTGGTGACTTGGGACGCCTTAAAATTCCCAGGTGGCGACTCTGAAACAAATAAACAAATCCCGTTTCGACTGTCCTTCAATTGGAGAAAACTCCCCACGTGCCCCGCGGGCGCGGAAAAAGGAGGTGCGACAGTCCTCAACCCCGATCTTCGATTGATAATAATTATGCATATTTGCTCAAGTTATAGCTGGATACTCGATCAAATTTTGCTTCATTTATCGTGATGCTATCGAACTTTGCTCGTTCAACCCCTGTGTGAAAGCTTGAACGGCCCAATCATCTATGACCGGTGGTAACTCCATTCGCTCTATTTAAAATCGGGACACGAACTCCCTCAGTATTTCGTTATCCTTTTGTCTTATCTTGAAAACGTCCGATTTTCTTGTTGAAACTTTTATGGCCCCGACGTGCACCTTCACAAAAGAATCAGCTAACATGGCGAATGAATCGATGGAACTCGGTGGCAAGTTGTGATACCAAATCATTGCTCCCTTTGATAGAGATTCCCCAATCTTTTCAACAAAATAGACTCGATCTCATCGTTTTCTAAGTCATTTCCCTTTATCCTGCACGTGTACATAGTGATATGTTCATTAGGATCGGTGGTCCCGTTGTATTTAGGTATATCTAGCATACAAAACTTCTTTGGAATGGACTTCGGGGCCGCACTTTGTGGAAAAGACTTCTGCACGAACTTTTTTGAATCCAAACCCTTTAAGATCGAGGGTGCCTCCGATATCTGATTAACTCGGGAATTGTAAATTTCCACCTTTTCGTCATTATCTTTGATCTTCTTTTCTCCCGACTCGATTCTTTTAGTGAGCTCCTCGATCATTCTCATAATTATAGGATTAGTCCCTGATCCGTTACCGCTCGTCCTTTCCGGTACTGGCTCGGTATGGCGAGTGACTTCCGGCTAGACCACACTCGGATTTTTATGTTGACTCTAAAGCTGAGAAATAGCGGCCTGCTGAGCCTGTAGCATCTCAAATATTACTTGGAGACTAACTCCCCCGTCTCCTACACCCTGTGTTCCTTGTCCATCAGATCTGCCTTCCCTGCGTACTTTCCTCCGGGATATGCGCCTAAGTACGCGTTCAAAGCAATATGTGAACTAACATCAACTGGATCGACAACCGGCACTTCCCTAGGGTTAATTGGTGGTACACTGGCTCTTAGATCAACTACATTATCATTTTTCCCGTGAAATCCAAGACCATCATCGCCATGTACGGGTGCGTTTTGTGAGTTTGACATGTTTTAACCTGAGAACAAAAATTCTTAACAAGAACAAGTGTGAAAATAACGTATATTATCAGAATCAGTACTGAAAC
This sequence comes from Nicotiana tabacum, assembly GCF_000715075.1. NCBI lineage: Eukaryota > Viridiplantae > Streptophyta > Magnoliopsida > Solanales > Solanaceae > Nicotiana > Nicotiana tabacum. Next base: position 123,659,673 of record NC_134086.1, on the reverse strand, counting down.
AACCACTATTATCCTTAGACCCACTGTGAGCACCAAACTGTTTACCCTAAAATCCGAGTAACAATTAAACTTGTATTGTGATTTTAAAGATATATGACTTAATCCAATACTAATTAATAAGCAAAGAATCAAAGGTATAAATTAAAAAGTAGAGCAAGTCAAACCAGTATGTAAACAAGTCTCGACCTCGAGCTAAGGCAACTTCGAGGTGGGTTAGTAAGAACAATAAAATAATAAAGTAATTATGATCAACAGTAAGCAAGAAAGTGATGTTTGTATATTTTCTTCTCGATGATTCATCTGTTACAAATAATTGGGATCCCTTTATATAGCAGGGGAATCCTAAATAAGATACACTTTTAATTGTAGTATGGAATCTTATTATACAGCTGTCTAACCGCCTAGTACAAATCCGTTCCGAAATTCACGCCGTGATCTTAGGGCCACAACAGGATCTGTTATGAAACCGTAATGGTATTATCTCGAGGTTGGTCATACTTGGCCTCGGTGTTCATCAAGTACTTCGAACTTTGAGTCTTGTACTCTGCCATCGGGCTCGAGCCCGGTCTATCTCGAACTTGTTCTCGGAGCGACCCCTCGAGCCTACGAAATCGGGCATACCTGATTTCGACCGTATACAATATGACCTCAATTGTATTATCTTTGTGAACTGAAAATATCTTGACGTGTTTGGGGATATGATTTCTGAAATTTAGGGGTCGCTTGGTAGGAGGTATTAGAAAAAGTAATGCAAGCATTAGCTCTATCCATTACTAATACTTTGTTTGGTACATTTTTTAAACATGTGTATAACTAATACTTGTATTAGTTAAACATCATACTTGGTATTATCCTATGTATAAGTAATTCATAGAAAACCATGGCATTAGTAATACCAAGGCTATTAATGCATGTATTAGTATGATTAAAGACAAAATTATTCTTATAGTCCCTTAAAGCTAGAGAATATGAAGGATATTTTTGTAAACAATTATTTTTCTTAAAACTATGCAATACATTATAATTTTAATACACCACACCAAACAGTAAATAAAAAATAATATATGTATAACTAATACTTGCATTACTAATTTATGCATTACTAATTCATGCATTGCTAATACACCTTATTTTGCACTATTCTTGTACCCTACCAAACCACCCCTTACTGTTTCTTCTTTCCATGTTATTCCTTTGTTAAATCTGTCCGAAACATTCCATTCATCTTACCCGTGGTTTGAAAATCTCCCTTGGGATTACAGACATTTCATTGATTTGCATGTACAATGCATTCTTCTGACACTTTTTAACCTGTGATATATAGTGATGTTGATCTAGTGGGGTGAGAGGTTTTGTCACTTCAGACTACGGGATTTAATTGTTTTTGTATTTCAAACAGGGGGTGTTTGTATCTATACCCAATTTTGGAATCATAATTAAAGTTATATTCATTTTGCAAAAGAATTTGTAAGCCTACCCACTTTACGATCAACTTCAGACTTATCGAGTCTAAAGTTAAAAAAAATTAATCTGAAGTGAAATGCACTTAAGGCCAATTAAGTCTAAAGTAAGATGCACCTAAGGCCAAATAGGTCTGAAATGCAATAAATATTTTCATGCACTTAATGTTAGAGAGGTTTGAAGTGAAAAAATTACACTTCAAGTACACTTAAGTCAAATAGGTCTGAAGTGCAACCAATAGTTTCATGCACTTAAGGTTAAAAAGTCTAAAGTGAAAAAATTACACTTCAGATGCACTTAAAGCCAAATAGGTCTGAAGTGCAACCAATAGTTTCATGCACTTATGGCCAAAAAGTTTGAAGTGAAAAAATTGCACTTCAGATGCACTTAAAGCCAAATAGGTCTGAAGTGCAACCAATAGTTTCATGCACTTAAGGCCAAAAAGTTTTAAGTAAAAAAATTACACTTCTTAAGGCCAAATAGGTTTGAAGTGCAACCAATGGTTTCATGCACTTAAGGCCAATAAGTTTAAAGTGAAAAAATTGCACTTCAGATGCACTTAAGGCCAATAAGTTTAAAGTGAAAAAATTGCACTTCAGATGCACTTAAGGCCAAATAGATTTGAAGTGCAACCAACGTTTTCATGCACTTAAGGCAAATAGGCCCTGAAGTGCAAATTGCTCAGAAATAGAAATTTGTTCTTCGAATTTTAATAATTCATTATACGATTTAACACCTAACTCTTCTCCGAATGAGCTCAAATTTAAAATATAACATCCAAATATCATCAAGAACAAACCCCAATCATCAATTATCGAAACAACAATAAATCTAACGAACTCATTTTGCAATTAACAAAAAGAAGCCCTAAGCAATAGTAAAAAATAAAGTGTCACAACAGCTCACCACTATAAAATATCATAAACTACCTTAAAATATGTTCACAAACATCATATAAAATCACTGGCACCCGAAGAAGATGAAAAAGAAGAAAAAGCCTAAAATTGTTTAAACTTTGGTACTTGTTAAAAAAAATTAAAAAGTAGATAAAAATTATATGTGGATGATGATCAAGTGTCTCGTACAATTTTTACCATTATAATGTACTAGTTCTTTTGCTACTTTTCTCTTAGGGTGATCCGGTGTTAAGACTATGAAAGAAGCAAAAAAATGTGAGAATCCAAATTCCAAAGCATAGTTATTGATGGATGGATGGGACAGTAGGAATTGATATTTTGGTCTTAAATGACTCCGAGAAAGAAAAAGAGAAATGTGGAAAGTGAAGCTTCCACAAGGGATCAAACACTACTAAATTTGCCGACTTGGGTGCCTGATTTGGCTCTTGTATTGCAAACGTAAAGGATTTAGCCATAGTCATGGGTTTATTATTATTATTATTATCTTGAAGAAAGCACCACTATTGCCACTTACTGCTTTGATGATGATTGTGACTATACTTTGTTCACATTCCCATATTTTTTTTCTTCATTAAAAAAATAAGGGGGACAAACGAGTGAGTCGGATCAAATATATAGCGGATTGAAAACGAATAATGCAAAAATGAATATTATGAATAACAACCTTTTTATCCATTTTGTCACGACATTAATCATCACAAGGTTCATGGATCTAAGTAAAAAAAGTCTATTGAAATATCCTAACTACCAAAACCACCGTAGTTAGACTACCAAATCGGACACGTATTGTTGGTTTATCTTTTTCCTCTTCTTTGTTTGGTCTCCTCTTTCACGTGTTAAGCATAAAAAATAAAAAATAATTAGAGCAGTCGAATGAAAGATAGACTGATGCCAGCAGTAAGACAAGCAACATACGCCACATGTTACAAGGAGAAACCATAGTAGTATAATAATGGAAATTATTAGTATATCCAATTAAAATAACAGAATGGAAGTTAACATTATAATCCAAGCGAATTACAGCCAATGTAATGAAGACATTGAAATACGATACGTGGCTTCATCAACACTCTATCAATAATTTCTCTATTGAAAACACACAAGAGAGAAATAACAAAAAGAAAAAGAAAAACAAATAAAGGATCAACTTAGAAGAAACACACCACCAGAACTATCCAAGAATTAATTAAACAGCAGCTAGATACTCGATTAGCGGAAATGAAGAGACTTGATAATGGCCTAAATTCACATATCCACCTGTCAACAAAAAGTAAAAAAAAAAAGAAGAAAGAATTAAATACAGTTCCTATATTTTATGAATATCGAAATACCGTTTCCTCAAATTGAGGGAATATTCAAGCTTTTGGATAAGTATTAATTAGTTGAATCATCCTCCAAACAAAAAGAAAAAGTTTTGAGAAAAGAATTACCATAGGGAATTAAGGAAGATAATTGAATCACTTGGTTAGGACACAAACAGCATAGACAATACCAGGCAGCCATCCAAATAGAGTCAGCAAAACACAGATCCAGAACTCCACCTATTTTCCCCACACACAAATATACACACAGTTTCAGTAACGCTTACAAGTAACTGCAAAATTCTCAGACTCTATAGGAAATTGATCTGCACCTTTTCTATACAATTTTCCATATATTTTTTTTAATATCGAAACTAGTAACATGCGTCCTATATATACCCATAAAATTACATCTTTAACTTACCTACCCCTTAGGTCTGGCCATAAATCCGGATATCATGTACACTAATATTTATATTTATTAAGAGGAGAAGAAAAGGAGGAGGGTTACCTGGCAGCCAAACTTAAGGAAAACACCAAGGGGAGGCAAGATGATTGCCAAAAGAATGTCTACGCATGTCATTGTGCTGTCTCCCATTTTTTTCTTCTGTTTCTTAACAACTTCTGATAAAATCAAATGCTAATTAAACACCAGATTTAGGAGTGTCACAGGTTTCGAAAATCAGGAGGAAGTGGTTCCCTATATATAGGCTGAGAATTAGGCCTACGTGACTCTCTGTTGGAGGCTAATTTCGTACTTTCACTTAGAGGATTCCTTAATCGCGTTTGCTTCATCGATTACCTTACACATAATGTGGTGTTGGCTTTTTTCTTTTCTTTTTTTTCTTTTTCTTTTTTTGGGTGGGAGGAATTAGAGTGAATCTGATTTGTACAGCTCATCCTCATTTTGGTGGGACCACATGGAACCGATCTGTCATGGTAGGTCCCATCCGTGGAGTGTTCCCACCATCTCCGTGTACAATTATTTCTAACCCGCAACCAGAAATTATTTATATTCAGTAGTCAAAAAGTATATAAAATTAGTATAATTTTTGTATATAACATACAGAATATATATATATAGTTTTTTTTTTTTTGGATAAAATGGCTATACATTTTCATTTTCCCTCCTTATACCGAGTACGTATTCGCTCCAAGTTTATTGATGAGTTCCAAATGAATTGAGAAATTAGGTTTGGTCTAAATTAAGAATGATGAGTTCCAAGTTTATTTCAATATTCATATTAGGAAAAAGGTAAAAGTTGGTGGTGACGACGTAACTGAATAACAATTTAATGACATAAAAAATGGGACTACATCCCCTTAAGATTGCGGGTTTAAAATTTAAATTTGAAACTTCTAATGATTCACTCGTTTGAAGGCCCTTTGGTAGTATTTACTTTGGTGAACTAACATGTTCAAAACTAGAAAATAACTTATCTCTTTCGCTGCCATTTATTCGCTTATTTATATTTGTATCGCATAAACTTTTCGCGTCATCTTTTAATCTGGCAGTATTTTTCCAAATATACCAAAATTCATGTTCACCTGGAAAATTGTCTCCTGGCCAGTCTCTTTCTCATAAACATTTCTGTTATATCAATCACTCTAAATCGTTTCTTCTACTTTGCTTCCCAAAGAAAGGAAGAAAATTATCTAGCTATATTTGACAATATTCAGATCTTAGAAACTAAATCTTTACCTATTCATTTTGAGGAATCTTCTTTCGTAATATAGATTAACACTAAACTACTCTTCCGGTATGGAAAAATACCTAGATCTTCAGGACGTCGAAATGCATTTTATTCTATTGGAAAATAAATGATGATGAAATATATATTCTTTATTTTCGAATGATGAAATACGTACATACTTGCTAGCTAAGAGAAATTTTGTATCTCTCTCCCTATCTCTTGGTGAAGTGTTGAGTGTATTGCTTGAAAATAAAAAGTTCTCCACATGGTCAACTAGCTGTAAGAACCAAATTGTCGAAAGTTTGAAAGCAAAGCCTAATGGAAAAGCAACTCATTCGGATCAGTATAGAAAAAGGCTGATGGAAAGAAGAAAAGCTAGAATAAAGATGATTTTTGTTTGTTTTACCTTTTATTTTTCTTCTGTGTTTGTTTTTCCATGACGCTTTCAATATAGCTTCCTTCATAAGATAGTTTTTATTAGACATTTTTCATGAAATGTTTGGTGTGTAAAAGATTCTAAGTGAAACTAAAGGGTGTAAAAGGAATTCGGCTACAATCTCATAAACTAAACTGTGTATTAAGCCTAATTCAAAGCTAGAATCATATCATATACGACTATGAACACAAATTCAAATTTCACTAGAACTGTGAACATGAGATTTATTCAGCATGTAACTCAACTTTTCCATTAGATTAACGCATGAAACATTATAAAGTATCCAATTGTGTAGGGTTAAATAAGTTTGTAATCTTATCTTCTTTTTTCGTCTAACATCAAGTTGAATTAGGAGGAATAGAAGGTCATGATGAGATCGTTTGAACTCAAACCCCGTTGTGTACATACAACAATTGATACGTTCAAAATACCTAACTCTGATTTCCTTTTTGTCTTTTCCACCATAAGTAGGATTTTTCTCGACATCTTCCTCATAATCGAATATTTATTTTCAATTAAAATCTAATCGCGTGCATGTGTTTCATTTTTTTGGTCATACCGTGTGATAATATTGCCCTCTTTCTCCGTTTCCGTTTCGGCACATTATTGAATGATAGCGATTTTCAAACGGTGTCAAATTTTTCTTGTCCAGAAACGTAAATAAATATACAAAAGATTATGACAAAGAAAGAAAAGGAGGTGAATAGGGGTGTCAATGGTTCGGTTCGGCCGGCTATTTTATAAAATTTACACCGTATTAATTTTTCGGTTATTTTATTATGTATAATCAAAATTTAACTTTTCGTAGCCGTCCCAATCATGTCGGTTTCTCTTCGATAAAAGTTACTAGTAGAAGTAGAATGCAATAACCTACGTCCTTTTATAGGACTTCCCAAAACTCTTTAGATATTTTTGTTGTTTAAAGGGTGAGGAATAAAGAGAACATGAAAGATGACCAGAGTATATATCCATCAACTATTCTATAGAAGTGTAAAAGAAACTAAGCAAAGACGAAAGAAAATATAAATCACACGAATGGAAAGATATTAACCAAGCTGGAACTCAAGAATAAAATCTATTGAAGATTAAATATTCAAAAAGATAAATCTAAATATACGAAAGAAAATGTATTCAATACATTATAGTTTGCTACTCATAATCAGTAGAATATCTTATGTCTTGCTAGTGAATATGCTGAAAATAATTTAATTTCAATAGGAGTAGCATAATAGGTTTGAGAATTATGATTTTGAATTTAATTACTTGTTAGCTTGTAACCGTTTCCATAATTCGAAGGTCCAGGAAAAAATTTAATGCTTTATTATTTTTAAACTTAATATATAAATATATTTTTCACATATAATTTATTCGGTTTATTTTTATAAAATAAAAAATCTACCCTTATTATCGGTATGATTATAGATTTATATTAAAATCTACTACTTTATTAAAAAAAACCTAAAAATTAATTTTTAATCGATTTTTAAATATTCATTGACACTCCAAAAATGAGAGCGTGGTATAAAAGAAAAGGAAAGAATGGTATTGATATTAGTTGGGGGCACGTGGCAGGTTATTTAGTTAACGCCTGTGGATATAGTAGCCGTCCACCCCACGTGTGGGAGAATCTCATTCCCTCTGGATCATCCCACGTGTGCCAGATAATGCACCCATGTTTGCTTCCTCTGTGCCAGATAATTTCCAGAATCTTCTTCTTAATTTGCTAAATAGAATGTTAGGTTCCCAAAAACCCGGTCTAGCTGGATCCTGATTTCTCCTTTTTAGCTTCGCCCATGTCTTATCTTAAATCACAAAAGTTCAACATCATTTTCCTTAATGAATGGAATAAAAAGGAGCAGCTCAAGAAGATTGGGGCTAAAGCCAAATTATAACAAGAGCTCTCAAAAATCAAATTTTTTAAAAAAGATTATCATTCTAGCTTTTGTAGATGCAAAAGTCATTAAAGATTCCTTTTCCGTTAATAAGCAATATAGAACTTTAAAAAAGAATCAACATTAATAGCAATTTTGTTTCCATAATCTACGGATCTCAATATGCACATTCAAAGTTGCTAATTATTTTTCTCTATATTTTTAGGGAAAAGAAAAATAAATCAAACCTCTTAATGGTCTATTGGCAACATCAATATACATACATTTTGATGCTAAACTTTTGCTAACTGAACCAGGTGCAATCAGTATATTATACCAAATAGTCATACCCAATTAAAACTCAAAAATTTCAAGATCATATGTTAAACAAATAGCTTTATTTTTAATTTTTTGATCCTAACAAGCTTCTACTATTTTCAATAAAATATCATGTATTTGTGGAGTTTGAAATCTTATGCTTTAATACTTTTGATAAGATGTTCCGACATGTTTGAGACAATGATTTAAGACTTAGGTTAGATATACTATTTTGTAACATATTTCATCGCTTATTAGAAGAAGAAAAATAGTAGTGGATATATATGTTGTGCTATTCTAAAAATTTATATAGCTCTTGTACAAGAATTAACCATGTCGGATAATACCAATTTAAATTATAACAGTTTTTATTGTTGTATATATGCATATGTTATTTATATAGTGGGCCCGCAAAATTTTTGGGGCCTAAAGCACTTGCTTTAGCTGCTTTAGGCTTCAGCGCCCCTGGGACTAAAGATGTCAGGGGCAAATACAGCTTAGTAAATGTGTGTATTCACATGAACTCAGTAGATATTACACATACTTTATATGTGTATTAAAAATCCCTCAAATATTCATAAATATTTGACTGTGAATCCAATTACTTATATATATTTATTTGAGGTCGTTGTATGAATCCATAAACTTCAGATCCTGAATCCGCTAAAGTGCCTTGGGACTTTGCGAATGGACGAGAAAGCCCGGGCCTTTAATTTTGCATTTACAAAGGAGGCTTATCTCCTTGGGATTAACTTGAACAAACTGTCAAATGTACATAATACTAACATACTATGAGATATAGGCCAGGGTGTGGTGTCTGAATACAACATGGCAATGTGGGTCTAGCTAGGTTTTATCCGTTGGCTACGGCGTAACAATGGCAGTGTCCTTCACTTCCACCATGTGTAACGTACGTAACATTATGGGACTATAACTCACAAACATCCAAAACAAATAGTCAACTTTAACTTATATATTCATGGGAGTTGCAGCTAATTTAGTAGATTCAGATGAATGTTTCTTGCCTTGTAAGATGATCTTTAGGTGCTGTCTCGTCCTTAAATGATCCAATGAAACTCACCGACTCAAACATCCAAAAGAACAAATTGAAGTCAACTCTAGCTTCATAGTGATGGAATATATACCACAGCGGAAGCAATAACAGAATCTTATTCACGTGTAATCTAAACAATTAGCATGTATGGAGATTTTAGGATTACCTCTTGAAGCGTAAACACAACAAATCTAGGTCGTTCTCCAGTTCCTCAGTTGAAAACACACTAGCAGATTTCCACAGTCTTCTACTGTGTTACCCAAACAATAACCAAAAAAAAGAATTTTGGGTGGGCAAAATTCTAGTAGAAACCGCAGTCAGAATCATGTCATAAACGTCCAGCCCTTATATCCATATATATAGCTGCGTTTTTTAGGTCAAAACCGTTTTCAAAACCTGTTAGGTTTCCTTCTCCCACTAAGGGACGGTTTCCACATTTTCTTTCCCACTAAGTAACAGTTTCCACTATTTTCTATTATTTAGGCACAGTAGGGACCACAGAATTTAATTAACAAGGCTTCCTATTATGATATTAATTTCGAAATTCTGAAACTAATTTCCATCATAATAAATTACGAATTATTCCACTAAAAATTCGTAATTGCACTCCTTAGTTCAATTTCGAAATTCTTCCATAAAACCTTATTTAACTCCCCATGTTAAGATTCAGATACTAATCAATCAAATTAAATTACTGACTATTTAATTTATTGATTACTTCCTTTAGACTTACACTTAACTTATTTCATGTGTCGGATACAAAATCCACCGGCCGGGTTTACACATGAAAACTTATAAGCTTTCATAAAGGAGTATCATCAATCTCAAAATTGAGACATGGATTCCATCAACTAATTATTACTTCGCCAATGTATATCATTGTCATCCAATTTACCAGGCTTATTGACTCGCGAAAGAATCTCGTCTTTTAATAAATCAAAACAACAAGTGACATACACACCTAATAATAATTATATCAGGATTAAGAGTATAAGTACATTAAATGGACTAGAGAAATTATTTTATAAAGTCAGTATAAAATACTCATCTCTACTTGATCCGTTCAATACATACAAAATGTACTAGCACAAGAAGTTGGAATTAAACCATCCCCATAATCAAGATAAATTATACTTAATCTTGTGCTACAATCATTCCGATGATTTGTCCAATTCCATCATTAGATTGTGAACATTAACTTTTATGTCTTACAAGAACCGATGATTTAATCTTCCGTGTATAAGCTAAACTCTATACACTAAATCATCTACTATGTAAGCAATGGACGCACAAACCAACACATGATCTATTTAAAATGAAACTTTATTGAATTTAAACAAGTAAATAAATAATTGTTCATAAAGAATACTATAACAATACGCATGGCTTATAGTATATTCTAACACATAGAAGTAGCAAATATAATTTAGCATATGCATCAGCAGAGGCGGATATAATTTAAAATTTATGAATTCTTACGGCAATCTCAATCTCAAGTTAATATACAAGAATAATTAAATTTACGATCAAATAATACTTAATAAATATAAAAGGTATAAACAAAAATTACTCGGTTCACGTGAATTTATGAACGCACTCTGATCCGCTCCTATATGCATGATGCTGTTTCTGTATTGGGAAAAAACTGAGTTTATATTAAAGATGATGTGGCATGACACGTGGATTAGTTAAATGGTCAAAACGCAGCAATTGACTAAGAGACACGGATGGAGACAGCCACGGGAAGAAGAATTTAAATAGGCACGAGACAACGTATAGATACGAGTCTCGTACCAATTTAAATTATTTACAGCCAACGGATTAGAAGGCATTGAAGGCAAAGATCTGATGACAGAAAGGAGTCCAAATTCATTATTAAATACTTGATACGTTACAAAATTGGTATTTAATAGGAATGATTGTATAACGGCTTATTTAATGTCATTTATTACTCATGATTATATCATTAAAGCTGAGGCTTCATTCCTTTACCTAGAATTATCTATAAAAGGAAGAAGTATCATCATTTGTAAGGACACAGAATACTATTGAGAATTTATTGAAATACACATCATTTTATTTTATTCTCAAAAGGATTATCAGTAACCCAAATTTCTTTTTAGCTTTGACCAAAGACACAGATATTTGGCTAAACAGTTTCTTGTAAGAGTATTATGGGGGCTGCTCGGCCTTTAATAATCCGATCATCACCGACGTTAGCTTGTTGCCGACCATTTTCCCCATCTCCATGTGTGCATATTAATTTTCAGTCATTACCGGGAAGTAAGTCAGTCATTTAGATAGCGCCACAGCGGTGCTATATAATAGTCTTTTAAACTGATTCTCTTTGAAACCTGGAAAAATATACTATTGATAATTAAGGAATTAATTTTTGTGTCTTAGTTTGGTAATTCTCCCGACTAATTGTATGCAGTTTGCAATCCAAACAAGGGAAGTTTATGGGTTAAAAAACAAGGTTACAATTCGAACTGCCATGTCATTACTTCCATTCCAATAGCCACCTGAAATTAGAAAGAAATATTTGTTTAGTGTTCCTCTCTTTTCCAGATAACTCTGTAACAAAGAAATCAAGATTCAAGATACAGATGAATTATGTCGGTAAACTGTGATCGCATGTATCAATTGATGTAAATGTCTAATTTTTACCTTGTTTATATATATATATATATTGATCGCATGTATCAATTGATGAATTATCGCGTGTGTGTGATTGCTCTTATTTGTGTATGTAAAGGTTTTAAGAGTTGATTAATGATTTGATAAATGGGATGGGGATTGGACTAGTATATTCTAATTAAAATTGAGCCAAAACTGGCCCAAAAATTTGAGCCCATTTCGGCCATACCCGGTCCATGAAGTGGTTGGCCAAGAAAGAGCTGCAAAACGACGTAGTTTTGTCATGAAACTACGTCGTTTTGTCATGAAACTACGTCGTTTTGATTAAGTATTCAAGATCAAACCTCAGCCTTCCATGATCTTTGATCCAATGGCCCTCCTTTGTGCCCCTTTGAGATATAAAATCCTTCTAATATCCGATTTCTTTTGTCATTTCTCTAAGAACCAAAACCCTAGAGACCCCTCTCTCTTCTCAAGCCGCCGCCGGTGGTGCTCCAAACATCACCAAAATTTCACCCCCTCTTCGTCTCTTCCTCCTTTCCATGAATCCAAGCTCATATCCTCCGAATCCCAACCAAATTCCACGAATCTAGCCTAAATAAAAACCCTAGTCGCCACTTTTTGACAAATTCGTGGAGATTGAGCCACCCGTTCCACCTAATTATTACATACATAGATAGAGCTCGGTGGGGGCAAGGTAAAAATATAAAAAGCATATAAATATTAATTTGTCCAATATTAATTCAAACCAAATTTTAAGTCACTTAAGCGACCGTGCTAGAACCACGGGACTCGGGGAATGCCTTGCATCTCTCCACGATCAACAGAATTCCTTGCTCGAACTTTATTTTCGCGGACCGATAAAAATAGAGTCAACTTTCCTTTGACTAGGGATTTAAATAAAAGGTGATTTGGAACACTGAAAATCAATTCCAAGTGGCGACTCTGAATAATAAAATAATCCCTATTTCAAAATTGTCACTTTAATTGGAAAAACCCTTTAACTCGCAATCCTTAACACATATCATTCTTTTTGCGGGGGTAGAAAAGGGGTGTGACAGCTCTGGCGACTCTGCTGGGGACTAACCAGAATTCGAGTTTGTACATGTTGATATTTTTTTGGCTTTATTAATTTTGTATATGTTGTGATTTATTTGTGCAATGTGCTACCTGTTCGATTTTTACCGTTTTGATATTGTTGAACTGCATTTATAAATTATTTTCTCATGCACCCCCTCTGAGTCGTCTTGAAATTAAAAATTGGGCATTTGCTTGACATAGCTCGCTTTCTTTGAGATAGCCGAGGTGTTTGTCACCCGGTGAAGGATTTTAGTCACACCTATTATATTTTAGGCGGGGAGCACCACCAGCTAAGCCGGAAAGCAATGCTACCGGTACGCTGACCCTCCTCGGCTCGAGTTGTCCGCTCGAGTAAGCCAATCTAGATACCGTCTCCACCAGGATTTAAACCTAGAAGAACAAACCTCATGCCGGATATCTCTAGTACGTTCGCTTTATGTGCATCATGTGCATTTGACTTAGCGAAACTCGGCACAGGGACCGGGTCCGTATAAGACAGATATCCTTTTTGAGACCATCATGTTCACATATGTGTTACTTGATACATCATTTGGAAGACTTACTTGCATTGTCGACCGACTTGAAAAAATTAGTGTAATTATTAAAAAATAAAAAAGAAGAGAATCATTCTCCTAGTTTAGTGCAAATAAACCTTTTAAAAAAAAAGAAATTTTGTAGTAGTTTGGTGTGAGTTGTAAAGATTAATTTTCAAAAAAAGAAGAAGGGAAAAGTACCTAATTTTACCAAACTACGCAGGTTTGATTCTCACTAGATGTGAGATACGTAGGCAACCTCCATCGGGTTCAGCCCACATTTTTCAAAAAGGGGGAGCATAAAATTCCGCATGTGCATAAAATTTTCAAAGAAAAAAGCCTATTTTGGTCACCGTTTTACTGTCTTGCCCTCATGTTCCGGCTGTTTTGCCAAGACAACCTTAAAATCTTCCTGGGAAGTGCTGAAGGGCTATTTTTTGTAAAAATAGTTACATTATCCATATTTATTCACCTTTTACCATTTTGCCCTTACGTCTAGCCATTTTTGGCGAAGCAGCTTTAAACCTTTCCGGAAGTATTGAAAGGTTATTTTAGTAAAAGTAGCCATTTTTATCTAGTTTTGTCTGGTTATATTTGCCGAGACAGCTTTTGAACCCCTCTCGGAGTAGCAAATGGTCATTTTCGTAAAAATAGTTTTTATTTATTATTTTGTCTATTTTTATCATTTTGTTCCTGTGTTTGGCTGTTTTTGCCGAGACATCCTTTATGCCTTCTATGAAAGTATCAAAGGGCTGTCTTTGTAATAATAGCCATTTTTTTCGCTTTTATCATTTCAACTTTTGTGTCCAGTAATTTCAAAATATATATTGTAAAAAAAAGATCGAGTACTAAATTAGCCAAAATATAAAATAAAATAATGAATGATCATAATTTTCATATAGTTTAGGCAAGTTCTAACCCTTTTTATCTTATTCTTAGGATCACCATGAGTTCTCCACAAAGAAGCAGTCAGAAAAGGGTAAGGGATGAGACACCTCATATGTTCTTGATCAGAGATAAGACCCCGAGTAGTCTCTGTAATTGGTGGGCTAGTTTTGCTACATGGGAACGAAATCGAGTATTTAAGCACCTCAAGTTCCTCACAAACATCATGGGAATTAAGCCTAACAGAGATTTAATCGAGGCTCTAGTGGGTTTTTGAGACCTCGCGAACAATGTCTTCAGGTTCAAAGATTGTGAAATGACACCCACATTGGAAGAATTAGGTGGGTTCACCGGATTGGGGAGAGACCTTCGTGGGAAAAAGCTTGCTGCTCCGAGAAAAGTTGGTGTGAACAACTTTTTAAAGAAATTATGCCTCCGTCGAATTCTAATGGTTTGCTTAAACGATGGTTAGGTTCCGTTGGAATATCTTTATGACAGGTTTGGGGATGAGAAAGGGTTTGAAATTTCTCAGCCATAGAATTCGTCAACCAGTTGAGTTACGACTCTTGGAGGGAGTTGAGAATCTTTGCGTTCATGATATCATTTCTAGGGATCATGGTGTTTCCAGAGCGTGGTGGGCGCATCAGAAAGATTGGTTGCGATAGTCTCGTATTTGTAAAGCAACGAGGATCATACCATTCTTCCCATGATTTTGGGAGATATTTTTCGAGCTTTGACCCGCTGTCAAGAGGGTGAATATTACTTCGAGGGATGCAACATTTTGCTGTAGATGTGGTTCATAGAGCACCTTTATCATCATCCAATAGTAATAAATTTCAATAAAAACTGGCTGAATTACATTGGATGTCACCCAGACAGGGCCGCAAGTTGTAATCTTCCAGAGGGGGTGAGGGCCTAGCGAAAATTACTTGGTTCATTGAATTCTGATAGAATCACTTGGAACTATTATTGTTTCCCTTCTGCTAGGGTCATGCATATGTCGACGTATCGCATGTTCTTCATACTCATGGGTTTTAGAGGATTCCAACCCTACGCACCCTTATGCGTCATGCACCAGCTAAGGAGAGAGCAAAAGAGGCCCCCGATTGAGGACATGCGCCCGTTCGTGTGGGAATTCAAGGGAGAAGAACCTCCAAGGGAGTCATATGCATAAAAGGTTTGGTTTGGTAGTCGATTTTCTGATTTAGATGAGATGATAGTTTATCGTGAATATGGGGAGGTAAGCCTCGCATACCTTGAGTGGTTTCACAATCAGGCTATCCCCAAGCAAAGGACAAATTCCATACGGCACACAGTTGATTGGGAGGAGGAGATCGAGGTCAGAGTTAGAGAAACCAGAAGGGAAGTGGCACAAGAGTTCCAATCTCGTATTGACACTTTACAAGAAGATAAGGGCATTCTAGAGACAACCATTGACATACAACATGCTGATTTTGAGCGAGAAAAGGCTCAGTGGGCTCGAGAGGCAAGCACTCAAAGCCCAAATTTGAAAGAAGAACATAGTCACAACCGCTCAGCAACAAGAAGAGAAAGAAGCCCAGTTCAGGGTAGTCCGTAATCATGAGCGTAGAGGTTTTGCTCCATTAAATCCAAGGTCTGAGGGATCAGATAGAGGGAGTTGAGTCAAGCAAGGAGAGCCAGATCGCGGAGTTTGAAATAGAAAGACACCACTACCAAAAGGTGATCAATCAGTTAGAAGCGGAGTCGCTAGAAGTTCGGCGCCAGAAAGATATGGCCTTAGACCACGAACGTGATGCGCTGGATCTAGCTTAGACCCGTGGTCAGCAAAATCAAGAGTTGCATGTGGCTCAGGAATACATTAAGGGAAAGATCCTCGAGGTAGCCACATATACCTCAAGAGCATGCAGAAGTTTCTAGGGAATGACGCCCGAGCAGTTTGCAGAAGTATCATTGAACGTTGCTCGTCATATATCTGCAGACTTGGAGAGGATATACCGCAATGTTAGGGGTCAGCCGCAGGAACAAGAGCCTTGATTACAGTGATACTGGTGGAATCTACTACAGAGTTCAAAGTCTTCTTTTAGTTATCAGTCCATTTTCATTATGTTTTTGTTGTTTTTGAGTCTGTAAGTCTTTTGGTGTTTTGAGTCTTGTTATTTTGACTTTTATCCTAAAAAGTCTGTTTGCGTCAGGTTTGGTCTTGTTTATCTTTATGTAACTCTTGCTTTTTGAGTCTTGTATAAAAAAAATTATATTGAAAATCAATGAAAAAGATTTTGGTTAGAAAAATTCTAAAATGGACCAAAAAGATGTTTGTTAAAAAAAGGGTCATGTACCTGAACTACGTAATGATCTGATTCATGTGGCGACATGATACGTAGGCAACCCACAAAAGGTTCGATCAAATATTTTTTAATGACTGTAATGTAAGGGATCAAAATAAGGCGAAGTGAAAAAAAAATGGAAAAAAGAGAGAAGGAAATAACAGTGTCAATAAGCAACAAGTTGATCAGCCGGAATGAAACATGAAGCCTTCCAAAAGCATGTTAGATATGGTGATATTTTAGGAGCATAGCATATCTACGTGTGATTCCTATCTGTAAAATGCTTAACCCTAACACATTTGTTACCTCTTATTAGTAAGCTTAAGGTGGTTGGTTTGTGGTGAAACTGGCAACACATCATTACTTCACAAGATCTAAGGGAGCAATGGTAATGGATAATAGTGATGGAATCGAGTTGGTCAGTGACAATCCATAAGGTCAGCCAGTTGAGCAAGAGTCGGAGGAGGTAAGAAAATTGAGACATCAACTGTCAGATGTATATAAAGCTTGGGTTTTCGGTCGACCTCCACCCCAGGGTCCTTCAAAGGGAACTTCCACCATACCCCAGGTTACTCAAACACCGCTCCATGAAACGAGTGATCACATTCTACCACCAGGGTATGTGCCAAACTACAGTCTCCATGCTGCCCCCGGTACCTCTAACATGCGACCTTCAGTCGCACTAGTTAGGAACACCCCTCTCGTCAGGTCTGGCGCACCGGTATATACAATCCCGCCACCACCTCCTGTGTCGAGGCCAAACAATGAGCCACCATCTCATGCTTATGATGGCCAATACTACCCTCCAAATATGGCTTTCGGGGTCTCGGCTCCATACAATCAGACTCCTCAGTACGAGTCACCAGTGGAAAATGAAAAGCTTGCCACGACGGTTTAGCCAGATGAGATGGCTTTAGGAAAATGAAAAGTCTTGAACAGAATATAAAGATTATACAGGGACTAGGTGGTCACAAAAGTGTTTCATTCAGTGATCTATGCATATTCCCTCACAACCATTTTCCACTAGGTTCAAGACCGCAAAATTTGAGAAATATGATGGAGACGACGAACCTCGGCCACTTGAAAAGGTACTGCAACCAGCTGAGGGGTGCAAGAGGAAAAAAGTTGTTGATGGCTTATTTTGGAGAAACCCTTGTGGAGGTAGCATCTGAATGGTTCATTGACCAAGATATCTCTCACTGGCATGTTTGGGATGACATGGCCCAGGCCTTCATCAAACAATTTCAATACAACATTGATATTGCGCTAGATCGTAATTCTTTGTCCAATATGAAGAAAAAACCAACCGAAAGTTTTAGGGAGTATGCCATCAAGTGGAGGGAGAAAGCGGCTAGAGTTAAGCCACTCATGGATAACTACGAGTTGATCACTATTTTTCTAGAGGCTCAAGAGCCTGATTACTTTCAGAACATGATGTCTGCGATGGGTAGACCTTTTGAAGAAGCAATCAAAATAAGGGAGATAGTCGATAACAGCCTCAAGACTGGCAGAATTGTAGGTCAATCTTCTCTCAAAGCCACCACCCAAGCTATCCAAAATGGGTCGGGGTGTTTGGCAAATAGAAAGAAGAGAGATGAAGAGTCCATGATGACTTCGGGAACTAGGGAAGTTCAAAGAGGGGCATCGCACCCTTATGTGCAAGTTCAGCAAGGGCAATCCAGCTACCCTCAACATTATACCCCCAGCCAATTCCTCAATACTCTGTGGGCCACCACAATATACAATGTTCAATGCTCAATCATATGCTCGACCTCCCAATCAGCAGGTACGGGCACCAGCTCCAAGGCCCCTCCGACCTCAGCAGCAAAATTTTTGGGCACCCTACAATGCTCATCCCAGGCAGTATTATGGTCGAGAGCAGAGGCCAGCAGAAATATTCACTTCGTTAACCGAATCATACTCTAGTTTATTCCAAAAATTGAAGCAAATAGGCGTGATTGGACCCATCGCTCCCCACCATATGCATCCTGATGCACATGGATTTCAAGCAAATGCTAGATGTGAATATCATTCAGGTGCCCCGGGGCATAGAACTAATGACTGTTGGACTCTGAAAAGAGCCGTAAAGAGGCTCATTTATGAAAAATTGATTGTAGTAACGAATGACGAGGACCCTCTTAATATGACAAACAACCCGTTGTCAGCACACAATGATGTTCATTTTGTGGGAATGATTGGCCGAGATCAAGAATACAAGCCGATTGGTCGAGCAGAAATGATAGTGGGGGCAATTCAAGAAGGAACAGGTCTGGAAGCAAGTCCCAGCCGAGATGTGTCATTGATTGTGAAAGGCGCCCAGAGCTCAAATAAGGCAACTTTACTTGTTCCAAAAATCTCGAGGTTGGAAGTTCACTCCAGTGTTACAAGCCCAAGGTTATATGTACTTGGAGGCCACCCCGTCATAAGGCAGAAGCAAGGAGGTACGAAAGGTATAACAGAGCCGATCATAATCAAACTTATCGTGCAACCCCCCGTGACCAACACAAAAACCACTCCTTGGAACTACAACAAAATCGTGATGACCTATAAAGGCAAGGAAATCATAGAGAAAGTGGGGAAACTGGATGTTTGACTCGATAGGGGAGGTGTTACTCTCCAGAAGAGCTGAGGAAGTCCAAGCAAAGCAGAGAAGGCCAATTGCCAATAAAGAAACCAGTCACTGAAGCAGATGCGGAAGAGTTTTGAAAAGATGAAAGTTCAGGATTACTCAATCATTGACCAGCTAAGAAAGACTCCTGCCCAAATCTCTCTACTATCTCTGCTCATACATTCCAAAGAGCATGCCCGTGTACTAATAAAGGTCCTGAATGAGGCACATATTACAGAGGAGACCACAGTGAATCAGTTAGAGAAGATGGACAACAGATTTTTTGAGGTGAACAGAATCTCCTTTACTGATGATGAACTTCCCGAGGAGGGAGCCGGGCATAATAGGGCTTTGAACTTGATGGTCAAATGTGAGGGGCATTATGTAAAGCGAGTCATGGTTGATGGAGGCTCAATTGTAGATGTATGCCCTCTTTCTACCTTGCAAAGCATGAAGATCAATACAGATAGAATCTGACCCAGCAATGTTCGCATCCGGGCCTTTGATGGCTCAGCGAGATTGGGGAGATCAACCTCACTATGACGATTGGGCCGGTTGACTTTGAGATTGTATTCCAAGTAGTGGACATGGCCACTTCTTATAATTTCCTTCTTGGAAGGCCATGGATCCATACAGCCCGAGCTGTGCCGTCCACCTTGCATCAGATGCTCAAATTCGAACATGACAGGCAAGAAATTATTGTTCATGGGGAAGACCTTCCATTTATAAAGACCCATTAATCCCCTTTAT
This sequence comes from Nicotiana tabacum, assembly GCF_000715075.1. NCBI lineage: Eukaryota > Viridiplantae > Streptophyta > Magnoliopsida > Solanales > Solanaceae > Nicotiana > Nicotiana tabacum. The sequence continues at coordinate 123,639,822 of NC_134086.1, read as the reverse complement.
TGAGGCAAAGGAAGGGTGTGAGTCCATTGTCTATCAGGCTTTTGAAGTGGTTGTTGTGGACCATGTTGAGGAAGGAAAGCCCATTCTGCATCCTCGTCTTTCCGCCACAACTGTAATGGTGGCTGCAGTTATGTTGAGACAAGGTTATGATCTAGGAAAAGGCTTGGGGGCATCATTGCAAGGAATTTCGGAGCCTATTTCTCCATTCAGTAACCAGGGTACTTTTTACTTAGGCTTCAGTCCAACACAAGCAGACAAAAATAAAGCCAAACACCGCAAAAAACATGGATGGGTCTTGCAACAACCTATCCCTTACATTTTCTACACTTTTGTCAAGCCATGACTCCAAGAGGGTCAAATTTCCTCGGTGCATGCAAACATTGATGAAATTTGCCATGCTCAGCCAGATATTTTCTGAAGTGAATATGATCCAGGCTGGTGAAGGCACTAGTCGTGCCGATATGCAACTAATTGACTCAGACACCATGCTCACCAACTGGGAAGCAACTCCTCTCCCCACAAGGAAGGAGTCTTGGTAGTTTGCTTTTGCAACTTTTTTTTTTTGTATTTTAAGTTACTTTCAGGGTTATAATCCAAATATCTCAGTATGGTTGTTATGTTTTGATGTTAACCCTTCTATCCTTTCGAATTCAATGAAATGCAGTTCAGTTTCCTATTAAGTTTCGTATCTTTTCTTTTTTACTAATTCTTGTCATTTTATTTCCATTTTAGTTTTGTTAATGTCGGCTTTAATAACATGACATGCATGCGGAATTCACGCCCAAATCTTAAAAAGCTATCTAATATCGAAATAATGCATCAAGAGGTTGAATATGATGAAGATGAGGTTGTTGAGGAAATAAAAAGAGAGTTGGAACAATTTGAAAACAAGCCTAAGCCTAACCTTAATGAAACTGAGCCGATTAATATCAAAAGTCATGAAGAAGTCAGAGAAACGAAGATAAGCATTCACACTGAACAAAAAACCAGAGATGCTTTGATTCAACTTTTATTTGAATACAGAGATGTGTTTTCTTGGTCTTACGATGATATGTCGGGTTTAAGTGCTGATCTAGTGGTTCATAAGCTTCCTACGTATCCTGATTATCCACCAATCCAACAAAAGCAACGAAAATTTAAAACAGACGTGAGTGACAAAATCAAAGAGGAAATAATGAAGCAACTGAGTGCCAATGTGGTCAGAGTTGTCCGATACACCACCTGGGTGGCGAATGTTGTGCCTGTGCCGAAGAAGGATGGAAAGACCAGAGTCTGTGTTGACTACATGGACCTGAACAAAGCAAGTCCAAAGGATAATTTTCCTTTACCAAATATCCACATTCTTGTAGATAATTGTGCAAAGCATGAGATACAATCGTTCGTGGATTGCTATGCTGGGTACCACCAAATTCTAATAGATGAGGATGATGCAGAAAAGACCGCTTTCACCACTCCATAGAGTACTTATTGTTACAGGGTCATGACATTCAGTTTAAAGAATGTAGGGGCAACTTACATGAGGGCCATGACCACCATTTTTAACGACATGATCCACAAAGATATTGAAGTATATGTCGATGATATCATCATAAAATTAAAGACACGGGCTGATCATGTGTGTAATTTGAAAAAGTTCTTCAAACAGCTTCGAAGGTATGACCTTAAGCTTAATCCAGCCAAGTGTGCATTTGGGGTTCCATCTGGGAAACTCCTCGATTTTATAGTCAGCCAGAGAGGCATCGAATTGGATCCATCTAAGATAAAGTCTATTCGAGATTTGCCACCCCAAAAGAACAAAAAGCAAGTCATGAGTTTGCTCAGGAGGTTGAACTACATCAGTAGGTTCATTGCTCAGCTCACAACCATATGTGAGCCCATCTTTAAGTTGTTGAAAAAGGATGCCACTATCAAGTGGACGGACGATTGCCAAAAAGCTTTTGATAGGATCAAAGATTATCTGTCAAAACCCCTTGTAGTGGTCCCACCTGAACTTGGTAGTCCTTTATTTTTATATCTATCAGTGATGGATAATTCCTTTAGATGCATTCTGGGGCAACATGATGCAATAGGCAAAAAGGAACATGCAATCTATTATTTGAGCAAGAAGTTCACCAATTATGAGGTTAAGTACACCCTTCTAGAAAAGACATGGTGTGCCTTGACTTGGGTCGCTCAGAAGCTAAGATATTATTTTTTGGCCTACACTACTTACCTCATATATAGAATGGATCCTTTGAAGTATATATTACAAAAGCCAATACCCACTGGTAGGCTCACAAAATGACAAATCCTGCTCACAGAGTTCGACATCGTCTATGTCACTCGCACCGCGATGAAAGCATAGGCTTTGGCAGATCATTTGGCAGAGAATCCAGTTGATGATGAGTACATGCCACTTAGCACATACTTCCCAGACGAAGAGGACAACTCAATAGAGGAAGTCGTTCCAGACGATCACCCTGTATGGGAAATGTATTTTGATGGGGTTGTCAACATCAAAGGAGTTGGGATCGGGGGCAATCCTTATCTCACCTATTGGACATCATTACCCTGCAACAGCCCGACTTCAGTTCTTCTGTACCAATAATACGGCAGAATACGAAGCATGTATCATGGGTTTGAAAATGGCTATCAATCTGGATGTGCATGAACTATTGGTTATGGGATATTCTGACTTGCTTATCCGACAAGCCCAAGGCGAATGGGATACTCGGGACATCAAGCTTATTCCGTACAGACAATGTGTGCAAGACTTGAGCAAAATATTCAAATCCATCGAGTTCAGGTACGTTCCCAGGTTTCACAATGAGCTAGTAGATGCCTTGGCTACTTTAGCCTCGATGCTCCCTTATCCAGGCAACACTCATATTGATCCACTAGAAATCCAAGTTCGGAATCAACACGGTTAGTGCAATACAATTGAGATAGAACCAGATGGTGAACCATGGTATCATGACATAAAACGATTCCTAAAAACAAGAGAATATCCAGAGCATGCTAAAGGAGATCAAAAAAGAACTATAAGACGGCTCGCCAATGGTTTCTTTCTGAATGGGGAAATTCTGTACAAGAGGACCCTGGATTTAAACTTGTTGAGATGCATAGATGCTACAGAAGCAGAGCGGATCATGAGTGAAGTGCATTCGAGGGTATGCAGACCTCACATGAATGGATATGTTTTGGCGAAGAAGATTCTGCGGGTAGGGTATTACTGGCTTACTGTGGAGCGAGATTGCTTCAGATTTGTTCGCAAGTGTCACCAATGCCAAATTCATGGTGACCTGATTCACTCGTCTCCTTCGGAGTTGCATCCCATGTCCTCTCCTTGGCCTTTCGTTGCTTGGAGAATGGATGTCATTGGGCCGATCGAGCCAAAGGCTTCAAATGGGCATAGATTCAGTTTGGTTGCAATTGATTACTTCACCAAGTGGGTGGAGGCCATTACTTTCAAAGCAATCACCAAGAAAGCAGTGGTAGACTTTGTTTATTCCAACATCATCTGTCGTTTTGGTATCCTAAAGACCATTATCACTGACAATATAGCCAATTTAAATAGTCATTTAATGAAGGAGGTATGCTAACAATTTAAAATCATGTATCGCCATTCTACTCCTTACCTGCTAAAAGTAAATGGAGCCGTTGAAGCGGTAAACAAGAACATCAAGAAGATTCTCAGGAAGATGATCCAAGGTTCCAGGCAATGGCATGAAAAGTTGCCTTTTGCTCTTTTGGGATACCGCACGACTATTCGCACGTCTGTTGGTGCAACTCCATATCTGCTTGTATATGGAACTGAAGCTGTAATACCCGCTGAAGTCGAAATTCCCTCTCTCTGAATTATTATGGAATCAAAGATTGAAGACGCTGAGTGGGTCAAGACCCGATTAGAACAACTGATGTTGATCGACGAAAAACGGCTAACAGTAGTGTGTTTCGGCCAGTTATACCAGTAAAGAATGGCACGCGCTTACAATAAGAAAGTGCGCCCAGGGCAGTTTGAGGTAGGCCAGCTGGTTTAGAAACGCATCCTTCCGCACCAGGTAGAAGTTACAGGAAAGTTCGTCCCGAACTGGCAAGGACCCTACAACATCAAGAAAGTGTTAACAAAAGGGGCCTTGCACTTGGTAGATGAAGAAGGACGGGTACCAGACATGACTATTAACGCAGATGCAGTCAAAAGATATTATGTCTGATATATACCCACTGTAGAATTTTCACGCATTGATTTTCTCAGATTGAAGTGACGAAGGCTATCATTTGCTCGTTATTCCAAATAGGTATCACCCTTTCTGTTAATCCTTTTGAGCCGTATTTGTCTTCCTTGTTTCTCACTTTTTGGAACCTGTGTACTTGTAAAAAAAATCCAAACAAAAAATCTCCGAGTCATTGAGCTACGTCCGACCTGATTCCAAAAGGATACATATGCAGCCTTACCTGGGTTCAGTCCCATCAGAACAAAAAATCTATATTCCCCATACTCCAAAACTGGGGCAGAAGTTTGTTTTATTTCACAGTTTTTCTGTAAAAAAAATGGTTCCAAAAGTTGTAATTCAGTTCAAGGTTCATTTCATATTTTTACCTTTCAAGAACTTCTGATTGATGTTTTTTTGTTTGAAGTCCCCATGCCAAAGGCATTGGGTAACCTCCCTCATGTAGTATCTTAGTCAAAAAAAAGAGAAAAGAAAAAGAAAAAAGAAAAATAAATAAATGAAAGAGTCTTATCAGTGAAAACCGGTACGGGCACTATAAGGTGACAGTGAGCAGAGAAATGGGAGAGTCTTATTGGTGAAAACCCATATATGCACCATAAGGCGACGGTTAGTAGAGAAATTAGAGAGATTAGTTAGCGAAAACCTGCAAAGGGCGCTACTAGCCGAATGAGGGTCTTTGATTCTCCGGCATGAGCACAATTAGGACAAATTCAAGATGAACATCTGCGACAGATTTTGAGAATTAGAGGGATCAGGCGTCCAGTCCAAAATGCATGTCATGATTCATTGGAGTCGGCACATATCTCCAGATAAGTCTCCCTATTCCTTTCCCTGAAAGGGACACTTTTGTTTAAAGCACAGTTTTTTTTTATTTTCAATTATTATTCTATTTTTACCAATATGTTTCTTTGAGTCCCTTTCGGTTTAATCCTGCATCAAAAGAGAAGCAAAGAAATGGCTGCAAAACTAGCTACAATCCCTCGTAATATCGAGCAAAATTTGGGGCATATATAGCATTGACGAAGGCATGAATCCATCTGAGAACTCATTCAATAAGGTGAACAAAGTTTTTCAAAGAAACTGAAAAGTCGCATGAGCAGGACCTGCTTCATGGGAAAAGTTGATAAGTACTACAGACACAAACTGATACTAGGTGCAAGATAACTGAGTTTGATTTTAAAGAAAAAAATGCATTACCTAAGAGACAAGGGCAGCAGTACCATGGACATCTGGGTATGAAACAGTTGGGGGCAACATTGGAGAGCCAAGGTCTCCAGAAGATAATACAGAGCAACCGAGCATCTCGGTACCATGCTGCCAGAATTGGCTCTTCGACAGCAGTGGCCGTGAATCAAATTACTCAAGGCATCAAGTCCACAAACCAACCACCTCTATGAAAACTCACAAATTTTTCTTTGTTTGAAGCTGGAACAAAGTAGTACAGAATGAAGATTCTAAAAGAACGAATGTCACCATATGTAAGCTCCTTAAAATCTCCATTTTCTTTTATTTTTAGCATGCATCGCTATTGTTCACACCTCCCATTTTTGTAGCTTAACTCAGGTAGAATCCTTTCGCCTAGGGGGATCCAGATCATATTTCCGGGTAGAATTACTCTTCGCTCAGGGTGTTTTACGTAGCTTAACTTAGGTAGGATCCTTTCGCCTAGGTGATCCAACTCATATTTCCGAGTAGAAGTACTCTTCGCTCAGGTTGTCTTATGCAGCTTAACTCAGGTAGAACCGTTTCACCTAGGGGATCCAGCTCATATTTTCGGGCAGAAGTACTCTTCGCTCAGGTTGTTTTGCGCAGCTTAACTCAGGTAGAATCTTTTTGCCTAGGGGGATCCAGCTCATATTTCTGAGTAGAAGTACTCTTCGCTCAGGGTGTTTTACGTATCTTAACTCAGGTAGAACCGTTTTGCCTAGGGGGATCCAGCTCATAGTTCCGAGTAGAAGTACTCTTCGCTCAGGGTGTTTTACGTAGCTTAACTCAGGTAGGACTGTTTTACCTAGGGGGATCCAGCTCATATTTTCGGGTAGAAGTGCACTTCGCTCAGGTTGTTTTACGCAACTTAACTCAGGTAGAACTGTTTCGCCTAGGGGTATCCAACACATAGTTCCGAGTAGAAGTGCTCTTCACTCAGGGTATTTTACGCAGTTTAGCTCAGGTATAATCTTTTCGCCTAGGGGGATCCAGCTCATGTTTCCGAGTAGAAGTACTCTTCGCTCAGGTTGTTTTACGCAGCTTAACTCGGGTAGAACCATTTCGCCTAGGAGGATCCAGGTCATAGTTCCAAGTAGAAGTACTCTTCGCTCAGGGTATTTTACGTAGCTTAACTCAGGTAGAATCCTTTCACCTTGGGGGATCCAGTTCATAGTTCCGGGTAGAAGTAATCTTCGCTCAGGTTGTTTAATATAGTTTAACTCTGGTAGAACCTTTTTCACCTAGAGGGATTCAACACTTTATCAATAATACATGGTGCTAACACCTGATTCTATTTCCTTCTAGTAAGATATGGTACCAGCCCCTGGTTATATTTACTTTCAGTAGTATAGGGTACCGATCCCTGGTTACGCAATCAATCGTTACCAAATTTTATCTCTTTTAGCTAGTTTATACTACTGTTTCTGTCTGCCTTTTCAATAAATTAGATAATTTATAGATTTCTCTAATAACTCGCAAACTTTTCCTAGTGCCAGACTGGGGCAGAAAAATTTTGTTCGTTTTTGTTTGTCTTTGATGGTTTTGCACGCTCTACCGTATAACACAACTGACGATTAAAGCTTGCAGTTTCAGTTTCTCATTCGAAGAAAAAAGTCCTTCGATCACAAGATAGTCTGAGTTAGCTTTGATAATGTGTCAACAACCCAACTTCTCAGGATTCATCTTCAAAAATTCTGATCCAGAAAGCAAGCAATCGAGATTGAGTCATAATCTTTTCTTCAAAAGAATCAAGATCCAATCTAAGGTCAACACAAGCAAGCAGGTCAAGAATTAAGATTTGACTCTAGAAGACGCATAGAAAGGAATTTTGTACTCTTAGTTTACAGACATATATAGTACTCTTCTATTTTTCTTTTTTGATGTAAGAAGCGAGTAACAGCAATAGCAACAACAACAACAGCCTTAACTCTAGTGTTCGGTAGTCCCAGCTACCAAATTTTCCCAGAACTACATTGACCTGATTTCTTTATAGCCAAGGATATGTAGGCAACCTCAGAAGCAAGGTTCGGTCACCACTTTTTTCAAAATGCTTCCATTAGAGTGAATGTGAGCAAAAATTATCTATGTCATTTATTTGTCTTTGCACGAAAACCCTTCATGTTCTCGAGCAAAGAGGGGCAGTTGTAAATGCCTAATATTTGCTATATATATGTATGTGTGCGTGTGTGTGCGCGTGCGTGCATGTGTGTTTGCTCTTATTTGTGTATGTATAGATTTTAAGAGTTGATTAATGGTTTGATAAATGGGATGGGGATTAGACTAGTGTATTTTAATTAAAATTAAGCCAAAATTGGTCCAAATATTTGATCCCATTTCGGCCATACCCGGTCCATGAAGTGGTTGGCCAAGAAAGAGCTACAAAACGACGTAGTTTTTTCTTGAAACTACGTCGTTTTGATTAAGTATTCAAGATCAAATCTCAGCCTTCCATGATATATGATCCAATGGCCCTTCTTTGTGCCCCTTTGAGATATAAAATCCTTCTAAAATCTGATTTCTTTTGCCATTTCTCTAAGAACCAAAACCCTAGAGACCCCTCTCTCTTCTCAAGCCGCCGCCCCCTTCCTCCACTGCCACCACCGTGCTCCGCCGCCGGTGGTGCTCCAAACACCACCAAAATTTTACCCCCTCTTTGTCTCTTCCTCCTCTCCATGAATCCAAGCCTCATATCCTCCGAATCCCAACCAAATTCCACGAATCTAGCCTAAATCAAAACCCTAGCCGCCACTTTTTGACAAATTCGTGGAGATTGAGCCACCCTTTCCACCTAATTTTTACATACATAGATAGAGCTCGTCGAGGGCCATCATTTTATATTGGTTTTGACCCGATCTCTGAAGAATCTGCCGTCCGACCACCCTACTGCCCGACGTCCGACCACCGCTGCCCGCCACACCACTGCTCGCCACTGCCTCGACCACCCAAGACCATCAGTGGCCCTTTATTTTTAGATTATCGCCGACCAAAAATGCTCGTTTCTCTCTAGCACAACTCAAGAACTCATTGTTTTTGGCGTGTGCTAGAAAGAAACGCTCGTTCAAGGTCGGGCAGTCACAACGTCATCCCCGGCATCCGTCTCTTTACTCGATTTGGCATTGAATCCCTCTGTATGGTCAAACGTCAATTTCCTTTTCCTATTTTTATCTTTTCTGATTTTTTGTTTTGTCTTAGTGTTAGTTCTAAGGTTTAATTTTCACTAATGTTTCTGTTATTTATGTGCAATAAGTATTAGTTTTTAATTACATTTTACTTTGTGAATGTGAATTTCAGTTCTTCGACCTAGTCGATCGAGTAGTTCGTTATTGTCTTTTAATTCTGATTTTTGGTTCTTCGACCTAGCCGGTCGACTATTTTGTCTGGATTTTATTAAGCTTGAACTTTCAGTTCTTCGACCTAGCCAGTCGACTATTTTTGTTTGTTTGTTAGTTCAGATTTTTGATTCTTCAACCTAGTCGGTCGACTATTTTGTATAGAGTTGTTAAGTCTGAATTTTCAGTTTTTCAACCTAGTCGGTCGAATAGCTAAGTCTTTATGTTAATTTCATGAAAAAACCAAAAGATTAGTTTAATTGTTTATATAGTTAGTCGTATATTTAGTTGTTATTAATTGTGATAGTTTAGCGATGTTTGTTTAATTTCTGTTTCAAGCAATAGTTTGTGAAATTCAGTTGTTGTTCCATGTTGGTTTGCACAAATCGAATTCATTCTAATCTAGTTTGTCTGAATACTTAGTTCGATTGCATTCTAAGTCTTGTTTCTACCTTGCTAGTTCATATTTGGTTGGAGTTAGAGTGTATAAGTTGAATTTCAGTCATGAATAGATAAAAGCTGAAAATTTGAGTTTAAAGTTCGTGTTTGTTGGGTATTTTACTGTTTAAACATGCTGGAAATGCAACTGCTCTGTTTTATGTCAGAATTTGGTGAAAAAATGACTGTATTGGCACACAAAAGTCAGTCCTTTTGGACAAATTTTTGGTGAATCAAAATCTGTCCAAAAGGACTTATTTTTCCTACTTAAAGAGGTCATTCTTTCACACTTGAGGACACACACTCTAACATACTTAGACATCACACTTACACTCTAAGAAAACACAAAACTTTGAGAAAAATCACCAGCTAAAACATCGAAAAGTGAGCTAAAAAACTAAAAGTTTGTGAGTTCTTTCTTCCTTTCCTAAGTCAGTGAGTTTTTGGTCTGGGTTTCTGGGTCACTTCGGGTTTAAAAGACTGATGTTCGGTTGATGTTTCATTTGGCTGGAGTTTGGCTTGCCGGTTCCCTGCTCTGCTGTCTATTTTTCTTCTATTTTCTGCAAACTAGGTCTTTTTTTCAGCTCTTTAATTTAGCTTTTAGTTGCATAAAGCTATTGCAATGAATGTGTTGATGTGTTATTATTGTTACTTTACATTTGTGTTTGATCTTTTGCTCATAAATGGATGAATGAATGTTCAACTTCATGAATATATGTTATATTTCTCTTTTAAGTTTCAGCTCTCCTAAACTCAAAAGTTTGTGCATGATTGAAACTCTGGTGATAGATTTATGGCATAGTTCAGTTTTGGAGCAAGTAAATGTAAGACATATTTGAAATCCTCCGATAGTCGATAGCTTAGATAAATGTCGAGCTTTTAAGTCGAAGATGTGTGTATGGTAGAGTTTAAGCTTAAGAGCAGTTGTATTGAAATTCTTTGGTCCAAGTTTTTTTTTTTTTTTTTGTGATTATGAATTTGTACAAGTTTGCTCTAGTTTTCTTTTAATGGTTTTTTTTCTTTAAGTTTGACATAAACTTTGTTCCCTTACATTTTCATTTGTGTTGGCAGAGTTTGTGCAAAGAAGTTCCAATACATGTTAAAGTGTTTAAGTAGATAACACATTTTTTTTGTTTATTTATTCGTTCTTTAGTTCAAATATAAGAATGGATATTTAGAAGTGCCTCCTTAGTTTTAATATCTTTTAAAAGGTTGTTAAAAGCATGCTTTAGCTTGAAAAGTTGTGTATCATTGTGGAGTTAGTATTCATGTTAGAGTGAATTTGGTAGTAAAATTAAGCTTGTTTAGAAAGAATACTCTTCTATATATATTTTAAGGAATTCCTGTTGGATAGTAAGTTATCAAATTAAGTTTTTACATGTGCTTTCTAAATATTTATACGGTAAACTAAAAAGGTATCATTCTTTTTTATGTCTTAATTTGTCTCAGTAAGAACAAATGTTTAAGTTTAGAAAGATAAGGTTTTGGATTGTTAGCAGTATGGGTTTTAGGTTTTGGTTCAAGAAATCATTTTCAGGCTAAATAATTTCTAGCGGCCCAACACCAATATAATTCAGCAACTGATCCATTTGTTTTAGTTAATAACATAGCTGACCCATTCTTTTTTAAGTCAAGGGCTGGCCCAATGGCCAAAGTGGGCCAAAACAGGCCAGCAGTTCAAATACCCAAATAGCTGGCCCATTCCCGTTTAAAGTTGCCAATACTAATAAAAATCGACCCATTTTTTGTAAGAAGGTTGCCCATTCTTTAAAATAACAAGTTGACGCAACTTTTATATTTTTTCATTTAATCGAAATGACTCAATAAAAAGTCAAATTTTTATTTCACTTAATAACTAATAATTCTTTGTCATGACTGCGGATTCGCTTGCGTAGCGCCGTTATGACTAAATTAATAAAATTCGCCTCGATCACGCATTCGCTTGTGTAGTGTGGTTATGACATCTTATTATTCAAAATTTTCTTTAATTTACCTAATAATCTGGATATAAAAGCGGCAAGGTAAAAAAATAAAAAGCATATAAATATCAATTTGTCCAAAATTAATTCAAGCCAAATTTTAAGTCAATAAAGCGACCGTGCTAGAACCACGGGACTCGGGGAATGCCTTGCACCTTTTCCCCGGTCAACAGAATTCCTTACCCGAACTTTATTTTCGCGGACCGATAAAAATAGAGTCAACTTTCCTTTGACTAGGGATTTAAATAAAAGATGACTTGGAACACCGAAAACCAATTCCAAGTAGCGACTCTGAACAATAAAATAATCCCTATTTCAAAATTGTCACTTTAATTGGAAAAACCCTTTAACCCACAATCCTTAACACATATCATTCTTTTTGCGGGGGTAGAAAAGGGGTGTGACAATTGAGTTGATAAAAAAAGAATTAACTGTTGGTGAATTTAAGGTGGTTTACCGTTTTCATTTATTGAATATGAACGGAGTATTTCTTTAGCACGGGCTAGCCAATTTTTGAACTGGTAATTGAAAAATAGTCAGCGTTTACAAAGTCATTGAAAAATAGCTACTATTTTGCTGCAACACGAAAAGTTCCGGCATAATATACTGGAGATTGATGCTACTGTGTATTAATTTCCAGCATATTATGCTGAAACTCCACCACATGAAAAGTTCCAGCATAATATACTGAAGATTGGAGTACCTGTGTATGAACTTCCAGCATATTATGCTGAACTAGTATATTATACCTGAACTCTAGTAGATTATGCTGGAACTCCAATATATTATGCTGGAATATTTTTTGGATTTTGAACAGTGTTTTCATTCATATTTATCTTTACATGAAAAATGACTAAATTTCGATTACTTTTGAAACTGTGACTATTTTTCTATAACACTCCTCAAATCTATTAAAGTTTCAGTACATGCTAAATATAGAATTTAATTTTTTCAATCTTAAACTATGCTTCTATTACGGATTTAAACCCTTGTGACTGATTTTGAGTTACTTCTCTATTTATAAAAAAATAAATATACAATTAGGGAAATTAACTATTAATAATTTTAATATTATTAATTATTAAAAGTAGGTATAACTAAATACTAGTTAAGTCCAAGAAAAAAGGGGGAAATCAATAAAAGAAAGCACGTGACAACGTTAGCCCATAAAGGATTGTAGAAGGCAAAAAGATTAAACAAAAGGCTTAATGCCTTACACAAAAGAGAACGCCCCACGTTATGTTTACTCATGCACAGTAAAAGTGCTTAAATCCTTATATGAAATAGAGGCACCCACGAAATTACTCACGCACAAAGGCTTCTTTATAAATCACTAATTCTTAAACTCAAGTATAAAAAATTCCCTAATTGTCAATTATCCTACAGTAGTAATAGGTAAAAATCGAATAGTTAATTCCGTTCTTTCTCTGTATCAATATTAAATTTCATGTTTAGGTATGAAACTTTGAAATTAATTTAAACATACTGGCTGTTGTAGAATCAATTGTTGGACAGATATAAATTGGACCGTAGCCTACGTAATGGCTCGAGGAGTTTTGAGGTGAGTTGATATAACTCTTTACTAAAGTGATTTAACTCACAAAAGCACGCATACAAGGTGTTTGATGAATCGTTAAAAGAGTTAATATGTACTTAATTGAAGCGAGTGAGTACCTATTAACTTAGAATTGTTCTACCTAAAGTTTAGATGACTTATTATTATATATGTGCATAAATTTTTAGATTTTTGTATTATTCTTATATGCCATTTTCATGTTGAAAATTTACGAAGGAGAAACAATTTTTAGAAATACTTTTGAATATTAATTTAATTCTTATATCATGCTTTACATTTAAGGATAACAGTATGAGTATGTATAGGATGTTCCAGAAAACATTTAGACTTGAAAAGTCACAATAAGAAATTTTAGAAAGAAAAGATTTTTGGGAGTATCCTCTATTCTGAGAAGGGGTCATCGTCTAGGCCGAGGATCCTGACCAAGGCGTTGACTTCCTGAAACTACTTGTGCCAAAGTAGGGAGCATACAAGCCAAGAGTCTTGTTACTGAGAATTTACTTAGCCAGGCTACGGTATGATACATGAGCGCTAAGAACCATGAAGCGAATGTCACCTCGTGGATTGGGCCTATTCGATTAGGTTGGGATCGAACCCGTATTGATCACACGGTGACTAAGAGAGAAATAAGTCAGGATAGTTGGAACTTACGAAGTATAAAGTGAAGTATTTTTTTATAGGAAATAAAAAAAGAATTTCTTTTAGAATATTCATAAACTGCTATTGTGCAAATATTTTGGAATTGTTCTTAGAAGCTTTATATTTTCCATGCATTTAGAATTTTTGCTTGTAATTTATATTTTATTTAAAGTTTCGTCCCTTGTCATTGAGACTCACTAAGTAAAATAGATGGTACTGACGTTCTCTTTTGGGAACCTACGTTGGTCTGCAGTACAACATAAGAACCGATTTTGCATGCGAGCAGGCTACAGGTTAGAACTCCTTCTCTTCCAGTGCTATTGGCGAGCTCCACATTTGTTCGTGGAATATCCCTTTGAGTTATATTTATTTAGTTATTTGTTTGTTTACTTGGAGAACTAGCTAGGCAATTCCATGTCCTGAACAGTGAGTCAGTTTATCAGTAGAGGCTTCATAGACACATTCGATGGGTTAAGATTCAAATATTTTTTATAATAATTTAGCAGTATTTCAGTGGTTACTACGATCAAAGTTTTGGAGTTGGTTTATTTTAGTTATTTAAATTAATTAAAAGTATTTGATTAATGTATTGTCTTGTTGCATAAAAATTTTGAAGTTATAATAGCTTTGATAAGCGCAGATGTTTTGCTCGATCAAGTTTAATGATCTTGTGTCAGTCACTACTTGTTCAAAAAATGGGTCGTGACAAAGTTAGTATCAGAGCCTCAAGTTTATGGATACCAAAGGATCTATGAAGCTGTGTTAGTAGAGTCTTATTTATGGGTATGAAGCACGTCATACTTATAAGTAGGAGGCTACAAGAATTTAGAAAAAGTCTTATTTTTTTCATACTTTAGATCGTACAGTAGAGCCCACCTCTAGGAAGTTATCTAATGTATTTGTTTCTGCAAAACTCGCAGAAATGGCTCGCACTCGCAAGTCTGATACTGACACTCATGATGTTGCTCAAGAAACTATTGCTACTATTGTGGCTCAAGGTTGAACTAAGAAGGCTTCAACTCAGAAAAGGAAGGGTAAATCCACAAAGGGGGTTCAAGTACCCCCAGTTGAACATGAAGAAGGGGTGGAGCATGATGAGCCAGCACCTCAGGATCCAGTGCCACCCCCAATAGCAGTTCCGGCTCAAATAGCTATTGTAAACACGTGATTTTTGCCCTATGAAAAAATTACTCCCAAGAATTCAAAATAAAATGATTTTCCTTGGTGTGCAATTTTGAGAATTTTGTGACATTTTTGGATAATTATTTGTATTTGTCTGTGCATGTTTATTTGTTAAATTAATAAAAAATACAAAAATATGTCGCATTTTGCATGTAGGATTTAATTATACAATTGTTAGTAATTAAGTTTGTTTTACAAATATTGAAAATTACAAAAAATAGGCATCTTCTGCATTTTTAGCATTTAATGTCCAAATATACAATTTTATGCTTAATTGTGCGTTAATTGTTATTGGGAGTTAATTTACGCTTTTATAACTTAATTTAGTTCTTAATAATAATTTAAGTATTTTTATAATTTAGTTTTAGAAAAATAAAAAACGAAAAGAGGGCAAAAAATACAAAGAAAAATCGGATTGGGCCACTTCTTCAATTATGAGCCACAGGCCCAAACAATTGTCCAACCTTCTCATGACCCGGTCCACTTCAAACCGGGTCGACCCAGTACATAACTCAACACCCATATTATCTTACATTTCATTAAACAACACAAAACAAAACAAAAAAAAAAGAAGAAGAAAAACCCTAAAAACTAACCATCCGCCCCCCCACCCTCTCTTCTTCTTCTCCAAAATCCCAAACACCCCATCCATGGATGCCCTTCCTCACGCCTCCATCCCCTCACCCAACGACCACCCCCTCCAGCCCTTCGCCCTCACCCCGTCACACTCACACACATACGCACCAACAACTCCATAGCTGCCCTCCTCCATCGAGCTTCGTCATCGTCGAGTTTCAGCTCATCCATGGCTTCCCCTACTGCATTGTCTACTCCTTCTTGCTGCGTTCCAGCTGCTTCTCCTTCTTGCTGCGTTCCAGCTGCTTCTGCTTCTTGCTGCGTCGAGCTTCTTCTTCTTCTTGCTGCGTCGAGCTGTTTCAGCTGTCGTTGCTTCGCCGCTACTGCTGCGCCGCTACTGCTGCGCCGCTGCTGCTGCTGCCATTCCAGCTGCTTCTGCTTCTTGCTGCGTTCTTCTTCATCTTTCACCTCGACTGATGCTTGTTTCTTCGTCGTCTTCAAGTCCGTTTATGTCCAAGTTTCGTTGGTTTCGTTTAGAGTTCGTTCAATGTTCGTCGTTGGTCATTTACGGTTAGTTGTTCTAAGTTTTATTTCGTCCATAATTTGTTTGATATTTTCAGATTTTGAATTAGCATAAGTTTGCTTTATTTTTCTTATTTATTTTTAGATAAAAATTGTTAGTTTAATTATATTGTTGTTAGATTTAAGTTGAAGATTCAATTTAATTATTTTTCAGTTTGTTTTATTAATTTTAAGAGGATTTAGTTTTAATATAGAAAGGTGTTAGTTTAAATCGTTTGAATCCGTTGTTTGTTGTTAATATAGATTTAATTCGTATTCATTTTTTGAAGTTCGTTTTTAATTCAGTGATTTAATGTGGAGTTATGTTTTGGTTTTAATTTTTTGATCATGTATCTTTGTTATAATTTTTGTTGGATTTAATTAAGAAAGATTAATTGATTATTTGAAGATTAGTGATTTGAATATGTTTATTTGTTTTGTTTAAGTTTAATTCGAAGTTTGAATAAAGTTTGTTTGTTATTATTGTTGAATCTTTTCATTTATGTTCATACTTTGTTTGGTTGATCTTGAATCCGAAATTTGTATAGTTTGATTTTCTTGTTTGTTGTTTATCATTTATGATTATTTCTTCAGCTTGCTTCATGATCTTGTTTAGTTTTAATATAGAAATTATTGGTTGTAATGTTGTTAGATTTAATTTTAAGTTCAAATGATTATTGAATTTAGAAATCTGAATATACATGTTTGTTGGTGTTGAATCTGAAAGTAGGTTTGTTTGTTGTTAAAGATGTTGTTCAATCAAGATAATTTTAGTTGTTTCTTTGTTGTTCATCATTTAGTTTGAATTTGTTGTTGAACATTGTTAGAAATTGGTCATATTTGCTATATTTTGGTTGAGTTTGATTAATTGATTGGTTATAGCTGATGGGGGTAGTTTGGTAAATTGCAGTACGTTCATGGGTAAAATGGTAATTGCAATAAGGTCGGAGGGGTAGTTTGGGAATTGAACATTTTGAATAATTCTTTATGTTAAGCATAGGGGACAAAATGTAATGGGGTATGGGTGATATAATTGTTTAATATAAATGAGGGACAAGACTTAATGTAATGGAGGAGAATATGGTAATTGTTTATATTAGGCATGGGGGACAAAATGTAATGGGTTGGGTTGATATATTTGTTTAATTTAGTGGGATTAAAATGGGGATGAGTGGGAAGATAATGGGTTTGGTAGGAGAAAATGGTTGTTTTATTAATTAATTAAAGGGTTTGGGGATGTGATATATATAGGAGGCTTGATCAGATTTTAGGGAGGACAAAAAGAGGACGGACAGATAGAGGGAGAGAAAAAAAAAGAGCTGAATATTTAAGTTTAAAAGAAAATTCCGAAAAATATTAAAACTTTCAAGAAAAAGAAAAGAAAAGAAAAATACAAATAAAAAAGGGAGCTGGAAATTAGAAAAGAGAGTAGTACACACCTGGTAAATATTCTGATATACGAGTTTAGAAATTAAGGGTTAAACATTAATTAGCCTTTTAAATCTAAAAATTCCTTTGGTTTCTGTTCGTTGTTTGTTGTCGGTTTTTCTGGATTTTATTTTGATTTTCAAATATGTTCTTGGGCTGTTGTTGCCGGGCTGTATTATTATTACTGCTGCTGATTCTCATCTTCATCTTCTTTTGCTTCCAATATCAGGTACACAACTGACACGCTGATTATTGTAAACTGAAACATGTAGCATGAATACGAAAATGAAGAGTTGAAGTTCCAGATTTATTTTAATTATATTCTTAATTTTATTTGTATATATAAATTGTTTAGCTTACTCTAATCAGAATCATGTAGTTGTTTAATATATATAGTGAAATATCGGACGATAGCTTAACGGACGAACTATCTATATATTGCCTAAAAATAAATAAATGGTGTAGTAACTTCGTTTAGTTAATTCGCTATTGTTGAATGATTACCATGTCTCAAAAAACACGTTAGTTCATCAAAATAGACCATTTTGGAACTTGGAGGAATGTTGTTTAGTTAAATATTATTGGTTAATTTCAGCATGTAAATAAATTAAGACATTTTTTATATTATTTTGTAGAGACAAATTTAATAGAGAATAATGTAGGCATTTTAGGATTGTCTTTTTAAAATAAATGAGATGAGCCTCGCCAAATAAAACAGACAGATTGCGGGGCCCTCACAAAAATATATGTGTTAATTACTTAGAATTCGGGAGGGCCATTTAGCGAATTTCACGACCTTACCAAAATAATAACACGATAGTCTCTTTAGGCGCGTGTTTAATAGCTCACTTTCTTAAGCTTGGGTGTGCATTTCATGCGACCCAAATCCAAATCCCAAAACATCAAATAAAATGTGTTCCGGATTGTGGGTGCATTTCATGTGACGCAGTCCAAAGATGTGTTTTAAGCGATGTTCACATTCTTTTAAAAAATAATAATAATAAAGTGGTAAAAAGTTAAAATTGGCACACCGGTTCATAATTGTATTAAAATCAGATAAATAAGCCGAATATGACAGTTGAGCGACCGTGCTAGAACCACGGAACTCGGGAATGCCTAACACCTTCTCCCGGGTTAACAGAATTCCTTATCCGGATTTCTGGTACGCAGACTATAATATGGAGTCATTCTTTTCCTCGATTCGGGATTAAATTGGTGACTTGGGACACCCTAAATCTCTCAAGTGGCGACTCTGAAATAAATAAATAAATCCCGTTTCGACAGTCCTTTAATTGGAAAAACTCTTGTACCCCTCGCGGGAGCGGAAAAAGGAGGTGTGACAGCTCTGGCGACTCCGCTGGGGAACTATTTTGCTCCAGAACCACTGGTTCAGGGTTAGAAATTCGAGCTTAGATAAATTGTTAAATTTGGCTTTATCTGATTTTTACATGTTTTGAGCCTAATGTGCTAAATGCTGCTTTTACCGCTTTGATATTATCTGAACTGTATATAAATTGTGCTGAAACCTTTCTCTTCTTACCTCCGGGGATGTGCTTACTGGTTGAGACTCCCTATTCTGTTAGTGTCATACCCTAAATAAAAGAGGCTCGGAAAGTTTCTAAGCCGGCTGGCCTTTTGGTTCCCGGAAAGGAGCTCCTTCCTCAACTCGAGTTGTCCGCTCGGGTACACTATCTAGAACACCGACCCAGGTTTTGAACATAGAATAACGTGACTTCATGCCGGATCCCTAGTAGGAACGCTTATTTGCATCACGTTGCATTTGACTTAGGGGACTCAACACAGGGGTTGGGTCCGTCTAGGACTAGCAACCTGATATGAAAAGACCATCTTGATGCATCCTATTTGTTTTCCGTGCATTTATTTTGTCTCGCTGACCGGTGTTTGAATATTATGAATATTGTGAAATCGAAAAAATAGCGGTTAGGGAATTGATTGTTTATTTTTGAAAAAAACCCCAAATGCTGTCAAAACTCTGCCGAACTCTGCTGAAATTTTGAGAAAATGAAAAAAAAAGTCATATTAGTTTGTTTTGCTAAAACCAAAGAAAAAAAAATCGTTGTTCTATCTTGTTATCAAAGATAGAAATGGAAAATAGTTTGTCTTGTCATGAAAAATGAAAATGAAAAAAAGAGTCTTGTTTTTAAAATGGTTATTTATTTATTTATTTATTTGTTTATGAAAACGCCAAAAATGAAAATAAAACGAGTCTTGCGTTGAACGTGGTTTTATTATTTGTTGCAATATACATATATATATATATCCAAAAAGTATTTATATATATATAAATCCAAAAAGTATTTTTCTTTATTTCCCTTCTAAAAAGTTTTTTTAGACCCCCAATTTTCAAGAAAAAATCCAAAAATATTTTCCATTCTTGATGTCTTTAAAAAGTCTTTTTAATTGTTTCAAATAAAAATATATATATATTTTCTTTGAATTTCTTCCAAAAAATCCGAAAATATTTTCATTCTTCTTTCAAAATTGAAAAGAAAAGTCAAAATTCAAAAATATATTTAGAAGCATTTCTTTCATTGAAAATAAAATTCCAAAAAAATATTTTCTTTAGAAGTTTCTCTTTCAAAATTCAAAAAAAAACTCTTCTTTATAAGTCTTTCCTTCATAAATAAATAAAAATAATAATAATAAAAAAGGGTTAGTTTATTTACTTTATTCATGATTGCCCGAACTACGCGGGTTTGATTCTCACCGGATGTGAGATACGTAGGCAACCCTCATCGGGTCCAACCTCCCCTTTTGCTAAAAAAAAATGAAGGTCAAAATGAAAAAAAAACTATTTTTAGAAGCCTTTCTTTCAAGAAGCCCGAAAAAAAAATGATTGAAATGGTTAAACTACCTAGGTACATTACATTACAACGTGCAATTGTGATATGTGTTAAAACTCTAACGCTGACAAGTTTGTTGTTTATTAGAAGTTTCGACAGTTAGTTTGTTAGAGCGTACTGGCAATATACCATTATCAAACAAGATCAAAAGGGCCTATACCAGAAAGCATGACTGGCTCAGAAAATAGTGTTGAGTCGGAAAAGACGGCACATCAGATGCTGAAAGAGGCGATGGCCAATATGGAAAAAATGAGATTGGAAATGAATGAAATGCAGCTAGCCATGGCTAAGGTGCAAAAGGGGCCCGAACCAGTTGTCACTCTTACTCCCCCACCGGGACACACGATGTTCCCCAAGCTCCGCCACCCAATCAGAACCCTTCACCACCGAATGTTCTTGTCTTTGTGGAGCCTCCCCCAGCCCCATTGCACAAATCATCCAGTGAGCCGCTGTTTCAGGCTCACGCTACACAATATTACCCCCCTGAACTCACATTCAAAGCACCCGAGCCACATACCTATAACCTCCAATTTGAGGTCCCGGCGGAGATTGAAAAGCGGGCTAAGAGCCCAGAGCAGGATGAAGTGATGCGAAAATTTAAAAGCCTGGAGTAGTCCTTCAGGAACATACACGGGTTAGGCAAACAGGTCAGCATGGCCTACAAAGATCTATGCCCTTTTCCTGACGTCCAATTACCAGCAGGGTTCAAGATGCCCAAGTTTGATTTGTACGAAGGGCATGGCGATCCTATGGCATATCTACGGGGCTTTTGTAGTAAGATGAGAGGAGAAGGTGGTAAAGATGAGCTACTGATAGCTTATTTTGGTCAGAGTTTGAGCGGATCTGCGCTGGAGTGGTATACAAGGAAGGATCCCAGCAGGTGGTACACCTGGGACGACCTGGCGCAAGCATTTGCTGGTCATTTCCAATATAATCTTGAGATCGTCCCTGACCGTCTCACATTGTTAAAGCTCGAGAAGAAACCTGGAGAAAGCTTCAGAGAATTTGGTTTTCGTTGGAGGGAACAAGCAGCAAGAGTCGATCCTCCGATGAGGGAAGGTGAAATGGTGGATTACTTCTTGCAGACTTTAGAGCCAACCTACTTTGGTCACTTGGTAACGTCGATTGGCAAATCTTTCAACGAGATTGTAAAGATGGGCAGCATGATTGAAGAGGGACTTAAGTCTAATAAAATCATGAGCTATTCGGCAATTAAAGCAACCACTCAGGCCATCTAGAGCAGTACTGAGGGTGTACTTGGGAAGAAGAAGAAAGAAGATGCCACGACTGTTGAGTCTGGAGCCTGGTTCGGATCTAGAAGCCCGTCACCCTACTATAGCCAACCACGACCCTACCACCAAAATTACCCCCGCACTCCATATAGCCCTCCACGACATTATTACCCACTGCCAGATCCCCATTTTTCCATTCATCATGCACAAACCTATACCCACGCTCCAGCACACGCACAATGGCATGCGCCGGCTCCCCAAAATACATACCCACCTCCACCAAACATATATCCACTTCCGAGGGCCTATAGAAATCCTCCAGGGTCAGGTTTCCATGGGAATCAAGCTTTTAAGAATGAGAGGAAGCAGAAATATACTCCGCTGGGAGAATCCTATACTACCCTGTTCCACAAATTGAGGCAGTTAGGCCTATTGAATCCTATTGAGCCCAAATTACCAAATCCCCTTCCTGGAAATCTTGACCCTTCAGCAAGTTGTGAATATTGTTCGGGGGCTCCCGGACACGATACTGAGAGATGTTGGAAGTTGAAGAATGCCGTGCAAGAGCTTATTGACACAAATAGGATCGAGGTTCAGGTTCCAAAGCCACCAAACATTAATTAGAGTCCGCTACTAGCGCACCATGAGACCCACATGATCGAACTAGGGCACAAGGAGCTTAAGAATCCCTCACAAACGGTAATGATGATCCGTGCCGGTGAAAATAGTTCGAAAAAAAAAATCGACCAGGAAAAGCAGAGGTGCAGTGTATAGTCGGTCATGGTGATGGGTAAAGGGTCCAGCAAGGCATATGTACAGTTTGTGGGGATGAAACCAAAAATCAACAATTGGATGACTACTCCTCTTCCTATCCGAAGGGAGTCTTGGTAGTGGGCTTTGATTTTTCTTTCTTGTTTTGGATTATTGCAGAGTTGTAATCCAGTTTTGTTTTAGTGTGAAACTCTGTTATCCCGTATTTTTATAAAGTGAGAGTTTTTCTCTTCTTATTTTGTTTTAAATCTGTTTTCTTCTTTTTCTCTTTCTAAACAATGCTCTTTATACTTATTCCAATGACATGGCATGCACAACGGATCTTCAACTCAGTCTAAAAAATCAATCTGATTCCGAACTAATTGTACAAAAGGTCAATCATGATGACGAATCGAAATACGGTGATGATGAAGCCTTCGAAGAGATAAACAGAGAGTTAAGCTAGTTGGAAGAGAAATTCAAGCCCAACTTAAATGACACAGAAGCCATCAATTTAGGGGATGCAGACGATATCAGGAAATTTGAAGAAGTACAACAAGTGTTGAAACGGATCCTCCCACATCAGGCCAAAGCAAAATGGCAAATTTGTCCCGAATTGGCAAGGGCCGTCTATTGTGACCAAGATGTTATCCAGTTGCGCTTTATGTCAGATAGATGTTGAGGGAAGATGCATCGACATGGCTATTAATTGTAATTGTTGTTTGTTTGTTTGTACTTGGCCTTTATCGGAGAATGAAATGACGTAGGCAATTCTTTCTTCTAGCCGAACACTTTTAACCTTTCCTTTACCCCTTTGAGCCTTACTTATTCCTTCATACCCCTCTCTTGAAATCATTAATGAAAACAAAAACAAAAAAAAAGGAAAATAATAACAAAAACAAAGGAGGCATGTGAACTACGTTTGACCTGATTCATCAAAAAAAGGATACATAGGCGCCTTACGGCTCGGTCATAGTGTAACCAAAAAATAAGAATCCTCAAGCGAGAAAGTGGGGCAGAAGTTATGTTTGTAATGTTGGGAAAGAAGTTCGATTCCAAGAGTTGTAATAGTTTTTACCCATCAGAATTATTTTGAACCCTTTTGATGCCCCCTTTTCTTTTAGCCATAAACAAAAACCCATGTTGATGTCCAAAAAAGACCTCCCGATCAGAATCTGAGGAGTGCCAAGTCGGGTAAATGAAAGCAGAGAAAAGTCGGCAACGAATTGATAACCTAAAGAATCCCAAGCAAAGAGTCATATCAGTAACACTCCAATCTCCAGCTTAGAAAAATAAAGTGAGAAGAGTCTTATCGGTGAAAACCTTCACAGGCACCATAAGGCGACGAGAGTTGAGAGAAATGAGAGAGCCTCATCAGTGAAAACCCATCGAAGGGCACTATGAGGCGACAAGGATATAAAAGGGGCTAGCAAGATAAGATTGGCAAAAATGATCCGCATCCGGCGAGAGTTAGGTTTCTGCGCATCCCCAGCAAAGTAAGGCCGTCAGAAAAATTGATTGATATAAATAGACTGGGTTGGTTAATCCGGAAATGCATGACATGATCATTGGGATTGATTATACCATTCAGATAAGTTCTTTTCTTTTTCTTTCCCCAACATTTGTTGAGAAAGACTTTTTCTTTTATCTTTTTGAAGTCATCACTTTTCATTTCTTGGTTTAAAGTGTTTTTTTCCAGTAGTTTGTTTTTAGAAGGATTTTTTTCAGACAGAATGTTATACTTTAAGGAGTGTTGAAGTTGGGAGCCCGTCCATATAACAGAGGAATACATTTCAGTCTTTATATTTCAAGCGTTGAATTTGGGAGCCCGCCCATAGAACAGAGGAATACATTCAGTCTTTTCATTTCAAGTGTTGAAGTTCGGAGCCCGCCCATATAACAGAGGAATACATTTCAATCGAAATATTTCGGAGGAATGAAACACTAATTTTGAGGAAAGAAGTTCTGAAGGGAGATGATTCAAGTAAGAGGAAAAATGACTAAGGAGGCAGGAAATAATAACGCCAATAGAATGTTATACTTTAAGGAGTGTTGAAGTTGGGAGCCCGCCCATATAACAGAGGAATACATTTCAGTTTTTACATTTCAAGCGTTGAAGTTGGGAGCCCGCCCATAGAACAGAGGAATACATTCAGTCTTTTCATTTCAAGTGTTGAAGTTGGGAGCCCGCCCATATAATAGAGGAATACATTTCAGTCTTACTTTTCAAGTATTGAAGTTGGGAGCCCGCCCATAATAACAGAGGAATACATTTCAGTATTACTTTTCAAGTATTCAAGTTGGGAGCCCGCCCATAAGAACAGAGGAATACATTCAGTCTTTTCATTTCGAGTGTTGAAGTTGGGAGCCCGCCCATATAACAGAGGAATATGTTTCAGTCTTTACATTTCAAGCGTTGAAGTTGGGAGTCTGCCCATAAAACAGAGGAATGCATTTCAGTATTACATTTCAAGCGTTGAAGTTGGGAGCCCGCCCATAAAACAGAGGAATTCATTTCAGTATTACATTTCAAGCGTTGAAGTTGGGAGCCCGCCCATAAGAACAGAGGAATACATTTCGATCTTTTCATTTCAAGTGTTGAAGTTGGGAGCCCGCCCATATAACAGAGGAATACATTTCAGTCTTTTCATTTCAAGTGTTGAAGTTGGGAGCCCGCCCATATAACAGAGGAGTACATTTCAGTATTACTTTTCAAGTATTGAAGTTGGGAGCCCGCCCATACAACAGAGGAACACATTTTCAGATCAAACAGAAATCAGTAATCAGAAGGAATACAACAAAGATCTCCAGCATAACAAGCTTTAATATAAGAAGCAGTTGTCCCCAGCAGACATAACGGAATAATAAAGCTTATGCACAAAAAAGGCAAAAGGCCAGTGTCGTCCCCAACAATTTTCGAAAGAAATGCACCAGGGAAAACACAAGACGACAAGAGTGAGGCAACCAGAGCAAAGGGAAGACAGATAAGATCTTGTAATCCGTAGTCTAACCAAACTTCTTGATTTTTCTTTTAAGCATGGTGTAATAAGGAGGTCAGCAAACAGTAAAAGTAGCATGCAACAACAGTAACATTGCAGTCCCACGGTAGTCCCAGCTACCAAAACTTCCCAAACTACATTAACCTGATTCCCCTTTAGCCAGGGATATGTAGGAAACCTTTGATGCAAAGGTTCGGTTAAATCTTTTTCAAAAAATGCTTCACACGGAGTACTCGGATGGGCAAAAATCGCTCGCTTTATCTTTGCACGAAAACCCTTTGTGTCTTCGGGCAAAGAGGGGCAGCTGTAAGCACGTGATTTTTCCCCTATGAAACAATTACTCCCAAAAATTCAAAATAAAATGATTTTCCTTGGTGTGCAATTTTGAGAATTTTGTGACATTTTTGGATAATTATTTGTATATGTCTCTGCATGTTTATTTGTTAAATTAATAAAAAATACAAAAATATGTCGCATTTTGCATGTAGGATTTAATTATACAATTGTTAGTAATTAAGTTTGTTTTACAAAATTTGAAAATTACAAAAAATAGGCATCTTCTGCATTTTTAGCATTTAATGTCCAAATATACAATTTTATGCTTAATTATTACTTAATTGTGCGTTAATTATTATTGGGAGTTAATTTGCACTTTTATAACTTAATTTAGTTCTTAATAATAATTTAAGTATTTTTATAATTTAGTTTTAGAAAAATAAAAAAAGAAAAGAGGGCAAAAAATACAAAGAAAAATCGGATTGTGTCACTTCTTCAATTATGAGCCACATACCCAAAAAATTGTCCAACCTTCTCATGACCCGGTCCACTTCAAACCGGGTCGACCCAGTACATAACCCCAATACCTAACCCCTCTTCATTTTTTATTTTTTCCCAAAACAAAACAAAAAAAACCAAACCCTAAACTAAACTATCCGCCCCCCACCCTCTCTTCTTCTTCTCCAAAATCCCAAACACCCCATCCATGGCTGCCCTTCCTCACGCCTCCATCCCCTCACCCAACGACCACCCCCTCCAGCCCTTCGCCCTTACCCCGTCACACTCACACACACACGCACCAACAACTCCATAGCTGCCCTCCTCCATCGAGCTTCGTCATCGTCGAGTTTGAGCTCATCCATGGCTTCCCCTACTGCATCGTCTACTCCTTCTTGCTGCGTTCCAGCTGCTTCTCCTTCTTGCTGCGTTCCAGCTGCTTCTGCTTCTTGCTGCGTCGAGCTTCTTCTGCTTCTTGCTGCGTCGAGCTGCTTCAGCTGTCGTTGCTGCGCCGCTGCTACTGTTGCCGTTCCAACTGCTTCTGCTTCTTGCTGCGTTCTTCTTCATCTTTCACCTCGACTGATGCTTGTTGCTTCGTCGTCTTCAAGTCTGTTTATGTCCAAGTTTCGTTGGTTTCGTTTAGAGTTCGTTCGATGTTCGTCGTTGGTCATTTACGGTTAGTTGTTCTAAGTTTTATTTCGTCCATAATTTGTTTGATATTTTCAGATTTTGAATTAGCATAAGTTTGCTTTATTTTTCTTATTTATTTTTAGATAAAAATTGTTAGTTTAATTATATTGTTGTTAGATTTAAGTTGAAGATTCAATTTAATTATTTTTCAGTTTGTTTTATTAATTTTAAGAGGATTTAGTTTTAATATAGAAAGGTGTTAGTTTAAATCGTTTAAATCCGTTGTTTGTTGTTAATATAGATTTAATTCGTATTCATTTTTTGAAGTTCGTTTTTAATTCAGTGATTTAATGTGGAGTTATGTTTTGGTTTTAATTTTTGGATCATGTATCTTTGTTATAATTTTTGTTGGATTTAATTAAGAAAGATTAATTGATTATTTGAAGATTAGTGATTTGAATATGTTTATTTGTTTTGTTTAAGTTTAATTCGAAGTTTGAATAAAGTTTGTTTGTTATTATTGTTGAATCTTTTCATTTATGTTCATACTTTGTTTGGTTGATCTTGAATCCGAAATTTGTATAGTTTGATTTTCTTGTTTGTTGTTTATCATTTATGATTATTTCTTCAGCTTGCTTCATGATCTTGTTTAGTTTTAATATAGAAATTGTTGGTTGTAATGTTGTTAGATTTAATTTTAAGTTCAAATGATTATTGAATTTAGAAATCTGAATATACATGTTTGTTGGTGTTGAATCTGAAAGTAGGTTTGTTTGTTGTTAAAGATGTTGTTCAATCAAGATAATTTTAGTTGTTTCTTTGTTGTTCATCATGGATAACAAATGTGGTCTGCTCAAGAACTAGCACCTACAACTAGCAAGTATCAAGGTTCAGATCCAAAGTCTGTATGAAGCACCATTCAAGACTCAAGACCAAGTTTCAGAAGACTTAAGAGATAGGAATCCTTGTAACTAGTAGCTGATAGGCTTAGTTAGTCTTTTTCAGTTTTCATTTTTGTTGTAATGACAGGACCGCGGACCGGAACCTCAACGGAACGGCACCTCGATCGGCTCTTCACCTCGGTACACTTCACTATCTCTCTCATTTCCGAACTACACGTGGCCTGATTCCTGTATAACCAAGGATATGTAGGCAGCTCGGATACTAGGGCTCGGTCACATTCCCTCCCTTTCCTTAAGTGTAGTCCGTCCAAGTAATGGTCGGGTCAAAAACACGTCTAGTCGTTCTTTGTCGGAAAACTCTTCGTGTTTCCAGTCAAAGAGGGGCAGCTGTAAGCACGTGATTTTTGACCCTCCCCGAGAATTTTCACATTTTTGGTGTGAATATGTGAAATTGGGTCTAGTATAGCTATTTTAACTATTTTACCTTATTTTGTTGCAAAAAGAAAAAATCACAAAATATATATATAAATTTTAGTTTATGTATTTCTCATAAACTTGAAAAATACAAAAATTGTACTTTATTTTGGTACTTTATATAAAATTCGAAAATTACAAAAAAATATAATTCTATTAATGATTTGTAGTCGTTTTAATTTTGGAAAAATACAAAAAAATATTACTTTATATTTTGTCTTTATTAAAAACGAAGATTACAAAAAAATAGTTTTTTATTAATATTCTATAGTCATTTTAACTTTGAAAAATACAAAAAATATTACTTCATATTTTATCTTAATATTTAAGAAAAACGAAAATTACAAAAAAAAATAGTTTCATTAATATTTTGTAGCTATTTTAAATCTTTAAAAAATATTTTAAAAAGAGATAGTTTTGTTTAAATACTAGTCTTATTTTTGGTAGTTATTTTGCTTACATAGGACTAGTTAAGCAACATGTTCCTATTTCTCGGGTCCTGGCAAAAGAATAATTTTCGGGTTTAAACTACCCGGTTTTAGGCCTAATTTTCGGACCGAGCCCATAATAAACCGTATCCAGGACACATGGGGAACCCCACCACGCGTGGGGGACATATGCCTTGAACCCCACCACGCGTGGGCTCATTTTTCTGGGCAAAACCCAGTACAAAACACGGACAAAAAGCAAAAAGGAACGGACAGACTAGGGGATTTTTGGAATTTTGAAAAATACTACTGTTCATCGTCTTCTTCTTCTTCAAAAGAAGAAGAAGAAACCCTAGCGTGAAACAACGCAGGAAGACCTCCCCCAGCTCCCTCTCCGCCATAACCACCAGCCCCACCATCGTCAAAACCACCCCGTCGCATCCCCGTCACCTCCACGCCATAACCATCACCCCCAACCAGTCGGACCTCCCTTCCCCGAGCACCGGACCAACACCCCCACGCTCGAACACCCCCTCGTCACCATTGTTCGCCACCTTCTCCCTCCTCCATAAACACCACGTCCAAACAACCAGCTCCCCGACTCCCTCGTCGTCCCTGTCCAACCAACGACCCCAAAATCCTCGCGTCCAAAACCACCGGTAAACCCCCCACGTACCAGCTCCGCCGAGCTGCTGCTCGCTGCTTCGTCACCTTCCACAACGTCGACCAATCACCACCAGCTCCATCCACCTCCGTCAACGGTTCAAACGACCATAACCACCTCCCCTCCGTCGCACCCAAACGTCACTGCCCAAAACCACCATGGACGACCACTAAACTCCCTCCATCGCTGCACCCCGACGACCTCAGCTGTTCGTCGTCCCAGTCCGTACGTCGACCACCAACGCTGCCCGTCCCAGCTTCACCAGCCTCACGTCCGAAAACCACCAGTCTGCTACATCCCCCATCGCCTAAAAACCACCTGTGGAACCAACAAAAACCACCACCAAACAGGCCTGTCAACCACTGCCCGCAACCCCACCGCCCAAACGCGACCACCACTGCTTCAGCTGATGTTATCGTTGTTCTTTCACTGTTGTCGTGCAGTCCGTTGAGGTCGTCTTTGTTCGTCAAGGTCCGGCGCGTCGAGTCCGTCCGTTGAAGTCGATGTAGAGGTTTGGTCCCTGGTTCTATTCGTTTCTGTCTATTCAGGTTAGTAAGCTTCACTGTATTAGATAAAGAAATTTTACGTTCAATGTTCGAAGTTGCAATATATCGATTGATATGATAATTTTCTGCTTATGTTTTCGTCGTATGCATTTCATTCATTTTTGCGTTATATTATTCTTGTTTATTTGCTGTCATTTAATTAAGTTGGGTTAATTGTTCTATGACACAAGTTTGATGTTAATTTGTTCGTGGCCCTTTGCTTAGTTCATTCGGATAAAATTAGCATTAGTACTTGTTGTTAATACTCCCGAAACACTCATTCGCTAAACTCATTTTATTAATTTTTTGACAAGTTATGAGATTTTAGTTGTAAAGAAGTCGTAAGGTTTAGTATTGTTAAAGGCGTAGAAATGACATCCTTTTTTTTAAAAAAAATAATAATAATAATAAATAAAAAAAAAGTAAATAAAAACAAATAAATAAATAAACAAATAAAAAAGAGACGAGCTTCGCTAAATAAAAATGTACAAATTGCGGAGCCCTCGCAAAATATATGTATTAAATACTTAGATTCCGGGACGGGCCGTTTAGTAAATTTCACGGCCCTACCCCAAAATAATAATGCGCTAGTTGCTTTAGACGCGCCTTTAATAATGTTATCTCCCTAAACTCGGGTGCACATTTATGTGACCCAAATCCAAATCTCAACGGAGTCGAAATATGTCTCTAGTCACGGGTGCATTGATTGTGGCGTGGCCTGGGATGTATTTCCATGACGTTGCAAATTCTTTAAAAAAATAAGAATGAGATGAGCCTCGCCGAATAAAAAATACAAATTGCGGGGCCCTCAGTAAATACTTGTTTAAAATTACTTAGAATTCAGGAGGGTCGATTAGCGAATTTCACGGCCTCCGCAAAATAATAACGCGATAGTCGCTTTAGGCGCGTCTTTAATAATTTAATTTTCCTAAACTCGGGTGTGCATTTCATGCGACCCAAATCCAAATCCTAAAACATCAAATAAAATATGTTTCGGATTGTGGGTGCATTTCATGTGACACAGTCCAAAGATATATTTTAAGCGATGTTCACATTCTTGTAAAAACAATAATAATAAAGCGGTTAAAAGTTAGAATTTGCATATAAGGTCATACTTGTATAAAATCAGATAATCAAGCCGAATATAACAGTTGAGCGACCGTGCTAGAACCACGGAACTCGGGAATGCCTAACACCTTCTCCCGGGTTAACAGAATTCCTTATCTAGATTTCTGGTACGCAGACTGTAATATAGAGTCATTCATTTCCTCGATTCGGGATTAAAATTGGTGACTTGGGACACCCTAAATCTCCCAAGTGGCGACTCTGAAATAATTAAACGAATCCCGTTTCGATTGTCCTTTAATTGGAAAAAACTCCCCCTGCGCCCCCTCGGGCGCGGAAAAAGGAGGTGTGACAGCTCTGGCGACTCTGCTGGGGATTAATAACCCAGAACCACTGGTTCAGGGTTAGAAATTCGAGCTTAGATAAATTGTTATATTTGGATTTATCTGATTTTTTACATGTTTTAAGCCTAATGTGCTAAATGTTGTTTTTACCGCTTTGATATTATGTGAACTGTATATAAATTGTGCCGAAACCCATCTTCTCTCTGAGTCTTCTAAATCATGAAGAAGGGCGTACTTCGTATGACTTCTTTTCTGTATAGTGTCAAATCCCAATTTAGAACGAGGTTCGGATAAGTTGCTAAGCCGGTGAAGCTTCTGTATTCCCGGTACGCTGCCCCCCTCGGCTCGAGCTGTCCGCTCGGGTAAGCCAGGTCTAGAACAAACACCCAGGTTCTGAACCTAGTATAACAAAGCCACATGCCGGATCCCTAGTAGGAACGTTTATTTGCATCATGTGCATTTGACTTAGGGGACTCAACACAGGGGTTGGGTCCGTCTAGGACAAGCAACCTGAAAATAATAGACCATCTTATGGCATCCTATGTGCTACATGTTGTATTCAGTCAAGGGCGAATGGGTCATTTGGTCATTTCCAGCATGATGTTATTTTAATCAAAGCATGGGGAACATTTGCAGAATCCAAGAAGCCTTGGAATTCCCTATGTCCCCCACGCTTTCTTTTTGGGAAAACACATGGGGAACATTTGTGGAATCCAAGAAGCCTTGGAATTCCCATATGTCCCCCACGCTTCATATGTTGGAAAAAGCGCATGGGGAACATTTGCGAAATCCAAGATGTCTTGGAAATCCTTATGTTTCCCATGCCACATTTTGAAAATAACAATAAACATAAAAAAAATAAAAATGCATATAAAAACAAGGCACGAAAATTCAAAAAGATTTTGTATGTTTTCATTATTTTCCACATATTAAAAAAAATAAATCGTGAAAAAGAGGAGAAAAATGACAGTGTAGAGATGTAACTACTTATTTTTAGAGAAAAAACAAATGTTCAAGTAGTGGCGAAACTCTGCCGAAATTTTGAGAAAAAAAATATATGACTTATTAGTTTGTTTTATTAAAGCAAAGGAAAAGCAGAAAAATCAAAATAATCCAAAAGAGTCTCGTGTTTAAAAATCAAAGAGTCTTGTTTTTAAAATAGTTTTTATTTATTTGTTTATGAAAATGACAAAATTAAAATAATCCAAAATATTTTTTTTCCATTATTGACTTCTTTAGAAAGTCTTTCTAATTGTTTTCAAAAAATAATATAATATAAAAAAAACAAATCCGAAAATATTTTGATTCTTTTTTCAAAGTTGGAAAGAAAATTCAAAATTAAAAAAAAACATTTTAGAAGCATTTCTTTCATTAAAAGCAAAATTCCGAAAAATATTTTCTTCTTCTTCTTTAGAATAAAGAAAAAAAAAGAGCAAATGAAAATCGAAAAAATATTAGTCTTTCTTTTAAAAAGAAAATCAATCAAAAAATAATATTTCCTTGCTTCTTTTAAAGTAGTTCTTTTAAACGAAAATTCAAAAAAAAGAGTTAGTTCATCTGATTATTATTATTTGCCTACTTATTCTTATTTGACCGAACTACGCGGGTTTGATTCTCACCGGATGTGAGATACGTAGGCAACCCTCATCGGGTCCAACCCCACCTTCAAAAAAAAAAAAGAAGGAATGTTTTATGTTTTTCGTTAATTTGTTTGTTTGTTATGAATGAAAAATAATAGTCTATTTGATTATTGTGGAAAAAAATAATAAAAACAAAAAAAAATATAGAAAATGGAAAAGGGTCCTCTCAAAAACAGTTTATTTGCCCGAACTACGCGGGTTTGATTCTCACCGGATGTGAGATACGTAGGCAACCCTCATCGGGTCCAACCCCACCTTTTGCTAAAATAACTAAAAATCAAAAAATTTAATTTTGTCATAAAGAAAGTCAGGTGACGCTGTTTTATCATAAATAGCCGAATGTTCCCGAAAGGGACGCCGGAAGGCTGACTTTGCGTAAACAGCCACCTTTGGGTCATTTTGAGATATGGACCCACACAGCCTTAAAAATCTTCGTCCCCGAGGCGCTGAAGGGCCGTGTTTGCAACACCAAGTTTTTATTGCAATTTGAAAAGAAAAAAAACAAAAAGTCAGCGGTCAGGTGAATACCGTTTGAATTTTGTAATAATAAGCCGAGCTAGCTTCGGCTGCGTCTTAAATCGTTCTTGCCGAAATAGCCTTAGAGTATCTGTCAGTTGTCGAAAGGTTATTTTCATAAAAGAATGGACAAGTTTGTAAAGTGTCGAAATAATCCTCCCCGGCCTCAAAATTCATGTGAAAATTGGAAGGGGCCACATTTGCAAAAAATAACCATTTGGTTGCATTTGTCGAACAGAGAAAGGGAGCTGGAATTTTGTTTTTAAGTCTACCAATCTTTTGATTAGAACATGCGGGTTGTTTAATTTTCAAGCTTGTGGGTAATCTTTAAATCCTTGAAACCCAGTTTGTTTTAAATTTTTTTAAAAAAATGTGTGTTTAGTGTTGTTTATCTTTTATTGGTCCGAACTACGCAAGGTCTGATTCATGCGGGGTCATGATACGTAGGCAATCTCCATAAGATTCGACCACAACAAAAAAAAGCAAAAAAAGAATGAAAAGAAAAAAAATAGAAAAAGCAAAATGAAAAAGCAAAGAAAAAAAAAGAATGAAAAAAAAAAGAAAGAAAAAAAGAGAAAAGATGTCGTCAATGATAAGGACCGACTGAGTCCATTCTAACCTGTTTGTTTTGCAAATAAGTTAAGGTGGTTGGTTTGTGGTAATCCGGACAATGACGCCCAGAATCCTTTGCTTGCACCTCATGATATACAATCTGCGGGGATCAGGCCTAATAACAGAAGCACTTGAATCCCATTGGAAACTTGTTGACGGAGGTTGCTGATATTGAAGCTGGCAATGGTCTTCAAAATACTAATGCAAAGCTCAGTGGCTAAGATGCCAGTTTTGATAAAGTGGGAGGACGCTCCGTTCCTTGGTCAGCAAGAGAGAAGCTTGTGGCGGCTTATTTTGTGGTCATTTCTGTTGTTCGGATTATTAGGATTGTAGTTCGGATTTGTTTTGTGTCAATGTCTTTCCGCGTATCTTTCCATTTTGTCATAACGGTTTGTTTAAGTTTTGTCCAAGTTGTTTAGGATTTTATTCCGGTTTGCTTTGTTTTTAAAACCATTTGTTCAGTCCAATGCAAAAAATTCAGTCTTTGATTATTCCCAGTCATCTTTTCAGTTTAGTCATTATGTCATTCTTATTCAGCACCGATTCTAGGGACATGACATGCACACACACTTTGGGCCTAGTCTTTAAAGTTAATCATGAAACCCCAGAAAGGCGGTCAAATCATTTAAAGAAAATAAGGACGGTTTGAGATTATTTGGAGCCCGAGTCATGTGGAACTGGGGCAAGTTAAACACAAAGAAAACCGTTAAAGAAAGATTCGCCTAAATTGGCATGAGGGTCGTTCGTAATAATGAGAATGAGAGTGTCTCCCAATGGTGCTTTAGAAGTGACAAATGAACAAACAGATGTGGAATATAATTGTAAGACCAACACCATCAGAAGAGACTACAAATTTAAATTGTATTGTTTGCACTTGGCATGTTTTGAGGACTGGAATGACGAAGGCATTTTGTTCTGCTACCCAAACACTTTATCCTTTGTTAACCCCTTTTGAGCCTTATTTATTTTCTTTCATACCCCTCGTTCGGAATCAGTAGCAACGAAAAAGAAGAAAAAAAGAGAAAGAAAGAAAAAAACAAAACGAAAAAGAGAAAAATGAAAGAAGATTAAAGAAAAGAAAAGAAAAAACAAACAAAAGAAAGTCGGAATGAAAAGAGGAATTGGGAACTACGTTTGACCTGATTCCTCAAAGAGGATACGTAGGCGCTTCACGGCTCGGTCATAGTTTTGAAAGAAAAAATGAAAAAATCAATTAAAATATCCCCAAGCAAGAAACTGGGGCAAAAGTTGCGTTTGTTGTAAATAAATCTGGTTCCGAAAGTTGTAATTAATAACCCAAAATTAATGCATTTTTGAGCCTCTAATACCTTTTTTTTCTAGCCCTATCCAAAACCCACATTACGGTCCAAAGAAAGACCTTCCGACCAGTCTTCAAAAGATGCCAAGTCAGACAAATGAAGAGTCTTACCGGCGAACATAACATTCTGTTCCACAGCAGAAAGGACTCTAATCTCCAGCAGAAAGAGTCATACCGGCGACACTCCAAATCCCCAGCTGGAAAGTGATACAAATGAGAGAGTCTTATCGGTGAAAACCTTCACAGGCACCATAAGGCGATGAAAGCTGAGAGAAAAGCCAAAAACGAGAGAGACTTGAAAGTGAAAACCCTTCGGGCACTGCAAGTCGAATAAGATCAAGAAGCAGATGGGGAATCGCCAATTGAAGATCTTGAAAGATGATCGACGGTAAAGGATAGGCCACATACGCATGTCATGGCCATTAGAGTCGGTATCTGCGTTTGATAGATTTTTATGTATAGTTTCTTTTGTTAAAGAGTCATCTTTTCCTTTGTCTTTTATTTTGTCTCTTTTATCTTTCTCCTTTCATAGAAAAATTCCCCAATAGAGTCTGTCCGGTCAGAACAAGTGTGAATTGACTTCAAAATAGGCCATCAGCTTTCCAAAATGGGATCTGACTAGTACATCCAAGTGGTATAGTCAGCAGGGAGCAAGCGCGAGGCCAGTGTCAAAAAAATATCCCCAGCAAAGGGAATTGACAAAAGGATTGACGAGCGTCAAGAGAGATATCCTTGCCAAAACCAAGGTTATAAACCTCAAAGGCCAAGGCCCATGAACAGAGCAAGGAGAGCAGTGAACATGATTTGGCGAAATCCATACTAGACTAAAAGGTCGGGGAAATGCCAGTTTCCAAGCTATGCCACAAAAGAAGAGGGATATCCCCCAGCAGGAAGGGATTATCCCCAGCACATAATATCATCCCAACAAGTTGTGGAATACAAAGCAAGGAGGGAGAAAGGGAAAACCATCCCAGCAGGAGTATCACAACCAACCACCATGTTTTAAACTAACAATTTTGTTTGATTTGAAACAGGTAAGGGAAATGGCATTGAGGCAGAAACGCATGCCACAAGGGATATTATCAAACTGGGGCAGAAAATTTTCCTTCCATTTAGAAAATTTTCTGGAAGTCAGGTACCCCCAGCTGATAACATTTTACCCCAACAGGTAAGTAAATAATTCCTCAACAGTGTTATCCCTAGCAGTTGCGAGGGGTCCAACACAAGGTTGGAAAATCGGTATCCTCAGCGGTTAGACTTCGAAGGAGGAAGCTATTAATAATAATAATAATAATAACTTCAAAAAAGGAAGCTAATAATAATAATAATAATAATAATAATAATAATAATAATAAATAAAAAAAAGAATAATAATAAAAAATGGGGAAGGTAGAAAATGAAAATTCATCCTAATCCCCAGCAAGTATTCGAGGTAAGACATTTTCAAGTCTTAAAGATATTTTGGGTTCATCCGCCCTCAAATAGGATCTGTTGGGTTCATCCGCCCTCAAATAGGATCTGTCGGGTCCGTCCGCCCTCAAACAGGATATGTTTGGGTTCATCCGCCCTCAAATAGGATATGTCGGGTTCATCCGCCCTCAAATAGGATATGTCGGGTTCATCCACCCTCAAATAGGATATGTCGGGTTCATCCGCCCTCAAACAGGATACGTCGGGTTCATCCGCCCTCAAATAGGATATGTCGGGTTCATCCGCCCTCAAATAGGATATGTCGGGTTCATCCACCCTCAAATAGGATCTGTCGGGTTCATCCGCCCTCAAACATGATATGTCGGGTTCATCCGCCCTCAAATAGGATATGTCGGGTTCATCCGCCCTCAAACAGGATATGTCGGGTTCATCCGCCCTCAAACAGGATATGTTTGGGTTCATCCGCCCTCAAATAGGATATGTCGGGTTCATCCGCCCTCAAATAGGATATGTCGGGTTCATCCGCCCTCAAATAGGATATGTCGGGTTCATCCGCCCTCAAACAGGATATGTCGGGTTCATCCGCCCTCAAACAGGATATGTTTGGGTTCATCCGCCCTCAAATAGGATATGTTTGGGTTCATCCGCCCTCAAACAGGATATGTTTGGGTTCATCCGCCCTCAAATAGGATATGTCGGGTTCATCCGCCCTCAAATAGGATATGTCGGGTTCATCCACCCTCAAATAGGATCTGTTTGGGTTCATCCGCCCTCAAATAGGATATGTTCGGGTTCATCCACCCTCAAATAGGATCTGTTGGGTTTATCCGCCCTCAAACAGGATATGTTGGGTTCATCCGCCCTCAAATAGGATATGTTGGTTTCAGTCTTTACATTTCTTGAACAGGCGCCCACCTGAATAACGAGAGGAATACATTTCTGTCTTTTCATTTCTGTTCTAGGTCACCCACCAGTATAATGCGGGAATACACTTGTGTCTGTTCATTTCATATTCTAGGTCACCCACCAGTATAATGCGGGCATATCATTTTTCATATCTTTACAGCCAGGCGCCCACCTGTATAATGAGAGGCATAAATTCAGTCTTTTTATTTTCAAGTGTTGAAATTGGGAGCCCGCCCAGATAACAGAGGCATAAATTCAGTCTTTTTATTTTCAAGTGTTGAAGTTGGGAGCCCGCCCAGATAACAGAGGCATAAATTCAGTCTTTACTTTTCAAGTGTTGAAATTGGGAGACCGCCCAGATAATAGAGGCATACATTCAGTCTTTACTTTCAAGTGTTGAAATTGGGAGCCCGCCCAGATAACAGAGGCATACATTCCACGTCTTTACCCATAGGAGATGCATTTCCTCCTAAGTTTTAGTTTTACCCATAGGAGATGCATTTCCTCCTAAGTTCAGTTTTACCATAGGAGACGCACTTCCTAAATTCAGTTCTACCAATAGGAGACGCACTTCCTAAATCCATTGTACCAGTAGGAGGCGCACTTCCTAAAAAGTTTCACCAGTAGGAGACGCACTTCCTAAGTTTATTGCACCCAATAGGAGACGTACTTCCTAAGCAAGTTTTACCAGTAGGAGACGCACTTCCTAAAATTCAGTTTTACCATAGGAGACGCATTTCCTAAGTTCATTTCACCCATAGGAGACGCACTTCCTAAGTTTAGTTCTACCAATAGGAGACGCACTTCCTAAGTCAGTTTCACAATAGGAGACGCACTTCCTAAGAATAGTTTCATCAGTAGGAGACGCACTTCCTAAGATAAGTTTCACCAGTAGGAGACGCACTTCCTAAGCAAGTTTTATCAGTAGGAGACGCACTTCCTAAGCAAGTTTTATCAGTAGGAGACGCACTTCCTAAGATAAGTTTCACCAATAGGAGACGAAGTTCAGTTTCACCAATAGGAGACGCACTTCCTAAAAATATTTCACCAGTAGGAGACGCACTTCCTAAGCAAGTTTCACCAGTAGGAGACGCACTTCCTAAGCAAGTTTCACCAGTAGGAGACGCACTTCCTAAGCAAGTTTCACCAGTAGGAGACGCACTTCCTAAGCAAGTTTTATCAGTAGGAGACGCACTTCCTAAGATAAGTTTCACCAGTAGGAGACGCACTTCCTAAGCAAGTTTTATCAGTAGGAGACGCACTTCCTAAGTTCAGTTTCACCATAGGAGACGCACTTCCTAAAGTTCAGTTTCACCATAGGAGACGCACTTCCTAAGTTCAGTTTTACCATTAGGAGACGCACTTCCTAAGAATAGGTTCACCAATAGGAGACGCACTTCCTAAGTTGATTTCACCAATAGGAGACACACTTCCTAAGCTAAGTTTTACCAATAGGAGACGCACTTCCTAGATCCATTGTACCAATAGGAGACGCACTTCCTAAGAATAGTTTCACCCAGTAGGAGACGCACTTCCTAAGAACAGTTTTTCCCAATAGGAGACGCACTTCCTAAGTTTATTGTACCCATAGGAGACGCACTTCCTAAGTTTATTGTACCCCAGGAGACGCACTTCCTCAAAGTTTAGTTTTACCCGTAGGAGACGCACTTCCTAATCGAGATTTTATTCATAGGAGACGCACTTCCTAGTTTCTAGTCACTGAAGTTTTCACCCTTAGGAGACGCACTTCCTAGTTTAGCTCATTCCGATTCAACCATAGAAGACACACTTTCTAGTTTGAGTCGTTGAGGTTTTTATTTTAGCAGACACATTTGCTAGCAAGAGTTTTGGTTTTACTCATAGGAGATGCACATCCTAGCCTAGTCTTTAGTTTACTCTCATCATTGCATCAGTAGTGTAAGTAAGTTACGATTTTGCTAACGACTCACAAACCTCCCCAGTGCAAACTGGGTTAGGAAATTTTGTTTGTTTTGTTTGTTTTGATTGCCAGGGACCCGCCTGTAGAACGGGGAAACATTTTTCAAGATCAAGCAGTGACCCGCTGGAAAGCAGAAGGTTACAACAAAAATCCCCAGTACTCAATCCAAGATAGAAGCAACAAGAAGCTCGCCCCAAGAATGCAAGTCAACAGTCTGGGATGATCAACAGAAGCTGGTCACAAAAAACAAAAACAAAAAAAACAAAAAAACAAGAGAAAAAAAAAAGAAGGAAAAAAAAGAAAGAAAGAGAAGAGCCCAAAATACGGAAGTGGATAACAAATGTGGTCTGCTCAAGAACTAGCACCTACAACTAGCAAGTATCAAGGTTCAGATCCAAAGTCTGTATGAAGCACCATTCAAGACTCAAGACCAAGTTTCAGAAGACTTAAGAGATAGGAATCCTTGTAACTAGTAGCTGATAGGCTTAGTTAGTCTTTTTCAGTTTTCATTTTTGTTGTAATGACAGGACCGCGGACCGGAACCTCAACGGAACGGCACCTCGATCGGCTCTTCACCTCGGTACACTTCACTATCTCTCTCATTTCCGAACTACACGTGGCCTGATTCCTGTATAACCAAGGATATGTAGGCAGCTCGGATACCAGGGCTCGGTCACATTCCCTCCCTTTCCTTAAGTGTAGTCCGTCCAAGTAATGGTCGGGTCAAAAACACGTCTAGTCGTTCTTTGTCGGAAAACTCTTCGTGTTTCCAGTCAAAGAGGGGCAGCTGTAAGCACGTGATTTTTGACCCTCCCGAGAATTTTCACATTTTTGGTGTGAATATGTGAAATTGGGTCTAGTATAGCTATTTTAACTATTTTACCTTATTTTGTTGCAAAAAGAAAAAATCACAAAATATATATATAAATTTTAGTTTATGTATTTCTCATAAACTTGAAAAATACAAAAATTGTACTTTATTTTGGTACTTTATATAAAATTCGAAAATTACAAAAAAATATAATTCTATTAATGATTTGTAGTCGTTTTAATTTTGGAAAAATACAAAAAAATATTACTTTATATTTTGTCTTTATTAAAAACGAAGATTACAAAAAAATAGTTTTTTATTAATATTCTATAGTCATTTTAACTTTGAAAAATACAAAAAATATTACTTCATATTTTATCTTAATATTTAAGAAAAACGAAAATTACAAAAAAAATAGTTTCATTAATATTTTGTAGCTATTTTAAATCTTTAAAAAATATTTTAAAAAGAGATAGTTTTGTTTAAATACTAGTCTTATTTTTGGTAGTTATTTTGCTTACATAGGACTAGTTAAGCAACGTGTTCCTATTTCTCGGGTCCTGGCAAAAGAATAATTTTCGGGTTTAAACTACCCGGTTTTAGGCCTAATTTTCGGACCAAGCCCATAATAAACCGTATCCAGGACACATGGGGAACCCCACCACGCGTGGGGGACATATGCCTTGAACCCCACCACGCGTGGGCTCATTTTTCTGGGCAAAACCCAGTACAAAACACGGACAAAAAGCAAAAAGGAACGGACAGACTAGGGGATTTTTGGAATTTTGAAAAATACTACTGTTCATCGTCTTCTTCTTCTTCAAAAGAAGAAGAAGAAACCCTAGCGTGAAACAACGCAGGAAGACCTCCCCCAGCTCCCTCTCCGCCATAACCACCAGCCCCACCATCGTCAAAACCACCCTGTCGCATCCCCGTCACCTCCACGCCATAACCATCACCCCCAACCAGTCGGACCTCCCTTCCCCGAGCACCGGACCAACACCCCCACGCTCGAACACCCCCTCGTCACCATTGTTCGCCACCTTCTCCCTCCTCCATAAACACCACGTCCAAACAACCAGCTCCCCGACTCCCTCGTCGTCCCTGTCCAACCAACGACCCCAAAATCCTCGCGTCCAAAACCACCGGTAAACCCCCCACGTACCAGCTCCGCCGAGCTGCTGCTCGCTGCTTCGTCACCTTCCCCAGCGTCGACCAATCACCACCAGCTCCCTCCACCTCCGTCAACGGTTCAAACGACCATAACCACCTCCCCTCCGTCGCACCCAAACGTCACTGCCCAAAACCACCATGGACGACCACTAAACTCCCTCCATCGCTGCACCCCGACGACCTCAGTTGTTCGTCGTCCCAGTCCGTACGTCGACCACCAACACTGCCCGTCCCAGCTTCACCAGCCTCACGTCCGAAAACCACCAGTCTGCCACATCCCCCATCGCCTAAAAACCACCTGTGGAACCAACAAAAACCACCACCAAACAGGCCTGTCAACCACTGCCCGCAACCCCACCGTCCAAACGCGACCACCACTGCTTCAGCTGATGTTATCGTTGTTCTTTCACTGTTGTCGTGCAGTCCGTTGAGGTCGTCTTTGTTCGTCAAGGTCCGGCGCGTCGAGTCCGTCCGTTGAAGTCGATGTAGAGGTTTGGTCCCTGGTTCTATTCATTTCTGTCTGTTCAGGTTAGTAAGCTTCACTGTATTAGATAAAGAAATTTTACGTTCAATGTTCGAAGTTGCAATATATCGATTGATATGATAATTTTCTGCTTATGTTTTCGTCGTATGCATTTCATTCATTTTTGCGTTATATTATTCTTGTTTATTTGCTGTCATTTAATTAAGTTGGATTAATTGTTCTATGACACAAGTTTGATGTTAATTTGTTCGTGGCCCTTTGCTTAGTTCATTCGGATAAAATTAGCATTAGTACTTGTTGTTAATACTCCCGAAACACTCATTCGCTAAACTCATTTTATTAATTTTTTGACAAGTTATGAGATTTTAGTTGTAAAGAAGTCGTAAGGTTTAGTATTGTTAAAGGCGTAGAAATGACATCCTTTTTTAAAAATAATAATAATAATAATAATATAAAAAAAAAAAAGTAAATAAAAACAAATAAATAAATAAACAAATAAAAAAGAGACGAGCTTCGCTAAATAAAAATGTACAAATTGCGGAGCCCTCGCAAAATATATGTATTAAATACTTAGATTCCGGGACGGGCCGTTTAGTAAATTTCACGGCCCTACCCCAAAATAATAATGCGCTAGTTGCTTTAGACGCGCCTTTAATAATGTTATCTCCCTAAACTCGGGTGCACATTTATGTGACCCAAATCCAAATCTCAACGGAGTCGAAATATGTCTCTAGTCACGGGCGCATTGATTGTGGCGTGGCCCGGGATGTATTTCCATGACGTTGCAAATTCTTTAAAAAAATAAGAATGAGATGAGCCTCGCCGAATAAAAAATACAAATTGCGGGGCCCTCAGTAAATACTTGTTTAAAATTACTTAGAATTCAGGAGGGTCGATTAGCGAATTTCACGGCCTCCGCAAAATAATAACGCGATAGTCGCTTTAGGCGCGTCTTTAATAATTTAATTTTCCTAAACTCGGGTGTGCATTTCATGCGACCCAAATCCAAATCCTAAAACATCAAATAAAATATGTTTCGGATAGTGGGTGCATTTCATGTGACACAGTCCAAAGATATATTTTAAGCGATGTTCACATTCTTGTAAAAACAATAATAATAAAGCGGTTAAAAGTTAGAATTTGCATATAAGGTCATACTTGTATAAAATCAGATAATCAAGCCGAATATAACAGTTGAGCGACCGTGCTAGAACCACGGAGCTCGGGAATGCCTAACACCTTCTCCCGGGTTAACATAATTCCTTATCTAGATTTCTGGTACGCAGACTGTAATATAGAGTCATTCATTTCCTCGATTCGGGATTAAAATTGGTGACTTGGGACACCCTAAATCTCCCAAGTGGCGACTCTGAAATAATTAAACGAATCCCGTTTCGATTGTCCTTTAATTGGAAAAAACTCCCCCTGCGCCCCCTCGGGCGCGGAAAAAGGAGGTGTGACAATCATTTAGTTTGAATTTGTTGTTGAACATTGTTAGAAATTGGTCATATTTGCTATATTTTGGTTGAGTTTGATTAATTGATTGGTTATAGCTGATGGGGGTAGTTTGGTAAATTGCAGTACGTTCATGGGTAAAATG
Source organism: Nicotiana tabacum (assembly GCF_000715075.1). Lineage (NCBI taxonomy): Eukaryota > Viridiplantae > Streptophyta > Magnoliopsida > Solanales > Solanaceae > Nicotiana > Nicotiana tabacum. The sequence goes on along the minus strand of NC_134086.1, from coordinate 123,596,596 downwards.
GTAATTGCAATAAGGTCGGAGGGGTAGTTTGGGAATTGAACATTTTGAATAATTCTTTATGTTAAACTTGGGGGATAAAATGTAATGGGGTATGGGTGATATAATTGTTTAATATAAATGGGGGACAAGACATAATGTAATGGAGGAGAATATGATAATTGTTTATGTTAGGCATGAGGGACAAAATGTAATAGGTTGGGTTGATATATTTGTTTAACTTAGTGGGATTAAAATGGGGATGAGTGGGAAGATAATGGGTTTGGTAGGAGAAAATGGTTGTTTTATTAATTAATTAAAGGGTTTGGGGATGTGATATATATAGGAGGCTTGATCAGATTTTAGGGAGGACAAAAAGAGGACGGACAGATAGAGGGAGAGACAAAAAAAGCTGAATATTTAAGTTTAAAAGAAAATTCCGAAAAATATTAAAACTTTCAAGAAAAAGAAAAGAAAAGAAAAATACAAATAAAAAAGGGAGCTGGAAATTAGAAAAGAGAGTAGTACACACCTGGTAAATATTCTGATATACGGGTTTAGAAATTAAGGGTTAAACATTAATTAGCCTTTTAAATCTAAAAATTCCTTTGGTTTCTGTCCGTTGTTTGTTGTCGGTGTTTCTGGATTTTATTTTGATTTTCAAATATGTTGCTGGGCTGTTGTTGCTGGGCTGTATTATTATTACTGTTGTTGATTCTCATCTTCATCTTCTTTTGCTTCCAATATCAGGTACACAACTGACACGCTGATTATTGTAAACTGAAACATGTAGCATGAATACGAAAATGAAGAGTTGAAGTTCTAGATTTATTTTAATTATATTCTTAATTTTATTTGTATATATAAATTGTTTAGCTTACTCTAATCAGAATCATGTAGCTGTTTAATATATATAGTGAAATATCGGACGATAGCTTAACGGACGAACTATCTATATATTGCCTAAAAATAAATAAATGGTGTAGTAACTTCGTCTAGTTAATTCGCTGTTGTTGGATGATTACCATGTCTCAAAAAGCACGTTAGTTCATCAAAATAGACCATTTTGGAACTTGGAGGAATGTTGTTTAGTTAAATATTATTGGTTAATTTCAGCATTTAAATAAATTAAGATATTTTTTATTTTATTTTGTAGAGACAAATTTAATAGAGAATAATGTAGGCATTTTAGGATTTTCTTTTTAAAATAAATGAGATGAGCCTCGCCAAATAAAACACACAGATTGCGGGGCCCTCACAAAAATATATGTGTTAATTACTTAGAATTCGGGAGGGCCGTTTAGCGAATTTCACGGTCTTACCAAAATAATAACACGATAGTCTCTTTAGACCCGTGTTTAATAGTTCACTTTCTTAAGCTTGGGTGTGCTTTTCATGCGACCCAAATCCAAATCCCAAAACATCAAATAAAATGTGTTCCGGATTGTGGGTGCATTTCATGTGACGCAGTCCAAAGACGTGTTTTAAGCGATGTTCACATTCTTTTAAAAAATAATAATAATAAAGTGGTAAAAAGTTAAAATTGGCACACCGGTTCATAATTGTATTAAAATCAGATAAATAAGCCGAATATGACAGTTGAGCGACCGTGCTAGAACCACAGAACTCGGGAATGCCTAACACCTTCTCCCGGGTTAACAAAATTCCTTATCCGGATTTCTGGTACGCAGACTATAATATGGAGTCATTCTTTTCCTCGATTCGAGATTAAATTGGTGACTTGGGATACCCTAAATCTCCCAAGTGGCGATTCTAAAATAAATAAATAAATCATGTTTCGATTATCCTTTAATTGGAAAAAACTCCTGTACCCCTCGCGGGGGCGGAAAAAGGAGGTGTGACAGCTCTGGCGACTCCGCTGGGGAACTATTTTGCTCCAGAACCACTGGTTCTGGGTTAGAAATTCGAGCTTAGATAAATTGTTATATTTGGCTTTATCTGATTTTTATATGTTTTGAGCCTAATGTGCTAAATGTTGCTTTTACCGCTTTGATATTATCTGAACTGTATATAAATTGTGCTGAAACCTTTCTCTTCTTACCTCCGAGGATGTGCTTACTGGTTGAGACTCCCTATTCTGTTAGTGTCATACCCTAAATAAAAGAGGCTCGGAAAATTTCTAAGCCGACTGGCCTTTTGGTTCCCGGAAAGGAGCTCCTTCCTTAACTCGAGTTGTCCGCTCGGGTACACTGTCTAGAACACCGACCCAGGTTTTGAACATAGAATAACGTGACTTCATGTCGGATCCCTAGTAGGAACGCTTATTTGCATCACGTTGCATTTGACTTAGGGGACTCAACACAGGGGTTGGGTCCGTCTAGGACTAGCAACCTGATATGAAAAGACCATCTTGATGCATCCTATTTATTTTTCGTGCATTTATTTGTCTTGCGCCCGCATGCTGACCGGTGTTTGAAAATTAGGAATATTGTGAAATTGAAGAGAGAAAAAAAAAAAGAAATAGCGGTTAGGGAATTGATTGTTTATTTTTGAAAAAAACCCAATGCCCAAATACTGTCAAAACTCTGCTGAAATTTTGAGAAAATAAAAAAAAAGTCTTATTAGTTTGTTTTGCTAAAAGCAAAGAAAAAAAAATTGTTGTTCTATCTTGTTACCAAAGATAGAAAAGGAAAATAGTTTTTCTTGCCATGAAAAATGAAAATGAAAAAAAGAGTCTTGTTTTTAAAATGGTTTATTTATTTATTTATTTAATTGTTTATGAAAACGCCGAAAATGAAAATAAAAAGAGTCTTGCGTTGAACGTGGTTTTATTATTTGTTGCAATATATATATATAAATCCAAAAAGTATTTTTCTTTATTTCCCTTCTAAAAAGTTTTTTTAGACCCCCAATTTTCAAGAAAAAATCCAAAAATATTTTCCATTCTTGATGTCTTTAGAAAGTCTTTTTAATTGTTTCAAATAAAAAAATATATATATATCTTTGAATTTCTTCCAAAAAAATCGAAAATATTTTCATTCTTTTTTCAAAATTGAAAAGAAAAGTCAAAATTCAAAAATATTTTTAGAAGCATTTCTTTCTTTGAAAATAAAATTCCAAAAAAATATTTTCTTTAGAAGTTTCTCTTTGAAAATTCAAAAAAAAAACTCTTCTTTATAAGTCTTTCCTTAAAAAATAAATAAAAATAATAATAATAAAAAAGGGTTAGTTTATTTACTTTATTCATGATTGCCCGAACTACGCGGGTTTGATTTTCACCGGATGTGAGATACGTAGGCAACCCTCATCGGGTCCAACCTCCCCTTTTGCTAAAAAAAAAAGGTCAAAATGAAAAAAAAAACTATTTTTAGAAGTCTTTCTTTCAAGAAGCCCGAAAAAAAAATGATTGAAATGGTTAAACTGCCTAGGTACATTACATTACAACGTGCAATTGCGATATGTGTTAAAACTCTAACGCTGACTAGTTTGTTGTTTATTAGAAGTTTCGACAGTTAGTTTGTTAGAGCGTACTGGCAATATACCATTATCAAACAAGATCAAAAGGGCCTATACCAGAAAGCATGACTGGCTTAGAAAATAGTGTTGAGTCGGAAAAGACGGCACATCAGATGCTGAAAGAGGCGATGACCAATATGGAAAATATAAGATTGGAAATGAATGAAATGCAGCTAGCCATGGCTAAGGTGCAAAAGGGTCCCGAACCAGTTGTCACTCTTACTCCCCCACCGGGACACACGCCAGAATACCCTTCCCCCGACCCTTCAACAAGCTTCCCAAGCCACCACTACTATCAGGGGAGGGATGCCTATGTTCCCCAAGCTCCGCCACCCAATTAGAACCCTCCACCACCGAATGTTCCCGTCTTTGTGGCGCCTCCCCAAGCCCCATTGCACAAATCATCCAGTGAGCCGATGTTTCAGGCTCACGCTACACAATATTACCCCCCTGAACTCACATTCAAAGCACCCGAGCCACATACCTATAACCCCCAATTTGAGGTCCCGGCGGAGATTGAAAAGCGGGCTAAGAGCCCAGAGCAGGATGAAGTGATGCGAAAATTTAAAAGCCTGGAGCAGTCCTTCAGGAACATACACGGGTTAGGCAAACAGGTCAGCGTGGCCTACAAAAATCTATGCCCTTTCCCTGACGTCCAATTACCAGCAGGGTTCAAGATGCCCAAGTTCGATTTGTACGAAGGGCATGGCGATCCTATGACACATCTACGGGGCTTTTGTAGTAAGATGAGAGGAGCAGGTGGTAAAGATGAGCTGCTGATAGCTTATTTTGGTCAGAGTTTGAGCGGATCTGCGCTGGAGTGATATACAAGGCAGAATCCCAGCAGGTGGTACACCTGGGACGACCTGGCGCAAGCATTTGCTGGTCATTTCCAATATAATCTTGAGATCGTCCCTAACCGTCTCACATTGTTAAAGCTCGAGAAGAAACCTGGAGAAAGCTTCAGAGAATTTGGTTTTCGTTGGAGGGAACAAGCAGCAAGAGTCGATCCTCCGATGAGGGAAGGTGAAATAGTGGATTACTTCTTGCAGACTTAAGAGCCAACCTACTTTGGTCACTTGGTAACGTCGGTTGGCAAATCTTTCAACGAGGTTGTAAAGATGGGCAGCATGATTGAAGAGGGACTTAAGTCCAAAAAAATCATGAGCTATTCGGCAATTAAAGCAACCACTCAGGCCATCCAGAGCGGTACTGAGGGTGTACTTGGGAAGAAGAAGAAAGAAGATGTCACGACTGTTGAGTCTGGAGCCTGGTTCGGATCTAGAAGCCCGTCACCCTACTATAGCCAACCACGACCCTACCACCAAAATTACCCCCACACTCCATATATCCCTCCAAGACATTATTACCCACTACCAGATCCCCATTTTTCCGTTCATCATCCACAAACCTATACCCACGCACAATGGCGTGCGCCGGCTCCCCAAAATACATACCCACCTCCACCAAACATATATCCACTTCTGAGGGCCTATAGAAATCCTCCAGGATCAGGTTTCCGAGGAAACAGAAATATACTCTGCTGGGAGAATCTTATACTACCCTATTCCACAAATTGAGGCAGTTAGGCCTATTGAATCCTATTGAGCCCAAATTACCAAAGCCCCTTCCTGGAAATCTTGACCCTTCAGCAAGTTGTGAATATTATTCGGGGGCTCCCGGACACGATACTGAGAGATGTTGGAAGTTGAAGAATGTCGTGCAAGAGCTTATTGACACAAATAGGATAGAGTTTCAGGTTCCAGAGCCGCCAAACATTAATTAGAGCCCGCTACTAGCGCACCATGAGACCCACATGATCGAACTAGGGCACAAAGAGCTTAAGAATCCCTCACAAACGGTAATGATGATCCGTGCCGGTGAAAATAGTTCGAAAAAAAAAATCGACCAGGAAAAGCAGGGGTGCAGTGTATAGTCGGTCATGGTGATGGGGAAAGGGTCCAGCAAGGCATATGTACAGTTTGTGGGGCTGAAAGCAAAAATCAACAATTGGATGGCTACTCCTCTTCCTATCCGAAGGGAGTCTTGGTAGTGGGCTCTGATTTTTCTTTCTTGTTTTGAATTATTGCAGAGTTGTAATCCAGTTTTGTTTTAGTGTGAAACTCTGTTATCCCGTATTTTTATAAAGTGATAGTTTTTCTCTTCTTATTTTGTTTTAAGTCTGTTTTCTTCTTTTTCTCTTTCTAAACAATGCTCTTTATACTGATTCCAATGACATGGCATGCACAACGGATCTTCAACTCAGTCTAAAAAATCAATCTGATTCCGAACTAATTGTACAAAAGGTCAATCATGATGACGAATCGAAATACGGTGATGATGAAGCCTTCGAAGAGACAAACAGAGAGTTAAGCTAGTTGGAAGAGAAATCCAAGCCCAACTTAAATGACACAGAAGTCATCAACTTAGGGGATGCAGACGATATCAGGAAATTTGAAGAAGGACAGCAAGTGTTGAAACGGATCCTCCCACATCAGGCCAAAGCAAAATGGCAAATTTATCCCGAATTGTGAAGGGCCGTCTATTGTGACCAAGATGTTATCTAGTTGCACTTTATGTCAGACAGATGTCGAGGGAAGATGCATCGACATGGCTATTAATTGTAATTGTTGTTTGTTTGTTTGTACTTGGCATTTATCGGAGAATAAAATGACGGAGGCAATTCTTTCTTCTAGCCGAACACTTTTAACCTTTGCTTTACCCCTTTGAGCATTACTTATTCCTTCATACCCCTCTCTTGGAATCATTAATGAAAACGAAAAAAAAAGAAAAAAAAGGAAAATAATAACAAAAACAAAGGAGGCATGTGAACTACGTTTGACCTGATTCCTCAAAAAAAGGATACGTAGGCGCCTCACGGCTCGGTCATAGTGTAACCAAAAAATAAGAATCCCAGAGCGAGAAACTGGGGCAGAAGTTATGTTTGTAATGTTGGGAAAGAAGCTCGATTCCAAGAGTTGTAATAGTTTTTACCCATCAGAATTATTTTGAACCCTTTTGATGCCCCCTTTTGTTTTAGTCATAAACAAAAACTCATGTTGATGTCCAAAAAAAACCTCCCGATCAGAATCTGAGGAGTGCCAAGTCGGGTAAATGAAAGCAGAGAAAAGTCGGCAACGAATTGATAACCTAAAGAATCCCAAGCAAAGAGTCATATCAGTAACACTCCAATCTCCAGCTTAGAAAAATAAAGTGAGAAGAGTCTTATCGGTGAAAACCTTCACAGGCACCATAAGGCGACAGGAGTTGAGAGAAATGAGAGAGCCTCATCAGTGAAAACCCATCGAAGGGCACTATGAGGCGACAAGGATATAAAAGGGGCTAGCAAGATAAGATTGGCAAAAATGATCCGCATCCGGTGAGAGTTAGGTTTCTGCACATCCCCAGCAAAGTAAGGCCGTCAGAAAAATTGATTGATATAAATAGACTGGGTTGGTTAATCCAGAAATGCATGACATGATCATTGGGATTGATTATACCATTCAGATAAGTTCTATCTTTTTCTTTCCCCAACATTTGTTCAGAAAGACTTTTTCTTTTATCTTTTTGAAGTCATCACTTTTCATTTCTTGGTTTAAAGTGTTTTTTTCCAATAGTTTGTTTCTAGAAGGATTTTTTTCAGAGCTTACTACTAATTGCCAAAATGGTGCGAAGCAAAAGACGAGCAGGACATGCTAAAGATAAGGCAATGAAACGGAAAAGACGTTTGTTGCAAGACCAAATGATGAGTTGGTCTAAATGTCAAGGGGGTATAATGATCAAAAAAAAAACTGAAAAGCAACAATTGAGAAAACTGAGGATGAAGTTCCATGAAAATCCACAGCAGATCATCGAGATGCAAGAGCATCCTTGGCCGATCATCGACCAAGTTCCAAAAGGGTCGGACAACGCGGAGCGAGGAAAGAAGAGGGGGAAAACCACCCCCAGCGGGAATGTGATCACTAGCAGGAATGTGATCCCCAGCAGTAATATCATCCCCAATAAATAGTATCATCCCCAGCAAGTTCTGATAGTGTAATGGAACACCGAGCACGGAAGGGAGAAAAAAAACCCATCCCCAGCAGGAGTGGCACGACCACTCACCATGTTTTTTTAACTAACAAAATCTTTCTTTGATTTGAAGCAGGGAAAAAAAATGTTACGGATGGCGGAAAGACAGGCCATAAAGAAGATCATCAAACCGGGGAAGAAAATTTTCTCATTGCAAAAATTTTCTCAAAAATCAGGTACCCACTTGGGGAAGGAAGGAAGGCAACGCAGGTCTGGATAAAGTGATATCCCCAGAAATATTTCGGAGGAATGAAACACTAATTTTGAGGAAAGAAGTTCTGAAGGGAGATGATTCAAGTAAGAGGAAAAATGACTAAGGAGGCAGGAAATAATAACGCCAATAGAATGTTATACTTTAAGGAGTGTTGAAGTTGGGAGCCCGCCCATATAACAGAGGAATACATTTCAGTTTTTACATTTCAAGCGTTGAAGTTGGGAGCCCGCCCATAGAACAGAGGAATACATTCAGTCTTTTCATTTCAAGTGTTGAAGTTGGGAGCCCGCCCATATAATAGAGGAATACATTTCAGTCTTTACATTTCAAGCGTTGAAGTTGGGAGCCCGCCCATATAACGGAGGAATACATTTCAGTCTTTATATTTCAAGCGTTGAAGTTGGGAGCCCGCCCATAGAACAGAGGAATACATTCAGTCTTTTCATTTCAAGAGTTGAAGTTGGGAGCCCGCCCATATAACAGAGGAATACATTTCAGTCTTTACATTTCAAGCGTTGAAGTTGGGAGCCCGCCCATAGAACAGAGCAATACATTTCAGTATTACATTTCAAGCGTTGAAGTTGGGAGCCCGCCCATAAGAACAGAGGAATACATTTCAGTATTACTTTTCAAGTATTGAAGTTGGGAGCCCGCCCATAATAATAGAGGAATACATTTCAGTATTAATTTTCAAGTATTGAAGTTGGGAGACCGCCCATAAGAACAGAGGAATACATTCAGTCTTTTCATTTCGAGTGTTGAAGTTGGGAGCCCGCCCATATAACAGAGGAATACGTTTCAGTCTTTACATTTCAAGCATTGAAGTTGGGAGTCTGCCCATAAAACAGAGGAATACATTTCAGTATTACATTTCAAGCGTTGAAGTTGGGAGCCCGCCCATAAAACAGAGGAATTCATTTCAGTATTACATTTCAAGCGTTGAAGTTGGGAGCCTGCCCATAAGAACAGAGGAATACATTTCGGTCTTTTCATTTCAAGTGTTGAAGTTGGGAGCCCGCTCATATAACAGAGGAATACATTTACGTCTTTTCATTTCAAGTGTTGAAGTTGGGAGCCCGCCCATATAACAGAGGAATACATTTCAGTATTACTTTTCAAGTATTGAAGTTGGGAGCCCGCCCATACAACAGAGGAACACATTTTCAGATCAAACAGAAATCAGTAATCAGAAGGAATACAACAAAGATCTCCAGCATAACAAGCTTTAATATAAGAAGCAGTTGTCCTCAGCAGACATAACGGAATAATAAAGCTTATGCTCAAAAAAGGGAAAAGGCCAGTGTCGTCCCCAGCAATTTTCGAAAGAAAGGCACCAGGGAAAACACAAGACGACAAGAGTGAGGCAACCAGAGCAAAGGGAAGACAGATAAGATCTTGTAATCCGTAGTTTAACCTAACTTCTTGATTTTTCTTTTAAGCATGGTGTAATAAGGAGGTCAACAAACAGTAAAAGTAGCATGCAACAACAGTAACATTGCAGTCCCACGGTAGTCCCAGCTACCAAAACTTCCCGAACTACATTAACCTGATTCCCCTTTAGCCAGAGATATGTAGGAAACCTTTGAAGCAAAGGTTCGTTTAAATCTTTTTCAAAAAATGCTTCACACGGAGTACTCGGATGGGCAAAAATCGCTCGCTTTATCTTTGCACGATAACCCTTCGTGTCTTCGGGCAAAGAGGGGCAGCTGTAAGCACGTGATTTTTGCCCTATGAAAAAAATACTCCCAATAATTCAAAATAAAATGATTTTCCTTGGTGTGCAATTTTGAGAATTTTGTGACATTTTAGGATAATTATTTGTATTTGGCTGTGCATGTTTATTTGTTAAATTAATAAAAAATACAAAAATATGTCGCATTTTGTATGTAGGATTTAATTATACAATTGTTAGTAATTAAGTTTGTTTTACAAAAATTGAAAATTACAAAAAATAGGCATCTTCTGCATTTTTAGCATTTAATGTCCAAATATACAATTTTATGCTTAATTATTACTTAATTGTGCGATAATTGTTATTGGGAGTTAATTTGCGCTTTTATAACTTAATTTAGTTCTTAATAATAATTTAAGTATTTTTATAATTTAGTTTTAGAAAAATAAAAAAAGAAAAGAGGGCAAAAAATACAAAGAAAAATCGGATTGTGCCACTTCTTCAATTATGAGCCACAGACCCAAAAGATTGTCCAACCTTCTCATGACCCGGTCCACTTCAAACCGGGTCGACCCAGTCCATAACCCAACACCCCTATTATCTTACATTTCATAAAACAACACAAAACAAAAAAAAAAGAAGAGGAAAAACCCTAAAAACTAACCATCCCCCCCCCCCACCCTCTCTTTTTCTTCTCCAAAATCCCAAACACCCCATCCATGGCTGCCCTTCCTCACGCCTCCATCCCCTCACCCAACGACCACCCCCTCCAGCCCTTCGCCCTTACCCCGTCACACTCACACACACACGCACCAACAACTCCATAGCTGCCCTCCTCCATCGAGCTTCGTCATCGTCGAGTTTGAGCTCATCCATGGCTTCCCCTACTGCATCGTCTGCTCCTTCTTGCTGCGTTCCAGCTGCTTCTCCTTCTTGCTGTGTTCCAGCTGCTTCTGCTTCTTGCTGCGTCGAGCTTCTTCTGCTTCTTGCTGCGTCGAGCTGCTTCAGTTGTCGTTGTTGCGCCGCTACTGCTGCTGCCGTTGCTGCGCCGCTGCTGCTGCTGCCATTCCAGCTGAGCTGCTGCTGCTGTCGTTCCAGCTGCTTCTGCTTCTTGCTGCGTTCTTCTTCATCTTTCACCTCGACTGATGCTTGTTGCTTCGTCGTCTTCAAGTCCGTTTATGTCCAAGTTTCGTTGGTTTCGTTTAGAGTTCGCTCGATGTTCATCGTTGGTCATTTACGGTTAGTTGTTCTAAGTTTTATTTCGTCCATAATTTGTTTGATATTTTCAGATTTTGAATTAGCATAAGTTTTTTATTTTTCTTATTTATTTTTAGATAAAAATTGTTAGTTTAATTATATTGTTGTTAGATTTAAGCTGAAGATTCAATTTAATTATTTTTCAGTTTGTTTTATTAATTTTAAAAGGATTTAGTTTTAATATAGAAAGGTGTTAGTTTAAATCGTTTAAATCCGTTGTTTGTTGTTAATATAGATTTAATTCGTATTCATTTTTTGAAGTTCGTTTTTAATTCAGTGATTTAATGTGGAGTTATGTTTTGGTTTTAATTTTTGGATCATGTATCTTTGTTATAATTTTTGTTGGATTTAATTAAGAAAGATTAATTGATTATTTGAAGATTAGTGATTTGAATATGTTTATTTGTTTTGTTTAAGTTTAATTCGAAGTTTGAATAAAGTTTGTTTGTTATTATTGTTGAATCTTTTCATTTATGTTCATACTTTGTTTGGTTGATCTTGAATCCGAAATTTGTATAGTTTGATTTTCTTGTTTGTTGTTTATCATTTATGATTATTTCTTCAGCTTGCTTCATGATCTTGTTTAGTTTTAATATAGAAATTGTTGGTTGTAATGTTGTTAGATTTAATTTTAAGTTCAAATGATTATTGAATTTAGAAATCTGAATATACATGTTTGTTGGTGTTGAATCTGAAAGTAGGTTTGTTTGTTGTTAAAGATGTTGTTCAATCAAGATAATTTTAGTTGTTTCTTTGTTGTTCATCATTTAGTTTGAATTTGTTGTTGAACATTGTTAGAAATTGGTCATATTTGCTATATTTTGGTTGAGTTTGATTAATTGATTGGTTATAGCTGATGGGGGTAGTTTGATAAATTGCAGTACGTTCATGGGTAAAATGGTAATTGCAATAAGGTCGGAGGGGTAGTTTGAGAATTGAACATTTTGAATAATTCTTTACGTTAAGCATGTGGGATAAAATGTAATGGGGTATGGGTGATATAATTGTTTAATATAAATGGGGGACAAGACATAATGTAATGGAGGAGAATATGGTAATTGTTTATGTTAGGCATGAGGGACAAAATGTAATGGGTTGGGTTGATATATTTGTTTAATTTAGTGGGATTAAAATGGGGATGAGTGGGAAGATAATGGGTTTGGTAGGAGAAAATGGTTGTTTTATTAATTAATTAAAGGGTTTGAGGATGTGATATATATAGGAGGCTTGATCAGATTTTAGGGAGGACAAAAAGAGGACGGACAGATAGAGAGAGAGAAAAAAAAAAGATGAATATTTAAGAGAGAAAGAAAATTCCGAAAAATATTAAAACTTCCAAGAAAAAGAAAAGAAAAGAAAACTACAAATAAAAAAGGGAACTGAAAATTAGAAGAGAGAGTAGTACACACCTGATAAATATTCTGATATACGGGTTTAGAAATTAAGGGTTAAACATTAATTAGCCTTTCAAATCTGAAAATTCCCTTGGTTTCTGTCCATTGTTTGTTGTCGGTGTTTCTGGATTTTATTTTGATTTTCAAATCTGTTCCTGGGCTGTTGTTGCTGGGCTGTATTATTATTACTGCTGCTGATTCTCATCTTCATCTTCTTTTGCTTCCAATATCAGGTACACAACTGACACGCTGATTATTGTAAACTGAAACATGTAGCATAAATACGAAAATGAAGAGTTGAAGTTCCAGATTTATTTTAATTATATTCTTAATTTTATTTGTATATATAAATTGTTTAGCTTACTCTAATCAGAATCATGTAGCTGTTTAATATATATAGTGAAACATCGGACGATAGCTTAACGGACGAACTATCTATATATTGCCTAAAAATAAATAAATGGTGTAGTAACTTCGTCTAGTTAATTCGCTATTGTTGGATGATTACCATGTCTTAAAAAGCACGTTAGTTCATCAAAATAGACCATTTTGGAACTTGGAGGAATGTTGTTTAGTTAAATATTATTGGTTAATTTTAGCATGTAAATAAATTAAGACATTTTTTATTTTATTTTGTAGAGACAAATTTAATAGAGAATAATGTAGGCATTTTAGGATTGTCTTTTTAAAATAAATGAGATGAGCCTCGCCAAATAAAACACACAGATTGCTGAGCCCTCACAAAAATATATGTGCTAATTACTTAGAATTCGGGAGGTCCGTTTAGCGAATTTCACGGCCTTACCAAAATAATAACACGATAGTCTCTTTAGGCGCGTGTTTAATAGTTCACTTTCTTAAGCTTGGGTGTGCATTTCATGTGACCCAAATCCAAATCCCAAAACATCAAATAAAATGTGTTCCGGATTGTGGGTGCATTTCATGTGACGCAGTCCAAAGACGTGTTTTAAGCGATGTTCACATTCTTTTAAAAAAATAAAATAATAAAGTGGTAAAAAGTTAAAATTGGCACACCGGTTCATAATTGTATTAAAATCAGATAAATAAGCCGAATATGACAGTTGAGCGACCGTGCTAGAACCACGGAACTCGGGAATGCCTAACACCTTCTCCAGGGTTAACAAAATTACTTATCCGGATTTCTGGAACGCAGACTATAATATGGAGTCATTCTTTTCCTCGATTCGGGATTAAATTGGTGACTTGGGACACCCTAAATCTCCCAAGTGGCGACTCTGAAATAAATAAATAAATCCCGTTTCGACTGTCCTTTAATTGGAAAAACTCCCTTGCACCCCTCTCGGGGGCGGAAAAAGGAGGTGTGACAGCTCTGGCGACTCTGTTGGGTATTTCAATGCTGTCAACAATGCTATGGAGATGTTTAAAGCCTTCATGGCCAACCAGAACGAGAGAAGAGATGAGATTCCACCTCAATTAAATAGACAGAACAATTCTAAGTCCTCAAGAGTAAATGAATTTTTAAAGCTGAGTCCTCCATTGTTCTGTGGTACTATAGTTAATGAAGATCCAATGTTATGGCTGGAGGGTGTCAAGAAAGCCCTCCGAACGATGAAGGCATTTAGTGATGAAGTTATAGAGCTAGCTGCCTACCAGCTTAGAGATGTGGTTGGCGCTTGGTTTGAGATGTGGGAAAAGGAAAGAGATAAAGATGATGGTCCACCTACTTGGGGAAGAATTTGAAGAGGCCTTCATGGCTAATTTTATACCAGAAGAGGATAGGGAAGCTAAGGCTACAGACTTCGAGCAGCTTAAACAAGGGAATCAAAGTGTGCAAGAGTACTACATGGAATTCATAAGTTTGGCTAAGCATGCTCCTCACATGGACAAGACAGAAAAATCAAAAATCTTCAGGTATGTTAGCGGTTTTGCTTACCACATTAAGGATACGACATCAACTTCAGCCGTAAAATGACAGCTTTCTTCTCTGTTGTGGGATTCGCCAAGTACTTAGAAAAAAATAGATAACAGAGCATAGAAGAAAAAAAGCATAACATGAAAGATTGGACAACAGGTGGGTTTAAAGGTACATCCAGCGGAGGAGGAAGGGGTTCCTTTAATAAGGAGTCATTAGCACCAGTCCAACCAAATCATCCGTCAGGTAGTGGGTCTTACTTCAGACGTACTCAGAGTTATGGAACCAGTCTAGCCAGAATCAAAATTTTAGGACACCATCCTCATATAGCCAGAGTCATGTTGAGCAACATTCACAACAACAAGGTCTTTATGGTACATATAAGCGGCAACATTCAGGTCAATACAAGCTTGGGTTTCACGGTTGCTATCTTTGCGGAGACATTGGTCATATAAAGGCCAACTGCCCAAAGTCGCGACGTAATTTTAATGGGGGATCAACTCGTCCTTTTAGTTCCTCGGCTACTATAGTTACACCACCTCAGGCTTGTGGCTATCATAATCAGACCGAGCATGGGGCGGACAGAGGTGCAGATCGAGTTACTGAGGGCATGAGACAACCCCGTTTGTTCGCTACACTTGATCGTCAGAGTGCAGAGGCATTTGTAGAAGTTATTAAATGTATACTTCTAGTCTGCTCACATAATGCTTATTCCATAATTGATCCAGGTTCAACATTTTCGTACGTGACTCCATACTTTGAAATTCATCTCGGGCTAGAACCTGAATAACTTAGTGATCCATTCTTAGTATTTACTCCAGTTGGCAAGTCAGTGAAAGTCACAAGAGTCTATAAAGGTTGTATAGTTTTAGTCCAAGGTCACAACACCGAGGCTGATCTCATAGAGTTAGAAATGACGGATTTCGATGTGAACATGGGTATGGATTGGTAGTCTTCCTCTATTCCATGTTAGATTGTCGTGCCAAGATAGTCAGGTTCCATTTTCAAAATGAAGAAGTCTTAAAGTAGAAGGGTAGTTCCGCATCGCTTGTAGGTAAGATTATTTCTTGCCTTAAGGCACAACGAATAATCGGTAAGGGGTATCTCGCCTATTTGGCTTACATCATTAATCCAGAATCATAACCACCGGCTCTTCAGTCTGTTCCAATTGTTAGAGAATTTCTAGAAGTTTTCCCAGATGATCTTCTAGACTTCCTCGTGAAAGAATCATAGACTTTAGCATTGATCTCATACAAGGTACTCAGTCCATATCTATACCTCTTTATAGGATGACTCTAGCAGAACTTAATGAGTCAAGAGAACAGTTGAAAGACCATATTGATAAGGGCATCAGCAGGCCGAGTGTTTCACCGTGGGGTGCCTTGGTCAGGTATAAATTGGAATGAGGCCTACGTATTGGCTCCAGGAGTTTTGAGGTGAGTTGATACAACCCTCTACTAAAGTGCTTTAACTCACAAAAGTACGCATACAAGGTATTGATGAATTGCTTAAAATCGTTAATATGTACTTAATCGGATCGAGTGAGTACCTATTAACTTAGAATTGTTCTAGCTAAAGTTTAGATGATTTATTATGATATATGTGCATAAATTTTAAGATTTTTGTGTTATTCTTATATGCCATTTTCATGTTGAAAATTTATGAAGAAGAAACAATCTTTAGAAATACTTTTGAATATTTATTTCATTCTTATGCAATGTTTTACATTTAAGGATAACAATATGAGTATGTATAGGATGTTCCACAAAAGATTTATACTTGAAAAGTCACAAGAAGAAGTTTTAGAAAGAATTCTTTTTGGGGGTATCCTCTATTCTGAGAAAGGTTCATCGTCCAGGCCGAGGATCCTGACCAAGGCATTGACTTCCTGAAACTACTTGTGCCAAAGTAGGGAGCACACGAGCCGAGGGTCTCGTTGCTGAGACTTTACTTAGCCAGACTAAGGTATGATACACGAGCGCTGAGAACCATGAAGCGAGTGTCACCTCGTGGATTGGGCCTATTCGATCAGGTTGGGATCGAACCCGTGTCGATCACACGGTGATTAAGACAGAAATAACTCAAAATAGTTGAAACTCCCGAAGTATAAATTGAAGTATTTTTTTATAAGAAAGAAAAAGAAAAGAATTTCTTTAGAATATTCATAAAATGTTATTATGCAATTATTTTGGAATTGTCACTATAACAAAAAAGGCTTTTAGTAAAATACTTTTTAGCGGCAATAGAAATGGCCGCAAAATCATTTACCGACAATTAGTTTTTGGTCGTTGTATCTGTCATTGATACTCACTAAGTATAATGGATGGTACTGACATTCTCTTTTGGGAACTTACGTCAATTTGGCTTTCTCAAGACCAAATGGGTATCTACCAAGATAGTTGATAAGAGCTCAAGTCGGGTTGTTACTATCTCTATGTTGGTCTGCGGTACAATGTAGGAATCGATTTTGCATGAGATCAGGCTACAAGTTAGGACTCCCTCTCTTCCAGTGCTATTGGTGGGCTCCGCTTTTGTTCATGGAGTATTCCTTTGAGTCATCTTTATTTAGTTATTTCTTTGTTTACTTGGAGAACTAGCCGGGCAATCTCATGTCCTGAGTAGTGCGTCAGTTTATCAGTAGAGGTTTCATAGACATAGTCGGTGGGTTAAGTTTCAAATGTTTTTGATAATAACTTAGCAGTATTTCAGTGGTTACTACGAGCAAAGTTTTGGAGTTAGTTTATTTTAGATATTTAAATTAATTAAAAATATTTGGTTAAAGTATTGCCTTGTTGCATATAAAGTTTGAGTTATAATAGATTTGATAAGCGCAGATGGTTCGCTTGGTCAAGTTTAGTGATCGGATGCCGGTCATGACTTATTCAGGAAATGGGTCATGACATTTTTCAATTACCACTTGTAAATCTAGTTATTTTTGAATGTACATGCTTACCTTTTCAAAATATTCAAGTTGGGCCTGTTTCTTTTTAAGGTCTTTCTGCAGTTGTACTTTTTCCCCGTTTTATCCCATTGAATTATATTATGAAGAATTAATCCAAATAGCAGTCCACAAAATCTCTTAAATTGAAAATAGCTAGGGATGTGTGTGTGTGTATGTGTATATATATATATATATATATATATATATATATATATATATATATATATAATTGTGTATAATTTATGTATAATCTATATATACTGGCTACAAAAAATCTTACCGACTAATTGTGTAATTATCCCTTATATTATTGGATTTATCTTCAAATCTGGACTAGGTTCTCTTAGTTGCTAGGCTTTTTATCCATTCTTTAGCTTAATAGATATGGCCCATCTTTGAAATCCTGAATAAGGTTTAGGGGTTTAGGTTCCGTTTAGAAGAATTAACCCAAATAGTCGTCCACCCAAACACTTAAACTAAAAATAGCCAGTGGACGTATAATATATGTATAATAAATATATAATTTATGTATATGGTTAGAAAAAATAAATAAAGAATATGTCTGGTTATTTGTGTAAAGATCCCCAAGGTTTATAGGGGACAAGCAAGTCTAGAAATGACACCAAGTAGCCACTCTAAATGGCTACTATTTAAGAATTAGCTAATGTGTTATGACTTTTCAGTTTTTAGTTTAATTTTTCGGGACACAATTGTGCTGAATTGTCCTGAAATTAAAACTTTAACTTAAATTTTCAGAAAAAAAGTATTGGCTAATTTCTAAATTGTTGTTCTAAGAGTGATTATTTGTGTACATCAGAGTCCAGTGATTCGTAATCTTGGATAAGCTTATTGGACTATTATAGGGTCTTAGGGAAGTGACTAGCTAGTCATTTGACTCACTTGACTCGTTAGTTTGATTGGACTATAATCTAACCTTGCCTATGTGAACTTCTTCACATGGTCGATTCAAACACACACAAAAAGTAAGATAGTGATAAGGTTAATTGTTAAATTTAAAATAAACTAGCATAGAATTGAGATATAATTATTGTAGTTGGATTATAATCCTTCTCTTATGCTATTTGGGGTTGAGAGCTTAATGATCTTATCGACTAGTTAAGGGGCAAACATTCCAATTTCTGCAAGGAAATCATTTATAATTTTTGTCACGTCTTATATTTTACTTTTAGAAGAAAAGAAACAAAGGGCTGCATTGTTTCATTTGATAACAAGGAATAACCAATTATTCACTCATTAAAGAAGATGAAAATAGTTTAAATTCAAAATACAATTAGCCATCTTATCCCTGATTGTGTTGTGTAGCTATCACAACATCTGAATCTGACAGACTTTATAAGAAAACTTTCAACATCATATCCTTAATTCATAAAGATGCATACTGTTATCCTGACTCTCCAGAAATTTTCCTCAACAAAAAGTGTCTAGGTCCTTAGATGTTAAATATGTGGTCCAACAGATGTGTATTTTCTGCTGGATTTTTGTGAATAAGCTTTGTGTTGAGCTTTATGCTAATCTTTTTTGCTTATCCTTCCACCTTTTTGTATCAAAATTTCGCCTTATAATTGGTACATATGCGATATGTTGTTGTTTCTTGCTCAGTATAACCTTGACCTTCAAACACTTTGCTCGACCTAATTGCTTTTCATGTGAATTTGAGAATATTTTGGCATACAAATGTGAATCTTTTCATGAGAAAAATCTGACTTGGTAGGAAAGTTCTTTGAGTTTTTACGAGTGGCTAAAAGTGTGTAACTGATCAATAGAAGATGCATGCATCGAGAAATACAGCACATTTGTCACCAAAAAATAAATAAAGGAAAAAGAAGAATAGGGCTACGAATCTTGGAGAGCATTTCTACATTCTTCGTATACAATGAACTAGTACTATATTTTTTTTAGCATATTCTTTTAATTGCATGATCGCCTTTTTTTGTATCTGAGGATTAATTTGAGTTTAACCTTTGTACATTAACAGTGTAAATATAATTATCTTTTTTACCATTAGATTAAGATTACCTACAAAAAACAAGTAATAGAGATAACTGTGTACATATCTTGATTTGGTAACATAAGAACTGCAGTAGTCTTTAGTTTAATACACCAAAAAATATAAATCCGTCGCATTATTTTATATGAGAAAAGGATGGAATGGGCATAGCTGACAGTAGTGATGATTCCAGGAGTCAAGGACGGCTATGTCATTATATTAATTTCTGAAAATAATGCATTGAGAATCTGAGTCAAAATTTTGCATGACATAATGAATGCACTACTAGCTAGCGCTTGGGCACACACACATGACACATATTAGGATCTGGACAGTTGTTATTGCAGGATTCATGTTCTACTAAATATTGTTATCCTGAACTTGAGAAATCATGGATCCTATTTATTTCCAGTAGGAATTAATTTCTCCAGAAGGTGAGAAATTCATTGTTTACTCTCATGATTGGCTCCCCACTATCAATTTCTTTCACCACCTTCATATAGCTATACCCCACTATGATTGAATGCCTTCTCATTATGTTGCAGGTATCCAAACAATATAGCAAAATAAAAATTGCAACTTGCCTTACCCAAATCACGATTTGTCGACAACATAATTCGGACTATAAACATATATATCTTGATAGGATGCATTAAATAAAACAATGCATGCATTAGCTTTGTGTATTAATAATACATTGTTTGGTACACTTTTTGAAATTATGCATTAGTTATGCAAGCAATAGTTATACACCCTATTTGGTATTAATATTCTATGCATAACTAATGTATAAGAAACCATGATATTAACAATGCAATGGGATTTAATGCGTGCATTTGCTTAGTTAACGATAAAATTATCCTTCAAAATTTATGCTTGATAAAAATATACTACTGTATTAACATAAGTTTGAAATAATCCAAGAAAATGGGAAATAAAATTATATATATCCTTATTAAATAAATAAATACTTAGCATATTTTCTTTTTTTATAAATAAATATTCAGTTCTATACTACAATATAAGTAGACAAATCAAATAAGTACTTTTTTAAAAAACCCTTTTCATATAACAACATTACTCAGCATATGTTTCTTTTAAAAAGTTAAAGTGATAGACTGGTTATCAGAGTATTTTGTAAACAAACAATTCTTTTAGAAATTGCGCAATACTTTAATACATCAAAACAAACGATGTATAAGAAATATGTTAGCATAACTAAAGCAAGTATAACTAATACAACATATACAATATTATTCTTATACAATTTACCAAACGATCCCTATCGGTTATAGTACATGATGATATACTGATATACCACTACGGAATATGGTGAATACCTTGGCTTTTAACCAAAGATCTCAACTTCTAATTTTGGTAACAAAGAAACTCTTGATGTAGACCCTATGTAATGTAAATTTAGATTAATCTAATCAACTGATCCCCGATACAAGATGGTTAAAAAAATATGACAGCACTGGTGACGTATGTTATTTTGACTTGCACCAAAAGACACAAGAGAGAAGAAGATAAATTACAGGCTGGTTTTTGTGACTTATGTATACCAACCTTGGTTGTCCTACAAAAAAATTGGTATATTTCTAGATTAAAGTAAGTAGAGAGAAATTGCCCTGAGCAGAATACATGGTTCTAGTGATCATGTGCAGATTCAGTCATTCAGAGATGCAGATACTGTTAGCACTAACAAGGCATTTATTTATTCATGCTTGGCTATCTTGGGGTCCAAATAACTAGGCTCCGCAGCCCAGAATGGAATTATTAATTTATATAAGGACAGTATCCACTACTCCACCACCTTACTCCATCAGCTCCAAGTTTTTTCTTTAACAGTGGAATTCTGATTAATTTTGTTCATATTTGGACTATTTCATCGCATATTTAATATTATATCGAATAAGACTATTCATAAAAAGTTTAAGTAGACGGAATTTTTCTTTTTACCTAAAGTTGTTTGTTTCTACTAATTAAAATTAAAATTTATGATTTTCACCTGTTTCATTACCGCATTCACGAGGTGCTCACAGCTCACTCGTTGATTTAATTTACAATTTCTTTTATTCTTAGCATATATCTCTGCAGCAGTCCCGGAAGGCATGTGTTAAATAAAAATATCATGGTATCTTGTAGTCAATATATACCGCCTTGTACATGCAATGCAATAACCTAATTGTGAAAACCATGGTTTTGTCAGGACATAGTTTGCTATTTCTGAGGATAGTACAAATAGTATGTATATGTCCACTTCTACCTTGTTTTCAGGTTGTTCTCATGCTCTTTGCTTGGATTCATTTATAATGGAGATTCATGCACTTAATAGCTGAGAGGAAAACGTACAATTTTTTGCCGCAGCATTTTGATTGAATGTTCGCTGGCTCACCCATCTATGCTTATTCATACATCATCATGATTTTTATTTTTATATTAAATATGAATTCATTACACGAAAAGTAAAAGAAAAAAGAGAAAGAAAACAGTGAGAATCAAATATATACTTAATGCATAGAAAGTGCACCGATATCACTAAATTGTAAGTTTTAATTAGTCATCTACATATCAAGTTTAGACACGCTTTCAAGCGAATCATAGGTGCTAATTAGGAACCAGAATTGTAACATTTCGTATAACATTGTCACTAGTCACATTTTCACGTACTAAAAAATAACTTCTTCTCACCAGAGCTTAGAATTTTCTTTTAGTGTGCGTAAACGGTCAAAACCATATGCCCTCGACTTATAGGCTCGAGGGTCCGTCCTAAGCCCGAGTCCGGGCGAGGTCGAGTTCGAGCCCGGTGGACCAGACTCGAGTTCAAAGACAGAATGCAACGATCGGAGATAGGAGTACGAGGAATATCGAGGCCAAGCATGTTCGACCCCGAAATAGTACCGTTATGGATTTGTAACAGAATGAGCTAGATTCCTGCCAAGTCCCCATGATGATGGCACAAATCACGGAATAGGATTGTACAATTCCGTACTAGGCGGTTAGACAGTTGTACCAAGAATATTCCTTACTGTAAATAGAAATATACCTTATTTAGGGTTCCCCTATTATATAAAGGGGATCCCAATCATTTCTAACATCATCTAATCATTGAGCAAAGAATATACTCTCTATTTTTCGCCTACTGTCATCAGAATTGTCCTTTACATTTATTGCTCTTAATTTATTGTTCTTAGTTCATCTCGAGGTCACTACTGCTGAGTAACATTGGTTTGATTCACTTTCTTTTATTTCGACTTCATATTTCTTGATTGATAATTGGTATTGAACTAAATCACATATCTTTAAAATCACTGATCAAATTTAATTGTTACTCGTATTATCGAGGTAAACAGTTTGGTGCCCACCGTGAGGCTAAAGATAATAGTGATTATTTCTTTATTGATTCCCATTACACACGTTGTTTTTACACTTTTTCTTGTCATGATTTTTTGATTCTCAGGCTAAAACATGTCTAGCTCACAAAATGCACCTATTCACGACAACGAATGTCTTGGAGAAAACAACAATGCAGGGGTCGGTGTACCACCGATAAACCCAGGAGAAGTGCCAAATATGGAACTAGTTGATGTGAGTTCACACATTGCTCTAAACGTGGATTTGGGCACATACCCTAGGGGGAATATACGTAGAGAAGCCCGATCTGGTGGCCAAGGATCACAAGGAATGAGAGATGGGGGAATCAGCCTCCAAATGATATTCGAGATGCTGCAAGCTCAGAAAATCGCCATCGCTCAACTTCAAAGTTAGAATAAGACTCCGAGCGTAGCTGAACATGAAAACACTCGACATGCCGAACCAATGTCGGAGAGATCAAGCGGAAATGACTCGGGGACTAACCCCGCCATTATGAGGATGCTCGAAGAGCTCACCAAAAGGATTGAGTCCGGGGAAAAAAAGATTGAGGACAATGATAAAAAAGTGAAAACTTATAACTCCCGTGTTGACCAAATACCTGGGGCATCTCCAGTTTTGAAAGGTTTAGATGCCAAAAAGTTCATACAAAAACCATTCCCTCAGAGCGCAGTTTCGATGCCCATTCCCAAAATGTTTCGCATGCCTGATGTACCCAAATATAACGGGACAATAGAACCCCAACGAGCTATTACTTCATACACTTGTGGGATCAAAGGAAATGACTTGAATAACAATGAAATCGAGTTAGTTTTGTTGAAAAAGTTTGGAGAAACACTATCGAAAGGAGTTATGATTTGGTACCACAACTTGCCTACTAACTCTATTGATTTGTTCGCTATGTTAGCGACGCCTTTGTGAAAGCACACGCCGGGGCCATAAAGGTGGCCACGAGAAAAACAGACATCTTCAAGATAAAACAGAGGAACGATAAGATGTTGAGGGAGTTCGTGTCTAGGTTTCAGATAGAGCGAATGGAGATACTGTCGATCTCGTATGACTGGGTAGTACAAGCTTTTATGCAGGGTTTGAATGAAAGGAGCTCGATTGCGTCTCGACAATTAAAGTAGAACTTGATCAGATATCCATCTGTGACATGATCAGATGTGCACAACCGTTACCAATCAAAAACCAGGGTCGAGGACAACTAGTTGGGAGCCCCTCGGGTTTAGTTCATCCTAACAGGTTCGCAGCCAAGCCACCGAGGGATGCGGACAGGGAATCAAGATCGAATAAGGAGAGATATCAACCTTATGTCGATTATAGGAACCACGGGTCGGGTCGAAATGCTCCTCTAAATGATCGAGGTCAAAGCTCTCGGGGACTCATGAGTAAGAGTAGGTTCGATAAGCATACCGACCCCGTAAAGGAACCTCGATTGTCAGAGTATAACTTCAGCATAGATGCATCAGGGATCGTGTCAGCTATTGGAAGAATCAAAGACACCAGGTGGCCTAGGCCCATACAAACCGTTTCTTCTCAAAGGAACCCAAACTTGATGTGCAAACATCATGGCACACATTGTCATAAAACCGAAGATTGCAGGCAGCTAAGAGAGGAGGTAGCTCGATTGTTTAATGAGGGTCGCCTTCGAGAATTCTTCAGTGATCAAGCCAAAAACCACTTCAGGGAGAGAGATGCAAGGAAAAATGAGCAAGAGGAACCACACCATGTAATCCACATGATCATTAGCGGAGTTGATGTACCTCAACGACCTATATTCAAACGCACCAAAGTAAAATGGACTCGGAGCTATGACCTCGAGGACGCCTTATCATTTTATAACGAAGAAGTAGAAGGTATATCTCAGCCACACAACGACGCCCTGGTAATTTCTATCCTTTTAAATAAAATTCAAGTTAAACGTGTTTTAGTGGATCCAGGTAGCTCAGCAAACATAATCAGATCGAGGGTCGTAGAACAGCTCGATCTGCAAGATCAGATTGTACGTGCATCCCGGGTCCTAAATAGCTTCAACATGGCAAGCAAAACAAAAAAGAGAGAAATTATCTTGTTAGTAAATGCAGCTGGTACCATACAAGATATGAAGTTCCATGTCATTGAAGGTGACATGAGGTATAACGCATACCTCGGGAGACCGTGGATACACAACATGAGGGCAGTGTCTTCAACTCTTCACTAGATGATAAAGTTCCCAACAGAGTAAGGAGTGAAAACAGTCTATGGAAAGCAACATGCTGCAAAGGAGATGTTTGCAATCGAGGAAGTGGTACCGATACCAGAGCCATCGACCTCGCAGAAATCGAGCATCGAAGGTAAACATGCAGCCAAATAGCAATCACTGCCTCCAGCCTTGACGGAATCGAAACAACAGGTAATCGAATACGAAGATGAGAATTTCCTTACTCCTCGAACTTCCGTCGTTCCTGAAGAGTCCAATGCAACTAAGTCAATGATAGAGGAATTGGAGCAGGTTATACAGATCGAATATATGCCCGAAAGAAAGGTATACCTAGGGATGGGATTAACCCCCGAACTCAAGAAAAAACTCATTCAGTTTCTTATTAATAATATGGACTGCTTTGCTTGGTCCCATTTAGATATGACAAGGATTACACCGGAAATCACTACACATCAGTTAAGCATCGACCCTAGGTTCAAACCGGTGAAGCAAAAAAGGAGGCCCCAGTCCGAGGTGAAACATGCATTCATAAAGGACGAGGTAACCAAACTTCTTAAAATAGGGTCTATTCGGGAGGTAAAGTACCCCGAATGATTACTCAATGTAGTTGTAGTTCCTAAAAAAAGGAAACAAACTTAGAATGTGTGTAGACTATAAGGACTTGAATAAAGCATGCCCGAAAGATTCTTTTGCACTGCCCAACATCGATTGTATGATCGATGCCACAGCCGTCCACGAGATCCTAACTTTTCTCGATGCATACTCCGGATACAATCAAATTCAGATGAACCCGGAGGGCCAGGAAAAGACTTCGTTTATTACTAAATTTGGAACTTATTGTTACAACGTAATGCCCTTGGGGTTAAGAAAATGCAGGACCTACATATCAAAACCTAGTTAACAAAATATTCGAAGAACAAATAAGTAAAACAATGGAAGTTTACATTGATGATATGTTGGTTAAGTCCCTACGCACAAAGGACCATTTGACTCATTTGCAGGAAACATTCAAAATTTTGAAAAAATACAATATAAAGCTTAATCCAGAGAAATGTGCCTTCGGAGTCATCTCGGGTAAGTTCCTCGGCTTCATGGTGTCGAACCCAGATATCAAAATTAACCCCGATAAGATCAAGGCCATTGAGGATATCACGATCATAGATAGTGTGAAGGTCGTGCAAAGGTTAACAGGTCGAATAGCTGCTTTGGATCGATTCATTTCAAGGTCATCAGATCGGAGTCACTGGTTCTTTTCCTTGCTCAAAAAGAAAAAGGACTTCGCATGGACCCCGAAATGCCAGCAAGCCTTAGAAGAATTAAAG
Source organism: Nicotiana tabacum (assembly GCF_000715075.1). Classification (NCBI taxonomy): domain Eukaryota; kingdom Viridiplantae; phylum Streptophyta; class Magnoliopsida; order Solanales; family Solanaceae; genus Nicotiana; species Nicotiana tabacum. The sequence goes on along the minus strand of NC_134086.1, from coordinate 123,570,792 downwards.
CGATATCTATCGAGCCCGCCTTTGCTTCACACCCCGAAGGTAATTGAAAAACTTTACCTATATTTGGTAGTATCCGAGATAGCGGTAAGTGGGGTGCTAGTTCGAGAAAAGCAAGGTACGCAATTTCCTGTTTATTATGTAAGCCAAACTCTAAGAGAAGTTGAAACCAGATATCCTCACTTAGAAAAATTGGCACTTGCACTGATAAGCGCATCTAGAAAACTAAAGCCATATTTTCAATGTCATCCCATATGTTTATTAACCACATACCCCCTTCGAAATGTTTTGCATAAGCCTGAGCTATCAGTCCGGCTGGACAAATGGGCCATTTAACTTGGCGGGTGCGATATTGAATATCAACCTCGAATGGCCATCAAGTCTCAAATTCTAGCTGACTTCATGGACAATTTTACGCCGATCCTTGTACCCGAAGTGGAAAAAGAAATCTTGCTGAGCTCGGCTACATCATCAAGGGTATGGACCTTTTTCATGGACGGTTCTTCAAATGTAAAGGGGTCTGGGCTTGGCATCATCTTAAAACTAGCTACGGGTAGTACCATTAGACAATCTATCAAAACTTCTAGGTTGACTAATAATAAGGCCGAGTATGAGGCCATTATTGCAGGTCTCGAGCTAGCCAAGAGCTTGGGAGCAGAGGTCATTGAAGCTAAGTGCGATTCACTGTTAGTGGTAAACCAAGTAAATAAAAGTTTTGAAGTTCGAAAGGATAAAATGCAATGGTATTTGAATAAGCTACAGGTAACTTTGCACCGCTTCAAGGAGTGGACTCTAGATCATGTGCCTCGAGAACAAAATAGCGAGGCTGATGCACTTGCTAATCTGGGATCCTCGGTCAATGAAGATGACATCGTCCCGGGTACTATCGTCCAACTATTGAGGTCCGTGATTGAGGAGGGTCATGTCGAGATAAATTCAACAAGTTTGACTTGGGACTGGAGGAATAAGCACATCGATTATTTGAAAGATGGCAAACTCCTATCGGACCATAAAGAATTGAGGACCTTACGAACCAAGGCTACTAGGTTTGCATTAGACGAGGGCAGAACATTGTACAAGAGAACGTTCGATGGGCCATTGGCAGTATGTTTAGGGCCGAGGGATACCGATTATGTTTTACGAGAGGGTCCACGAAGGTACTTGTGGAAATCACTCCGGCGCCGAGTCTTTGGTTCGCAAAATTATCAGAGCGGGGTATTACTAAGATAGAATGGACAAAGATACTAAGGAATTTTTCAAATAATGTGATAAATGCCAACGATTTCGGTCCTATACCCGTCGCCTTTCATGAATTAGGGAATGGATATAGTCGGCCCTTTACCAACGGCCCCTGGTAAAGCTAAATTTATTTTGTTTATGACTGATTATTTTTCTAAGTGGGCGGAAGTACATGCTTTTGAGAAGGTCAGAGAAAAAGAAGTTATTGACTTCATTTGGGATCACATGATATGCCGGTTCGAGATACCTGCCGAGATTGTATGTGACAATGGAAAACAATTCATCGGCAACAAAGTGACACAGTTCCTCGAGGCACATAAAATAAAGAGGATATTATCAACACCGTATCACCCAACTGGAAATGGACAGGCCGAGTCAACAAACAAAACTATCATTCATAACCTGAAGAAAAGGTTAGACGATGCAAAGGGAAAATGGAGAGAAATTTTACCCGAGGTCCTTTGGGCATATCGGACAACATCGAAGTCTAGCACGGGGACCACCCCGTTTTCTCTAGTATATGGCTCCGAGGCCCTCATCCCCGCCGAGGTCGGAGAACCCAGTTCCAGGTTTTGGTATGCATCGGAGGAGACAAATCAGGAGGCCATGAATGTTGTCCTCGAGTTATTAGATGAAAAGCGAGAAGTAGCGCTTGTTCGAATGGCCGCGCAGAAGCAAATGATCGAAAGATACTACAATAGAAGAACCAACCTTCGACATTTTGGAATCGGGGACTTAGTCCTACGGAAAGTCACCCTCAACACTCGAAACCTTAATGAGGGAAACTAGGCCCAAATTAGGAAGGACCGTATCGAGCCATCGGAGTTGTCGGTAAAGGATCTTACAAACTTGGCACAATGGAAGGTGAAGAACTGCCAAACAATTGGAACATATCGTTACTCAAACGATACTATTGCTAAGGTATGAATGTATCTTTCTTGAATTCGAAACTAACTCATTGCAGGTGTTCGATCGAAGCTATAGAAGGCACATCTTTACACGAAGGCCTTAGGTTTTAATGTGTTGCACTCTTTTTCCCTTAGCTCATATTTTGTCCCAAATGGGTTTTACCGGCAAAGTTTTTAACGAGGCAACAACTATGTGCTACCTAAGGAAAACTCAAGAGTATCCAAGGCTTCTTTTCAAGTAACCTCGAATACTGGGGGTCATCACCCTCGGAGGTATAATTTCAAGGAAAATACTTCACCCCTAAGAGGGCCTCGATAGGAGAACTTTGTAATGGGCCAAACGGTTAGATGAACCGTGTCCATATAAAATAGTCGAGACCCGACGGCAAAACATGTATGCATGTATCAATTATTTGAAGAAGCATTCTGTTTATATCAAAAACACTTTGTGTTTCAAAAGAAGTCTACTATTATATGAAGCTCTACACTTATAATCCTACGGGAAACGACTCAAGAGCCAGAACGCGAATACACCCCCGAATACTCGGGGACTGTCATCGATAGTCAGCACATTTGAGTCATCGAAAACTCGGACTCATAAGACCTCATAGAGACATCCCCTCGAAATAAAGGCCAAGGCCAATATACTCGGGGACTACCTTTTTGGACAAGTTCGAAAGGTTATCGGGAAACAAGTCCAAGTGACATACCCCAAGGCTACGACCATATTAAAGACTACGGTCATATAAAAAGGCTACGGCCAAAATAATGCGGCTCGGAGACGTCTGACTTTCTCCATAAATTAAAGGCCTTCAAACACTTTGAAAAAACCGGTTAAATCAGGCTACCCTCGGCAAAAGCAAAATATAAAGGGCTTCGATAAATTCAGCCCTCGAATAATTTAAAGGCTTCGATAATATCAGCCTTCCAAAAAACCTCAGGAGGTATTCGATTATCATTACACAAATAAGTTACTAATACGGTTTCGATATGTCGAACCCTCAAAAAACCCAACAGGTACAAAAAACACATGCTAAGACATACAAAATTTTCACTAAGTCTTTTAGCCGAAAAGAGGGAAAAATTATAGCCAATTTAGAGGCCGAATCGGCCCAACTTAAAGAGCATAAGGGCCGATATATAAGAGCCTAAGGTCCAACTTAAAATAGCTTAAAGGCCAAAATATATAGAGTTTGAGACCTCGTTCTCACTCAACTCGAACTCAAGAGTACTATTATTCTGAACTCGCATTGAATTGATTTAAGCTTAGCTCGAGGATTAACTAAAACCTTAAGAGGTATTGTGTTAATCAACAAAAAACCTAAGGGTTTATTATATTCTAAGTCCAGTATTCGGATTAATCATTAGAGTTATACAGTAAAATTTCTCACAGGTGAAGACAAAACAGAATTCAACACCAAATTGGAGATAAAGCAAAAAGGTTCCTTATATTCACAAGAGTTGATTTACAAAGTATATATACAACGCCCACGAGGGGCCCTTACACAAAAAGAAATAGAGAACCTAATCTATTTTCGGGGTCACATCCCCGGAAACGCCATCCTCAGGAACTGCACCCTCGGTAGCTTTGTCTTCGGGAACCCCCTCTTCCTCAAAGGCACCTTCTTCACCTTCCCCTTCCCCGGAACCACTCACAACATCCTCGTCATCGAAAGAGACAAGAAACCTGGCATCAATTTCCCGCGTCTTTGCTTCGGCTATCTATTCAGCAAGGTCGAACCCTCGAGCGTGGATTTCTTCGAGAGTCTCCCTCCGGGCTTGGCACTTGGCCAAATCATTACTCCGATTTTTCTGGTTGGAGGCCTCCCTCAGCTCCGCTTGAACAGCCTCGGCATCTCTTAAGTACATAGCAATGGTCTTGTCATCTGTGGCCTTCGTCTTCTCAACTTCAGCCTTGGCCTGTGCAGCTTCGGCCCGGGATCAAGCAAGCTCTACCTCTAATTCCTCGATTTTCTTGGTCTGGGATAGACCCTTCACTTTAAGGCCTCAGAGTTGAGTTTCAGCCGAGGTTAGTTGGGCTTTAAGGGCTTTCTTATCGGCAGCGTGCTGATCCATCTTCGTTTTCCATCTATGGCAGTCAGTCATAACTTGATCAACCTCGCCCCGAAGCTGCCCAATCATCTCCAACTTCTGCTGCAGCTGAGATATTGAAGTATTAGCCTCCAAAGTAAGGCCAAGAAGTCCATACTCTGTTAAAATTACAGTTACCTGCTCATCTAGCCCTGTCTCGGTTTTTCGAGCTTTGGCTAATTCAGCCGAAGTTCCTTAAGCTCTTCCTCCTTTTGACCATAGAGGAGCCTCAGGGCCTTCTCCTCACACGAAACTTTCTTGAGCTCGGCCTCACATTGCCTAAGCTCAGCTTTAAACTTGACGACGACCTATACATGAAATGAAGACATGTCAGTCAAAGGAAAGAAAGAAAGAAAAAATTACAACAATGAAAGTTAGTATTTACCCGAGAGAGGAGATGCTGAGTCTCTTCGAAGAGGGTGGATGCATCATTAAGGTCGGCAGCATCATCGACCCCAGAAAAGCAACCCTGAAAGGGGTCTTCTTCAAGGACCTTGCTCGGATCGGGCGTACGCAGAGCGTTAGCATCTTCGATTGCCTTCTCGGAATAAGATGGTAGAGAAAGGGAATGACCCATTGTCACGGCCCCAAGCTTCTCACATGGGGCGCTCTGATTAGCGTCGGCCCTCTCAGCACTTGTCCCCTCCGTCGTATTTGTTGGATGAAGAGGAACGATTTCAATCTCGGGGGGACTCAAGGGTTTTACCCGAGTCTTTCTTCGGAGTTCCTTCGCCAGGAGGCAAAGTTTCAGGTTCAGAGGGTTCGACAGCCTCGACTGGTTTCCTAGTTCGAGGCACCAACATCGATTCTTTGCCCTCGTTCTCCTCATCCTCTGGGAGTTGAATGGCAGAATCCAACTCTACGTGGGCAGGCTTCTTCCTTGACTTTGAGTAGGGGGCGGCTCGTCCTGGGTGTCTTCGGGCTTTGAAGCCCTCTTCTTTTACTGTCCTTCCCGATTTCGTGATCGAGGATGCAGTCTTCTCCCTGGGCGGGGGTGACCTCATTTCGGAGACGTCCCTGATGCCTGCACAAGTAAATATGAATGAGTTGATGCCACAAATATATGAAAAGTATCTGAAACTTGGGAAAAGTGCTTACCACGATTCTTGGCCTCCCATTTTCCCTTCGATAAATCACGCCATTTGCGCTCATCATACGAGGAGGTTGCGCCCAACTTTCGGACCCAGTCCTCGAGGTCGAGAACAACGTGAGGTGTCCAAGCAACAACTGCAAAAAAAGATAAAAATATTATTATGGGATGCGGAAGTTGAGTATATATAGATATTGGGAAGAAGGACTCCACTTACGATTAGAATTCCATCTTTCCGAGAACGACATTTTGTCCCGGGGGATGACATCTGAAGTCCTTACTCTAATGAAGTGGCTTATCCAGCCTCAATCTTTGTCTTCATCGTTGCTAGCAAAGAAGGCTTTCTTTGACCGACGTTATAGCTTGATGAGCCCTCGGAATAGCTGGGACCGATACAACCGAATAATATGGTTGAGGGTGAATTCCACCCCTCGGCCTTTCCAGAAAAATAGCGCAGCATGGTCACGATGCGCCAAAAGGAGAGGATGAATCTGGCCGATGGTGACCTCGTATGTTTTACAGAAGTCGATCACTACCGGGTCGAGGGCACCCAATGTGAAGGGATAAGTGTAAACACTTAAAAAACCCTTCACGTGGGTAGTGATGCTCTCCTCAGGGCCCGGGATCTGAACCACGACCTCATCTCCCCGGCCATAGTCCTTTTTTATATCTTTGAGGTACTTTTCAGATATCAAACTAATATATCGAGATGCATGCTTGCATCGGCCTGGGCCATCAGGGGAATTTTCGATATTGAAGTCTTTTTTAATTACACAAGGGCCGGGGGTGATTTCTTGAAGAGTCGGCGGCACCACCAGTTTGGCCGGTCGGGAGGAAGAAGAAGACGATGCTTTTTCTTTGTTGGTAACTGTTTTGGAAGTTTTAGCCATAATTTTAAGCTAAAGAGTATAGACAGTAGCGGAAAGTGGTGTTTTACGGGAACTTTGCATTTTCTGGCGCTTAAAGGGACAGTGGAAACGGATGATCAGAGAAAGAGACGAAGAAGATAAAGAATCAGAGTAAATGTGATGAAAAAGTAAAGTTCTTTATTCAAAAGAGTAGCCTTGTATTTATAGAAGGGCAACGACGGTTCGGCGACACTAGTGGCCGATGTACTAACATGCATTTAATGTTTTGAGGAAGCAGACCGACGGGACGTTTCAGTCACTTCGAATGCCTGCATCACAGGGATGACATCATCATTATGGACTCCGAGGATCGATGTTCAAATAGTTTCTTATCATCTTATTCTAAGAAATACGGGGACTATTTGTATACGGTCAAAACCATATGCCTCCGACTTATAGGCTCGAAGGTCCATCCTAAGCCCGAGTCCGGGCGAGGTCGAGTTCGAGCCCGGTGGACCAGACTCGAGCTCGAAGACAGAATGTAATGATCGGAGATAGGAGTACGAGGAATACCGAGGTCAAGTATGCTCGATCCCGAAATAGTATCGTTATGGATTTGTAACAGAATGAGCTAGATTCCTGCCACGTCCCCAAGATCATGGCGCAAATCTCGGAATAGGATTGTACAATTTTGTATTAGGTGGTTAGACAGCTGTACCAAGAATATTCCTTACCGTAAATAGAAATATACTTTATTTAGGGTTCCCCTATTCTATAAAGGGGACACCAATCATTTGTAACATCATCTAATCATTGAACAAAGAATATACTCTCTACTTTTCGCCTACTATTCATCAGAATTGTCATTTATATTTATTGTTCTTAGTTCATCTCGAGGTCACTACTGCTGAGTAACATTAGTTTGATTCACTTATTTCTTTCATTTCTACTTCATATTTTTTGATTGTTAATTGGTATTGAACTAAATTACATATCTTTAAAACCACTGATCAAATTTAATTGTTACTCGTATTTTCGAGGTAAACAATGTGTTTTTTTGTGGAGTAAGTTGTAATATATAGGATCATTTGCGTTAATGATTATTTATTTGGTAAGTTCAAAATTTTAAGCTGGAGGCTCATGTTTGTGGACTGAATATTTCATTTTCAAATTCAAATCATCTTAGAATTATGATAAAAAAAAAGTTTTCAGGAAAATAGTGAAGACTCCACAGCTGAAAAAAAATGTGTTGTTTATTTAGGTTAGAACAATTATACGAGGCAATATCATTTTAGAGTTAATTTCATGTATACTAATTTCATTCATATAACAATAAACTATCTTAACTATTACCAAAAGAGAGCTCTATACAAAAGTCATCGAACGGATAATGATATTTTCTTCAGTTTAGAATATCAAATGAGAACGTTACAGATAACGTTACAGATGTCCGGACAAAAATAATTTTTTTTTTTCTAAAGCCAGAAGACCACCGGAAGATCCAGCACTATAGCCAAACTATTTCGTGTGGGCTTCAAATAATCTTTAAAGATATTACTAGGTACGTGACTAATGAAAATGACAAAGCATATTTAATTTGGAATCTAATAAAGTTAAACCTATAGTGATTGAATTGTACTGCATGCGGTTAGACTCTTTAGATTAAGAGGATAAGGAAAAACAAGAACTTTGTGTTTGAGATATAGAGATGGATCCTAATCCTATGACATGGGTTGTCATATGAACAACAACAAAGGTGGGGCTCAATTTTGAGCAACTTCTATTGTACTTCACAAACTAATAAACTCAACATTGCACAATTGCACGTGAAGTCCACATGACACCAGTTCATAACTTTTTGACAGTTTTTGGAAACCAAAGGTGGTAATTGGAAGGCCCTTTCAAAATCAAATCCATCATTTCCACTTCCTTAGAAATTAAATTAAAGGATGAAAAATTTAGCCCTTCATTTTCACCATTAGAAAACAAGAAAAGAGGGTCCCATTAGATAGCACTAATCACTTGCTTGCACCAGAAATGTCCACTTGGAAAGTATCGCTCTTGTCCCCGCACTGAAAATTTAAGACACAGACAATGTTTGTTTGTTTTAAAACTGTTTAATGTCTTAAATTAAAAATATACTGAGGAGGAGAATAGATATTTGAATAGTGATTTTTTATCGGAAGCTTTGTTTATTCTCAAAATTGTCTTTTCATTAGCACAAAAAAATTGTCTTTTTAAGAAAGTGCAAATCCGATGCAATAAAAGTGACACTTAACTATCAAAGGTTTATGGTGGAATGGATAGGAGTCATCTATAATATGAGAAATCTCAACTTAGAATTTTGGGTACGAACAAATCTTTAGCAGGATGTGCTTCTTTTTTTAATGGGCCTTATACAATATAAATTTGAAGGGAGAAATTTAAAAATAGTCAGATTTACAATTGGTCATTCAAAAATAGTCACAGTTTCAAAAATAATCGAAATTTAGCCACTTTTCATGTAAAGATAAATCTGAGCGAAAACACTGTTCAAAACCCGGAAAATACGCTCGTATATTATACTGAAGTTCCAACATAAGTGTGCTTGAACTCCAGCATATTATACGGGAGTTCCAGGATAACTATGCTGGAACTCCCGTATAATATGTTGGAGTTCCAGCATAAGTACACTAGAACTCCAGCATAATATACGAGAGTTCCAGCAAGTATAAATCTCCAGTATAATATACTGGAGTTTGGAGTACCGGTGCTCCAGTCTCCCGTATATTATATAAGAGTCAGCAAAGTATACCGGTCCAGCATAATATGCTGGAGTTCGTACACAGATGCACCGAACTCCCGTATATTATACGGGACCGGTCTCTGTTGCAGCAAAATAGTGGCTATTTTTCATTGACTTCGTAAACGGTGGCTATTTTTGATTGACCAGTTCGAAAACTGGCTATACCGTGCTATTTTGACGAATTTGAATAGCCGAGCCAGTGAATTTCAGATAATGAATAATTATAGGAAGAAAAAAAATTAAGCTACTGTACAATAAGATGAGATTTTTTCCTGGACTTTCCTCTTCTTGCATAAAAGGTAACCTCAACAAAGCTCCATATTTTTCTAATTTCACATCGTGAATTTATAGCCGTCTGCATGAAAAGATCTATTTCAATTTCCTTATTGGAGTAGCGTTTTACTACAAAAATCTATTTGGTTTGCTTGTTTTAGATGAAGAAAATTGGAACTTAGTTTCTTAACGATTCGTAAATCTCACTGGACAATTTCCTTTTATTTAAAGTTGTTAATTCGACTTTGATGGGACCTACCTACAATATCCAAAAGAGGAAGATCTTTGAAGATACTAATCGATCTCCCAATAAAAAGTGCAAGGCTGATAATTATTATACTATTAACAAAAGCAAGTTGTTTAATTAAAGCTTCATTATTGGCTGTTCCGTCAAAACAAATCTTGTGGTACTTTTAGCTACTTGCAAACTTGCATCATCGATTTTCATGATGCTGTGTCACTTTACAAAAGAGCGAACGCGGAAAAAAAAAGGAAAAGGTAACTCTATTACTAAAGTGTAATGTTTAAATAAAAGGAAATTGTCCAGTGAGATTTACGAATCGTTAAGAAACTAAGTTCCAATTTTCTTCATCTAAAACAAGCAAACCAAATAAAAATATGCATGTGGGCACTTATATATATTGAGAAAAATAATGGGAACAAAGAATAGTCGAACTTGTCAATTGCTATTTTCTCTCGTTCAAGAGAGAAAATTGCAAAACGTAATGAAAAAAAACAAAGACTAGAAAAGTTTTTGAAATTTAACAGGTGAAAAAATTGCTCGGTAAACTACAAACAGGTGTCTCATGCAAACAAAAAACATGAAAAAAAACTATAAACAGGCTTTCGTACTTTCAAGAAAATTATTCCAACATATACCTATCCTTCATCAAAACGAGAAAAGCACACACTATTTTATTTTATGTGAGAAATTTACATTACCTGTAACAAACAAATCAATAATGAATAATTGAATATCATGATTTTCAAGTTTACTTTGTGATTACTATACTTTATCCAATAATTATTTGGGACTACTCATGAGAGCTTCGTCCAAAATTTTAAACATATCCAAGAATAGGAACTTGAACTCACACTATTCAAAACCCTGTGTAACAATCGTCTTTCCAAGAACGAGGGAGAAGTTAATAAAGGCCACTTGGCGTGGTCAATACCTATATTAATAAAGGCTTGATGATGCAATCCTCAGCTTAAAATATTACTACTGTAGTTCTATATAGGAGTAATATTATATTTTTTGCTCAAAATTGTTAGAATGATAAAACTGTAAAATAATTAAATGGAAATATATAAGGAGCATCTCTTAGGGATAATAATATTAAATACTCCGAGTATGATATGTTTTTCAAGATACACAGAACAGAGACAGAGTGCACCTCTCACCTTATCTAACTACTATATATGACCATCGACTCAAAATATAATAAAGTAATGAGTAATATAAAAGTGAAGCCAATAAATGCGTACGAAGAAAATCTCTTTATCACTATGAAAAATTAAATTCAAATTCAGGGAAAAGCCACAATGAATGCCTTGTGTTTAATTTCAATTGCAGTTTTTAGGTTAGCAATAACAAGCCTTTTGTTTAGTTTCGAGTGGATTCCTTCACCTCCCCATCTCTCTAATAATGAGAAGGAGAACATGATTGGTACAGTACAAAAAATAAGAAATGAGACATAAAAAAAAAAAAAAGAGAACAGCGTAACGGAGTTTAAGACTCTCAAAATAGAGCAACAGAATATTTGGTCGGGATATATTCGTTATGAAAAGAAAAAAAAAACCGTAGGACTTCATCTTACATTCAGTAACTATCTCATTTAAGGTTTAAATTTCAATAAAGAGAAAAATATTATCGTATATAGAATCTATTCCTTTGATTAAGTTTTTATCGATATATATAGTTACGTTAAATATATTATGATAATAGAGATGGCAATACCACATACGTATATATTCCATTTTATGTACTAGTGCTATCCTGAGGATTTAGATTAAAGTAATTGTTTGACCAAAAAGTGTTAGAGCCTTTTAATTAAACTAATTAATGATGGAATTTAGGATGAAAGGTAATCTTAGCCAAACATCATTAACTCTAAATCCAAACATGTTGAATATCACAATCGAAGGCGACTAATTTTATATAAGATTCCTTAAGATGATTGACATACATCAAATGTAAATAATAAGCTTACATCTTTGATATTTCATCAGTAGCAATATTGAGGTTTAAGTGTCTTTTTTTTCTAACTGAGGTACAGTAATAACAACAACAAATTTAATTTGATCTCATAAATGGAGTCTAACGGTAATGTATACGTAAGTCTTACCTCTATCTCAAAAAGACAAATATATTGTTTCCGATAAACACTCAGCTTACAGTGAGATAAACACATTTATTATACTAGACTTTCACATATAACCTATGTTAACTAGAAAGAAGGTTAATAAAACGATGGTCAACGTACCAACAACGTTGGTCGTAAGAATTCTGATGAAATCGAGCTTATTATTGCTTAAGATTGAACTATATATTGTACTGAAACTCAAATTGAAAAAACTGAGAAGTTCTTGTACTTCATTTTTACAAAATTTTAAAATTCTCCACTTTTATCACAAAGAAGAAAAGAAAAAAACAAAGTTAAAAACAAGTACTCCTACCTGGCTACGAAATAACGCTGATGTAATGAGAGGTTATAAGAAACCGTTTGATCAGACCAACGGTTTCCACCCGCGTAAAATAAACAATGTTTTTTTTTTTGTAGTGAAAATAAACACAAAATTAATCATAATACTACAAAACCGACAATTGTAGTCCAACAAATACTCCAAAAGGATAAATATGACTGTGGTTAAGTTATTAAATGTACTTTTTCTTAACCATGGTTAAAAACACAACAGATTTGGAAGCTTATGCTCTCTGTTTAATTTAAGCTAAAAAAGCAAGCAAGTACTATACATTCTTCTTTTGCTTTATTTCTGTACAAAAATATATACCGTGCCTTCATACCTCGGCCACCTGCAAATTCCCAAGCCTTTCGCCGCCTTCTACTACTACCCAATATCCTCTCTTTGCAATCTTTTTTACTGATTACTTTCTTTTCTTTATTTATCTCTCTCTCTCTCTCTCTATAAATCTTCTTTACATTTTCGAGAAGTACAGTTGTTTTTCTTGGAGCTCAAAAACCCAAGTGGGGGTTTAGCTGTGAAGATTTGTACTTTTTTGGAAAGCTAGGTTGAGCATGTGGAGACCCAAATATTGGTGCTTTCAAGAATAAAAGAATTTATCTTTGTTGAAGTAAATAATACTTAGTTCAAGACTGAGATTTTTTCTTGCATAAAGTTTGGTGCTTTTTTCATTTGGATGAGAGCTGATCTTGGAGCTGAGTGTTAATTTGGTGTGTTTTGAAGAGGTTGGTTTTGTTTTAAATTGACTAGTAATTTTTTTATATTTGCGTATAAAAATTGTGGGTTCTTAATTAATTTAAGATATCTTGAAGGGTTTGTACTCTAATGATTGAAATTGAATAAAAAGATTGAACTTTCTAACTCAAGGAAAGCTTAAGTTGGTTGCTTTATTATTTTAAAGTATCTTAGGAAACCCCATTAAACAATTGGCCAATTGGGGCTTTGACTGATAACTTAATTATTTATATTTTTACTACTGTATGGGTTTTATATAATTTTTACTGATTAGGACATTAGTTTATGGAAACAGTTTTTGGTTTTCCGTGTTATATGCTTGAGAATTCTAAACTTTTGGATTTTTGCTGGAAAAAATGCTACTGGACTAGGTGTGGAAGATTTCCTAAAAATGTCAGAGTGCCCAAAGTTAGAGCAATTCTGAGTTAGCAGTTATCACACACCTCTCCACCATGCCTCTCTCTGAGTTTTTGAAAATGGCTAGAGGGAAGCTTGAATCTGGCCAACAGAGAATCTCATCTACAACTCATCTCTCTTCTTTGTGAGTACTGTTTCCATTTTTGCATTTTGTTTTATGCCTTTGATTGGAACCAGCTGATTTAATATTTAGCTAGTTGGTTTTTTCATATTTGCTATGTTTTGAGAAATTTCTTGGTATTTATGCAGTCCTGAGAATGAATTGGTTGAGCTTGTATGGGAAAATGGTCAGATTATGATGCAAGGCCAGTCCAGTAGTGCTAAGAAGAACCCTATTCCTAATAAACTTCCATCAAATGCCTCAAAGATTGGGAAGTTTGGTGTGATGGACCCAATGTTGAATGATATGCCATTATCTGTGCCCATTGGTGAACTGGATTTGATTCAAGAGGATGAAGGGGTGCCTTGGTTAGGTTATGCAGCAGATGATAGTCTTCAACAAGATTATTGTTCTCAGTTTTTGCCTGAAATATCTGGTTTGACGACGAATGAACCAGCCGGACAGAGTGAATTTGGTTTAATAAATAAGAGAGGTAGTTCCGATAAGATGATTAGGGATTCACAGAGTGTTCCTATACATAATGCTGTGAATTTTGATCAAAGAAAGGTTTCTCCTTCTTCCAAATTTAGCCTGTTATGTTCATTGGCACCTCAGAAAGGTCATGCGTCAATTCCATCCCTAGGACCAGGAGTTTCAGATATCTTTAGCAGTAAAACTAGCAATAATTCTGTGTCTGTTTTGGGGGATTCAAATCAAAGTCAAGTTTCAGCTGGTGATGTTAAAAGCGTTAAAATCCAAAAGCAAAATATGCCTGGAAGTTGCTCCAGCTTGCTGAACTTCTCGCATTTCTCAAGACCTGCTACATTTGTTAAAGCAACTAAGCTTCAAAATATTACTGGGGTCTTAGCCTCAGATTCATCTGCCTTAGAAGCAAAGGGATGTAAAGAAGGAGAAAATGTGACAAATAGCCACAATCATGTTAATGCTGCAGCAGTTGAAGACTATTTAAGTTTCAAGAAGGAAAGTGGCCTCCAATATCCAACTAGTGCCGTACCTTCTCAACGCGAGTCAAGAGCATCTGGGGCTAGCTTTCATGATAGATCATCTCGTGTCGAACAGTCTGATAATGTATTCAGAGAGAGTAATAGTGACAATACTCCTGGTCAGTTTACTGGTGCAAAAGCAACGACAGATACAGCTGATGGTGAGGGAAATGCTGAACATGGGGTTGTTTGCTCATCTGTATGCTCTGGTAGCAGTGCAGAGAGAGGATCAAGTGATCAGCCTCATAATCTAAAGAGGAAATCCCGTGATAATGAGGATTCCGGGTGTCCAAGTGAAGTAAGTTTATTGTTTAAAGGCCATTACTTTTAACATCGTCTTGTAGTATGTTACTTCTTTGTGTGAGTCTGACAGGGAAATATCTTTTGTTCAGGATGTTGAAGAAGAATCTGTTGGTGTAAAAAAAAGTTGCCCTACTCGAGGAGGTACAGGTTCAAAGAGAAGCCGAGCTGCAGAGGTGCATAATTTATCTGAGCGGGTGAGCTAACCATTACCACATCATCTGTGCTTTTTTGCATTTATTGTTATAAATTTTCTTAAGACAATTTAGACATAAATTGCATTCTGATTCATTTTCTGCCAATAGAGGCGAAGGGATAGGATTAACGAAAAGATGCGTGCATTACAGGAACTAATACCCAACTGCAACAAGGTACGAAAAGTCTTTGGATAAGTTAAAGTCCCGCTGAGAAGTTGATTTATTTGATTTTGTCTATTCCATTTTTGTAATCCCTGTAAGATTGGAAAGGGATTTTTCTTTTGGTGTTTTGCACACTTGTAATTACAACGTCGCTTAGTGCTAGCTTTATAATACCATCACCTTATCTAAAAGAAGGTTTTGTCTGTTCTTTTTCTACCATACCTCGTCAAGCAATCAACTTTAAGTTAGTTAAAAACTCAGAAAATGACAGTAATTTATTTGAGCTCAATGCATAAGCTAAGATTGTGCTGGTAATATATTTCAAGTTGCTTTGAAACTGATACGGTTTGATGAAGTGTTGCTGGTAATATTTAAATTAGCCATCGCCCAACCTTATTGTTGATGATGTCCATCTCATTGAAGAAGTATTAGGCATGTGCCTAATAAGAGTTTTCTTTGGTTTGGTAGCCAACCTTGTTGACTTGGTTTGGTTGGTAGCCAACCTTGTTGAATTTCTTTGGTTTGGTAGCCAACTTTGTTGAATTGTGAAAAGTGTGTGTAAATTGTCAAATATGGTAGGCTTTAGAGAGTGAAACTTTGGCTATAAAAGGAGAGCTTCAACTCTCATTTCTACACACCAACAAAGAGAGAAAGAAAGAGTGAGGTTTCACAGACAAGGTATAAGAAAATAGTCTGTGAGGAAAATAGAGAGTGAGCGATATTGTAGTGAGGTGGGAATATCAAAAGAGGGTTATTTCTTTTGAGTGTTGTAGTGGTCTTTGGAGTATTTACCTCCGACCTACAAAGTGTAAAATTCCTTACTATAGTGATATCAGTTGCTCCTCTCGGGGTCGTGGTTTTTTTTCCCTTATTCAGAAGGGTTTTCCACGTAAAAATCTTGGTGTCATTGTTACTCTTTTATTCTTGTTAATTACCGTATCTCGGTGCTACATTATTATTCCGCTTTATTACCGTGAATATTATTTTGGTAAGGGTTTTATTCCCAACAACTGGTATCAGAGCACAGGTTCTGCTCGTTCACTGAAATACTATTCACTGTCGGTAGTACTATACTTGGTGAAAAATAAAAATGTCCGGAGTAAAGTACGAGGTAGCAAAATTCAATGGAGATAACGGTTTCTCAACATGGCAAAGAAGGATGAGAGATCTGCTCATCCAACAAGGATTACACAAGGTTCTAGATGTTGATTCCAAAAAGCCTGATACCATGAAAGCTGAGGATTGGGCTGACTTGGATGAAAGAGCTGCTAGTGCAATCAGGTTGCACTTATCAGATGATGTGGTAAATAACATCATTGATGAAGACACTGCACGTGGAATTTGGACAAGGTTGGAAAGCCTATACATGTCCAAAACGCTGACAAATAAATTGTACCTGAAGAAGCAGTTATACGCCCTACACATGAGTGAAGGTACGAATTTTTTGTCACATTTAAATGTGTTTAACGGACTAATCACACAGCTTGCCAACCTCGGAGTGAAAATCGAGGAAGAAGATAAAGCCATCTTGCTATTGAACTCGTTGCCATCTTCGTACGATAACTTGGCAACAACCATCCTGCACGGTAAGACTACTATTGAGTTGAAATATGTCACATCGGCTCTTCTACTCAATGAGAAGATGAGAAAGAAGCCTGAAAATCAAGGACAGGCTCTCATCACAGAAGGTAGAGGCAGGAGTTATCAAAGGAGTTCGAACAACTATGGTAGATCCGGAGCTCGTGGGAAGTCAAAGAACCGATCCAAATCAAGAGTCAGAAATTGCTACAACTGTAATCAACCAGGTCACTTCAAAAGAGATTGCCCAAATCCAAGGAAGGGCAAAGGTGAAACCAGTGGCCAGAAGAATGACGACAACACAGCCGCCATGGTGCAAAATAATGATAATGTTGTCCTCTTTATAAATGAGGAAGAGGAATGCATGCACCTGTCAGGTCCAGAGTCGGAATGGGTGGTTGACACAGCGGCATCTCACCATGCCACACCGGTAAGAGATCTTTTTTGCAGATATGTAGCAGGTGATTTCGGCACAGTGAAAATGGGTAACACAAGTTACTCAAAGATTGCGGGGATTGGTGACATTTGTATCAAGACAAATGTCGGATGCACATTGGTTCTAAAGGATGTGCGGCATGTACCTGATTTGCGGATGAACTTGATCTCGGGAATTGCTTTAGACCGAGATGGATACGAGAGTTATTTTGCAAATCAAAAGTGGAGACTCACTAAGGGATCATTGGTGATTGCAAAGGGAGTTGCTCGTGGCACGTTGTACAGGACAAATGCAGAAATATGCCAAGGTGAATTGAACGCGGCACAAGATGAGATTTCTGTAGATTTATGGCACAAAAGAATGGGTCATATGAGCGAGAAGGGATTGCAGATTCTTGCCAAGAAATCACTCATTTCTTATGCCAAAGGTACAACTGTAAAACCTTGTGACTACTGTTTATTTGGTAAGCAGCATAGAGTCTCATTTCAGACATCGTCTGAAAGAAAATTGAATATACTTGATTTAGTATATTCTGATGTTTGCGGCCCAATGGAAATTGAATCAATGGGCGGTAACAAATATTTTGTTACTTTTATTGATGATGCTTCACGAAAATTATGGGTTTATATTTTGAAAACCAAAGATCAGGTGTTTCAAGTTTTCCAGAAGTTTCATGCTCTAGTAGAAAGGGAGACGGGTCGAAAGCTAAAGCGTCTCCGAAGTGACAATGGAGGTGAGTACACTTCAAGGGAATTTGAAGAGTATTGTTCAAGTCATGGGATCAGACATGAAAAGACAGTTCCTGGAACCCCACAGCACAATGGCGTAGCCGAGAGGATGAACCGCACCATTGTGGAGAAGGTGAGAAGCATGCTCAGAATGGCTAAACTGCCTAAGTCATTCTGGGGTGAAGCAGTTCAGACAGCCTGTTACCTGATCAATAGGAGTCCATCAGTTCCGTTGGCGTTTGAAATCCCAGAGAGAGTCTGGACCAACAAGGAGGTGTCCTACTCGCATCTGAAGGTGTTCGGTTGTAGAGCTTTTGCACATGTACCAAAAGAGCAGAGAACAAAGCTGGATGATAAATCTATTCCCTGCATATTTATCGGATATGGAGATGAAGAGTTCGGGTACAGACTGTGGGATCCTGTAAAGAAGAAGGTCATCAGAAGTAGAGATGTAGTCTTCCGAGAAAGTGAAGTTGGAACTGCTGCTGATATGTCAGAAAAGGCGAAGAATGGTATAATTCCTAACTTTGTTACTATTCCTTCTACTTCTAACAATCCCACAAGTGCAGAAAGTACGACCGACGAGGTTGCCGAGCAGGGGGAGCAACCTGGTGAGGTTATTGAGCAGGGGGAGCAACTTGATGAAGGTGTCGAGGAAGTGGAGCACCCCACTCAGGGAGAAGAACAACATCAACCTCTGAGGAGATCAGAGAGGCCAAGGGTAGAGTCACGCAGGTACCCTTCCACAGAGTATGTCCTCATCAGTGATGAGGGGGAGCCAGAAAGTCTTAAGGAGGTGTTGTCCCATCCAGAAAAGAACCAGTGGATGAAAGCTATGCAAGAAGAGATGGAATCTCTCCAGAAAAATGGCACATACAAGCTGGTTGAACTTCCAAAGGGTAAAAGACCACTCAAATGCAAATGGGTCTTTAAACTCAAGAAAGATGGAGATGGCAAGCTGGTCAGATACAAAGCTCGATTGGTGGTTAAAGGCTTCGAACAGAAGAAAGGTATTGATTTTGACGAAATTTTCTCCCCCGTTGTTAAAATGACTTCTATTCGAACAATTTTGAGCTTAGCAGCTAGCCTAGATCTTGAAGTGGAGCAGTTGGATGTGAAAACTGCATTTCTTCATGGAGATTTGGAAGAGGAGATTTATATGGAGCAACCAGAAGGATTTGAAGTAGCTGGAAAGAAACACATGGTGTGCAAATTGAATAAGAGTCTTTATGGATTGAAGCAGGCACCAAGGCAGTGGTACATGAAGTTTGATTCATTCATGAAAAGTCAAACATACCTAAAGACCTATTCTGATCCATGTGTATACTTCAAAAGATTTTCTGAGAATAACTTTATTATATTGTTGTTGTATGTGGATGACATGTTAATTGTAGGAAAAGACAAGGGGTTGATAGCAAAGTTGAAAGGAGATCTGTCCAAGTCATTTGATATGAAGGACTTGGGCCCAGCACAACAAATTCTAGGGATGAAGATAGTTCGAGAGAGAACAAGTAGAAAGTTGTGGCTATCTCAGGAGAAGTACATTGAACGTGTACTAGAACGCTTCAACATGAAGAATGCTAAGCCAGTCAGTACACCTCTTGCTGGTCATCTAAAGTTGAGTAAGAAGATGTGTCCTACAACAGTGGAGGAGAAAGGGGACATGGCTAAAGTTCCTTATTCTTCAGCAGTCGGAAGCTTGATGTATGCAATGGTATGTACTAGACCTGATATTGCTCACGCAGTTGGTGTTGTCAGCAGGTTTCTTGAAAATCCTGGAAAGGAACATTGGGAAGCAGTCAAGTGGATACTCAGGTACCTGAGAGGTACCACGGGAGATTGTTTGTGCTTTGGAGGATCTGATCCAATCTTGAAGGGCTATACAGATGCTGATATGGCGGGTGACATTGACAATAGAAAATCCACTACTGGATATTTGTTTACATTTTCAGGGGGAGCTATATCATGGCAGTCTAAGTTGCAGAAGTGCGTTGCACTTTCAACAACTGAAGCAGAGTACATTGCCGCTACAGAAACTGGCAAGGAGATGGTATGGCTCAAACGATTCCTTCAAGAGCTTGGATTGCATCAGAAGGAGTATGTCGTCTATTGTGACAGTCAAAGTGCAATAGACCTTAGCAAGAACTCTATGTACCATGCAAGGACCAAACACATTGATGTGAGATATCATTGGATTCGAGAAATGGTAGATGATGAATCTCTAAAAGTCTTGAAGATTTCTACAAATGAGAATCCCGCAGATATGCTGACCAAGGTGGTACCAAGGAACAAGTTCGAGCTATGCAAAGAACTTGTCGGCATGCACTCAAACTAGAAGACAGTGCTACCTCCTCTGGATGAATGAGACTGGAGGGGGAGATTGATGATGTCCATCTCATTGAAGAAGTATTAGGCATGTGCCTAATAAGAGTTTTCTTTGGTTTGGTAGCCAACCTTGTTGACTTGGTTTGGTTGGTAGCCAACCTTGTTGAATTTCTTTGGTTTGGTAGCCAACTTTGTTGAATTGTGAAAAGTGTGTGTAAATTGTCAAATATGGTAGGCTTTAGAGAGTGAAACTTTGGCTATAAAAGGAGAGCTTCAACTCTCATTTCTACACACCAACAAAGAGAGAAAGAAAGAGTGAGGTTTCACAGACAAGGTATAAGAAAATAGTCTGTGAGGAAAATAGAGAGTGAGCGATATTGTAGTGAGGTGGGAATATCAAAAGAGGGTTATTTCTTTTGAGTGTTGTAGTGGTCTTTGGAGTATTTACCTCCGACCTACAAAGTGTAAAATTCCTTACTATAGTGATATCAGTTGCTCCTCTCGGGGTCGTGGTTTTTTTTCCCTTATTCAGAAGGGTTTTCCACGTAAAAATCTTGGTGTCATTGTTACTCTTTTATTCTTGTTAATTACCGTATCTCGGTGCTACATTATTATTCCGCTTTATTACCGTGAATATTATTTTGGTAAGGGTTTTATTCCCAACAATTGTATCCCAACTCCTTCTCCTGTAGTTTCTCATTTTCAATAATTTTGATGGCTTTCCTTATTGCTTGCTAGGCGGATAAAGCTTCAATGCTTGATGAAGCTATTGAATATTTGAAGACACTTCAACTGCAAGTACAGGTTAGATGATGGTCTTCTATGCTTTCTTTAAGATCTGAGAGTTAGAGTCATAACTACAGTTGCTAACTGGCTCATCCTCTTATTTTGCAGATAATGTCTATGGGAGCAGGGTTTTGTGTCCCGCCAATGATGTTTCCTGCTGGAGTGCAGCACATGCATGCTGCTCAAATGCCACATTTCTCTCCAATGGGTTTAGGGATGGGTATGGGAATGGGGATGGGCTATGGAATGGGTATGCTTGAGATGAATGGTAGATCCTCTGGCTGCCCTATTTTTCCAATCCCCTCTGTTCAAGGATCGCATTTTCCGTCACCTCCAATTCCTGCCTCTGCTGCTTATCCAGGAATAGCTGTATCTAATCGTCATGCCTTTGCACATCCTGGTCAAGGACTTCCCATGCCAATCCCACGACCATCTTTGGCTCCTTTGGCAGGGCAAGCATCAACTGGTGCTGCTGTCCCTTTGAACGCTGCAAGGGTAGGAGTTTCAGTGGACAGACCGAGTGTACCACCAATTTTGGATTCCAAAAATCCAGTACACAAGAAGAACTCACAGATAGTCAATAATGCTGAATGTAGCCTCCCAATAAATCAGACATACAGTCAGGTGTGTATTTTTATCAAGGACTTATCATGTTCTATCTATTGAAAAAGAGAAAAAAAGAAGAAGTGAACGAAGTGAAAGAAAACAGGCATTATAAACTCTGATTGCCGGAGAACAGAAGTTACTGATTCCTATATAGTTTCTTTGTGTGTAGTGATGACATGTATAAATGGATGCAGACACATAGCATTATTCTGTAGATAAAGATTCATGTTTATGAACAATTAGTGGAAGTGGAGAGAGAGAGAGAGTGTTTATTATTGAGGAGTCAATGCTACATATATTTGGTGTGATTTTTCTGTTGAGAGGAGAATAAACTGAAGAAATATTAAATGTAATTGAAGATATACAGGGTGCAACTCATAACTGTCTCATCTTCTTTTTCTTCTACATGAAATGGCCGATTATCTGTTATGAAATATAGAAGTATAAAGGTGGAATCTATAACAAGGTTTTCCGTTTCGGGCCTCATTTGCCATTATGTCACAACTGCTGCACAGCTCTGTATAGCTGTAATTAGGAGTATGTTACATATGAAGACTAATGCTGGTTTTGAAAAAAAGCTGATATCTCGTAGGAAGCTTGTTAGGGAGACTAGGGATGCACCTAATGTTCATTAGCCAACAAGGGGCCTGTAGGTGTGCCAACAACAACAACAACAACAACAACAAACCCGATGTAATTCCAGAAGTGGGGTTTGGGGAGGGTAGTGTGTACGCAGACCTTACCTGTACCTTGTGAAGACAGAGAGACTGTTTCCGATAGAAGTGTGCCAGCTTGTTCAAACTTCAATATTCAGGAGCAACTCAGAATTCTTCTAGGGTCACACATGCTGCTGTTGGTTCCTAGTGATGTTAGATATTTCTCAAATTCTATGGCAAGTAGCTTGGTATCTAGTTGGTGATTTAGGCAAATGCTTTGAGTTTCTTCATGGTTGTCACCGGCTTACTAGCACACACTTGGAGACACTTTGAATTTTCTGGTTCTATGGTGGGTTCATGATATTCCATGGTAGTTGCCATTTAAATTGACATATTTTCCTTCTGCTTCTGTCCCTAAGCTGAGGGCCAATTACTAATACTGTAAAACTGCTTCCTATATTATTCTGATTCCTGGGCCAAGTGTAAATTCGTCTAACTCTGGGCCAAGTGTAAATTCGTCTAACATAATAATTGCTTGCAGTCATGGCCCAGAAATATTACCGACCCTCAGTATATTTTGCTTTTAACTCAAGGGAGATAAAAGTCAGTCTTGTCGTCAGATAACATCAGCACTGCATAGTCTTAATAAGTTCTCTTTCCTGCTTTATCAGGTGCAAGCAACAAACGAAGTTCTGGACAAATCAGCTTTGGTGCAAAAAAATGATCAACTCCTCGATGGTACTGATAGTGCAGCTAATATCTTGACCAACCAAACAGATGTGCCAGGAAGTGAAGCGGGTGAGTTTGTTAGAAAAGACACTGCGACATTCAGTTGATCAGTGACTCCAATGTAGTGAGGAGCAACTTCATTCGTTCTGCTATGATGTAAAAGTGAAGTTCTTTCTTAATTATATTTTGAATCTCTGCCAAAACACCCTTTGTTGTACATATGTTCCTCACTTTTGGGTATGCAACCTGGAAGAAATTTGAGTATTTCACTGAATGATCCGAGTCTTTTATACAGGTTCCAGTTTGTAGGCACAGCTTTATGTTCTGATCAACAACGGTGGATTGGTTATCTTATCAAAAGAAGTCATTTTCTCATTCAGTGAAAGGTCCCCCCTTTTAAATCCAACCAGTATGCAGTTCTGAAATCTATTTGTTGCTAACTATAGAGGTCCATGCTGGTTTTGGCGACTACCATCGGAATGTAGCATCAGCATACACTACGAATGCACAGATTTTGGTAATGTAAAAGAGAGACCATAATTTTCTCCTCCAAATGTACATCCAAGATATCTAAAAGCAGTTGGAGCATACTTCTTCCCACCCTCCCCATGAAGGATCAAGTATTTGGCTTCTCAACTGTATGTTATCTATACCCGACATGTCAACATGTTCTCTAAATAATAAGAAAGCGCAAGCGAGTTCTCATTTATTCATCTGTACTTTTCAATATCAATGAAACCTTCTCTTTCTCTGGTCACCATTTTGTGCCCTCATCTTTGGTATTTTTCACCAAGCAGAGTGGGTGCAATAATATGAAGCGTTGTGTGAAAATTTCAACCCTCTTCTCTTCGCAACTAATTATGTCCCTCTTGGTTTATAGGATATAAGGAGGCTTTTCTTGGCATCTGCCTAATCCTAGATAGACAGAGTTATTCGATACATGGAATAGTTGAAATGGTGCAAGATGGTTTGGATGATATTGTTATATAAAAAAGCATGCTGATTTGCATTAATAATCCCTGCTCACGTTCTTGATTCTCTATGAAACAACTCAAAAACCTTTGAAAAAAAGGAAAGATTGTGCAAAAAAGTCATTAATGCAGTGTTTTTATTGTCCCCACTCCATCAACGTGAACAATTACCAATTTAATGTGTATTGGCTTTGTCTTAACCGATTCCATGGTTTGAACGATGTTACAAGCAGGGCGGATCCAAGATTTGGAGGTTCCGGATGCCAAGCTAATCGATTTGATCAACTCGGACGTCGGTGCGGGTTATTCATCTTTTTTTATTTATGTAGACAAACTGATCAAACGAAAAAAGTATAATAACTATAACTAATTGACGCAACCATAAAACTTCCAACAATAATATTAATATTATAAATATACATCATCTATTTACAATTGTCCTCGACGAGTTTTCATATTTTGAAAACGATCCATAATGACATCATTACTTACATTTGTGAATACATCACGCTCTATATAAGATGAGAAACATTGGCATTCGCTTGGCTCAAGGATTGACAACTAGGACTTGGTTGAGAATGGTCCAACCTCGTGACAAATTTATCCATCTGAATTCAATTCCTATAAAATAAAAGCTCATTCTAGTGAGAAAGCTTTCTATGTAGCTCACTATGGAATATAGAATAATTTCTACTACTTCATACCATCAATAAGCTTAGCCAATGAAAATTATTCAACTTTCCCTAATGCTTTTATTGTTAAAATGGAGTTAATTTTGAATTTTTCTTGGTAAAAAATATTGGGGATGTTCTTTCTTTTAGCCACAAAATTAATTTCTACAATGAAACCATTTAAGTGGCATAGGATTTTCAACAAAACCAAAGAAATACATAACAAATAAATCACAAGTGACAGTAAAGTTTTGCAAGAACATCAAAATCCAACTAAATACAAAAAAAAAAAAAAAAAAAAAACAGAAAAAAATATATGTTTAATGAAAAAAAATAGTCATAGACCATATAGGGTTAAGAAATAAATAAGAGGAAGAGGAAAATGAAGCTTTACCGGTGAACAAATGTGGTTTGAAATAGCAAAAGAGAAGACCTGAAGAGGTGAGCCGTGAGCGTGAGAACTGGACAAGCAAAGTGAGGGTTGGCCGGTTGGGGACTTAGGAATTGGATATTGGAATTCTTTTTGCTAGAGACAACTTTGGGAGAGGGGAAAGTGGGGAAGACTTTTACTTTATCTTATTAATTAAAAGTCCTTTTGCTGGTAACAATTTTGGGAAAGGGGAAAGTGGGGAAGTCTTTTAGCTTTCTAGAAATTTTATTTTAATTATAAAGCTTTTTATGATTACTTTATCTCATTAATTAAAAATAAAACATTTAAAATAAAAAACATGTTGTGTGTTGGATTCGAACTCACAACCAGCAGAAGGAAAAAATGGACCTTTGCCACTGGCACCTTGGCCACTTTTGTTCTGTGGGTGGCACTTTAAATATATATATTATTTCGTATCCAGAAAGTAAGAACACAGTGACAAAGTATTGAGATCTTAAGAAAGACAACAACAACAACAACAACAACAACAACAACAACAACAACAACAACAACAACAACATCCCAGTATAATCCCACAAGTGGGGTTTGGGGAGGGTAATATGTACGCAGACCTTACCCCTACCCCGAGGGGCAGAGAGGTTGTTTCCAGGAGACCCTCGGCTCAAGAGAGCAACAAGAGACAATATATTAGTACTATCAATAGGCTCATAATAAAACATATAATACATAACATAAAATAAAAATAACAACAATATAAGAAATATAGGAAATACGAAAATGATGGAGAAAAGGATGTAAGGTATACTAATATTCAACAGATATAACGCTGCATCAGTAGCATCCTAAGACTAACTCCTAAATGGTTAGTCTCACTCTAGTGCGTTGTATTAATATTCACAAACTACCCTCTAACCTACAACCTTAATGCTCGACCTCCACAATTCCCTGTCAAGGGTCATGTCCTCGGAAATCCTAAGTCGTGTCATGTCCTGCCTGATCACCTCCCCCCAATACTTCTTAGGCCTCCCTCTACCTCTCCCCGTGCCCACCACTGCCAGTCACTCACACCTCCTCACTGGTGCATCAGTGCTCCTCCTCTGAATGTGCCCGAACCATCTGAGTCTTGCTTCCCGCATCTTGTCCTCCATGGGGGCCACACCCACCTTCTCTCGAATATCTTCATTCCTAATCTTGTCCATCCTTGTATGCCCGCACATCCACCTCAGCATCCTCATCTCTGCTACTTTCATCTTCTGGATGTGTGAATTTTTAACCGGCCAACACTCTGTCCCATACAACATAGCAGGCCTAACCACTGCTCTATAAAACTTACCTTTTAGTAACGGTGGCACTTTCTTGTCACACAAGACTCTCGTTGCTAACCTCCACTTCATCCACCCCACCCCTATACGATGTGTGATATCCTCATCGATCTCCCCGATCCCCTGAATAACTGACCCAAGGTACTTGAAACTACCCCTCTTAGGGATGACTTGCGAGTCGAGCCTCACTTCCACTCCTACTTCCGTCGGCTCGGTCCTAAATTTGCACTCGAGGTATTCCGTCTTCATCCTGCTCAGCCTGAAACCTTTAAACTCAAGGGCATGTCTCCAACCTCTAACCTCTCGTTGACTCTGCATCGTGTCTCGTCAATTAGGACTATGTCGTCCGCAAGTAGCATGTGTCTCACCTCCTTTTTACCGCGCCCGCGGGGGCGCGTTGGAGTTTTCTCCAATTAAAGGACAGTCGAAACAGGATTTGTTTGTTTGTTTCAGAGTTGCCACCTGGGAATTTTAAGGCGTCCCAAGTCACCGATTTTAATCCCTGAATCGAGGAGAATATGACTCTGTTTGTTATTCTGCGAACCAGAAATCCTGAGTAAGGAATTCTGTTAATCCGGAAGAAGGTGTTAGGCATTTCCGAATTCCGTGGTTCTAGCACGGTCGCTCAACTGTTTTTATTCTTGGCTTAATTATCTCGATTTTACTAAATACATTTTTATTGCATGATTTTGTTACCGCTTCTGTTTAGATTGTTTATAATTAAAGACCCTTCTTCGAATCGAATCACGCGTATTCGTTATTATATATTACATATTTTTAACGTGAGGAATCGTGTCACGCGTACGTGTACACAATAATATTGATAATATACTTATTATAAATAATTATGTTCGAAATTGTGTTTTAAATAAAAAATTAAGAACATTCGCCTTTCTTAAATGGTTAAATAATGAACTGCACATCTCGGGTTTAATTTAACATTCTCTGAGGAAACTCTTTATTAAAAGTTTGCTCGAAGTTGCGCGCACGCATAATTCGAATTGCCTTAAGAAATAATTTAGGCCACGCGAACGTATCCCTAATTTCACAAGATATTTTTGATAAAGTTCTCTTACAAATTGTTATTATGTATTGACCGCGAGCCTTGTTTCACACATATAAATCATATACCTCAAATTTTAAAGAATTAATGACATGAAAAAGCAAACAGACAATATGTAACTAGAACTAACATTTTTTTTCCCGTGGATATAACATAAGGATGTCCACAAATCGAACCGCATGTAAGATTGGGAAAGAACTTAATATGATAAACAAATTAAGAGTTTCCGAAGAATCTTCATTGTTTCATTTAAGGCAAACTCTACTTCTATATATCTTTAACATAAAATGCTACAATTCGCTTATAAATCCCATGTCCTTCTCATATATTAGTTTTAGTCCAAAGTTACAATTGTTTGGTTAATGTTGGCGATGGAAGATAAAAGTCAAGTTGATAAGAAAAGGAAATATTATACGAACTGATTCAATAAAATTGCTTTACATGCAACGTAGTTGTACGTCTGAACCATTCATAATATTCTAATATCGTAACGAGCTATATCAACTCACCTTCCACATATGGTTATATATATACCCGTTATCATGCCATATATGAACATACAACTTATATCAATCTAAACAAAAATCAGATTTTTGACAAGATATACTAATAATGTAATTTCTTGATACTTCCATTCTACTTTACATTTAGCTAACAATATTACAGGATGTTATTAATGGCCCATTTTATGCCATGTTCCCTACCTTGACAATTCAATCATGACTTCACTTAATGAAAAATCCGAAATAGGTGACATTATTACAACACTTATACGAACTTCAAGAGGTAACAATTATCTTATATTTATCAAGTCAAACGTACTACTATATTAATCAACTGAAACAAAACCAAATTTTAAACTAATGAACTTGGACGAATGGAAAACAGAATTATAATTCCCGAACTTCATTTATTTGTCATGTTGAAGCTTTTCATGATAGGAGTTTACAGATATGTACCTGGAAATAAAAGTAGAATGAGTAAATTTCAGCAGTAGCAGCAACAACAAAATTAGCAGAATATACCAGTGTTCAACAGATTCGATCAACAAAACAAGACCCGAGGAACCCAGATGCACAGTAACAAGACTTCTTTTAAAAGTTTCAGATTTTTAAACTAAACAAATAGGATCAGATAAATCCGGACAGATTGCAGGAAAAACAGTATTTCTGATTTTCAGATTTTTAGAAAAGGAAAACTGAAAAGCTCTTAATTTCAGAAAATCAGCCTCAATACTAGTGTCGATGTAGAATTCTTTTTACTGTTTCTGAGTTTTCTTTCTTTCTGTTCTCTATCTGATTCTATGTGTTTTTTTTTCCTGTTTTTTCTCAGTTTTTCGGATTTCTATTTCTGATTTTTCTCAATGCCTCTCTCTGTGTATCTCTTAATGTCTATATCTGTGTATTAAAATCTATTTTTTTTTTCAATTAGTCCCAATCCCTTCTATCTTATACAGGTCTGCCCCTTTTCTTTTTAGTGCTGCCTGGACCCCCTTCTTCTTTTAAAAATCAGAAAATCCCATTAAAATATGCTTTTACTACTTTAAATCCCATTAAGTGATCTTTTCCTGATTTTCAGCATTCCCATTACCCTTTGTTTCCCATTACTTCAATAAATAATAGCCATTATCAAACCACTATCAGTACACTACTATTATCACATTACCCTACTGTTTCTATCACAGAAATACCCTTGAAAACCTACTATTATTACTGCCCTTAAAAGAATCAGAATCTGATACAAAACAGATTTTAAAATCTGTTCAAACTCGATTATCTTTCTGAATTAAACAGCTATAACCAATCCTAATCAACCTCCTAACACAGTTGTATCTAAACAACCCTTTTAAAATTGAATTTAAAACCCAACATCACAATATCATTACACTAAATTCAATATAACAAATCAAACTGGATTTCAACATTGGACTAAGATCAAACAAATGCAGGGGCATTGTCAGTATATTGACAATGCTCTGAAATTAACTGCCCAGAAATCAACACACAAATAATTGACAGACTTTCTGACTTATTAAACGAGAATCAACTAATTGGGAAGAACTAATTAACTGACTTCAATGATAATAATCAATTCAAAACAAATAAGCAGGCTATTACAATCATCATTAACGGAAACTAGAATTTACAAAACAACTAATCGACGAACTTAATCGAGTCGATTATACACATTATAAACAATCACAACAAACAGAAATAATGCTATAATTCTGATCAAATAAAACAGGTATGAGATAGAATCATAGAATCAAATAAATCAAACAAGAAAAATTACTCAGGCTACTGAAACAGGCAACATTATACACGTAATAAACAAAAGAAAAATAGAAAATACCTCTGAATCTTCAATTTCACACGGACACAGGGTCAACTTGGATTTGGACCTTTGAAATCAAACAGACCTTAGTCGAAGTATTCTCAACTGAAAATACTTCGACTAAGGTCGATTAGACCCCAACCTTTTATTTAATTTGGGGCAGAATCCAAAAATTTGGGTTTTCTAGGGTTCTCAAAGGTTAGATTTGGGTCTCAACCATTTCTGGTCAGATTCGAGGGGAACCAAAGATGACACAAGGGTGAGGGAGGCCTAGGGGTCATTTGGTTTCATTTTGGAACGAAACTGGGTGAGTTCATGTTTGACTCGAACCTTCAAAAGAAGATTCAAAGAAATCTGAGGTGATTCGAACCAAACAAACACCATATCCATAACGAGGCAGGTTAGGAGGTGCTATGGTGTTAATTAGGAAGTCATCGGAGAAGGTTGGGTTTTCAGACCAACCTTCAATCAAAGATTCGAGACTATGTGGTCTGATTCGAGGGAAACTAACCCCGGATCCGTAAAGAGGGGGTTGGGAGGAGTCGAGGGTGTTCAGGTGGTGACCGGCGGCGTTGTTGCCACCGGGTTTCAGGGAATGGGGAATTAGGGCGGCTAGGGTTAGGGGTGTGATTTCGGAGAGGACGATGAATAGTAGAGAGGAGGGGGGTGTTTAGTTAGGGGGCCGGGGTAGGGATTTGGATTTATATAGGGATGGGGATATTGACCATCCGATCAAGTAAGATACACGGTCAGGATCAGCTCACTTAACCAAACGACGTCGTTTGGTTTAAGTTGAGGGAAAGGATTGGATCGGGGCAGTGGGTCGGGTAAGGGTTATGGGTAAGGGTTGTAGAATATCAGCCGTTGGATTGATTTAATCCAACGGCCCTTGATAAAACATGACCAAACGTCGTCGTTTGGTTTTGGTTGCATTGGACCGGACATGGGGTGTTTGGATTGGGCTGTGGGGAAATTGATTTTGTTTGGGCCTGGATTTCAGTCCAGGTCCAATTTTTACCCATATAACTCATTTTTATTTCCTAATCTTATTCCTAATTATTAAAAATCCTAATTAAAATTATAAAACAAAATTAACCATACAAAAATATTAATTACTTTTTTAACAACTATTTAACACATAGACAAAACGTTAATCACACAGTGTAACATTAAAACTAGAACAAATGCATGTTTTTGTGATTTTCTTTAAATTAACTTTTAAATGCATAATTAAATCCTAGATATGCATGCAACATGTATTTTTATTTTATTTTCGTTTAATTATATCAAAGCAAACATTTACGGACAAACATAAACAATTAATAAACGCCACATAAATTCTAAAAAAATTGCATACTAAGAGAATTTTGTTTTATTTTTTGATTTATTTTAGAGTATTTTTCGTGAGGCAAAAATCACGTGCTCACAGCTGCCCCTCTTTGTGCGGAAACTCGAAGAGTTTGCGTGCAAAGATAAAGTGAGCGGATACGAGCGATTTTGCCTGTTCGAATACTCTGTGAGAAGCATTTTTTGAAAGATTTGACGGAACCTCTGCTTCAAAGGTTTCCTACATATCCTTGGCTATAAAGGAATCAGGTCAATGTAGTTCGGGAAGTTTTGGGTAGCTGGGACTACCGTAGGACTGTGATGTTACTGCTGTTTTGTGCTACTTTTACTGCTTGCTGACCTTCTTATTACACCTTGTTTCAAAGGTAAAACAAAATCTAAACTAGACTATGGTATATGAATTACAGAATCTTATCTAGATCATGCCCTTGCGTTTCTTGTTGTCTTGATGTCTTGGTGACTTTTGGGCATCTTTTGCTTCTGACTTGTTCCGTATTTCCTTTCATTGTGCCTCGTATTTCCTTTATTTGTTTGGGACTCTTGTTGTTTCTTGCTGGGGATTTGGTTGGACTCCTCTGCTTTATTGACTTTACGTGTGCTCCTTTCTTATATGGGCGGGCTTTTGACTTCAACCCGTAATATCAAACTACATTGCCATTCTGTTCTTCAGGTGGACGCCTGACTGCTGATCCTTCAATTGTATTCCCTTATTCTCCAGGTGGACGCCTGATTGCCTCTTCCATTCTTCATCCTCATTCTCCAGGTGGACGCCTGACTTCTTCTTAAATTCTTCATCCTCATTCTCCAGGTGGACGCCTGACTTCTTCTTAAATTCTTCATCCTCATTCTCCAGGTGGACGCCTGATTTCTTCTTCAATTCTTCATCCTCATTCTCCAGGTGGACGCCTGACTTCTTCTTAAATTCTTCATCCTCATTCTCCAGGTGGACGCCTGATTTCTTCTTTAATTCTTCATCCTCATTTTCCAGGTGGATGCCTGATTTCTTCTTCAATTTCTTCATCCTCATTCTCCAGGTGGACGCCTCACTTCTTCTTAAATTCTTCATCCTCATTCTCCAGGTGGACGCCTGATTTCTTCTTCAATTCTTCATCCTCATTCTCCAGGTGGACGCCTGATTTCTTCTTCAATTCTTCATCCTCATTCTCCAGGTGGACGCCTGACTTCTTCTTCAATTCTTCATCCTTATTCTCCAGGTGGACGCCTGACTTCTTCTTCAATTCTTCATCCTCATTCTCCAGGTGGACGCCTGACTTCTTCTTAAATTCTTCATCATCATTCTCTAGGTGGACGCCTGATTTCTTCTTTAATTCTTCATCCTCATTTTCCAGGTGGACGCCTGATTTCTTCTTCAATTCTTCATCCTCATTCTCCAGGTGGACGCCTGACTTCTTCTTAAATTCTTCATCCTCATTTTCCAGGTGGACGCCTGATTTCTTCTTAAATTCTTCATCCTCATTCTCCAGGTGGACGCCTGATTTATTCTTTAATTCTTCATCCTCATTCTCCAGTTGGACGCCTGACTTCTTCTTCAATTCTTCATCCTCATTCTCCAGGTGGACGCCTGACTTCTTCTTCAATTCTTCATCCTCATTCTCCAGGTGGGCGCCTGACTTCTTCTTAAATTCTTCATCCTTATTCTCCAGGTGGACGCCTGATTTCTTTTTTAATTCTTCATCCTCATTTTCCAGGTGGACGCCTGATGTTTTCTTAAATTCTTCATCCTTATTCCCCAGGTGAACGCCTGACTTCTTCTTTAATTCTTCATCCTTATTCTCCAGGTGGACGCCTGACTTCTTCTTAAATTCTTCATCCTTATTCTCCAGGTGGACGCGTGACTTCTTCTTTAATTCTTCATCCTTATTCTCCAGGTGGACGCCTGACTTCTTCTTTAATTCTTCATCCTTATTCTCCAGGTGGACGCCTGACTTCTTCTTAAATTCTTCATCCTTATTCTCCAGGTGGACGCCTGACTTCTTCTTAAATTTTTCATCCTCATTCTCCAGGTGGACGCCTGATTTCTTTTTTAATTCTTCATCCTCATTCTCCAGGTGGACGCCTGATTTCTTCTTTATCTTTTCATCCTCATTCTCCAGGTGGGTGCCTGACTTCTTCTTTAATTCTTCACCGGGTGTTTCCTGACACAAATGTTGTTTTTGCCCCTGTTTCAAATCACAGAAAACTTCGTTAGTTTAAAGCAGGGTGGTTAACTGGGGCATTCTTGCCGACGGTGGGCTTCTCTTCGTCTCGTTTTATTGCCTTGGAATGGTTGAGAAAACTGTTGTGTCCTTGTAATTGATCCTTAACTATAGGATCACCAACTGTTGTTTTCACTTCAAACCATTTCAACTGTAATCATATGTTTCCCCTGACATTGCTGAACCACATTTGATTCCACTTTTCTTACACCCATATCTTATTTTTATCCTATTACCTCCTGCCCATCATGGCCGTATTTTGTCCTATGCAATCTTGAATCTTGGTAGTATACCTTGACATTCCTTCTTATTTGTTTGGAATAAAACTCATCTCAAAATCTTTAGAAGTAAGATTATTATTGACGAAAACATGACGATTTCGACAATCTAAAATGAAAAGAAAAATCCAAATTTGGATGACTGTTGGAGAAAGAATAAAGGACTTATCTGATTGGAGTCACTGACACCAATGATCATGGTATGCATTTTGGATTAATCAACCCAGTCTTTTAATCAATCTCCTTTCAATTATTTCATTTTGTTTTCCTAAAATTTCCATAACCCAATTTTCTTTTGCCAATTTACAAACCTTTTTTGGGCTGTTGTATCTAAAAGAGTTTTCACCGGCAAACCTTCCTCATTTGTTTATTTCTTCATCCCTTTTCGCCTTATGGTGCCCACGAAGGTTTTCACCAATAAGACTCTCTTATTTTACTTTCTCTCAACTTTCGTCATCTTATGGTGCCCGTGTGGGTTTTCACCTATAAGACTCTCTCATTTTTACTTTCTTTTCTTGTTTGGACCAGAGTGTTATGAACCATATTCATTTGCTCGATTCGGCATTTTTCTAAGATTGATCGAAAGGTCTTTTTGGTATGTGGTTGGAATGGAAAGGTATCAAAAGTTAAAACAGTTTTGATATGGGTTTAAAATTACAACTCTTGGAATCTTTTTCTTATTACCAATACAATTCCTGCCCCAGTTTCTTGATTGGGGTCTCTTGATGTTACTTTTTGTGCACATTATGCATATCGTGCACCCTATGACCGAGCCGTGAGGCGCCTACGTATCCTTCTTTGAGGAATCAGGTCAAACGTAGTTCACTACAATAATAGTGATTTTTTATTCTTTTTTATTTATTTATTTAAATATATAGACTCTTTTTTTTTATTTGACTTTTATTGATTCCAAGAGAGGGTAAGATAGAAATGAATGTGGCTCAAAGGGGAAACAAAAGGTATAGTGTTTGGATAGCAGAATAAATTGCCTTTGTCATTCCAAATAAATTGCCTTTGTCATTCCAATCTTCGAAATAATGCCGAATACAAACATTTAATAATTATACCAAAAAATCATGCATAATATCTCTTTACCGCATCATAATTGATAGCCATGTCTATGCATTTTCCTTCGATATCTGTTAAACATAGTGCACCATTCGATAATACTCTGGTCACAATGAATGGTCCTTGCCAATTCGGGGCAAATTTGCCTTTTGCCTCAACCTGATGTGGAAGAATACGTTTCAGCACATGTTGACCCACTTCAAACTTCCGGGGACGCACCTTTTTGTTGTATGCTCTTGCTATTCTTCTTTGATACAATTGACCATGACATACTGCGGCCAATCATTTTTCATCAATCAAGTTTAACTGTTCCAGACGGGTTTTGACCCATTCATCATCATCAATCTTAGCTTCGGCGATGATCCGAAGGGAAGGAATTTCAACTTCTGCAGGAATTACTGCCTCAGTGCCATATACCAACAAATAAGGAGTTGCTCCTACTGAAGTGCGAACAGTAGTGCGATATCCCAACAACGTAAATGGTAATTTTTCGTGCCATTGTCTTGAACCTTCTACCATTTTCCGAAGTATTTTCTTTATATTTTTGTTGGCTGCCTCGACTGCTCCATTCGCCTTGAGCCGATATGGGGTAGAGTTGCAATGTATAATCTTAAACTATTGACATACTTCCTTCATTAAGTTACTGTTAAGATTAGCACCGTTATCTGTGATGATCACCTTTGGGATTCCGAATCGACATATGATATTTGAGTGGACAAAATCGACCACAGCTTTCTTGGTCACTGATTTGAATGTTTTGGCCTCAACCCATTTGGTAAAATAATCAATGGCTACCAGAATGAACCTGTGCCCATTGGATGCTGCCGGCTCAATTGGTCCAATCACATCCATGCCCCAAGCGACGAAGGGCCATGGTGCCGACATTGTGTGCAACTCGGATGGTGGAGAATGAATTAAATCCCCGTGTATCTGGCATTGATGACACTTGCGCACAAAACTGATACAATCTCGCTCCATGGTAAGCCAATAGTAACCAGCTTGGAGAATTTTCTTTGCCAATACATATCCACTCATGTGGGGTCCGCAAACTCCCGAATGTACTTCAGACATGACAGTCGTAGCTTGTCGGGCATCTATGCATCTTAACAATCCAAGGTCTGGTGTTCTTTTATACAAAACTCCTCCGCTCAAGAAGAATCCATTTGCCAATCGCCTAATGGTTCTCTTTTGATCCCCTGTGGCTTATGCTGGATATATCCCCATTCTGATATATTCCTTGATATCGTGGAACCATGGTTCACCGTCAAATTCCTCCTCAACACTATTGCAGTAGGCATGCTGATCGTGGACTTGAATGTGCACTAGATCCACATAAGCTTTGTCTGGATGGTGTAACATTGATGCCAGGGTAGCCAATGCATTGTCAACCTCATTATGGATCCTTGGAATATGTCAGAACTCCACTGATTGAAAACGCTGACAAAGATTATGTAGACATTGTCAATATGGTATGAGCTTCAAGTCTCGGGTTTCCCATTCTCCTTGAATTTGATGTACCAGAAGATCTGAATCTCCCATGACTAAGATTTCCTGGATACCCATGTCTGCGGCTAGCCTTAACCCCAAAATACAAGCTTCATATTCAGCCATATTATTGGTGCAATAAAATCGTAGTTGAGCCGTAACAGGATAGTGATGCCCTGTTTCAGAAATGATTACAGCTCCTATCCCGACTCCTTTCATGTTAGCGGCCCCATCAAAGAAAAGTTTCCAGCCAGGTTTTTCAATTTGCTCCATCTCATCGATATGCATTATTTCTTCATCGGGAAAATAGGTTTTCAATGGCTCGTATTCCTCATCGACCGGGTTTTCGGCTAAATGATCGGCCAATGCTTGGGCTTTCATCGCAGTCCGAGTCACAAAGATGATGTCGAATTCTATGAGCAATATCTGCCACTTTGCAAGTCTCCCTGTTGGCATAGGCTTTTGAAAAATATATTTCAACGGATCCAGACGCGAAATGAGGTAAGTAGTGTAGGACGACAAATAGTGTTTCAACTTCTGAGCTACCCACGTTAGGGCGCAACATGTCTTTTCCAGATGAGTATACTTAACCTCATAAGCTGTGAATTTCTTGCTAAGGTAGTAGATGGCCTGTTCTTTTTTGCCGGTGAGGTCATGTTGCCCCAATACACAACCAAATGAATTTTCCAAGACTGTTAAGTAAAGAATCAGAGGTCTTTCTGGATTTGGCGGGACCAACACGGGTGGGTTCGACAGGTATCCTTTTATCTTATCAAATGTCTCTTGACACTCATCGGTCCATTTGACCGCAACATCCTTTTTCAACAATTTGAAAATAGGCTCACAGGTTGTTGTGAGCTGAGCAATAAACCTGTTGATGTAATTCAACCTCCCCAACAAACTCATTACTTTAGTTTTGTTCCTTGGAGGTGGCAATTCTTGGATGGCTTTGATTTTTGATGGGTCTAGCTCAATGCCTCGCCGACTGACTATGAATCCCAGCAACTTTCCAGATGGAACTCCAAATGCGCATTTGGCAGGGTTAAGCTTGAGGTTGTACCTGCGAAGTCTTAAGAAAAATTTCCTCAAATCCCCAACGTGGTCGGCCTGATGCTTTGATTTTATGATCACATCGTCCACGTATACCCCAATCTCCTTGTGTATCATATCATGAAACACTGTGGTCATTGCTCTCATGTAAGTTGCTCCGGCATTCTTTAAACCGAATGGCATTACCCGGTAGCAATAAGTTCCCCATGGTGTGATGAATGCCGTCTTTTCTGCATCTTCTTCATCCATTAGAATTTGATGATACCCGGCATAACAATCCACGAAAGATCCTATCTCATGTTTGGCACAATTATTGATCAAAATATGGATATTGGGTAATGGGAAATTATCCTTTGGACTTGCTTTGTTGAGATTGCGGTAGTCGATGCATACTCTAATTTTGCCGTCTTTCTTTGGTACATGAACGATATTAGCTAACCAAACCGGATATCGAGTGACTCGAATGACCTTTGCTTCCAAATGTTTGGTGATTTCTTCCTTAATTCTCACACTCATATCAGGCTTGAATTTTCTCAGCCTCTGCTTGACAGGAGGCACCATTGGATCGGTGGGCAATTTTGGACCACTAAATCAGTGCTCAAGCCCGGCATGTCGTCATATGACCATGCAAAAATATCTTTGAATTCTATGAGTGCTTGAATTAACTCTTCTCGGATCCTTGGTTCGAGATGGACACTTATTTTAGTTTCCTGGATATTATTCGCCCCTATGTTGATGTCTTCGGTATCACTCAGGTTAGGTTTGGTTTTTTCCTCAAAGTGAATTAACTTTTTACTAATCTCTTCAAAAGCCTCATCTTCATCATATTCTGATTCATAATCACAATATATTTCTTGAATTATTATTTCGGAACCAGATTGATTTTTAAGACTGTGCTGAGGATTCCTCATGCATGCCATATCACTAGAGCCAGCGTAAAAAGAATTGTACAGAAAAAGAAGAAAAGGAAAAGAAAACTATCAGGAATGATAATGAAAAAGGAAACTGTATTTTATTGGATGATGAAAGATAACAAAGTTTGCACACTTCAAACAAATTGTAAGATAAGCATTGGGATTACAACCCTGAGGTAACCCAAACAAACTGAAGGAAAATCAAAATAAACTACCAAGACTCCTTTCGAATGGGGAGAGGAGTGGCTTTCCAATTATTAAGCTTTGTTTTTTGTCCAACGAATTGAACTTCTGCGTTGCTACAACCTTTCCCGCTTTCCACCATATTCACATCGTAAAACAATTTCTCGAATCTTTCAATTAATTCCTCCTCAGGATTGACCAGTGATTTAGGAATTGTTGTTATCGGGCGATTTTTAGCACCGGTCTTGACAAAAGACTTTGATAGATGTGGGACTGGTTTTGGAAGAACCCATGCCTTTTATTTTAGCTTTCTGGCCTTTCTCACGTCAGTGACAGTGGGTATGAATCCCAAACCAAATGTTCCCCAGTTCTCGGGGAGAGATACTAGTTGTATAATTCCTTGCAAAGATGAGCCCAGACCTTTGCCGGGTATAAAACCATTTTTTAACATTTCATAGGCTACCATGACTGATGCAGAGGTTATCTTTGGATTCGGAAGGTACTTCCCCTCTGGAATTTTCTCTACCAACACTGTGTCAGACACTTGGTATACCCATGGTCCCTGGTCATTTTCTATTCCCTCGACCGGTACAATGGCACTGCTGTGAGCATTTAAATTTTCTTCCCCATGCACAACTATTTCTTGATGATCCCATTCAAACAT
Organism: Nicotiana tabacum; assembly: GCF_000715075.1. NCBI lineage: Eukaryota > Viridiplantae > Streptophyta > Magnoliopsida > Solanales > Solanaceae > Nicotiana > Nicotiana tabacum. The sequence continues at coordinate 123,532,139 of NC_134086.1, read as the reverse complement.
GACCGCCTGGTGTAGTGTTGACGGGACTGCTTTAGCAACATGGATCCATGGTCGACCCAACAACAGATTATAAGAAACAGTTATGTCCAGTACTTGAAACTCCATCGTGAATTCAACTGGCCCTATTGTTAGTTCCAACACTATGTCGCCAAATGAATCTCTGCTTCCACCGTCAAACCCCCGCACGCAAATGCTATTCTTCTGGATCCTCTCCTCTTTGATTTTCAATTTGCTTAAAGTGGAGAGAGGGCAGATGTTTGCACTTGACCCGTTGTCAACCAATACCCGGGTTACTACGGAGTTTTCACATTTCACGGTGAGGTAAAGAGCTCTGTTGTGCTCAATCCCTTCCACAGACAATTCATCATCAGAAAATGTAATTTTGTTCGCCTCAAAGATTCTGTTGGCTATTCTTCCCAAATGATTTACAGAGATTTTATCGGGAACGTGAGCCTCATTCAGGATTTTCATCAAAGCCAGACGGTGCTCCTCTGAATGGATCAGTAATGACAATAATGAAATTTGAGCGGGCATCTTTTTCAGTTGATCCACAACAGAATAGTCATAGAGCTTCATTTTTCTTAAAAAACTCTTCCGCTTCTTCTTCCGTGACAGCTTTCTTTATTGGTGTTGGATTATTTTTAGTTTTTCTTAACTCTTCGGGAGTAAAACATCTTCCCGAACGAGTCAAGCCTTGCACCTCACAGACTTCTTCCTTGACTTCTTTTCCCTTGTACATTACAGTCACCCGTTCATAGTTCCATGGAATGGCCTTGTTGTTGATCACTGGTAGCTGGGTTACAGGTTTGATAATAACCCGATCTATACGGGCTCCTTCCAAGAATACAATGGGTTTGCTGGCAACCCCTGGTACTATCACTTTCGGCCTTTCTTGCTTTGTGGCTACTTTGCTCGAAGATCCCTTCTCGACTACCACAGATGGTTCATCATCATTTCTGTTCTGCTTAGGTACCGACTTCTCCTCTGTTAACTGCTTATCCGGCTTGGCTTCATGAGACCTGATCATCATGACGGTTTGTGATGGCTTCTTTGTCTCCCCATCAACCTGTACTATTTCTATCATATTAGCCTCCTGATGGGCTGACATTGGATTTCTGTTGATATTGGGAGCTTCGGGGGTTTGAACCTCGATTTTATTAGTATCAATCAGCTCTTGTATTGCATTTTTTAAATGCCAGCATTTTTCCGTATCATGGCCTGGTGTACCGGAACAATAATCACAGCTAATGGTGTAGTCCAGATTCTTTGGAGGAGGATTGGGTAACTTAGATTGTATTGGTCTTAGCATGTCCAGCTGTCTCAGCCTGTGGAACAGACTAGTGTAGGACTCTCCCAATTGAGTGTAGGTTTTCTTTTTCTGCCCCCTTTCACCCCTAAATACTGGACTAGGTCTGAAACCTGGTCCGGAGTGGGCTCGCGGATAAGGGTAGGTACTTGGTATGACAGGAGCACGCCAATTAGCGTGAGCAGGTGGATGATTGTATGCTTGTGCATGGTTGATGGAAAAATGAGGTTCCGAAGGGTGATAGTAGTGTTGAGGTGAATTGTGGTGGTGAGTTGATTGGTGAGGTCGATGTTGATTATAGTAAGGAGGTGAACCTCTGGATCCCGACCAAGTTCCTGAATCAACTACCGCTGCTTCCTCCCTCTTCTTTCTTCCGATTCCTCCTACCCCGCCTTGAATAGCTTGAGTAGTCGCCTTAATAGCCGAATAGCTCATGATTTTATTTGTCTTGAGGCCTTCTTCCACCATACCTCCCATCTTCACTACTTCGTTGAATGATTTTCCTACCGCTGAAACCAAATGGGCATAGTAAGTTGGTTCCAAGGCTTGAAGGAAGTAGTCTACCATTTCGCTTTCTTTCATAGGAGGATCCACTCTTGCTGCCTGTTCTCTCCACCGGAAGCCATACTATCTGAAACTTTCATTGTGTTTTTTCTCAAATTTTGTCAAAGATAGTCGATCTGGGATGATTTCCAGATTGTATTGGAAATGGTATGCAAATGCATGTGCTAGGTCATCCCAGGTGTACCATTTCCCATGGTCCTGGCATGTATACCACTCCAAAGCCGATCCGCTTAAACTTTGACTGAAGTAAGCCATCAATAATTCGTCCTTTCCCCCAGCTCCTCGCATCTTGCTGCAGAAACCCCTTAAGTGGGCTACTGGGTCGTCGTGCCCATTGTATAGGTCAAATTTAGGCATCTTGAAGCCAACTGGTAATTGTACATTTGGGAACAAGCACAAATCCTTGTATGCTACACTGACTTGTCCACCTAACCCTCGCATGTCTCGGAACGATTGTTCTAGGCTTTTGACCTTCCTGAACATCTCTTCTTGTTCAGCATTTTTGGCTGGCTTGTCAATTTCGGTCAGGAGGTCAAAACGAGGAGTAGTTGAATGGATTTCGGAGGCTTTGAGGGTGGGCTCCGGGGGGTAATATTGGTTGTCCTGGGCCTGGAATGTAGGCTCACTAGGAGATTTGTGGAGTGTAGTTATGGGAGGTGTCACAAAGACAGGAGTTGCAGGTCGAGGAAAGTATGGAACTGGTTTAGGAGGGGGAGACTGTGGTGTCTGAGAGGTGGTGCCTCGGTAGTGTTGGTAGATGGGGAAATTTGGGGATAATTCAGTGGTAAGATTATCCTGAGTTTGGGCCATTGATAGAGCAGAGTTAGTTGGGTAAGATGGGGGTGACTGCCCTGTAGACCAGGCCCGGTACATCTCAGCCATTTGCTGCTTGAGTTTAAACATCTCTTCTTTCATTTTCCCAACATCCATCTCCTCTAGCTCAATACATGTGTCAACATCTGGGATAGACATACTTTCAGGTATTGGTCCTTTTGATCTCGTGTGATCATGATAATATGCCAGTATACTCTTTAGAGAAACTAACTGCTTGAATTCTGGAAATGAGCAAACTTGTTAGTTTCGAGAGTTTTAACACATATATAATTACACGTTGAGATGCAATGCTCCTAGACAAATAACCCATTTCTATTATGCATTTGCTTGGCTGCTTGTGTCATCCCAGCTTTTCTTGGTCTTTTATTGTTGTTCACTCTTATTTTATTTTATTTTCTTATATATATATATATATATATATATATATATATATATATATATATATTTTATTGTGGTCGAATCTTATAGAGATTGCCTACGTATCATGCCCCCGCATGAATCAGATCTTGCATAGTTCGGACATAAGGCAAACATTTTTATTTATTCTTGAAAATAATACAAAGATGGAACAGACATTACATCTGAAAACCTTATAAGAAAAATGGTTTGAAACACACACATCCAAATCAAAATAAAAGACACAACTCTTAACATCTCTCAACATGGTCCACTTTCCACTTTTGTTGTCAGTCAATGGATTATCTGCTCAATGTGGGGCTTGACCTGGATGACCTCCCAGCGTACGATACATTCTTTCTAACTCCGTTGCCAAATGACGAGCCAAAATAGGTGCATGTTCTATAAACCTTTCATAATCCATCCCTTGGCAGTTCACATAACTTCGAGAGGTGTAAACCGCTAAATCATGGATTTGTGCCCTGAAATCTTGGAGACATTGGTCTTGGTTTTGCAGTTGCTGTTGGCGAGTGTGGCTATATATCTGATACGGTCCTCACGATCTAAAGCTGACTCTAACTGAGCTCGGAGTCTGGCCAGATCGAGTCTTGCCTGTGCCCTTTCTCTGTCGATGTCCGCATGTTGATGTTCTCTATTGTATATCCTCGTCTCTTCCAGTTGTGCACGAAGTTGGTCTTCTGAACGTATCCAATGGTCTTTTTCCTTCTTGAATTGTGCCCTGTCTTCTTCGGATTGCCTTACTTGGCGTTCCTTATTAGATCTGGCTTCTTCGTTTAATTGTTGGATTCTTTCTTTAGCTTTGCTCAACGCCCTTTCGTTTTTTGCAAGAATGGAATCATAATCTTGCATTCTTTCAAAAAGATTGGCGATGGTTTTTTGATCCTTCCAACTCCTCATTGGTGTTTCAGAAGCTTTTTTTATTTTTTGAAATGGAGCGTGAAGATTTTCATTCTCACAGGCTAGACTCTTCTTCTCGCCTTCGGCTTCTTGTGCTTGCAAATCTTTCTCCAGACCGAGGCTCCTTAGATTTTCCTTTAGGGCATGGATAGTTGCTTTTTACCCTTTTTCCTTTTCTCCCCAAATCAACCGCTCTTGGATTTTATCACTAAAGGTTTGAACATGGGGTCTTTTTGTTGGCCTTCTTAGCTCGGGTTCTGGTACATCGTCCACGCGAGACCGTTTCTCAAACCACCTTGCATATCCTGGATTTATCTCGCCCTTTGTAGTGTCTGGGACTTGAGTATCACTTTTCAAGTATCGACATCCATTCCACATCTACTGAATTAGAGCCTCGGGAATAGTGGCTTCAGGGTGTAATTCGATTACTTGCATACTCAAATCTTCATCATCAGGAACTACTTGGTATCTCCTTAGTTGTCTTAGAACTCTTAGTGGCGCATATGACTGGATGCTTCTCAATCCCAATAGTAGCAAATAACTATTTGAGGTAGACATGTGTATCACTTCCCTCATCGGGAGCCATCCCAAAGTCTACTCAATTTGATTTGCCGTTAAAGCCCTTAGATGAGATACCCAGGCTTCTATCCCTTATGGGGACTTATAATCTTTTATTCTTTCCTCATAACTCTCGATGAAATTATCATTGCTTGGCCCATACTGTATGATCTTGGGCTGATGTTGGAGATGTTCAATCACCCACATTTGCAACAAAATCTTGCATCCTTCGAAGACTTTTGCCCTGATTTACATAAAGTCAACGCCCGATAAATGTCTGAGAGAATGATCGGGACAAGAGTGTGATTTTCCTTAGTGGTGAGGACCTATACAACTTTCGCTGTGCGAATATCAATTGTTTGCTCTTTGTTTGGGAAGACCATGATTCCTAGAAAAGCCACCATGAAGGCGAAGCGACGGTGAATCTGTCAGGTGTCTTTGTTTTGCTTGTTAGTAAGGCCTTTCTCATGAATTTCAAATCCATCTGGCTTTACGAACCTTGAATACAAGAAGTTGAAAGAACAACATCCGTTGATGACATTGCTTTTCCTGATTTGATTACTGATGTTCAGAAGACCGAAGAATCGATGTACCAAGGGAGCCTTTGTGAATATCAGGTTTTGATTTCTTAGACTTCCGTCAAAACCAGCATATCCAGCTATCTCTTCTAATGTAGGAGTAAGCTCGAACTCAGAGAAACGAAAGACATTGTGAACAGGGTCCCAAAAAGTTACTAACGCCGCAATCAGATCATCACGTGGTTTAACTTTCATAATATCTATGATATTTTCCAAATGCTTAATGACCCATTTTTGACCATCTTCGCCTAACTCATACCACCACATTTGAAGCTGAAATAGAAACTCGTCTGTATTCGTGGACGGAGTGTTTTATGTGGTGCTCATTTTGTATCTGAAATTTTATTTTAAAAAATAACATTCATAAATAAAAAAGATCATTTTTTTATTTTTTTTTATTTATTTAACACTTCTTTTTTTTTCAAGATTTAAAACTATTTTTGGGAATTTTCTAAAACAACCCATTTTATTCCTCGGCTCTCACAATGATTTCAATTAAGCTGGTCAACAAGCAAATCCGAGGCAAATGAATGCACAGGTAGCAAGTAGGATGCATCAGGATAGTCTTTTCATTTTGGGTTCACCTGTCCTAGACAGACCCAACCCCTGTGTTGAGTCTCCAAGGCCAAATGTACATGATGCAAATAGACGTTCCTACTAGGGATCCGGTACATGGCTGAGTTATTCTAGGTGAAAAACCTGAGGCATATTGTTCTAAACCTGGCTCACCCAAACGGACAGTTTGAGCCGAAGTGGGGGCAACGTACCGGGAGCACGAAAGTCTACCCGGCCTAGTTACTTGTCCCAACTTCGTCTTATTTGGTATGACTTTAACAGAAAGGTGGGCCACGCGCACGTGTGCACCATAAATTCAGAAGACTCAGAAAGAAGGGGTTTCCTAGCAGTTGTATATATTCACAAGTCAAATAATATTAAAGCGGTAAAAGCAACATTTAGCATATTAAGCATAAACGTGTAAAAATCATATAATAAATAAAACCAACTATAACAGTTATTTTAAGCTCGAATTCTTTAAACCCTGAACCAGTGGTTCTGGCTTACAGTTTTCACCCATTATCATCCCCAGCAGAGTCGCCAGAGCTGTCGCACCTCCTTTTTACCGCGCCCGCGGGGGCGCGTGGGAGTTTTCTCCAATTAAAGGACAGTCGAAACGGGATTTCTTTGTTTGTTTTAGAGTCGCCACCTGGGAATTTTAAGGCGTCCCAAGTCACCAATTTTAATCCCTGAATCGAGGAGAATATAACTCTGTTTGTTATTCTGCGAACCAGAAATCCTGAGTAAGGAATTCTGTTAATCCGAAAGAAGTTGTTAGGCATTTTCGAATTCCGTGGTTCTAGCATGGTCGCTCAACTATTTTTATTCTTGGCTTAATTATCTCGATTTTACTAAATACATTTTTATTGCATGATTTTGTTACCGCTTCTGTTTAGATTGTTTATAATTAAAGACCCTTCTTCGAATCGAATCACGCGTACGTATATTCGTTATTATATATTATATATTTTTAACGTGAGAAATCGTGTCACGCGTACGTGTACACAATAATATTGATAATATACTTATTATAAATAATTATGTTCGAAATTGTGTTTTAAATAAAAAAAATTAAGGACATTCGCCTTTCTTAAATGGTTAAATAATGAACTGCACATCTCGGGTTTAATTTAACATTCTCTGAGGAAACTCTTTATTAAAAGTTTGCTCGAAGTTGCGCGCACGCATAATTCGAATTGCCTTAAGAAATAATTTAGGTCACGCGAACGTATCCCTAATTTCACAAGATATTTTTGATAAAGTTCTCTTACAAATTGTTATTATGTATTGACCGCGAGCCTTGTTTCACACATATGAATCATATACCTCAAATTTTAAAGAATTAATGACATGAAAAAGCAAACAGACAATATGTAACTAGAACTAACATTTTTTTTTCCGTGGATACAACATTAGAATGTCCACAAATCGAATCGCATGTAAGATTGGGAAAGAACTTAATATGATAAACAAATTAAGAGTTTCCGAAGAATCTTCATTGTTTCATTTAAGGCGAACTCTACTTCTATATATCTTTAACATAAAATGCTACAATTCGCTTATAAATCCCATGTCCTTCTCATATATTAGTTTTAGTCCAAAGTTACAATTGTTTGGTTAATGTTGGCGATGGAAGATAAAAGTCAAGTTGATAAGAAAAAGAAATATTATACGAACTGATTCAATAAAATTGCTTTACAAGCAACGTAGTTGTACGTCTGAACCATTCATAATATTCTAATAACGTAACGAGCTATATCAACTCACCTTCCACATATGGTTATATATATACCCGTTATCATGCCATATATGAACATACAACTTATATCAATCTAAACAAAAATCATATTTTTGACAAGATATACTAATAATGTAATTTCTTTATACTTCCATTCTACTTTACATTTAGCTAACAATATTACGGGATGTAATTAATGGCCCATTTTATGCCATGTTCCCTACCTTGACAATTCAATCATGACTTCACTTAATGAAAATTCCGAAATAGGTGACATTATTACAACACTTATACGAACTTCAAGAGGTAACAATTATCTTATATTTATCAAGTCAAACGTACTACTATATTAATCAACTGAAACAAAACCAAATTTTAAACTAATGAACTTGGACGAATGGAAAACAGAATTATAATTCCCGAACTTCATTTATTTGTCATGTTGAAGTTTTTCATGACAGGAGTTTACAGATATGTACTTGGAAATAAAGGTAGAAGGAGTAAATTTCAGCAGTAGCAGCAGCAACAAAATCAGCAGAATATACCAGTGTTCAACAGATTCGATCAACAAAACAAGACCCGAGGAACCCAGATGCACAGTAACAAGACTTCTTTTAAAAGTTTCAGATTTTTAAACTGAACAAATAGGATCAGATAAATCCGGACAGATTGTAGGAAAAACAGTATTTCTGATTTTCAGACTTTTAGAAAAGGAAAACTGAAAAGCTCTTAATTTCAGAAAATCAGCCTCAATACTAGTGTCTGATGTAGAATTCTTTTTACTGTTTCTGATTTTTTTTTCTTTCTGTTCTCTATCTAATTCTGTGTGTTCTTTTTCTGTTTTTTCTCAGTTTTTCAGATTTCTATTTCTGATTTTTCTCAATGCCTCTCTCCGTGTATCTCTTAATGTCTATATCTGTGTGTATTAAAATCTGTTTCTTTAATCAGTCTCAATCCCTTCTATCTTATACAGGTCTGCCCCTTTTCTTTTCAGTGCTGCCTGGACCCCCTTCTTCTTTTAAAAATCAGAAAATCCCATTAAAATCTGCTTTTACTACTTTAAATCCCATTAAGTGATCTTTTCCTGATTTTCAGCATTCCCATTACCCTTTGTTTCCCATTACTTCATTAAATAATAGCCATTATCAAACCACTATCAGTACACTACTATTATCACATTACCCTACTGTTTCTATCCCAGAAATACCCTTGAAAACCTACTATTATTACTGCCCTTAAAACAATCAGAATCTGATACAAAGCAGATTTTAAAATCTGTTCAAACTCGATTATCTTTCTGAATTAAACAGTTATAACCAATCCTAATCAACCTCCTAACACAGTTGTATCTAAACAACCCTTGTAAAATTGAATTTAAAACCCAACATCACAATATCATTACACTGAATTCAATATAACAAATCAAACTGGATTTCAACATTGGACTAAGATCAAACAAATGCAGGGGCATTGTCAGTATATTGACAATGCTCTGAAATTAACTGCCTAGAAATCAACACACAAATAATTGACAGACTTTCTGACTTATTAAACGAGAATCAACTAATTGGGAAGAACTAATTAACTGACTTCAATGATAATAATCAATTCAAAACAAATAAGCAGGCTATTACAATCATCATTAACGGAAACTAGAATTTACAAAACAACTAATCGACGAACTTAATCGAGTCGATTATACACATTATAAACAATCACAACAAACAGAAATAATGTTATAATTCTGATCAAATAAAACAGGTATGAGATAGAATCATAGAATCAAATAAATCAAACAAGAAAAATTATACAGGCTACTGAAACAGGCAACATTATACACGTAATAAACAAAAGAAAAATAGAAAATACCTCTGAATCTTCAATTTCACACGGACACAGGGTCAACTTGGATTTGGACCTTTGAAATCAAACAGACCTTAGTCGAAGTATTCTCAACTGAAAATACTTCGACTAAGGTCGATTAGACCCCAACCTTTTATTTAATTTGGGGCAGAATCCAAAAATTTGGGTTTTCTAGGGTTCTCAAAGGTTTGATTTGGGTCTCAACCATTTCTGGTCAGATTCGAGGGGAACCAAAGATGACACAAGGGTGAGGGAGGCCTAGGGGTCATTTGGTGTCATTTTGGAACGAAACTGGGTGAGTTCATGTTTGACTCGAACCTTCAAAAGAAGATTCGAAGAACTCTAAGGTGATTCGAACCAAACAAACACCAGATCCATAACGAGGCAGGTTAGAAGGTGCTATGGTGTTAATTAGGAAGTCATCGGAGAAGGTTGGGTTTTCAGACCAACCTTCAATCAAAGATTCGAGACTATGTGGTCTGATTCGAAGGAAACTAACCCTGGATCCGTAAAGAGGGGGTTGGGAGGAGTCGAGGGTGTTCAGGTGGTGACCGGTGGCGTTGTTGCCGCCAGGTTTCAGGCAATGGGGAATTAGGGCGGCTAGGGTTAGGGGTGTGATTTCGGAGAGGACGATGAATAGTAGAGAGGAGGGGGGTGTTTAGTTAGGTGGCCGGGGTAGGGATTTGTATTTATATAGGGATGAGGTAGATTGATCTCATCCGTTGGATCAATTAAGATGCACGGCTGAGATTAATTCATTTAACCAAACGATGTTGTTTGGTTAAATGTTGGGGTCAGGCTGGATCGGGGCAGTGGGTCGGGTAAGGGTTATGGGTAAAGGTTGTAGAATATCAGCCGTTGGATTGATTTAATCCAACGGCCCTTGATAAAATATGACCAAACGTCGTCGTTTGGTTTTGGTTGCATTGGACCGGACATGGGGTGTTTGAATTGGGCTGTGGGGAAATTGATTTTGTTTGGGCCTGGATTTCAGTCCAGGTCCAATTTTTACCCATATAACTCATTTTTATTTCCTAATCCTATTCCTAATTATTAAAAATCCTAATTAAAATTATAAAACAAAATTAACCTTACAAAAATATTAATTACTTTTTTAACAACTATTTAACACATAGACAAAACGTTAATCACACAGTGAAACATTAAAACTAGAACAAATGCATATTTTTGTGATTTTCTTTAAATTAACTTTTAAATGCATAATTAAATCCTAGATATGCATGCAACATGTATTTTTATTTTATTTTCGTTTAATTATATCAAAGCAAACATTTACGGACAAACATAAACAATTAATAAACGCCACATAAATTCTAAAAAAAATTGCATACTAAGAGAATTTTGTTTTATTTTTTGATTTATTTTAGAGTATTTTTCGTGAGGCAAAAATCACGTGCTCACAGCATGCACCATGGTACCTCCCCTTGAATATGATGCGTTATGGCATCCATCACCAGGGCAAATAGGAAAGGGCTGAAAGCAGACCCTTGGTGCAACCCCGTAACAACCGGAAAATGGTCGGAGTCGCCTCCTACTGTCCTAACCTGAGTCTTAGATCCATCATACATGTCTTTAATCGCCCTAATATAGTCATCCGGGACCCCTTTAACCTCTAGGCATCTCCATAGGGCCTCCCTAGGAACCCTGTCGTACGCTTTCTCTAGATCGATAAACACCATGTGGAGATCCTTCTTCTTATCCCTGTATTGTTCCATCATCCTCCTAATAAGGTGGATAGCTTCTGTGGTAGATCGCCCCGGCATGAACCCGAACTGGTTATCTGAAATAGACACCGTCCTTCGCACTCTCATTTCTACCACTCTCTCCCAGACTTTCATGGTATGACTCAGTAATTTGATACCCCTATAGTTGTTACAACTCTGCACATCGCCTTTGTTCTTATACAGCGGAACCATTGTACTCCACCTCCACTCTTCAGGCATCTTATTAGTCTTGAATATAACATTAAACAACCTAGTAAGCCATTCCAAGCTTGCTCTACCCACACACTTCCAAAGTTTAACCGGAATTTCGTCTGGCCCGGTAGCTCTGCCCCTCCTCATCTTACGCATTGCCTGCATGACCTCGTAGACCTCAATATCCCTACAATAACTTAATTCATAGGGGCTGTTGGTATTCCTCAATTCACCTAGCACAATATCTTGATCCCCTTCTTCATTTAGAAGTTTATGAAAGTAGGTCCGCCATCTCCTCTTAATCTGGCCATCCCCCATCAAAACTTTATCGTCATCATCTTTTATGCACCTCACTTGGTCCAGATCTCGAGCCGTCCTCTCTCTCACCTTAGCGAGTTGGAATAACTTCTTCTCCCCTCCTTTGTTCCATAGTTCCTCATACAGACAAGCAAAAGTTGTTGTCTTAGCCTCCATTACTGCCATCTTCGCCTCCTTTCTAGCTACCTTATATCTCTCATTGTTCGCTCTCTTCTCCTCCTCTCCAGAACTCCCTACGAACCGCAGGTACGCTGCCTTCTTCGCTTCCACTTTATCTTGGACAACTGCATTCCACCACCAGTCTCCTTTGTGGCGACCGGTGCGTCCTGAAGATATCCCTAACACCTCTCTCGCCGCCTTCCTTATACAATCAGCCGTCGTCAACCACATAGTGTTTGTGTCCCCACTACTTCTCCAAACTCCCATTGCCGATAATCTACCTTCCAACTCCTGAGCTTTATCCTTAGTCAAAGCACCCCACCTAATCCTCGGACAGCCTCATACTGACCTCTTCTTCCTCCTTATCCTAATACCAATGTCCATCACCAAAAGCCTATGTTGCGTTGCTAGGGTCTCACCTGGGATAACTTTGCAATCCTCGCACAACCTTCTGTCGCATCTCCTAAGGAGGAGATAGTCAATCTGAGTCTTCGCCATCGAACTTTTGTAAGTAACCAAATGTTCATCCCGCTTCGGAAAACTTGAGTTCGCAATCACAAGATCGAATGCCTTGGCAAAGTCCAACAACGAAGTGCCCCCTCTGTTTCGCTCCCCAACACCAAAACCGCCATGCACCTCAGTATAACCAACTGCAGACGACCCAATATGACCATTGAAATCTCCTCCTATGAATAACCTCTCCGAAGGCGGAATACTACGAACGATGTCATCCAACCCCTCCCAAAAATGCCTTTTAATCTCCTCATCCAAGCCTACTTGCGGCGCGCACGCGCTAACGACATTTAAAGTACACTCACCCACCACCAATTTAATAGTCATTAGTCTATCATTCACCCGCCTGACCTCTACCACCGACTCTCTAAGATGGTTATCTACCAGGATACCCACTCCTTTCTTACCCCTCAGGACTCCAGAGTACCATAACTTATACCCATCTACGTTTTTCGCCCTCGATCCAACCCACCTAGTCTCCTGGACACATGCTATATTAATCTTCCTCTTCTGAAGTATCTTGACCAACTCTATAGACTTACTCGTTAGTGAACCTATGTTCCATGACCCGATTCTCAACCTATAGGCTCCCTTGCCCCCTCTACCTCCCCTACCTCTCGTCCCACACCCTGACCTCGGCCCCACTCTCTGTCCCACCCGAGGGCATGCCCTTAATCTATCATCCCAGATTGCAGCCACTAAGACTACGACAAATCTCAAGAAGACTCACTAGTGCACAACAAACAACGAATCCAACTAGAAGGAAACAAGTGACTACAAGTACACTAGTTGAATGATTGAACTATTGTGAACCAAAGTAACCTCAATTTAGCTAACACCAAAAGGGAAACAGTAGAACGGGAGGTACCAACTCCCGAGAACCAAACCTGTGTTGATTTATTGTACTTGATGTAGTTGTACACTCGCACACCGCTTCCCACCACCCGTTGCGGACGCTCGTCCTGGTTACTCTCCTTTGCTAGTGCTCGAGCGCCCAACTTCTCTCCACAACTTCGAGAATTCCCCTGAAAACACAGAAAATACCACGACCCGAAAACCAAAAAAGGGTTGTCACCACTACCACTGGTGTAGCCCTGATAGTAGTAGGGGAAATGTAGGGAAAAAGCAAAGAACTACACAAATATCTAATGAAATATATTGCAAGAACACTTGATAACTACTATAAATTAAGAAATAATGAGTATTCTTCTATAAATTAAACAAATCGAAATTATACTAGATGAAATAGAACCTTAAGTTGATTTAAAACAGTCAAATGTGAATAAAAACTGAATCTTAACGAAAATTTCTTGAATCTCCCAGTTCAAATCAACCAAAAACCAAGTTGAATAAGATGGAATAAAGTTAAATTGATTGAAAATCCGTCAATAATGAATAAAATCAAAACTTTAACAAGAAATTTCAAGAATCTAACAGTAAACAAACCTGTAAGTGACGGAGCAAAGCAAGGGAAAAATTGAAAATAAAGACAGAACGAAAAAGGACAACGACTTTAGCCAAATCAACGGATCGAAACTTTAAAAAGGCAGACTATGAAGAAGAAGAAGATTAATCTCTTCTAACAGAACTTTTCGTTTAGTGGAAGCGACTTTTCGGTTACAAGTATTAAATATGGTGGTAGTATTAAATATTGAAAGTTGGTTATAAGATTAAAAGGTGAGAGTCACAGATGAGAAGGAAGTATACAGGAGCAGTCCTTTTCACGTCATCAATCCAGCTTGATTGCCAATACTGGCGATATTATTGCACATGTAGCTGCATGTCCCAGTTCTTTTTCCTCTTTTGATTCAATTAATTTTCTGTGATAAAAATTGTGCTATGCGTAGCATCCTTGTAAAGGAGAAGACGTGTTGTCTCCTCATCCCTCTTTTCTACTTTTGTATGGTGGATTCTCTTTGCCTATCCTTTTGTTTCCAAAAATGGATATGACCAGTAGCAGAGATACTTATTAGAATTAAGTAGTATCATCTGACCAGTGACCCCGCTTTAAAACTAACATGTAAATATACAATATGTCGACACCATTTGAAAATATTGCGAAGTGAACATCAGTTTGAAGTAGGATGTAAAGCAGTTTAAAGGTCGAATTGTAACAATAGATCGCCACTGATTGTGCAAATCTCTGTGTATGCCTCTAGATGAATGCAGTGAAAATAGCCTTGTAAAGGGAACTTTTATTTTATTTGGTAATGAAAGTGATATGGGTTGAGCTTAAAGAATGAAATGAGGATTCATATCGCCAATCGCCAGCCCAACTTGTTTGGGATTGAGGTGGTAGTAGTAGTAGTTGTAAGCCTTGTAAAGGGAAAGGAAGCATTTGAAGCTATTAAACGAGTTTTCAGAAGAACAAGCCTAGATATAGAAATATGACACTTGATGTACATCATTATCCAATCAATTGAATAGGTTTTTCCACAAACTCACAACCTGACTCAACAGTCGAATAAGAAAAGAAAAACATAAGAAAGGAACATTATCTCTAGTTTGGAAGAGTAGAAAGCAAAGCACAACTATACAATATCTATGGACAAACACTAGAATCATACAAAACAAGACAATGTAGCATACCTGACCCCTGGTGACCAAAAATTGAAAAAGATTAAGAATAGGAAAAATAAAGATCACACCACTAGTAAATTTACTCACTTCTGATCATTGTAATGTTTATCTCAGAGTTTCTGATATCTTATTTGGTTTTGACTTCATTTTTTGATTCAGATTTGGAGTTGGGGGACTTGCCAATGATTGCTTTCTTAGCCTTCACAAGAGACTGCTTCACCTTAGACATAAGGTTGCTTGATTGCTTTGTCTTCACTGGAACTTCTTCTGTTTTTGTTGTCTCCTCAACTTCTTTCTCAGCTTCAGCAATTTTCTCATCTTTTGCCTCTGTCTCTGGCTTCTGAGCCTCTTCAGCTGAAGGTTCAGTAGCATTAGCTGTTGCCTCATCCACTTTCTTCTCAACTACTGCAGCTTCATTGGCTTCACTTGCAGCAATTTTCTCGTCGTTTTTGCTCCCATTTTCAGCATTTGGTTCAATGTCTCTGGAAGCAATCTCCAGTTCTGGAACCTTTTCAGCAACTTCAGATGTTTCGACAACCTTTGCTTCCGGGGCAGCTAATTCTTCCGTCGCAACACTTTTCTCTCTCTTCTCATCTTGATCAATAGTTGTAGCAATTTTCTCGTCCTTTGTGCTCTCATTTTCAGCAAGCGGTTCGATGTCTCTGGATGTAATCTCCAGTTCTGGAGCCTTTTCAGTAACTTCAGATGTTTCAACAACCTTTGCTTCTGGTGCCGCTAATTCCTCACTAGCAACACTTTTTTCCCCCTTATCTTGATCATCAGTTTTCACATCCTTTGTTTCTCTTTCGACTTTTTCAACCTCTTCTTTTGCTGGTGCTTCAGCAACTGTAGCCTTTGGAACCGATTCCTTTTCTTTCTCCTCAACAACAGCATTGTCTCCAGTAACTTCAGCAGGACTGTCCTCATCTGTCTTCTGCATTAATGATCCTAAAGTGGTTGAAGTTGCTTTTTTCGAGCTCTCTGCAAGAAGAGATTCCCCTTTTGGGGCCTCTTCTACCTTATCTACTGGAATCGCTTCTTCTTTTCCTGTAACTGCCTCTGCAACTTCTTGTTCAGTCTTTTCAGGAGCTGGTACTGAAATTTCTTCTATCTTAGGTTCTGCCACTGGAACTTCTGACACTGTTACAACAGCTTTTTGCAGTTCACTGGCCTCTAAATCTGCTTGCTCCTTCTTGTCCTCAACAGCCGCAACTGATTTTTCCACAACGCCAACTGTTGTTGGCTGCTCTTCAGGATTTTCCTTGACAGGCTCATTTTCAGATCCTTTCTCCAAAATTTCAACCTTTTCAGCCTCTGGTTGCACCTCTAGTTCACCTTTGATAACATCAACAACTTGCTCAGGAATACTTTGAGCTTCTGGTTCAGGAGCAGGTTCCTTGGTTAATTCTGGAATATCTTTGCTAGTAACATCCAATGCAGGTGTCTCATCTTGTTTCTTAACTTCTTCAACAGTTGGAGGCTCAATTTCCTTGTCTCCGGTCTTTTCTTCTGATTCTGCTGAAGTAGCAGGTATACTTGGCAGTTCCTCAGCTTTTGGTTTCTCCTCCTCATCAGTTGTGGGTGGAGGTGGCGATATTTCATCAGCATTAGGCTTCTGGTCCTCATCAGCTTTCTTTACCTCTTCAATTGCCGGGGGCAATGGCTCATCAGCTATTGGCTTCTCTTCCTCATCACTTTTCTTTACCTCTTCAATGATGGTTGGTGGTGGTTCCTCTATTGTTGGCTCCTCATCAGCTTTCTTTACTTCTTCGACTATTACCGGAATAGGTTCATCAGCTTTAGGCTTATCTTCCCCATCAGTTTTCTTTAATTCTTCAATAATGGTTGCTGGTTGCTCCTCCATTGTTGGCTTCTCTTCTTCATCAGCTTTCTTTACTTCCTTGGCTATAGTTGGGATTGGTTCATCAGCTTTAGGCTTCTCTTCCTCATCACTTTTCTTTAACTCTTCAGTGATGGTTGCTGGTAGTTCCTCTGTTGTTGGCTTATTTTCCTCATCAGCTTTCTTTACCTCGTCGACGATGGCAGGTGTTGGTGCCTCTATTGTTGGCTTCTCTACCTCATCAGCTATCTTTACTTCTTCAACTGTCGCTGGAGCAGCTTCGTCTGCTATTGGCTTCTCTTCTTCATCAGCTTTCTTTACTTCTTCGACTATCACTTGCGATGGTTCCTCCGCATTCGGCTTCTCTTCATTTTCAACTTTCTCAACCTCTTCTGCTATTGTTGAGCCTGGTTCCTCAGCTTTCGGCTTTTCTTCCTCGGCATCCTTCTTTGGCTCTTCAATTACTGGAGCTTCGCTTTTTGTGTCCTCTATTTTTTCCACTGTTTCAGTAGAAGAAACCACTGGACTAGGGGAATCCTCTTCTATTGGTTTTATTCCATTATCTTTAGTAGGGGGAACACTCTCTACTTCCATTGTCTTAACCTCTTCAAGCACTTCCTTCTCAATTTTCTGCAGTAAACATAAAGAAGCAATGACAACAGAATAAAAAAAGAGTAAGCAAGCAGAAATCAAATGAGAAAATGTTTGAATCCACAGGACTAAAAGGAAAATGAAAAAGCTGGAATATAAATTTTTACTTTATAGAATGGTGAACTGAAAAAAGGAATGAAATCTTGGACATTAAGCTTTCAATTTCCAAGTGTGGTAGCTCATGCACTTCTATAAAGAAACTTAATGGAACACATAAATGTGAACCAGTTAAGAAAAGGACAAATTTAGGGAAATATAAATGGTAATTTCCTCAACAACGATTGACACTGACATAAAGCACCCAAGGAAAGAGAGAGGTGCATCTTCCAGAGGCTTTTTCTTTGGTGAACTCAACATTTAGCACCAACTTTTGTCATGTTCAAGTTATTTACAAGGTCAAAAGGATAAGAAAGCAACAAGAAAACGAAATATACAAAGAAACAGGCCACAATTCCTACACAAAAAGCAAGATTCTAGGCTTCTGGTTCTGGTTCTCACAAGCAAAGCAACAAATTTTCATCTCAGCAGAGCTATCACTTATCAGACATTTCATCAATTCTTTTGTTATGATATCATGAGGAATAAAAATTAGAGAGTAATTTCATCATCTTCCTTCAAAAAAGTCCTAGTTTGAAGACGGGAAAAATTCAATTGAACTGTTACTTTCTCTTTTACTTTCTCACAGATATCAGTGACTAATAAGGCTTATCACCCTAACATCCTTTATGAAAAAATCAAACTTATAATTCAGTAGAATCTTTATGCTCAAAAGATCTCATTCTTCTATTTTCTTTTCTATAGTTTTCTTTCATAACAATCTAACTTTGTTCTGTGCTAATAAAACTCAACACATAACAATAGGACAGAATTACAGGCTAAAAGTTCTTTTTTTGTTGCTACCAAACAGAGTCTATAGCCAAACAACCAAAAAGAAGTACTTGCATAAAGCTGTCAACATATGTATTTATTCAAAAGTAACAAAACAAGATACAAAAAAAACAAATATATGTGGTAAAATTCATGAGCAACTGAAGAAGAAAATCACAGAAGCTTACCTCAGAGCCAGGTATAAGATGATCTGATGAAACAGTTTCAGTAGCCATGTACAGAGGCTGATGATGATGAAGAATTCAAAGAAATGATCCCTCTTAAACTGATAGAAAATATTCAGTAGATTAAAGAAAGAAAGAAAAGAAAAAGGGAAGACAAGAAAGGAAAAAGAATGATATGGTTGGCAATAGCCCAAGAAAGACTCTCAAAGCATACAGAAGTAAGTAGAGAACCACACTCACATACACTCTCCCCCCCCCCAAAAACCCCACCCCCACAAAGCCAGCTCTTTTGAAAAGTAAGAAACAGGGTGGACTGATGTTCACATGATGGATGACCTGTCAGCACTTGGTGGAATTTACTTTTAACTAATCTTCAAAATTTTCAATTCACTAATCCTAATTATGATGGAAAGATCACTTTTAAAATTTGAATATGAACAAAAAATAAAATATTTAAATAATTCGGATAAAAAAAGGAATATGATTCTATTGTGAAAATATGAAGAGGATAGAGTTGTCAAGAATTGGATTAGCATGGTCTCTCTACAGTCACAAAAGCTTCACTCATTGATGGGACCATTTGCATTTGGTGAGTTTTAACAGCCTAATAGTACTTTGGCAAACAGTTGTCTATTTTGTCCACTTTCTACAGGAGAGCCCATTTTGAAATTAAAAAGATATAGATTTTTGTTTAAAATAAGTGTTCATTTATATAATCAAGAAAAAATTCAATTTGTTTTTATAAAATTACCCTTATGTACATATCCCTTAAAAAGATTTCAAACTCCTCACATTAAATATTTAATTAAGAGTAGTTTAGTCATACTAGATATTTTTATATAGAATTTTATATTTTCTTAATGGGTATGCCAAAAGCAAATTGATTGAACCGGAGGAAGTACAAGCTTTTTTGGCCCCAATTATTCAGGTCATTTTCATTTTCTAGTGATGCCATCTACTCTTCACCAAAAGATAATTATTTTGTGTCTAGTGGGTTTTATATACTATAAATATAATTTATTACTATGTTTTAATGAAAGGAAAATACAACTGTATACTTATTAGATTTGTAGTTTAGGAGAGGTCCATGTCTTGTATGACGTTTAAAAAGGTTCTAATGATAACATAAATCTCTTACTAAAAGCCCTTTTAATTAAGGACTTTCCAAATAATAGAGAAACTAATTATGTGGCTCCTACATCTTTTAATCTTGTGTGTAGTCAGTAATATGATAGGGGTATTACAAGAATCTTTCCCTGTTCACATATGACCATTGTATTACAGAGCTCTTTAATTTGATAAAACATTGGTGGGTTCTCTATTAAGTACATGTACTTTTATGAGTTCAAAGAAAAAAGAAAAAAATGTTGAAGTAGAACGATAGAAATGCCTATAGATAAAATAGGCGAGGATACTTCATAGCAAAAGGTCTGTTTCGTACCTTAGAAGGTCTCGACAAAAATGTGTGTTGACTGGGAGTTTGACGGATATAATAGGGGTGAAATTAAAATATAACAACATTTACAGAGTTCGAAACTG
This sequence comes from Nicotiana tabacum, assembly GCF_000715075.1. Lineage (NCBI taxonomy): Eukaryota > Viridiplantae > Streptophyta > Magnoliopsida > Solanales > Solanaceae > Nicotiana > Nicotiana tabacum. Next base: position 123,512,240 of record NC_134086.1, on the reverse strand, counting down.
AAATGACGTTTTTTTGTACTTAAACTACGTTTATACAGTTAAAAAAAGTTATATTTCTACATAATACTTTAACGGAAAGTTAGCCGTTAAAATTAAACGCAGAATAATACAGTGTTTTATTAAAAATTAATTTTGTTATAGGAAACGCAGTATTATACTGTGTCTCCCTATAATAAAATATAACCCCTCCTTCTTCTTCCCCACGATATGTCTTCTTCCATTTTTAAAAAAAACGCACCCCACCACTGCTTGTCCCCCCCTCCCCCCCGATTAAAAAAAATTCTTGGGCCCCACCCGTCACACAAAAAGTGAAGAGCGTAGGTCCCGCATACAACCCAAGCTTTGGATTCCTTCTTTCGGGGTCAAAATTTCGAATTTCCGATATTTCAAAAAACTTAAATCGAGGTATTTCGATTTAGTTTATGTCGAAACTCGTAGAGCATATGCATATTTGTTTTGTTGAATGTGTTTCCACGTTGATTTGTGTTATGTTTATAATTAAATTTGCATGTTATTTTTATCCGGATTGAATTATTAGCCTTGGGAAAAAAATAGTTAAAACTTGATAAATAATATTTATTGTTAATGAAATTGTTCACAAATATCTTTTACTGTTTTATAAGTAATTTTGGGAATGTTATGTTCATATGTTTGTTGTTTTTATTTAGTTTAGATTATTTATCTGCTTAAAGAATAGTGGCCTTTTAGCGTATTAAAGTATAGAGCTTTTTAGCGTAGTAAAATATAGAGTTTTTTAGCGTAGTAAAATATAGAGCCTTTTAGCGTAGTAAAATATAGAGCCTTTTATCATAGTAAAATATAGAGTCTTTTAGCGTAGAGTCTCTGTAGTTTAAGTATGTACTAACTACAAACTCTATCCAATTACACTTTACAAAATTAATTATTTAATTTATAAAATAAACTTACAAAACTAACAAATTAATATATGTTGTCAAATTAACTCAAATATCGAGCCTGGAACCCATAGATAATTACACTGTCCAATTAAATAATTAATTATTTAATTTATTAAACTAACAAAATTTTAAACTTATTGAAATTGACACACATTATAATTAAGGATAGCTTGGTGCTACTGGGCCTCAAATATCAAGCTTGGAACTTATAGATAATTACTCTGTCCAAACCTGATTTCTTCTTGCTGGCACGCAACATCCAGTGACAACCCATAAAGTCTCTACGACATACAACTTTGTATACCTCCGTAGTTGACTCCTTTACCGTCATCTCACGGCACTCTCTTGCGCTGTAGATTTTTACAGCCCTGATTAGGCGAGCTTTATCAGGGAAATACATGCCCTTTGCAAGCACCGCTGGTCTAGACTCATCCCACATCGCTGACCAAAATTTATCACATCCCTTATGAGGGCATCCACGTCCGACATACTTGGCAAATTATCAAGGTAGGGAATATTCCGCTCATGAAAGGGCATGTGAGACTCGTACACTCTTAATCTAACAGGAGGTGGAGGAGCATGCTCCCTCGTCAGCTTAGGTTCGACATCCACTTCCTCCTCATCATCATCCTCATCATGGAAAGGTGTGTCATTCCAGACTCATCGGCATTGTTGTCATAATCACTATCATCTTCCTGACTCTGCGCATCTGCCAAATCACGAGTTAGTACGTTGTCTATGGGCAACTGTGTGAGGTCAGGAACATCAAGTTGCTCATTTTCACTGCACAAAAAGAACAAAATGATAAGCTACCCAACTAGATAAATATTTTACATATAGCTATATCACTTTATTTACAAGTCGTACTGTGTTGACGTTCCATGATGGATATTTTCTTGTTGGTGATAACTCCCGGATGGACCACCGTGGTCCAATGCGCCAGAACTACGCATATTCTAACTAGGGGCGGGGTCATAACTTGTAAAATTCATATTCGAACGGTACCCCCTATGAAAAATAAGAGTGTTAATACAAATCCAATTAAAACATAAAATAAACATCGCTAAAGCGTAGAAAAATTGAAGTTTACTAGTCGTCTTGTGGATTATATAAAGTCGAAAAATTATTTTGTCGTTGCTCATTCGCCGGTGGTGACAAGTTTAAATCAAGGCAAGCTCTTTCATCAGTAATCTGTCCGGCAAAAACTGCTCCAGAATAACCACCCGATGATTGGGGGTTATCCCTACTATGCACACCCTCATTACTGGGAACGTCTTCAACCTTGACGTACATTTCCAATAATTTTATTACAATAAATTCCCTGTATTCATCCAGAATCCGCAAAAAATCTCTAAGAGTTTCATCATCTTCGATGTTAAACTCAGAATAATAAGCAAACCCCTGTGGAGTCACTGAATATGGAAATCTACAGGTTACTTTAAGGTTCACCGAACGTTTCCTCACAGTCATTTTTTTTACGTAACAACGATACCAATTTATCGTACTTCATTGTAAGTGGCAATTTAACATGATATTGTGGAGGTGAGCTATACCTCACAGAGTTATTCTCTATTATAACCTCACCCCCCCAATATAATGAAACCCTTATTTTTGGCTTTTCAGACATTATAAGAAAATGCTTGATAAGAAGAAGAGAGAAGTATGAACGGAAGTTTGAAAGAAAGTTTTGAATGGATTTTCATAAAAATCAAACGCCTTTAAATAAGTCAAGTCCGAGCTTGGAGTACAGATTTTTTTTTATGTAAAATGCAGTATAATACCACGTTTTATGTATTTGAATTATTGTTATGTCAGTTATCCGCAGAACACTTATTGGTGGATCCAAAAATTAGTGTAAAATGCAGTATAATACTACATTTCAGTGTAAAACATAGTATTATAATACGTTTTACACTAAAAATAAATATTCTCTCTAGTCCTGCAGAACTCTTATTATTGGTGGGCCCAATTTTATAGGGAAACGCGGTATAGTAATGCGTTTTCCTTAAACGTAGTATTATACTGCATTTTCCTTAAAAAATAATTTTTTTAATAAAATGCAGTATTATACTGCGTTTAACTTTAATGGCTAACTTTTCGTTAATGTAAAACTCAGTATAATATTGCGTTTTAGTTAGAAATGTAACTTTTTTTAATCTGTATAAACGTATTTTATGCCCAAAAAGGCATCATTTCAGTTTTGTACTCCACATTTACAAGCGGCAATTGAAAAATAGCCACAGTTTCAAAAGTAATCAAAATTAGCCACTTTTCATGTAAAGATAAATTTGAACAAAAATACTATTTAAAATTCGTAAAACATTCCAGCATAATATGCTGGAGTTCGAATTTTTTACATGTGAACTTCCAGCATAACATGCTGGAATTTCATAATGTGCTGGAGTTCCAACATAATATGCTGGAAGTTCATACAGGTGCTCCACTCTTCAGTATATTATGCTGGAATTTTCCGTGTGCTGGAGTTCCAGCATAATATGCTGGAAGTTCATATACATGCAACAAAATAATGGCTATTTTTTAATGACTTTGCAAACACCGGCTATTTTTCAATTACTAGTCCGAAAACTGGCAAACCCCTGCTATTTTAACATGTAATAGCTATAGAGTTGGTCGATTCAATTAGGCCTATCAATTGAGCTGGATATTGGTGATATTTTTTTTTGATAATACTAATAGATATATTATAAACTAGATAACGTTCAGTTGGTAACACATGGTAGAAAAATTACCACACATTGGTGGATTGTCACTTGCAATACATTGATTGCCTGAGGTTCTTAGCCTAATACATGCATCCGTAGACAAAGTTTTTACAAAAAGATAGGCTTCATTTTCTTCCAAAGACAGTTGATTCATCACAAAAGGAGGAGGTGTTGCATGGATTTTTTAATACTGAAGGGAGAGTTGTTTGTAGTTTTCCTTTGCAGCGTCCTTTGCAAGCATGTGCGCCACTTGATTGCCTTTCCGGAATTTATGTCGTAGTAGGAGATCCTTCCGGTGGTGCATTAATGACCTGCAAGCAACAACAAGATTAGAAAGGACTAAATGATCTTGTTGTATTGCCATGATTGCTTCAGTTGAGTCGGTCTCCACTTCCAACGGAAAGAGGTAGTATTTGTTTGCAATTTGTAGCCTTTCGTGAATTGCTTGTAGCTCCGTGGGAAGAGGAGAAGTAGTTATGTGCTGCATTTGGATGCCAAGGATCCACTTACCCGTGTGATTTCTGATTACGTCTCCAACACCAGATTTTTGTGCGTCAATTTTGTATGCACCATCAATGTTTAGTTTAAACCAGTGTTTTGTGGGTTTATGCCAACTTATATTAACAGTAATTTTTAGTTGAGTTGGGCCACCTTTTGTGATTAGGAAATTATATTCAGAAGCTTGACCCATCAAAGTTGTTACTTTGGGGGGGGGGGAGTTTGTGTTGTTGATATTATTCTTGTTCATGTTAGTCCAGATTCCCCATATAAGGAAGGGAGGAAGATTACCCCATTCCATAGTTGATGAGAGGGTTACTGTGTTCAAATCTTTTAGGTTGATCAGCCAATGATTATGGCCAACGATATTTTGGACGTTGATGCCTAAGGATTTCCAGATGTTCACAATTTTAGGGCATAAGAGGAAGACATGTATAATATCTTTTTCATTTATTCGGCATATAGTGCATTGAGGATCAATATTAATACTAATATATTGAAGATACTAACGAGTAGAAATTCTATTGTAGAGGCATTGCCAAAGGAAGAATTTTATTTTGTTCGGGCAATGTAACTGTCATATCCAGCTGAAATCATGTGATGCTGGGATAGTGTTGTTGATTAATTGATAACAGTTTTTGGAAGTGAATTGGCCATTGTTATTAAGGCTCCATATGTGCTTGTCATAGTTTCCATAGCTAAGGGGTTGTGTAATGCTATTAATATTGTTTATCACTTTAGGAGGCATTTGAAAAGAAATTCTTGAGAATGACCAATTACCATTGTGGTAGATATTTCTTATTTGTAGTTTTCTCTCACACTCATTGAGGGGTCCTTCAATACAGTTTCTTAACGGTGGGTATTTTGGAATCCAGTGAGTATCCCATAAGTTGAGAGTGAAATTTTGTCTGGGTTGCCATAGAATAGCTTTAGAACAAATGGTCCATCCTTTAAGGATGCCCTTCCAAATGAATGAATGGTTCTTTGATCTGCTGTTACTATATTTATTGATTAGTATACTTGCCCATGGCGTGGTTGGATTAGAAAGAATTCGCGAAGTTAAGCCACTTAGCAAAGCAGTGTTTTCAGAGTTAGCATTATTAAGACCAAGGCCTCCAAGATTTTTAGTGCTTGTAATAGTTTTCCAGTTGATCAGGTGGAGCTTTTTCCCTTCATTAGTAGTGCGCCAAATGAAATTTCTTTGAATTTGGTCTATTTGTTTTTGAATTTTAGTAGGAATTATAGTGTATTGCATTACATGGTTTGGAATGCTGTTCAAAGTTGATTGGGCTAGAGTGGTACGACCCGCGATATTTAGAAACTTTGTTTTCCAGGATGATAGTTTGCTACGTATTTTGTCTATAATACTTAACTTTTAGGACTTTTGTCCAAGATTGGAAAATTGATATATTTGCCAAATGATTTGCTAATCTTGATGTTAAAGCCATTTGCAATGTCTCTGGCCATAGTTATAGGACAATTATTAGAGAAGATATTTTTTTATTTTTGAAGGGTGATTTTTTGTCCTGATAACTCACAAAAGGATTTTAAGCAGTTGTTAAATATTTTATAATTTTTTAAATCTGCTCTAGCCATAAGGGTAAGATAATCGGCAAATATAAGTGTGATATGCCCCTATCCTTGTTAGTTAGGTGAATTGGATCCCACATACAAGTATCCACCCGATTGAAAATTGTTTGGGATATTATTTCCATACATAAGATGAAGATGTAGGGGGAGAGAGGGCATCCTTGTCTAATACCCCTACTAGGACAAAAAGATTTAGTTGTTGTACCATTGACCAGTATAGCAATCTGACTAGTACTTATGCAATTCATTATTAAGCCTTTCATCCTCGGTGGAAAGTTGAAATAGGTTAGGTATACATACCCTGCTCATCAGATTTTTATTGTATTTAGTACCATCGAAAGTATTTTTAAAAAAATATGTCATATTTAAACATATTTGATTATCAAAAGCAATATTTTAGAAGTCTTCTACCTTTAGAATTAATTCAACTCTTCACTTCATATACTTGACAATATATCAAAATTTAATGTTTAAGAAATTTTGTAGACAATAAATTGCGTCTAGAAAATAAAATCAAGACCGAAAAGTATTGCAACAATCGTAGTATTTTATTTCAAATATTTGAGTGTTACAATCTCTATGAATCCTCTAATTCTTCTTTCCAATAGAAAATAAATTCAAGGGCCTTTGAGCTTGATCTTGAATATGTAGTTATTGCCACGAATGATGATCTTGTTCTTCGGCTTGAGCTTGATTGCTTGAACTTAGACTTGATTGCTTGAAGCTTGAACTTGATTTGTTCTTCGTTTTTGAGCTTGAACTTGATTTGTTCTTCGATTGAACTTGAACTTGATTGCTTGAAGCTTGAAGCTTGTGGAGGAATTTGCAGTGGTTGATCCACGAGCTCTTTTTTGCTTCTTGTTATAACTTCTAGTGTCTTTTCTGAGTTATGAAGACCCATATTTATAGTTGTGGGAGGGAAGAGTAGTGATGAGAACAAACTCTTTCCGACCAATCAAATTGAAGTATGACAATGCCGCATTTGATTGGCCAGAACATGTCACTTGCACACGTGGCACGATTTCATTAGTCTTTTAATGTGACTTGGCATACTTTGTCATTTTAACACGCGACATGATCCTACTGTCTTTTTCATTTGACTTGGCGCGACACGTCATTTGACACGTGGCACCAAACTGGGCCTCTAGGAAGATGACATCTTGGGCTTAACGAAGTGGGCTCATCATTTTAGCCCAATTAATGGGCTAGTCCAATGGATTAAGACTTATTTATTAATCCATATATATTGAATTATGTAATTAATCCAATTATGTTAGCCCAATAGATTTATTTGAACTAATATATCTTGAATTTAAAATGTAGTTCGAATTATTTTACAGATTTAATTTCAACAAAATTTATATGCCTACAAATGCCCCCTACTTCAACACTAGTCAAATTTTAAATTTTTGAAGACTAGGCTTGAAGTATAAATTTATTTTGACATATTTCCTCCGAATGATAGCTTAAGAGACATTAATCCTTGCAAAACTGAATCATTTCGGAGCTTTCGGACTTATGGTCATGTAATTCGTTAAACATTGCTTCTGAAATGTCCTTCTAATTCAAACTTATTTCGAAAAGAACAAATGACCCATTTATAATTTTGAAGTTCATGTCACATTCTTCCTGGAATCCTTATTTTGTAATTGAAACTTTGTCATAAATCATGCCAATTCATGTGCTAGACATATATATATTACTCAAACAAACATGGAACTTTGCTATACAACAGTTGATCACATCGATAATTCCTTATGAAAGACACACATCCATACCAATTTTAACACGGACAAATTCATGCCGTCTTCAACTAGTATTACTTAGAATCCATCCAGGACTCAACTTACTTCTCCAACTTCAACTTGGGAACAGAATAATTAGGCCACGCCATTGTAGTTGATCCCACATTGCCGAGCAAATCTTCAATCTCGTACTTCGTTAATTATATGTACCCTATGTTCTCATACTAATTGCGTTATCAACTAGCGGCATCCTCAAGTCAGTTCGACTTTGACCTTTGACGATTAGGAAGCCCTAGTGCGAAGGTGATTTCTTCCTTCTCCTTTTCTACTTTTTTTTCTTCTGTGTTTTTTTTCTTGTGATTTTCCCTTTTTTTGTAGATCAAGTAAGAAGGATATATTCTTGTTTAACGAGATAATCCATGCATGAAGAAGACTATTATAAGGTGTGAGGGGATGGGTACTCATTCCTGCCCGAATATCGGAGAGATTACTCTCATGGCCCGACTATCGGCGAGATTACTCTTAGTATGGTTCGAATACTGGAGAGATTACTCTCAATGTGGCCCGACTACTGAAGAGATTACTCTCAATGTGGCCCGACTACTGAGGAGATTACTCTTAATGTGGCTCGACTACAGAGAGATTACTCTCAAAATAACCCAACTATCAGAGAGATTACTCTCAATATGACCCAACTATCGAAGAGATTACTCTCAATATGGCCCGAATACCGGGGAGATAACTCTCGAAATGACCCGACTACCAGAGAGATTACTCTCAATGTGGGTCGACTACTGGAGAGATTACTTTCAAAATGACCTAACTATCGGAGAGATTACTCTCAATGTGGCCCGACTACCGGAGAGATTACTCTCAATGTGGTCTGACTATCGGAGGCCATTTCATCCATTTAGACATTTATGTCTATTCTAATATTCTTGGTTTGGACTTTGATGACCTTTTTTTCTTTTTCTTTTTTGCAGCCCGAAGAGATGGCTAATTTCAGAGACTATACGTCACCTTCATCCAAACTTAGATATCTCATAATCGAGACTGAAGACGGCATAGAGCAAACCAAGCTTTTGCCTCACACCTCACAAGCTGGCAGGTATGCAGCCTTATGGCCTTCTTTGAGGAACTCCCTTCATGTAGAAAATTGGACCTTGGAGCATAAATCAACTTCTAATCCATTGTCCAAGATGTGGTCTCTCCAAGCGCCAATCCATCGCCACGTAAACATTGCTAGCACCCTTCCAAACTTAGGATGTCATGTAACTCAAAGCAAAGTACGTTGGGGAAACACAACAACAATCTAGGGCGAGTAGCATCATATTCCAGGATATTGGGAATGAGCTGAAGCTGTACAAGGTGGAAACCAACAAACCTTGAGTACAACAAAGACTTACGATGCTGTCTATGCCTCACTTTTCACTTATGATCAGAACTCAAACATTTTGCAAGCATTTTGTGAGTCTTGGTGCCCCAAGACGAACACGCTTCTTACATCAATCGGGGAACTATCTATCTCTCTTTAGGACTTACATATCCTTGGAGGTCTACCCATTGTGGGTTCTTTGTACGAAGAAGTAGTACCTGAGACAAGAGAACTCATCGATTTGGACGAAAAACAGATTAGATTTATTCCTCGCTCTTGCGAGTATTTATTTGATGCCTTCCATTACCTGAAGGAAGGTACGGGTGTTAACCAAAAGGTCTCCTTGAGCAAGTGAACAAATTTTTGGTATAAAAAGACTTTAATTTATAAACCTACCCCACTGCGGAAGGAAAAGAAGTTTGCGCACCTAAAGTCGACACACAATCCTAACAGATTTATTCCTGAGACAACTAGGTGGTCGAGTGATCAAGAAGCTATATTTTCCAGGCTTAGGATGAGGTCTGACAAGAAAGATGAAACATATATAGCAGCATTTTATCGATTTGGCTATGTGCCTTTGTGTTTCCCAAGGCAGAAAACTTAATTCGTCCCAAGACTTGTAAGATGGCAAGCATGATGGCAAGCGGGCGAAAGATTAGCCTTGCGGTCCCAATTTTGGAGAGTATTTCTCATGGTTTGAATAAGATTTCATGTTCTTCCCAACTTGATCAGGTCAAAGTTTGTTTTCCCATCCATTATGTTTATGGCTGGCTTTCACATTACTTCAAAACCCATTATCCACTTGCTAAGGGTCCATGTGTCCCTTTGATGGTGGCATATTCAGGAGAGGGAGCTGCGATGTACTTTGACGAGAAGAATTCAAGAAAACGCATCCACAATGGGGAGGATATAGTTTGGACACCAATAATGTTAACCAATTCTCGTCCTTATTATTATGTGGATAACGATGCCCCTCAAGAGTTGGAGTCAAATTACTTCATGAGCTTCCGTTTTAGTTGCCTCCCTTTGAGGTATGGTAACTCATTCATCATCGAGCCATATAGCCCACATCAGTTTGGTTGTCAATTTGGGTTTTACCAGAACGTCCCGATTTTTTGGAGAATGATATCTGTAATGCCTCTCTAGATGAAGGACTTAGATTTTGGAGGATTTGCACATTTTGTCGGTCTATGTCACGTGTGATGTTCCCCTAATGGGAGATCCTGTGGAGAAGCCTTTCTCCACCAATTATATGTCTTGGTGGGAGAAAGCGCACGAGAAGTTTCTCGAGAATAATTTACAAGCTCTGGTAGACAATCTTGGGCTAAAATCTACTACTCCTTTAGGAGGTAAAGATCAAGGTGTTGGAAAGAAGCTCTCAAAAGTCAAAGAACCACCAACTCCAATCCCAAAAGTGGTTACACAACATAGAAAAGGAAGCTTAAATCCTCAAAGGCAGCTTTGAAAGAGGTAGTGTGCACTTCAACAGATATAGAGAAACGCCCTCCAATTATTCCATTTAGCACGCAAATTCCTCAAGATACAAGCCAGAGTACCAATGAAGATCAAAATTGGAAAAGGAAATAGCCTAACCCAGTAGAGATCGTAGAGGTTCCAAGTGTTGATAGTCCCTCAAGAACGCATACGGCTTGTAACAAGGAGGTAAAAATACAATCACCTTGCCCCCCCTTTTTTAATCAAACGAATAGCTTCACTTAAAAAAATTACCCACTTTCTTTTCCTTTTTCCTTATATAGTTAAATGCCATTGGGCATCCGGTGGTATCCCTACATGACAAGCCGCAAGTGAGTGATGAATCTATTGGAGGGCCTACGTCTAAAGTAAAGTCATCTTCAAAGGCATCATCTCTTCCTCATGACAAATACTTAAAAAGACAAAATCCAAAATAGATAACTCGCATTCCACCAATGACAAATACAACAATATCTACTTTTGAAGGAAAGAGCATTGTCTTTAATCGCAAAAAGGAACTCATCTTGTGACTTTGGGAGGATATTTGCAATAGACTCTCCAAAACTCATGCAGAATTGCTCTTATCTTATAGGGAGAAAATCATTGAGATTTTCGAGGATATGAAGAAGACGAATATTTTGTATCTTTCTCCATTAGAGGGTTTACTGGATTCTCTTTTCGAGCTTGTTGCATTATATGACCAAGAGCTCTCCAATATGGCTGATAAGACGAGTGAAGATTGAGAAGCTAGAGCTGATTTCCAAAGCTAAAAAGCATTTCAAATCGTTCAAACTTGAAGCAAGTGAGAAAGTCAATAAAGTTTCCTCAAGTAAAAAGAAACTGAAGAGAGTTGTGAAGAAGTTGCAGACATTACAACAAGAGAAGGAAAACTTCGAAGGTGTTATAAAAGAGACTCAAAAGGAGGTTGAAGAGATTCAGGCAAAAATTTCAGCTGCCGAGACTGAGGTCTCTTCATATGACAACGTAAATTTGCTGACTGTTGATGATTCGGCCAATTTGGAGGAGAAGAAGAACCTGAAGACTAGTTGTCAAGAAATGATCAACCACAAGTTTTGTTAGATTAGGCTATTAGCATTATCTCCCATTTTATCTTTATGTTAGATTGACCTAGTGGATATTTATTTCATTTTAAATAAGATTGTTTCTTTTTTGCTTTACATTGCCCGATATTTATTTTAGTCGCATAATTTTCAGCTTTACGTGCTTGTAGCGAAAGATTCATACAAACTTGAAGCAAGTGAGAAAGTCAAGTAAGATTCCTTTAGTGAAAAGAAACTGAAGAGAGTTGTGAAGAAGTTGTAGACATTACAAAAAGAGAAGGAGAACCTCGAAGGTGTTATAGAAGCGACTCAAAAGGAGGTTGAAGAGATTCAGGCAAAAATTACAGCTGCCAAGACTGAGGTCTCTTCATATGACAACGTAAATTTGCTGACTGTTGATGATTCAGCCAATTTGGAGGAGAAGAAGAAGAACCTGGAGACTAGTTGTCAAGAATTGATCGACTACACGTTTTGTTTAGATAGGCTATTAGCATTATCTCCCCTTTTATATTTATGTTACATTGACCTAGTGGATATTTATTTCATCTTAAATAAGATTGTTTCTCTTTTGCTTTACATTGCCCGACATTATCTTAGTTGCATAATTTTCAGCTTTACGTGCTTGAAGCGAAAGATTCATATCTTATCGTAGGAGAGTCCAAATAGCAAACCGTTTGATTTCTAAAAAATTAGACTTCAATATCTAAAATATACCCAAAACTTAAAATCAAACACCTTTAGAATCGACTCCGATAATATTTCGAAACAAACTATAGATTCCACCACATAGAAAATTTTAGATCTGTGCAGTCTCACCAAATAAATCATATCTTGGTGTAGAAATATCGAAATGATGAACCGTTTGATTTCATGGAAACTAGACTTCAAACTCTAAGACATATCCAAAATTTGGAATCAAAAACTTTGAGAAATGTCTCAGATATTATTTTGAAACTAAATTTAAATTCTAACATGTTGATAGTTTTAGATTTGGCAGTTTCACCAAAAAAAATATATCTTGGTGTAGAAATGTCGAAATTATTAACCGTTTGATTTTATGGAAATTAGACTTCAAGATATAAAATATATACAAAATTTGGAATCAAACACTTTGAGAATCATCCTAGATATTATTTTGAATCTAACTTTAAATTCCGATATGTTGATAGTTTTAGATTTGTGCCTCGTAACCAGTAGTAGCATCGATCATCAGCTCTGGAATAGGGAGCGTGAATTCATCTTTGGGACACGCATTGTTGAGATTCCTGAAGTCAACGCATACTCGAATCTGGCCATTCTTCTTCCTTATAGAGACAATACTTGACACCTATGTTGGGTATTTAACTTCCCGAATAAATCCACCTTTAATGAGTTTCTTAACTTCGGTTTTGATCAGGGGAACCAGGTCTGGCCTAGAGAGCCTTTGAGCTTGCTTAACAGGACGAGTGTCATTCTTGACTGCAAGGTGATGGACTGCTACTTTAGGGTCCAAGCCAGACATTTCTTTGTAACTCCAAGCAAATAAATCCCTAAACTCTTTGAATAACTCAATATAAGTGCTTTCTTCATCAACTTCTAGTAAAACACTTAGGTAGGTGGGTCTTGGTTCTTTACCAGTGCCAAGGTTAACTTCTTTTAAGGCACCGATCGTTACCTGCACCCATGCTTCAAGTTCTGGTGGAACATCTTTTGCATCTTCATCTTCTTGAGGGTCCCTATTGTTGAAGGATATATGATAACATGGTGAAACATCATCCAATTTCTCGGCATCCTCCATTAGAGATAAAACTCCATGCTCGCCTTGTGCAGTAACATGATACGAAGAACCCACACTTTCTTCGTCTTCATCACACTCTTTAGTATAGACCATAGTGTATGGACTCACCTTCAGTACCTCATCATACGAGACCATGACTTTTGTTTGTCACTTCATTCTAGAAGGAACCAAACTTAGGAAATCCTTATAGATCTTCTGAATTTTGGGCGAAGTGGGTGTTCTTGTATTTTGATAATTTCTCTAGAACTTATTCCCCTTCTTTAATGAACTCAATCTCTCAAATATGGAAGTTCTCACAGTTGATTTTCCAAGTCGATCAAAGACAGAAGGCTTGTTAAAAGCGACCGATTCATCTTCTACAGTGATAAAATTGTTGCTCACCCTTCTTATGGAGATGTGCACTGGTGACAAATGCTTTTATCCCAAATCTTCACGTGGTTGTATCGTCTGGTAGCTTCCCTAACTTTGACGGCTCATTAGGGTTGTATCCAGCTTTTGCAAATAGCTTGTAAGTGTTAGGATCAAAACCTTCATTTATTCGCTTTGTAGGAAGTGCCACATTCAGCAAACGATTTTGGGCCACAAACCTTGCAAGCGGCATTGAGAACGACTTTACTGCCTCAATTCATTTAACCGGAAGAGTTAACTCCTTTAGCAGGTTAGTTTGGAGATTAGATGATTCACCTTCATCTTTCTTCCTATTAGGGATATATTGGAGTGCATGACTTACTTTCTTGCCATAAGAGACAATATTCCCTCTATAAGATTTATTTGCGTTGGGTTGTACCTCCTCAGTAACAGCTTTGGCTTCACCAATAGTCACCTCTGTTCTTTTAGTTGTGGGCTCTTCATTCTTGCTTTTCATCCCATCATCAGCTTTTAGCTCCTTTACAATGCGGTTCTTCAAGTAGAACTTTGCATCAGCGAAGTGTGACTCAACATCGGTGAATGGCTCATTATCAGCAACTATCTTCTTCTTGACTTCACCCTCGTAGTATTTAGATATTGATAGTAGGTAGGTGGAACTACTTTATTCTCATGTATCCAAGGCCTCCCAAGCAAGACGTTGTATGAAGTCTTTGCATCGATCATATGCAGTCATGCACTTGATTACATATCTTTAATGGTGATTCCCAGCCTGATCGCACCTATGGCTCTATTCCCCCCTTGGTTAAATCCTTGAATCATCACACGACTTTCCGAGAGTTCGTTCATGGGAATGACAAGTTCTTTCACAGTGCGAATTGGCAAGATGTTTACTGAGGATCCTCCATCAACCAAAATTTGATTTACCCTTTCATCACGCATATAGCCAACCAAGTATAATGGGTAGTTATGAGGAATGTCACCAAGTAGAAGATCGTCATTCGTGAACATAACTTTTTCCTTACAAGCATTAACTTCTTGAGGAATGGACTCGACGAGCTTTTTTGAAGATGGTGTCATGGTAGGTCATCACTCTTTTCTTCTCCTTTGTCAGCATGGCAACAAGAGGCATCAATATCCTTACGGGAAATCTTCGTGCGGAACCAACTTGGTAAGAACTCCTCCAAGGTCACTTGATGTCGTGGCTTTTGAGGATGGTGCACCTCCACGTTTGCTTTCTTCAAATACTTAACTGGATTCCATTCCTTGGTCTTTTTACCATCATTTTTCTTGTTGGTTGTTCTATTGATTCTTTTCATGGGCTCCTTTTGTGGCGCCTACGGCGAGTCACCAATGTCCAACCTTCATCATCATCTGGTGGTCTACTTCGACTTTGTTATTCTCTAGTAATTCTTCATCTTTGATTTCTTTTAAACTGCATAACTCATCTATACTGAATGAGCCAAAGGTGATAGAGACTTGGTTCGCACTTGCCTTCTCATCTTCAAGCACGATCTTCTTTTCACGGGCCAAGTTCATAACTTTGTCCTTGAAGACAAAGCACTTCTCTAGAGGGTGGCTCATAAGTCGATGGTATTTGCAGTAATTTGGGCCATTTGTTTTCCCAGCTTTATTTGGTCGCTTTATCTACGGAAGCTCAATGAGATTTAACTCGAAGAGTTCTTCAAAAATAGTTGGCACATTAGAATCCAGAAAATGGGTACTCCGTATCTTGCATTTATTTTAGAGTCAACTTTCCACTTGACTTAGCTTGAAAAGAAGTGGATTTCATACTCTGCTTCTTGCTCACCTTCGTTGTGAACTTCACAGGTGATGTGTTGACATTCATAGCTTCATTGTTTTCAGATTTGGGTATGAACTTGCCCCATTTCTTGACTTCTTTCTTGTCGTTCCCTTTGCAAGGCTTATATATAGACAACATTTCATTTCCAGCAGAGGCCATGCTCAACTCCATGTCATGGGCACGAGTTGCAAGTTCTTTAAATGTGTCAGGCTTGACACCATGCAAGATGTAGCGTAGTCCCCAATGCATGCGGTGGGAGATCTGGGTCGTGACACCGAAGCTTCACTAAGCTTGTCTTTGCAGTTGAGGCTTGCATTCCTCCAATGATTTATAAAGTCGATAACTGGTTCACCCTTTCGTTGACGAGTATTTGTAAGTTTTATCATACTCACAGTACTTCTCGTGCTATAAAAGCGATTGAAGAATTCTTGCTCTAGTTGATCCCAGCTATCAACAGATCTAACCTCGAGGTCCGTGTACCAATCAAAAGCATTTTCTTTTAATGAGCGGACAAACTGCTTGACGAGGTAATCTCCATAAGTCCCAGCATTGTTGCATGTCTTAACGAAGTGTGCCACATGTTGCTTTGTGTTGCCTTTTTCATCAAACTGTTGAAATTTTGGAGGTTGATAGCCAGCAGGCATCTTCAACATATCGATCCTTGAAGTGTACGGCTTTGCGTAGGTAAAGGAGGACTTGGAAGCGACTTCATATTTGTTTTTTATAGTCCCTTCAATGAATTCCTTTAGTTGATTGATTGGAATCATCCCTTCTGAAGAGACTGGAATTTTCTTAGTGGATGTAACTTGTCGTGGGGGAGGATCAATCTTTTGAACTTTTGGGAGTTTGCCAGGTGCATGGGTGGATTCTTCTTCCATCAAGATTCCCACTCTGTTAGCTTGTCAATTCTAGCATATTGATTTTGCATGCATTTGGTCAAGCCAGCGATTGCTTCCGTCAAGTTTGCCAACTGCTCCTCCATAGATGAATTGTTTGTCACCATGGCTTGCATAATTTTTATGGATGATGGAAAGTGACATGGATTGTCACACAGATTTATCCTTGATTGGCTCATGCTATGTGGTGTAAGTGGGAGGATCCATCACTTGAAGCATCATCATCTTCCTTCACAGCAGAGTGCTTGGATTCGGAGAAGTCAAGCAAAGCAAGAGTTTTCTTGATCTTTTCAACAACATCGCTTCCTCCTTCGGGTGCGTTTGTGGAAGATCTTGCTCCTTTTGACGATGCAGATCCGAAAACAGGGGTAGATGCGGACGACACTTGGGGTGCTTGTTGTTCTAACGAGCTTGCTTTGCTCCTCGTAACTGGTCAAAAGCTTCCAAAGGTAACTTCAAGTATGTTTTTCACATCAGCATAGAACCTGGAATTAGCAGCCTTGGCAGAAGTTGAACTAGAATTGATTTTCTTGGAAGCCATTTCGTTGTTCTTGAATTTTGATGATTGAAAAGTTGAGATGAGAGGTAGAGATTGTCCCACTGGGCATGCCAGAATTTGTAGACAATAAATTACGTCTAGAAAATAAAATCAAGACCGAAAAATATTGCAACAATCGTAGTATTTTATTTCAAATATTTGAGTGTTACAATTTCTATGAATCCTCTGATTCTTCTTCCCAATAGAAAATAAATTCAAGGGCCTTTGACTTGATCTTGAATATGTAGTTGTTGCCACGAACGATGATCTTGTTCTTGAGCTTGATCTTGATTGCTTGAACTTAGACTTGATTGCTTGAAGCTTGAACTTGATCTGTTCTTCATTCTTGGGCTTGAACTTTTTTTGTTCTTCGTTATTGAGCTTGAACTTGATTGCTTGAAGCTTGAGACTTGTGGAGAAATTTGCAGCGTTTGATCCACTAGCTCTTTCTTGCTTCTTGTTATAACTTATGGTGTATTTTTTGAGTTATGAAGACCCCTATTTATAGTTGTGGGAGGGAAGAGTTGTGATGAGAACAAACTCTTTCCGACCAATCAAATTGAAGTGTGACAAGACCGCATTTGATTGGCCAGAACATGTCACTTGCACACGTGGTACGATTTTATTTGTCTTTTAATATGACTTGACATGCCTTGTCATTTTGACACGTGGCATGATCCTATTTGCTTTTCCATTTGACTTGGCACGCCATGTCATTTGACACGTGGTACAAAACTGAGCCTCTACGAAGATGACATCTTGGACTTAACGAAGTGGGCTCATCACTTTAGCCCAATTAATGGGCTAGCCCAATGGATTAAGACTTATTTATTTAATCCATATATATTGAATTATATAATTAATCCAATTGTATTTGCCCAATAGATTTGTTTGAATTAATATATCTTGAATTTAAAATGTAGTCCGAATTATTTTACGAATTTAATTTCAACAAAATTTATATGCCAACAAATTTATCAAAATACTATTGCTATTTGCTAAAGGAATGGATGGAAGTTTAAAATAACTAATAATATTGGAAAGTATGCCTCACGAGCATTTTTGGAACTCGTAGAACAAAGTTGTATCTTTAGTTCTTGATACGCTTGTGGTTACGGGAAAAAATGGTAGGGATAAGCACGCAAACCATCCTATAAATATGATTTCCTTTTTCTTTACCAACAACAACAACAACCCAGTATAATCCCATTAAGTAGGGCGTGGGAAGGGTATTGTGTACGCAGATGTTACCCCTATCCTGAAGAAGAGAGACTGTTTCCAAATAGACCCCCGGTATTCTTCCCTCCATGAACTTCCCACATTGCTCTTGGGATTTTCTTTACCATTAACATGAATTGATCGCCTATTTTACAAAGAGTCAAATACTAGCTGAAATCTATGGTTGACTGAAGAAATTTACTCTAGCTAGGCAACAACAGAGACGATAGCCTTTGATGGATATAAACAAATTCAACTGCTACTTAGGAAGGGAGATATATGTTTTTTTTAAACAAGCAATTCTTTCTCATAATATCAATAAAAGTCACCATTTTTTTTTTCATTTCATGAAAATTACTAAACTATGAGTTAATTTCTATGAAATTATAGCTTGAGGAAAGGTCAAACTTAAGTGACATGTTATAGCCACATCTAGATCGAACCATAATAGGAGTACTACGGAAAATTCCATGATGAGCATAAACAGAGATATCAACAAATCGGATCACGTCTAAGCAACATCAGAATTGCGAGAACGCCTAAGGTTTTTTTTTTTTTGTAAATATTACCGTACCAACAGTACACCTAAAGAGCACCTCACCACACATCCTATAGTTAGGCCTCAGAAATGACTTCTAGTTACACATGATTTTTTGTATCAATCTATTGTTCCTATAGTTTCTCCTAGTCTGAAATAGAAGCTTTAGTCTATATATGTACCATTTTCTTCGGAATCTGTACTACAACTAGCTCAATATTTATACTTTATTCCTTGAAAATGGCCCAGTTCCTTGCCCCCACGTTTGATAGATGATAGCACCCCAAATAGCCGCTACTGTTTCTTAGTAGCTTGCTTCCGATGCTAACTTCTGAATCTTTCCATTACCCTCTTCACCTCTCCTGCTTGGAGTTGGATGTTGGATGCTCAACCAGCTTTGCAATTCCTTGCGAAGTACACTGGTCCATGCACATTCTGCAAATAGATGTAGAGGAGTTTCAGGCTTTCTACTAAACGCCTAAAGTTTCTCATATTTCTTTTGCCGCAATGGCGATCAGTTGGTGAGGTCTTCGTGTAAGCCAAGATAGCCGCTCAGAAAGCTTTCTTTCTTCTCCTACTATAATCTGTCTCTACATCTTGTCAATCATGGAAATTTGCTTCTCAGTGAGACAAGACTCGACTTCCACTCCACAGAGAACGTAAATGAGCATAATTAATGGAATCTTGCGTCCCAAAAAGTCTCCACTTACCAACTTCTAGCAATCAATTATGCACTTATCAAAACTAGTCAATCACATATAAAAATTAAAAATCCAAAAAAATAAGGTTAGAATCACACACAAAGATCTCATTTCATATTTTTAAGCGTGATTAACAACATTAGATGCAAGACGGAAAGGAAATTTCATGGATGAGGTAGCAAATAAGGTGATGAGATACAATAAAATATATATATACAAAATTCCAAAAATCTAAGCAAAAAAGGAATTTTTTTCAATGGATATCGTTGAGATTCACTGAAAACATATAGATGAGTCAATATACAAAATTTGAGAAATATTGGAGGTGATTTGGACTGAATTGATATCAAAATTCATAGTTAAAATCGAGTTCAAAAAGTTCTTCTGCGACACATGCATCAAACATGTATCACACATGTATCTCACACGCAGTTATACATGGATGTACATGTGATACACATTTGATATAAATATGATACATATTTGATACACAAGTGATACACAGTGAGATACATATGTCATTTT
This sequence comes from Nicotiana tabacum, assembly GCF_000715075.1. Classification (NCBI taxonomy): domain Eukaryota; kingdom Viridiplantae; phylum Streptophyta; class Magnoliopsida; order Solanales; family Solanaceae; genus Nicotiana; species Nicotiana tabacum. The sequence continues at coordinate 123,492,495 of NC_134086.1, read as the reverse complement.
TTCATGTTTATCTTCTACTTCGAATTTTCAATTCAAACCATCTAAAAATTGCATCAAATCATCCCAAAACTAAGATTGAAGCTCCTTAAGATGTATCCAATATATTCTAATAAAACCCACTCAAAAAAGTAAATTTTTGATTTTTTTGGCTACAAATAATTAATTGGCTAATATTAGTAGTATTTTATGAATTAACCAATTTTTATAACAAGCTACTTATAAATGGATATAGGTGATACTTTCCCGTAATGAAAGATGATTTGATCCATATGACTGAGTTCTCCAAAGCCCAAAGGGATGCACCAAGGATTGATTCCGCGCAATGACAGTGCTAGAATTTGAAGTTTATGAGTTTAGAATTCTAGTTATTGGATCCTAAATTAATAATTTGTATATATTTAATAAATTTATTAAGACAAATACAAAGTTTAGATCAAAGTAATTGGGTTGGACCGAATCCGTAATGAAAGAGCTAGCTCTGCCCCTCAGAAATGTTAACATGTCACAGACACATTGTCAAAAGTGCTGATGTGGCAATGGCATGTCATTTATCGGTGCTGGATTTTCTGGTACGTTTACCATATTATGGCTAAAACTTAGTGACATACATGAATTAACCCAAAGAATATTTCACATCCTATATTCTGAAATTCTCGTCTTAAACAAGATTTTTTTAATGATACGGTCGTCTCAAGCATCAGTTTGATGGGTTCACGATTCATTAATTCTATTGAATTTTCGTCATTTTATTGATGACCCCATTTTTCATTGGAAGAAAAATCATTCACATGGATCACCAATCTCAGGTTTGACAACTGTCCTTCTTAAACAGTGTTATGTTTGAGATAGTTTTCATATACAGTTTCTAAAGGACTTGTCATTAGTACTAAATATTAGATGTACAAGACTGAGGGAACAGTAGCTCTGTCTTCTGTTTGAGTTGTATTTGGGCCATTTTATTTATCTACGGTGTTTCTTTTATTAGATATGTAATTAGTTAGCCCAAATCTTAGTTAGACTTAGTTAATAAATACTTGTACAGTCATACATTCTTAGACTAATGAGAAAGACCAGATATTTTCTATTCCATCTGCTGTATCTCTCACGCCATTCTTCTCTCTGTTTGGCATTTGTTTCGATCGCCGGAATTCACCATAGATTCCGGCTCGGATTTCTGATTTCTAACATCTTCTTTATTTTCTTTTACTTTCTTTTTCTCCAAAACAGAATATAGTCTCTCTATAGGAGGAGATCAATCTTGCTTGTACAGTGATATATCCCCTTAGACCTTAAATAGAGAGTAATTTCTACCATCTTCATAAGGCCAAAACCAATCATTTAGTTTAAAAATTTTCATTGTAGCATTTCTATCAAGTTGATTCATTCAGTGAGATATCCCTTAACAATGTGCTCAGTCATTTATAACGCTAGTAGTATAGATGTAGTTGTGAAGCTGCTTATAGAAACATCATAGGAAACACAATTTCATCTGGAACTGTTTCAAGCAATGCTAAGTTGACTTTTATCTATCAGGAAAGGACAAATTAGAAGTACAGAGAATTAAATACATTGAAGCATGGCACTCATGGACATACCGGAGGGAAAATAGAAGAGCATTTCAAGGAACATAGAAATTAATCTTGTTAGCGGATTATATTGCAATTTGTCAAAGATCACAACTTCAAGGCCTAGAGATAGGATCAGATTGAACAAAAGATGTACAATGTACCCCCCAAAAAGAAATAAATTTAACGTAGTAATGTTGGCTAAGGAGAAATGCAGCATAGTAGTAGTCTAGCTAGTTCATACACTCCCAGAAACTGTCTGGACTCTGGGTATTGTGCCCTACCATGTTAATTCTGCAAACTTTTTCGGTATTGAACCAGAATATAATAACTTCTAGGGCCAGTGGCTCTCAGTTGGAGCAAGGGAAAGCAGCAAGCAGATACGAATGGAAAGTTTATTGGGAAGTTTAACTTCAAGAGTCATTGTGGCATCTGTTCCACTTGCCAGTAGTCCAGCCCTGATGCATCTTTAAATCAGCATGCTTAAACTCCACTTTTTCATTGCATGGTTCCCCTGAAGTAAACTGTAACGACCCAGCCGGTCGTTTCGAGAGTTGTAGTCCCGTCCCCCCATTTTTTGCTTCATTTGTGTTTTACAACTGCAATATGACTTACCAGGTTAGTTGGTTCGGGTCCGGAGTGATGTCAGAATGAAATGAGAACTTAAGTTGACTAGATGTTGACTTATGTGTGAACGACCTTGGATTTGAATTTTGATGGTTCTGTTAGTTCCGTTAGGTGATTTTGGACTTCGGAGCGCGTTCGGATTGTGTTTTGGAGGTCCGTAGTAGAATTAGGCTTGAAATGCCGAAAGTTGGAATTTTGGAAAGTTTAACCGGGGGTGGACTTTTTGATATCGGAGTCGGATTGGATTTCCGGAAGTTGGACTAGGTCCGTGGTGTCATTTAGGACTTGTGTTCAAAATTTGAGGTCAATCGGACATGATTTGATATGTCTTGACGTTGTTTGTAGAAGTTCGAAATTTCGAAGTTCATTAGGCTTGAAATCGTGTGTAATTCTATTTTTTGATGTTGTTTGAAGTGATTTGAGGATTCGACTAGTTCGTAGAATGTTTTGGAACTTGTTGATATGTTTGATTGAGGTCCCGAGGGCCTCGGGGTGGTTAATGGCTTGAGTTTGAGTTGAAGAATGCAGCTGAAGTAGGGTTGTGCATTTGGATCGGATATCCGAAATCCGATCCGATCCACTCTATTTCGGATTTCAAATTTCGGATTTTCGGATTGGATACGGATTGTGTTTTATGAAATTTCGGATTTTCGGATTGGATTCGGATTGGTATGATTTTAATCCGATCCGATCCGATATCCGAAATTATATGTACTATATAAATACACACTAAAATTTTAGGGTTATGCTTATTCATTTTTCACACACCCCCTCACTCACTTAGATTTTTCCGCTTCTCTTGCACCTCTCTTCTCGTCAGTGAAGACTAAAAGAGTCTCAATGACTCAAACTTCCGATTTTACTTTGATTTTATGTCTCTTTCTTCCGCCTCTCTTCTCTTCTCTTCTCTTCTCTTCTCTTCTGTCTTTTATGTCTATTTCATGTTCTATTCTTCAACTTTTGATTTTATTTTGATTTTTTTGTTTGTTTTGGTAGATGGAAGATGAGATAGAGACACCGAATGAACTTTAAATTGTTGAAAATTTTTGTGACAATCCGATCCGACAATCCGAAAAATTATCCGATCCAAAGTTTAAAATTCGATCCAATCCAATGTTAATTCGGATCGGATTCGGATTGCCCTTTTCAGAATCCGAAATTCAAATCCGAAATAGGCTAAATCCGATCCAATCCGATCCGTGAACAGCCCTAAGCTGAAGTGTTGTTGCTTCTGGTGTAACTGCACATGCAGAGTGGGCACCGCAAGTGCGAGCCCGCAGAAGCGTGGCTTGGATCGTAGAAGCGACTAGGGAAGATATGGGCAGAGTTCGCATGTGCGAAGGCTTCCCGCACTTGCGATGGTCGCAGAAGCGGGCAGTGGGGCGCATGCGCGAGTGTGGTCCGCATGTGCGATGTAGTTTCTGCACCTGCGATGTGCGCAGATGCTGTATGGTGATCGTTGAAGCAGAGGCAGTGGTTTAAGTAATCTTCCACATAAGCGGGGATTTTACCACAGATGCAACTCCGCAGATGCGGATAGAGGGCCGCAGGTGCGAACAACCTGGGCAAAATGTTTAAAAACAAGGGTTCACGATTTTAGTCTTATTTCAACATTTTGGACTCGAACTTAGGCGATTTTAGAGAGGATTTTCGAGGGGATTATTGAGGTAAGCTTCTTGTACTCATTTTTTAAAATCATAATTCTTGTTTCCCTATCGATTTTCCCACCTAGATCTTGTGGTGTTAGGTGAAATTTGGGAGTTTGAGGCTAGGGATTTGGAGAATGAATTTTGGGGATTTGGGTGACCATTTGATGTCGGATTTTGATAAATTTGGTATGGTTAGACTCGTGAGTGGATGAGCTTTCGGATTTTGTGACTTTTGTTGGATTTCGAGACATGGGCCCGGGGGCCGGGTTTGAGACGATTTCGGATTTTGGCTATGATTTAGTACTTTTTTTTGTGGAATTGATCCTTTTAGCCTTTATTGATTGTGTTGTACTACTTGTGGCTAGATTCAGAACGTTTGGAGACCGATTTGAGAGGCAAAGGCATTTCAGAGTAGAGATTTGCTTGGTTTGAGGTAAATAACGCTTTCAAACTTGGTTCTGAGTGTTCAAAACCCCAAATTATGTGTTATGTGATTAGTATTGAGGTGACGCACATGCCAAGTGACGGGTATGCGGGTGTGCACCGTGATAATTGTGACCTAGTTGATTCCAGGGCACTGTATAGTGACTCTATCTTATTGATATTCGTATTTTCACCATGTGATAAAGTAATTGAGATGTCAATCCTGCTAGATATCATGTTTAAGCTTTATGCCGGTACTGTTGGGATCCATAATGGTCGTTTCTTACTGTCATCTCATTGAGTTTATTGATATTTCGTACTCAGACATGTACATGCATTTCATATCATATCTCAGTCTCAATTGTTATTTATTGATACATCATATCATTGTTCGGACTAGTTTTTCATGACATTGTGAGCCCGTGAGGGAGACTGGAGAGATTGATGGCTGAGTGAGGCCGAGAGCCTGATTATGAGTGATAATTACGGGATCAGGCTGCATGTCGCAACAGTTATATTGATTTGTGATAGCGCTTGGGCTGTAGGAGCCCCTGCAGAATTTGTACACACCCCCAATGAACGTGGTTGATATTATTGGGGGATGGATCTTCCCTGGACATGGATCTTGTCCGAAGTACTTGATACCTGGAGATGGATCTTCTCCACAGGGCTGGATTGGCCTTCCACCATACTAGGTGACTTATAGTTAGTGATGTATATGTTCCGGAATGAATCTTCCCTAGGTCGTATGGGCCATATACAGTACCGAATGATTGAGCATTTGAGAGTGAGCACACGAGGCTGACAACATGGTGCATCACATACAGCATGTGCATTGTCATGTAGAGATAACGAAGTTATATTCTTTATACCTGTTTTACTTTACTGTGTTAAGCTGCCTATTTAATTTGAAAACATGACTACGTTTCTGTACAGTTATTTCTATTTTTATCTATACCGGTTGAGTTCGTCACTACCTTTCAGTCCAAAGTTTGGACTCATTACTTACTGAGTTGGTATACTCACATTAATCTCTGCACTTTGTGTGCAAATCCAAGCGATTCCGTTCACGACGGCGGTTGCTGATCGAGGCTTCAGAGTTCAGAGACTATCAAGGTAGCTGCACAACGTTCGTAGGCCTTGACTCTCCCTCTTTATCATTAGCTGTATTTTCAGTTATTTCTCTAGACACGATAGTGACTGTATTCTGATATAGACGCTCATATACTCAGTGATACCCCATTTTGGGTTAGATTGTATTGTATTTTTTTGGATTTATTCTGTTTCTAAAAGGTTTCTTAAATGTTAACTGCCTCCGTTGTTATTTCAAAGTTATTCTTATTGTGATAAATTGTTAAATAGAGGCTGACCTAGTTCCACGATAGGCACCATCATAACGGTTGATTTTGGGTCGTGACATAAACCATATATATCTGGCCTAAGGACTTCAGAAATCACGCCCACCAACGATCTTCGTTCAGAAAGTTTATCCTTATAACTTAATTAGGATTCCACATAATGATATTAGTTACTTTGTTTCCACGTATTTTATCACAAAGAATACCAGACTCAAATCATTACTGCCAAAGACGGGCATTTGTATCTATACCCATTTTTTGTGTCACGTTTTAATTTGTGTCCGCTTTGTAAAAAAATTTTGCAAGTGTACCCGCTTTTTTGCATAACTTCAGCATATGAGGCTGAAGTAGCAAAAACAATCACGCAAAACTTCAGCATTCTAGTAGCCGGGCCTGAAGTTGAGCTCTAGAGCTGAAGTTTTTGTTTGTAACTGGCGAACTTCAGCTCTAGAGCTGAAGTTTTTGTTTTTGAAACTGGCGAACTTCAGCTCTAGAGCTGAAGTTTTTGTTTTGGAACTGACGAAGTTTTTATCGAAGGAAGTTTTTGGCTGGACCATCTTTTTTGGTGCGAGCAAAATGTTTTTCGTTGAATATTTCATTGTCATACAAAAATATCATTCTCCAAATATTGTGAAGTTTTCATTGCACGTATAGAGGCGAATTCAACTAACAGATATTTATCGAACACTAACATAAAATGGAGGCAGAGAAGTGTTTTGTGACTATAGTAATGCATATAATAAAGGGAAAGAATGTGATCCTTTTGCTCTTATTGGGTGTAACACATGGTATGTTAATCATGCACTTCAATCGGGGAAGACGTCAACTAAACCAAATTTTAGATTTGCACTATTTATATTGGTATATTTATTTTTTCCTGATATAGTTCAATGTCCACTCATCCCTGTGAATAAGAGAGCATTGAGGAACGATTTACAAGGAATTGCTTATTACATTCTCAGGTTATTGTATAATTTGATGTCGAAAGAGAAGTAGGAGAAGGAGGAGAAATGAGACTGAAGTTATTTAACAAGTGGGTACAAGTTAAAAGTTTAAAAAAAAAATGGATATAGGTTAAATGGTGGGGGCGACCAACTAGGGCACCCGTGTAATTTTTATGCCAAAGACAACAACTTTGGCAGCGAGACAACAACCAGAGTTTTTATTTTGGAAGAAAACTCTTTCCATGCCATTAGCACTCTAGTATTCTAACGGTTCCCCTGGAGATCGCAAGCAAACATTCCTCTCTCTCTACATAACTTGACAATTAGTACCAAAACCACTTGCGCACTTTTAATATTATAACTCTGAGATATTATTCAACAATCTTTAAGAGTTCTCCAATTGAGAAAACTACATGAATACTACTAGAACAATCTATCAAGATGTAAGCAATTATGATAAAAGCAAAGCGTCGGATATGGAAAACACAAATAATGGTTCCATCTGGAAAAACTGAATAACAAGGGCTAGTTTGCTCCTTGAAGATTTCTTGTGAAATAATTTGCATTTTTCAGCTGACCCAATTTCTTTATAGAGTCACAAACCAGCAGTACTATTAGTCTAAAGAGGAAGAAGCACCACTGACTAAATGCGAAGGAAGGCATCAGCGAGCATCTGTCCAAGCTGAATTTGTGCAGCAGTTGTAAGGTGCACATAATCTGGCCCAACCTGGAGCCCTTTGGCATCCACATATCTCACGTTCCCAACATTAATTTCTCGCTGAGCTTTCCTCACCAACTCCATGTATGGCCCTAGTGCTGTTGCCAATCCCACCTGCACCAATTAAATTCTTACGACCCACCTTATCCCTTTGGAGTAACACATTTCAAAGATATCTATTCTTACAATTACACGTAGGGATGACAAACTGGTTTAAAGAAAACAGTTATCCACTAAAAATGTGTTGAATAATGAACTTTTTAAAAACTGATCAAATATGTATAAAAACCATACTATCCATTTAGAAGGTGGATAATCAATGGATAACTTATTAGTTTAACTTTTATATTTGTAAAGCCTCAAATTGGGAGTTTCTCAAGTTTTGGGAGACTAGAAATTCTCCCAAAAGTGATCATATTCAAGAAATCATGGATGATATGGATATCCATAGTATCTATCTGTTAACCTATTTTTTTATCCGTATTAAATATGGATCGGATCGAATAATTTATATTACCCGTTTTCGATCCCAACCATATTCGACCCGACCTTCCCTATTCTTACAATCACATGTGCAAAAATTGCACTGGATCTTTTAAACTTTACGAGCTAGAATGTGCCAATGTTTCTTTTCTAATGAAAGCATTCCGCCTTTTTGAACTCTTTTCTTTTATTTTAATATTTTTCTTACAAGAAACTCCCCCCCAAATCTCAATTCCAATCGCACACAGCGCCCAATCTCAATTCCAATCGCCAAAAAAAGGAAAACAGAGCAAATGTTCTAGGCCACAGCTTGAGTTTTCATGTGGTGTAGGGACAAAGATTGATGAAATTAGTAAGTACTACAAGAATAGTAAGCTCAAACTACTATTTGCATATAGAATGTCTTTTTTCAATTAACAATAGTAGTAGATCTTTCCATGAGTTACCTGAATCACAGGGAGAGTAGGTAATTGCAGATCATGGCGCACATGCTTGAAGAAGCTCTCCAATCTGCGCTTATACATTTTGGCATCCTCAAGTGTCTTTGTATCACTCTCACCTTGGTACCACAATAATGCCCTTACCCTTCCACCGCATCGACTGGCCGCCTTTGTTCTCTTTATCATCTGCTTGTAAAGAAAACCCCCAGGAGCCCACTCGGTAATACTCGTTCCTCCAACAGCACAAGGAACCAACCCAATCACTCCAACACTTGGATCCCTCTTCAAAACTGTATTGGCAAATGGCATCCCTGGACCAATCCCACAAGTGTTGTTTACATCTATGTCTTTGTGAAGGGGTTCTTGAGCCTCAACCCATCTAAGTCCTCCGCTGAGTCGGAGGATTGATGGGTTGGCCTCGCATTCATGTGGGATGACACCATCCCACGTCTCATTAGCCACGCCGGGGCGGTTAGAGTGATTAATCACGCCGCCTCGACCGGAAATGTTGCTTTGCCCGGCTAAAATGAATATGTTTTTAACTAGTGAACAATTTGCTAGATCTGCTGTGCTTACCCATCTGGCGTGTGCTAAAAGCACCAATAAAAGATAAGGGAGCATTGTTTTTCTGGAAACCATTGATAAAAATTTGGAACTTCAAAAATCATTTATAGATAAGATCTAGAGAGACCCGTGCTGCTTTATTCCGTCCTACTTTATCAGCTACAGCCCCACCAACTGTTCAATAACACTAGGAGACAAAACTCTGAACGGTGCAAGCACTTCCCCTTAAAACCTTTGCCTATGCGCAATATTTTATAACTTATTGATATTAATTTTATCACGAATTGATCTTAATCATTTTCATTTTTACAACCTTATTACTGGCGGTGAGGAAGCAACTTTGATTTATTTGTAAGACTTCTTAATTAGGCAGTCTAAAAAGATGCAGCTCTGAGATTTACCCCGAATTGACATTGTAAAGTCCTGTCGAGCTGCATTATCAAACCCTCCTATTGATTTAACTGTCATTGTGTTAGCTTAATAATGTACGGTACGATAACAAAGTGGGACACGTATGCTATACATGAATTGGAAAAAGAAAAGAAAAATAGCAAATGTACATAAAAGGAGAAATGAGCAACAAAAGGATAAAATTAAAAAGAATAGCATCCAACCTCACCGGGAACCATAGCAGGTGAGTTGAATATCCATCTTTTAGAACTTGTTAAATTCTATTCTACATTTAGCGCATTTTTACAATTAGAATTAGGAGTTTTTTAGTTTCGGATTTTTCAGAGAAAATGATGGTCCCTTCAAAGTGGAGACGGTAAGAATCGGAGAGGGTGGACAGAAACAGCTGAGAAGACCACTGGAATACAATGCGGCAAACGGGACGGGGAGCAAAATAAGGATGCCAAGTTAATTAAAAATAAAGGTACAGGTATTTCTGCCAAATTAATTTTAAACGTAACTGATGAAGATCGAAGAACTGATCAATTGAAGGTGAGAATAAGATGAACCAGAAGGTTCTAGAATGGAGAACTCATTAGAGAGCATATGAGCTGAAATTATTGTGTAATCTGTATTGTAAAAAATAATACAGTGACATGTGTCATACTTATATACACTATGTCTAACACCTACACTAATCAATCTTACTACCTCCACTAACTATCTAACAACCAATTCTATAATTAGTTATAACTAACTATCCAACTAACTACACTAACTCACGTGGCTATCATGTGTCATTCCTCTCTTCAACACTCCCCCTCAAGCTAGGTGGTGCAAATAGGTTGAGCACTCCTAGCTTGCTCATTAGGTACTCGTGTTGTGATTTTCCTAAAGCCTTTGTGAACAAATTTGCTTCTTGGTCCTTGGACATCACATACTTGATTTTGACAATTCCTTGTTGAATCCTCTCTCTGATGAAGGGCAGGTCTATCTCTATGTGCTTTGTACGCTCGTAAAATATGGGATTTGCAGCAATTTGAATTGCTGCTTTGCTGTCACAGTGTAGCTCCACTGGCAGTTCAACTTCTGCAACCAGCTTTTTACAAAGTCCTGTCAACCATGATATTTCTGCAACTCCTGCTGCCATGCTCATGTACTCTGCCTCTGCTGAGCTCCTTGAGATTGTGCATTGTTTCTTGGACTTCCATGACACTAATGAACTTCCCAATTTCATCACATATCCTGATACTGATCTCCTGGAAACTGAACATAATATCCAATCAGCATCACAAAAAGCTGTCAACTTAGTGGATTGTTTAGAGCTCATCAGCAACCCCAAACCTGGAGCTCCTTTGATATACCTAACAACCCTTATAGCATCTTCCATGTGGGATTTCTTTGGACAATGCATGGACTGACTTAATACATGGACTGCATAACATATATCTGGTCTAGTCATGGTGAGGTATATCAGCTTTCCATCTAACCTCTGATATGGCCCTAAGTCTACCAGCTTCTCATCTTTTTTCCAGTTCAAGTGTTGACCATACTCCACAATGGTGGATCTTTGGTTGCATTCCATTGGTGTTGTCACTGGTTTTGACACTGCTAATCCAAGATCAGTGATTAGCTCTATTGCAAACTTCCTTTGATTCATCAATATTCCTTCCTTGGACCTTGCTATCTCAATCCCAAAGAAGAACTTCACCCCTAGATCCTTGATCTTGAAGTTACCCTGTAGCATGGTCTTTGCCTCAGAAATCAGTGCTTGATCATTCCCAGTTATGAGAAGAACATCTACATATACCAAGATAATTGCTAATTTTGTCCCTTGCTTCTTTGTGAACAAAGAATAATCAAAGTGACTCTGCACAAAGCCTGAATTGAGCAATGTCTCAGTTAGTTTTAGGTTTTATTGTCTTGAAGTCTGTTTTAAGCCATACAAGGATTTATGCAGCCCTCAAACTTTCTCCCCCTGGCTGGGAAATCCCTGGGGTGGACACATATAGACTTCCTCAGTGAGGTCTCTTTGGAGGAATGCATTATAAACATCCATTTGATGTAAATTCCAGTTGTTAGCTGCAGCCAAAGCTATGACTACTCTGACTGTCATCATTTTGACTACAGGAGAAAATGTTTCCTGATAGTCTAGGCCTTCTATTTGATTGTATCCTTTAGCTACTAGTCATTCTTTGTACCTTTCAATCTCACCAATGACTTTATACTTCATCTTGAACACCCACTTGCATCCAATAGGATTCTTCCCTATTGGAAAATCTACCAGTGTCCATGTCCTATTATCCTTGAGTGCATTCGACTTTTGATTCATAGCATCAAGCCATTTGGGGTCTGGTGTAGCTTCCTCATAAATCAGAGGCTCCATAATGCTAGTGATTTTGGACAAATAAGATTGATACTTAGCTAATAATCCTGTATGAGTCAAATAGTTCTACATTGGGTACTTGCAAATTTGCTTGCCATCTGATCTTGTTAAGGAACCACCGCCGACATAATCTTGTATCCACACAGGCTCTTTAGCAGTCCTGGCTGATTTCCTCAACTGGTGTACTACAGGAACAAATGTATCTTGTTCTGAAGAAGGTGTGCTGAGTTTGTGTGTCTTCAAAAGACAAAGGATGTGGTGATGAAGGTTGTGCATCAGCAGTATAGTTGTCTACATCAGGTGGCATTGCTGAAAGGGATGTATCATCATCTGGTGAACTTGTCTGTACAAGGACATCTGTACCTTGAGATGGTTCTGCATCAGTAGTAACTAGAAAGTCCAGTACACCATTAGGAAATAGCTGCAACTTTCCTTCCTAAGCAATTGGAATGAGAAGATATGCTCCACAAATCTGACATCCCTGCTTACAAAGAAATAGTTAGTTAAAATGTTGTACAATATGTATCCCTTTTGGGATGATGAGTATCCCATCAACACAGCTCCAATTGATCTTGTTGCAAATTTGTCTCTTTCTTCCACTGCCTTAGAAAAACATAGACATCCTATGGTTCTCATATTCTATAAAGATGGCACTCTTCTATATAGCATCTCAAAGGATGATTTTCCCGACGACACTGATAAAGGCAACCTATTTATTACATAGATAGTTGATTGTACACACTCCCCCAAAATTTGAGAGGCAAAAACCTTGCAACCTAATGGCTATAGCCACTTCCAGTATGTGTCTTTGTTTCCTTTCCACTACCCCATTTTGTTGTGAGGGTGTAAAAACAGGAACCCTGGTGAATCATTCCACAAGACTGAAACAAGTTATTGCATTCAAAATTAAAAAACTCAGATCCATTATCACTTATTAGTACTTTCAAAGTCACATCAAATTAAGTGTTTTATTAAGGCTAAAAATTGTCTCAAACATACAATTACATCACTCTTGATCCTCAGTAAGTAAATCCATGTCATTCTACTGCAGTCATCTACTATAGTAAGGAAAAATCTGTGTCCACTATGACTTTGTACTCTATATGGACCCCAAACATCTTCATGAATCAATTGAAAGGGTTTATTTGATCTACTTGTACTCTTAGGGAAAGGCAATCTGCCTTGTCTAGCCAAAGGGCAGACTGTGCATTCCTTTATTCCATCTCTACTAGCTTTGAACTTCATGTTTGGAATCTGTTTCACTACTCTATCTGGAGTATGTCCAAGTCTTCTATGCCATACTTTCAAATCCTCCTCTTGCACAGAATAATCCTGAAGATGTACATTTGCAGCCTTGGTTTCAAGTTTCTAATGCTACAAGTTGTACAAACCTTCTAGTTCCTTACCAATTCCCTTCACCCTCCCACTGTGAAGGTCCTGCATTATCCAAAATTCAGGATAAAAGGAGATAAAACATCTTAAGTCCCTTGTAAGTTTGGACACAGACAACAGGTTATATTTAAAATTTGGAACACACAAAACATTCCTAACAATACTGTTTTCACCAATTATTCTCTCTCCAGTACATTCAACATCAAGTGAGGTCTCATCAGGTAAGTATACCTTTGGTGCATTGCCTAGAATGCATGTGTTTATCTTATCAAACAGTTCTCTGGTGTGAACCATATGATTGGTTGCATTAGAGTCTACTATCCAATTCTTATTTTTAACTGTTTCATTTGTAACAAGAGTCTTTGTTGTACCTGCAAAGCCTGTATTTTCACCTGTGTCTTTATTGATCAACTTCAAGATTTGATCATATTGCTCCTGAGTAAACATGATTGGCATTCATTGTGCTAGATTTGCAGTTGGTGTGTTCATCACTTGTTGTCCTTCCTGTGAAGTTGTATTGGTCATCTGCTTTTTCATTGATTGTTGTCCATCTTGTATAGTTGCATTAGCCATAGGTCTTTGAGAGAAACCTGTTGTTTTCTTCCTCATCTTGAAATCAGCTGGGTATCCATGCAGTTTGAAGAAGGTATCTCTTGTGTGCCCTTTATAATTGCAATACTCATAGAATAGATTCCCTCTCCCAGGCTTATAATTGTTTCCTGATTTCTTTCATTTGTTGGTGAATAGTGTTGTTTCATCTCCTATGTCTATAGTCTGAGAAAACTTTCCCAAAGCTTTTTGGTTTTCTTCAGAAACTATCATAGAATAGGCTTTGTTAATTGTGGAAACAAGACTCATCATGAAAATCTGACTCTTAGGCTGACTATATGTTTCATTCAGCCCATTAAGAATTGCAATAGCCTTTGGTACTCAAAATGTTCAAAATAGTTCTTAGATTCTGGGCAATCACAATATGCAGAAACTGAGGAAATTCCCTACGACAAAGTAGCAATCTCCTTGTGTAGGAAGAAAATGCGAGATCCATCTACCTTATCATATTTATCCTTCAAATCAGTCCAGATTTTGTAAGCACTAGATTTGTACACAATTCCGCTAAGTAATTCTTTGCTCACAACATTCGTAATCCATGACAGAACTATTGTATTACATTTCTCCCAAAGCTCGTGCAAGGATTGATCAAACTTATCCTTAGTACATCGTCTATCAACAAGGTCTATCTTAGTCTTACCAATTAGACCTATTTTAATAGATCTACTCCACAATGCATAATTTTAAGATCCAGTTAGTTGAATAGAGATCAAGGAACTACCTAGAGTGTCACAAGCTGTAGATATAGAGGATGATGATGATCTATGCTCGTTCCAGTTGAAGTTTTTTCTCCAATCACCATAGCTAATAGATTCAGTTGAATTAACTATTTGATTCAACGAATTACAGATTCGCAAATGCAAATCAAAAAGCAAAACTAGGTTAACCGATCGAGGAAAGCTCGAACAATCAGCAACAGAAAAATTCTGTAAAAAACAGAAGATATCAACCACAGCGAGCATGCATCTAGCTCCTGGGCTCTGATACCATGATAAGAATGGAACTTGGGTCTAATTCAACCCCAAAGATAGCTTGTGAGTTCTTGACATGCGTTCTTGAGTTTCACGCACAATATCAGGCATAACCGGGGGAAGATTATTCATTGTATTGAAGAGAGGAATGGCACATGACAGTCATGTGAGTTAGTGTAGTTAGTTGGATAGTTAGTTATAACTAATTATAGGATTGGTTGTTAGATAATTAGTGGAGGTAGTAAGATTGATTAGTGTAGCCGTTAGACGTAGTGTATATAAGTAAGACACATGTCATTGTTTCATTTTTTACAATACAGATTGCATAATAATTTTAGCTCATATACTCTCTAATGAGTTCTCCATTCTAGAACCTTCTGGTTCATCTTCTTCTCTCATTCAATTGATCAGTTCTTCGATCTTCATCATGGTATCAGAGCCAGGCTCATCCCAATTTATTGTTACCGATGTTGGGCCCCCATTTATATTGTTCACGCTCCAGTTGCAGGCCTGGGCGTGAGGGGGGTGTTGAGTTGTATCCCACATCGGTGGGTTATTAGTATCTTGGCCTCCTTATATGGTCTTGGGTAATCCTCACCTCACAAGCTAACTTTTGGGATTGAGTTAGGCCCAAAGTCCATTCTTATCACTCGTCCATATATTACAAGTCAATGCAATCAGAGCAACATTATAAATAAGAAATGACTAATTACCTTCGTGTGGGCGAAAAACATCATGTTGTATGTTGACTAGGTCAACGGAAACAAAGCCTTCGGAGTCTGCCACGTATCGTCAATAAATACTAAAACCTGATTTCAAAGGGTCGACTCCATCACGAGAGGATAGTACATTGTCGACAAGGTCGAAGTGACTCGATAGAAGACAAGGACGAGCACTCCTCTTTGGAGAGCAGTAACGACTAGTTCTAGGATTTCTATTCCCTAGAGAATATTCCACTAAATATTCCTCCTAGTTGTACTATCTAGGGTTGTGTGACCCATGTACCCTTATAAATAGAAAGATATGTAGTTATAGAGGGGGATTGAACATTTTTTGTAAAGAACAATATATTGACATTCTCTGAAGATCCTCTCTTTATCATATACATACAAAGTTTACCTTTTTATACCTTTATCTATCCTTTCTTCCCTGATACAAGAAAGATCGGAATATTCAAAAACTTATCATTATCCATCATAGTTAGAAGGACCAATGGGAGATCCTTTGTCGGGTGACCCATGTTTATTTATTTACTTATATGCCATTTATTATTTTCTTTTATACTCTTGGGTCATTTATTGCTCCATAATTGTTCCAACACAGTGTTATCTAATGATGCACGTGCTATATTCTTTACGAGTATACTAGATCTATCATTTGGATATTAACATTGACTTAGATTAACCCTTTCATTATAAATCTTATTGTATAACAACCTAGATCTAAAATTTGGGTCATACAACCCTCTTGGTCAGCAAGCATGTTGACCACGAGGTGGTTTTTTCCCCCCCCCCACCCCGTGTTTTGTTTTTCTTATCCATCGCCAGCACAACGTGCCATTGGTAATGATACTATGGTGCCACATATTCGCAAGCTGATCCTAAGTAATCGTTGTTGTTCATTGGATTCCGCCAAGGCTAAGCTCAGGACCCCACTACTCGTCGGATTTGGTTTGGTATTGCTAACGCACATGACTTCGAGGAGTTTCTCGCTTTGTTACCTTGGTGACTAGAACCCATAATTTTTGAATTGGAGGTGGAAGGTACTTACTATTTGAGCAATTCTATCTTGTCAACTGCAAGGTACTTATTTGGAGTATCTACTTACATTTATAGTTTGTTTCTGACGATATATTTGAAAAGTTTTTTTTTTTAAAATTTTTGTGTCAAGTTAAATAACATCATATAAAATGAAACTACATCACAAAAGTAGTAGATGGAGTAGTATCAATTTTTGTCTCCAAAAAAAGTTTCACATTAATTATTATCACATTTTTTTGTTTGGTACAACGACATAATTTCAGAGGTGCAATACTCCATGTATATCATGAACTTTTCAATCTTAAACAAAATTTTTCATAAGGTTAATCTTAAGTCTTAACTCCTACTCACCAAAAGATCTACATCTCGTCGCTTCCACTTGAGGAGAAAAGCAGGACAACAAACGAAACAGAGAGTAGAAAATAAACAACTCAAGAAATGTACCATGACTTTAACAAAAAATATTCGAAATATATGCTCAAACTTGTACCGGAGAAGATGCATTGATTCCACTTGAGATTAATCCCATAGGAGTAGATGTTTTTCCAGCTTAGATAGCAAATATGTTAGTTTCGAGGTGCCGCAACTGTGGATTTGGATATTGGGGCTGTTCTTCAAAGGCAGAATGTTATTCCTATGTATACAAAAATTGGAGATGTGGGAATTTGTCTTTTCTATGTCCTCGCTTCCCTCCCACTCTAGTTTTCTCATGGTTCGTTGCCGAAGATGGTAAGCAAACAATTTTGTCCAACACCAATTGATTATTAACTCTCCATTTAGTGCCCCAACGGGTTTTACATTCGATTGATAAAAACTCGGACAAGTCATATAAAGAATGATTGTCTCCCTTCGATTCCACGTATAGTGATCATCTTCTAAAATCCATGTATACATTGCTGTACTAGTCATGGAAAACGAAAACTTGCAGAATGACACACGACCTTGGATTTCAAAGAGGTGCATGTTTTCATGTGATCTATTCTTTAAAACTTTGATATCACATTTTTTCCCCCGCGCATCAAATTCCTCATTTTTTATGTCAAATATCACGATAGACTCTTCACAAGCAGGAATTCTAAACAAAGAATCATCTGTTGAAAAACGACATTGAACCATCCAATAAATTGTTGAGTTTTTGTATAAGATGAAATAGTCTTAAAATTAGAGTGAATGAGAAATGAGATTTGGATTCGGATTTGGTCAAATGATCGATCGATTGATTAATTTTTTGGACCAAATTTATTTGTTAATAGTGAATATTAACGTGATATAATCCGTGTTTGTAACGGATGTTTTCCAATCCGTGTATTGTGTTGCAACACTAAGCAATAAGCAGCCTAGTGCACCTCCCACAATGGTGCAAGTGCTCCTCCCACCAAGCAAGTGTATATACCACCATGTAAGTGCTTTATCCATGATCTAGTGCTTGTTTCACCATGGAAGGGGCGTATTTCTCTCAAATAACTGCTATAAATAGAGCATAAGTTGGAGAGAAAGAAGAACACATCGAAAAAAAACACTTGAAACACTCTGTATACACTGGATATACACTCTGGAAAAAGGAGAACACATCGGAAAAGCACTCAAAACGCTCTGTATATACTTAATATACACTCTGTATACACTTAATATACACTCTGTATATACTGGATATACACTCTGTATACACTGCGTATACACTAGAAAAACGAATTGCAATCTGATATTCTCTTCAGTAAGAATTCAACATTGGCTATACTTTGCATTCCTTCCTCTCAGAATTTTCATTCGACTTCTGAGTTGTCCTCCTTATTCTGCATTGTTTTTAACTACAAACAAAACATCCATAAGTGTGATTTGTTGCCAAACTTTGTGTTCACTGAAACACTGGGGTTTGAAGTACCGTTATACCAGTGTGTAATTCATTCTATCCTGGGAGGAAATAATCTATAACCTTGGATACTAGGAGGGGATTAAATTCCTTAAGGAAACACTGTGAATTCAGTGGGCTCGAATTAATTTCTGTTTTTTATTTATATTTACGTTTATAAGCTAACGTTCTAATTTCCAGAATCATTATTTACAAGTACAGAGGAACAACAATCTTAAGGAATTTAATAATTTAATTTCTGTATTTGTGTTACTTTTATTATTCTGGAAACTATAACCTTTGTGGTTTTTTGTGTACTCCCGTTTGGAGAGTAAAGCCTTCGTGGCGGTTTGTTGGAGATTAAAATCTACGTGATTTTTACTCCAGTTTTAAAGCCTTCGTGGCATTTTGTTGGAGATTAAAATCTACGTGATTTTTCACTCCAGTTTTAAACGTTTATTAAACGTTTGATTGTGTCATTTTTACAGTAAAAATGGCGAATGACGGAAATCAAGCTGTTCCGATGATGATTGTCAACGCATCGACAAGTCGAACTCCGGCGTTGGCACCGGCAGAGAAACCCAGAAAATTTTCCGGGATGGATTTCAAGCGCTGGCAGCAAAAGATGTTCTTCTACTTGACTACGTTATGTCTACAGAAGTTCATCAAGGAAGATGTTCCTGATCTTCCAGACGAAACTCCAGAGAATGATAGCTTTCTCGTGATTGAGGCGTGGAAGCATTCTGACTTCTTGTGCAGGAATTATATTCTTAGCGGACTGGAGGATAATCTGTATAATGTATACAGTGGCGTGGAGACGTCAAAAGAATTGTGGAATGCACTTGAAAAGAAGTACAAAACTGAAGATGCCGGGATGAAGAAATTCGTCGCCGCAAAATTTTTGGACTACAAAATGGTAGATAGCAAGTCTGTTATTACCCAAGTCCAGGAATTGCAAGTGATTATTCATGATCTACTTGCTGAAGGTATGTTTCAAATAAATACTGATATTGAAAGTAAATTTTTTAGTAATTTTACTAATGGAATTTTCATTGAAGGTCTTGTCATCAATGAAGCATTCCAAGTAGCAGCAATAATTGAGAAGTTGCCTCCATTGTGGAAGGACTTCAAAAATTATTTGAAACACAAACGAAAGGAGATGTCCCTTGAAGATCTCATTGTTCGATTGAGAATCGAAGAGGACAACAAAGCTGCTGAGAGAAGAGGCCGTGGAAATTCAACAATAATGGGAGCAAATATTGTTGAAGATAACAAAAAGAGAAAGAAGGCTTCTGGTCCGAAATACAACCCAAGCAAGAAGCGGTTCAGTGGAAACTGCTACAACTGTGGGAAAACCGGACACAAATCTACGGAGTGTCGTGCTCGGAAGAAAGACAAGCAAAGGGGTCAAGCAAACATGGTAGAAAAGCATGATGATGTTGATGACTTGTGCGCCATGCTTTCTGAATGCAACCTGGTAGGAAACCCAAAGGAGTGGTGGATTGATTCTGGAGCCACTCGCCATGTTTGTGCTGTGAGGGAAGCATTTTCTACATATGCTTCTGCTGGACCCGAAGAGACGCTCTCTATGGGAAATGCTGCTACAACAAAAATTGAAGGATACGGTAAGATATTTCTCAAGATGACTTCTGGCAAGGTCATGACTTTGAACAACGTCCTTCATGTTCCCGAGATTAGGAAGAACTTAGTCTCTACTGGACTTCTTGTAAAGCACAGTTTCAAGTGCGTTTTTGTATCTGACAAGGTAGTGATTAGTAAGAATGAAATGTTTGTAGGAAAATGTTACCTTACTGAGGGCCTTTTCAAGCTGAATGTAATAGTTGTTGAAACTAATAATAAAACTTCAGCTTCTTCTTACTTACTTGAGTCAAATGATTTATGGCATGTACGTTTAGGTCATGTCAATTATAAAACCTTACGATAAATGATAAACTTGGAAGTATTGCCTAAGTTTGAATGCGAAAAATCAAAATGTCAAATATGTGTGGAATCTAAGTATGTTAAACATCCTTATAAGTCGGTTGAAAGGAATTCAAATCCTTTAGACTTAATTCACACAGATATTTGTGACATGAAGTCAATACCATCTCGCGGTGGAAAGAAGTATTTCATAACTTTTATTGACGATAGTACTCGATATTGCTATGTTTACTTACTTAATAGTAAAGATGAAGCAATAGACGCATTCAAACAATACAAAAATAAAGTTGAAATGCAACTTAACAAGAAAATCAAAATGATAAGAAGTGACAGGGGTGGAGAATATGAATCTCCTTTTGAACAAATATGTTTAAAATATGGAATTATTCATCAAACAACAACCCCTTACACGCCCCAATCCAATGGGATTGCGGAAAGAAAGAATTGTTCATTAAAGGAGATGATGAACGCATTGTTGATAAATTCTGGTTTGCCACAGAACTTGTAGGGGGAAGCCGTTCTTACGGCCAGCCGAATACTAAATCGAGTACCCCATAGTAAAACACAATCCATTCCATATGAAAAATGGAAAGGAAGGAAGCCCAACTTGAATTATTTTAAAGTGTGGGGGTGTTTGGCAAAGGTGCAAGTTCCTAAACCCAAAAGGGTAAAAATAGGACCGAAAACAGTTGATTGTGTTTTCATAGGATATGCAACTTATAGTAAAGCATATTGATTTCTCGTTCATAAATCAGAAAATCCCGACATTCATAATAATACGGTTATAGAATCAGATAATGCTGAGTTCTTTGAAAATATATATCCGTATAAAAAGGAATGCAAGTCGATTGGTGAAGGATCTAAACGACCTCGGGAAGAAACAAAAGAAAGTACATTTAATCAGGGGGATCCAAGACGTAGTAAACGTCAAGGAACGTCTACTTCGTTTGGACCAGATTTTGTGACTTTCTTATTGGAAAATGAGCCTCGAACATTTAAAGAATCTATGTCTTCTTCGGAATCATTGTTCTGGAAAGAGGCAGTCAATAGTGAAATAGAATCCATATTGAACAACCATACATGGGAATTGGTTGATCTTCCTCCTGGAAATAAACCTTTGGGTTCTAAATGGATTTTTAAGAGAAAAATGAAGATGATGGCACTATTGATAAATTCAAGGCAAGACTTGTTGTCAAAGGGTATAGACAACGAGAAGGTCTTGACTACTTTGATACATACTCCCCAGTTACAAGGATTACGTCCATACGGATGTTAGTAGCATTAGATACAGCGTATGGTCTTGAAATTCATCAAATGAATGTTAAAACGGCCTTCTTAAATGGAGAGTTGGAGGAAGAAATTTACATGGAACAACCTGAAGGGTTTGTGGTTCCAGGTAAAGAAAATAAGGTATGTAGACTTGTTAAGTCCCTTTACGGACTAAAACAAGCACCCAAACAATGTCATGCGAAATTTGACCAAACAATGTTGTCAAATGGTTTTAAGATAAATGAATGTGATAAATGTGTGTACATTAAAAATGTTCCAAATCACATAGTCATTGTTTGCCTATATGTGGATGATATGTTGATAATGAGTAATAACATTGCCAACATAAATGCTACTAAGCGTATGCTAACTAGAAAGTTTGATATGAAGGACTTGGGAATTGCGAATTTAATTCTGGGGATTAAGATCCAAAAGACTCCTCAAGGTCTGTCATTGTCACAATCTCATTATATTAAGACAGTACTTGAAAAATTCAAGCACTTGGGCTTTAAAGTTGCAAAGACTCCAATTGACGTGAATCTTGCACTAGCAAAGAACAAAGGCCAAAGCATATCACAATTGGATTATGCTCGTGTGTTGGGATGCTTAATGTACATCATGAATTGTACACGACCAGATATAGCTTGTGCTATAAGTAAACTAAGTCGATACACGAGCAATCCAGGCCAATCTCACTGGATGGCAATGAAACGAGTTTTGGGATACTTAGAACATACCCAAAACTTTGATTTGCACTACAGTAAATATCCTGCGGTGATTGAAGGATATTGTGATGCAAATTGGATCACCGGTTCAACTGATTCGAAGTCCACAAGTGGATATGTATTCACTATTGGTGGAGGAGCGGTATCTTGGAAGTCGTCCAAACAAACATGTATTGCCTGCTCTACAATGAAGGCTGAGTTCATAGTCTTAGATAAAGCTGGTGAAGAAGCTGAATGACTCCGGAATTTCTTGGAACATATTCCATTTTGGCCCAAACCGTTGGCACCAATATGCATACACTGTGATAGCCAAGCGGCAATTGGAAGGGCTGGGAGCGTTATGTATAACGGTAAATCTCGTCATATACGACGAAGACATAAAACCGTTAGACAACTTCTCTCTAGAGGAATTATCACGATTGACTATGTAAAGTCAAGTGATAATGTGTCAGATCCACTTACAAAAGGCCTAACTAGAGAGGTAGTTGAGAAATCATCGAGGGGAATGGGACTATGGCCGAGAACAAGTCATTGTGGCGGTAACTCTACCTAGAAGACTGGAGATCCCAAGATCTAGGTTCAAGGAGATCAAACAAAGTCATTAATGACGGTTCAACATTGTCAACAAAATTTGTTTTAGTCCATTCTCGTGATGAGACAATGTTCAGTACCAAGGATAAAGCATTAAGGCTTTTTAATGATTTCTAAATTTGATACAGGGTATATCAAATAGTGTATCTACGGGATGACACGTTTAGGAATCACCTATGTAAGTGTGAAGTGTTAGCCGCTTCAAGGAGAATTTTGCAAGGCCAATTCTCTACGCACTTATGAAACCAGGCAGTGTTCATGGCTGAAACGAACACAACAATGAGAACCAAAGACGGTTAAGGGTTGATTGTGTGACTTATGGTTGTCTAGGTATAAACTAAAGTTCGATGGTTCAAAGATATCAAATCTACCGATTGATCGAGTATATCCGACATAAGTTCACTACGGAAAGTTCAAAGGGAAACCTACTCATCCAGATGCAATTAATCCTTGTTTGCAAATCACACAAGTTTTTTCATGCATACTTCCGTGATATAGTCATTCCCCATTCATGTAGGGGATTGTTGAGTTTTTGTTTAAGATGAAATAGTCTTAAAATTAGAGTGAATGAGAAATGGGATTTGGATTCGGATTTGGTTAAATGATCGATCGATTGATTAATTTTTTGGACCAAATTTATTTGTTAATAGTGAATATTAACATGATATAATCCGTGTTTGTAACGGATTTTTTCCAATCCGTGTATTGTGTTGCAACACTAAGCAATAAGCAGCCTAGTGCACCTCCCACAATGGTGCAAGTGCTCCTCCCACCAAGCAAGTGTATATACCACCATGTAAGTGCTTTATCCATGATCTAGTGCTTGTTTCACCATGGAAGGGGCGTATTTCTCTCAAATAACTGCTATAAATAGAGCATAAGTTGGAGAGAAAGAAGAACACATCGAAAAAAAACACTTGAAACACTCTGTATACACTGGATATACACTCTGCATATACTGGATATACACTCTGTATACATTGCGTATACACTGGAAAAACGAATTGCAATCTGATATTCTCTTCAGTAAGAATTCAACATTGGCTATACTTTACATTCCTTCCTCTCAGAATTTCCATTCGACTTCTGAGTTGTCCTCCTTATTCTGCATTGTTTTTAACTACAAACAAAGCATCCATAAGTGTGATTTGTTGCCGAACTTTGTGTTCGCTGAAACACTGGGGTTTGAAGTACCGCTACACCAGTGTGTAATTCGTTCTATCCTGGGAGGAAATAATATATAACCTTGGGTACTAGGAGGGGATTAAATTCCTTAAGGAAACACTGTGAATTCAGTGAGCTCGAATTAATTTCTATTTTTTATTTATACTTACGTTTATAAGCTAACGTTCTAATTTCCAGAATCATTATTTACAAGTACAGAGGAACAACATAAATAGCATCCTTTACTATTACAGGAGATCCGTAATCGAAAGGAAAGAAATGGGGTGGGACAAAGGAAGACTTTTTCCAGCCTGTTTCCGAATTCAGATTATTAGACACCAATAAGTCAAGCCTAAGCATCTTGAATGCTATACTTTTCAAACCTCGTACCCATAGCAGATAATGTTCCTTGGTGACTGGATGAGAAAAGAATGCACAAATTGAACCAAATGGGAGTCCAAAGGTAAGTTGTTCTTGGGTGATAGGGTTGATGACACTATACATGAAAGTTTGATATTCTGAATATCTAAAGAAGAGCAAGCCATTGTGCGAAAATTGAAGGCTAGGAACGGAATAGTTTCTATATTTACCTTTTAGCTTTGAAATTACTCGAATTTTCTTACTACTAATTCTTTGATGTTCTTCGTCCCAATCCTCGAGAAATAGTAGAGATTATTTGGAGCTTTTCCAAATGATATCTGCTGGACAACCATAATAGGAACATCGCCACAGTTAAGATACAAGTCGTTGAAATGTGGTGTTGATATTAAGAAATTCCAATGCCTGCAGATAAGTTGGCAACGGAGTAGGTCTTCTGCTGGAAGCTAGTCTGCTCAGAATATCCATCCATACATCATCTGGAAGAGGTTTACAATGCTCAGTTGAAATATAAGATCGAACCATTGTGAAACTGACAATCTAGTTTCTTTGGTAAAAAGAAATATACTATATATTACTACCCTGTAGAATTAAGAAAAAGGTTCCGAGGAATGACAAGGGAGTGGAGCGTTAGGACTCTTTGATAGACATTGAATTCTATCAAATAATCCAACGGATTGCTACAATATAAGAAGAAGAAGATATACACTTTATCTACACAATCTTGTTGGAAGTGTCCAACTCAATAACGCTACAGTAACTAATAAAGGGTTTTCACAAGCCCCCAATTGAGTCCAAAACTTATTGGGAGAACATAATTAACAAATTGTAGTGATACAAGGAGCGATTACCGAATTTACATATACGACGACACCTCCGTTTTCCTAAACTAAAGTGGATAACTGCTATTGCGTAAAGAACGCTTTGGTAACAAAGTAGTATGCGGGTGTATTTGGTATGATCGAAAATATTTTGAAAATAAGTCATATTTAGTTATATTTGATCATTACTCCTAAATATATTTCACAATTATCTTGGACAGATGTTATTCTCTTTCACAATTATTTCAACTCTTTTATTACTATTTCAATTTCCAACCAACACTGACAATATTATCAAATTTAACTTTCAAGAAATTCATCAAAATACTACTCCATCTGATTTACCTTCCCGAGAATATTTAAGGAATGGATCCAAATTTAAAATTGCTAATTATATTTCGAAAAGTATGCCTCACAAGCATTTTTGGAACTGTTGTATATATAATAAAGTTTTATCATTAATTCTTGATTCATTTGTGGTTACAGGAAGCATGGTGGTAGGGATAAGCAGGCCAAACCTCTTACGAAATGAGTTCTCTTTTCCAGTAAATTTTTTGTCCAATAACATGAATTAATTGCCTTATTACTATGGCAAAGAGTCAATTACTAGCTAAAATCAGTGGTTGACTGAGGAATTTTTACTCAAAAATAGGCAAAAGAAAAAATTAAAAACGTCTGAGAAGGTAGGCTAAATATCCACACCTCAACACTTTCACCTGATAATCGATCATTGAATGACTTAAGAAACTCTTTTTTTCTTTGATTCAATTACCCTAGCCAAGGTCTTAATTTGATCATTTATAATTAATGACAAAATGAAGCTTAAACTCATTGCCAAGAGTTGTCAAATTACATCTTGATCGATCACTAACTCTACAAGAATTTAATCGTACCCAATATGCTTTCAACTATCGCCCTAGGGCCATAGGTGTCGTATCTGGTATCAAAGCACAATAAATAACTTATCAATTATTATGACGATCTCAGATCAAAGGAAACTCTTACTTCACATTCTTCAAGAGAATATCATATATTGACTGTTATGGTAATTATAACCATTAGGTATTATCCAATGAGTCGGTTCAATGATCATATATATCTATATGCATCAGCTATCTATGTTATTTAGTTAATGAGATCAACTAATCTTTATCACATGAAGAGGATCATATAGATATTGATCTAACCGGATTGCCAATGTTCCAATTAATATTAAGAACAAATCTAAATTAAATTATAAGAAACTTTACTGATCTCATTATTCATGATCTCCATCATAATGACAAGTCTCAAAATCTAATCAAGGACCTAATCAAATTAATCAAGCAAATTATTAATAATTATAAAAGAATATCAAACGCCATATATATTTTATATGAATAATGTTCACAAAAATATGTTTAAATCAGCAAATATGAGATTGGATCTAGGGCATATCCACTATATCCTTAACAAATATAATAGATACTCTAAGACTCTTTACTCCAAAGTGTGAATATCTAATTTTTGCATGCTTTTAATTCTCCTAAAAATACTAGTATTTGGATGATTTTTAGTTATTTATGCATTTTTTATATTGCATTCCTTTATTAAAAATACTAAAAATATTTTTACCTTTTATTTGTATATTTTAGTTTGCATCTTTAAATTATATATTCCAAAAATATTTTTCTTTCTACTTGTATATTTTCTTTAAGACTAAATAAGATAATTAGGGGTAAGGGATTGGGCTAGTTATTTTAATTGAAATTGAGATAAAATTGGCCCAAAACTAGAGTAAAAATTTCACGGGGCGCCCTATTTGGTCGGCCCCATTTAATCTATACCCATTTTTTAAAAAACTTTTAACTTGTACCCACTTTTTAAACAACTTCAGCTCCTTTTCTCCTCCCCTTCAGTACCTCACCAGATGAAAGTAAGGTTGTGTTATAACATTTATAAATAACGATGGAATAGTAGTATCAACAAAGTGAAGAGAAAATGCAGTTCTTTATCTGCATAAATACTAAAGGGGAACTAGATTTTGATAAGAGTTGGCATCCAAGTTCTTTGTGCATTTAATCTTTCTCTTTCTGATGTTTTTTATATCTACAGATATTTCTCTACTGGGCAAAATGATGATATATGATAATGAGAAACAACGAGTTGGATGGCTTCCAGCAAACTGCAACAACAGGCTACTACTACCAGATAAATTACTCATAAGCATGAACATATACTTTATGACTAAAAATCTCAACGAGAATCACCAAAGTTATAGCAGCTATCTAACGAAATATCAATTTGAAGCTAGCTTAGAGCTGAAGTTTCCCAGTTACAACACAAAACTTCAGCTTTAGAGCTGAAGTTTCCAGTTACAACACAAAAACTTCAGCTCTAGAGCTGAAGTTTCCCAGTTACAACACAAAAACTTCAACTCTAGAGCTGAAGTTTCCAGTTACAATACAAAAACTTCAGCTCTAGAGCTGAAGTTTCCAGTTACACCACAAAAATTTCAGCTCTAGAGCTGAAGTTCGCTAGTTACAAAACAAAAACTTCAGCTCTAGAGCTGAACTTCAAGCCCGGCTACTAGAATGCTGAAGTTTTGCGTGATTGCCTTTGCTACTTCAGCCCCGTATGTTGAAGTAATGCGAAAAAGCGGGTACGCTTGCAATTTTTTTTGTAAAGCGGGCACAAGTTAAAATGTGACACAAAAAGTGAGTATAGATGCAATTGCCCCAAAACTAGAAGCCCAAAGTGCCCAGATCCGGTCCCAAATGGGGCTGCCATAGGAAGGTCAAAATGACGTAGTTTTATATCAAAACTACGTCGTTTTGGTTAAGTGATAGAGATTTAAGCTCATCCATTCATAGTCCCTTGATCCAACGATCCAAATTTGATCTTCATTCTTAGTATTTAACACCTAAAGAAGCCAAAATGTGCCCTCATTTTGCCATGTTATCTATTTCACTCATCTCTTTACTCTCTCATCTCTCACAAGAACCACCAGCCGCCCGCTGCCCCTATTCCGCCGGTTGGAAATCGCCGCCGGCGGACGACCTCCAATCGACCCCATTTTTTCACCATCTCTTTGTCTATTCCTCCTTTTTTCATAATCCAAATCCCAAATCCCCGAAATCCTCACCAAACTCCATAAATCTAGCCAAATCCGGAACCCTAGCCGCCCAATATTTTCTTCTTTTTCTCAAATTAATGACATACCAATCATCCCCACCACACTAGCCTCATATATTCGTGTATATCTCTAGGAGATCTATACTTCCCCTTTAATTTAACCCCCAAAATCCGTTCCGCCGTCACTGCCACCACCCCATTACCGACGTCCAACCACGGCTGCTCCACCACCCAAACGACCCCTGAAACTCTTCTTTTATGCGTAAATATGACCCCCAACACTATTTTCTCTTTGGCATGATTTGGAATTAACCCCGATAATACCGAAAGTTGTGTTTCCCAGCACATGCTATTGAGAAAATAGTGCTCGGGCAGTCAATTTGTTGTAGTTTGCATCGCCCTTGAGATTTGAGGAGAGTCGGCTTGGTTCGTTTGGTACAACCCCTAACTCTTTTTATTTTTTCTTTTAGTTTCTGAATTTTTGCTTTTTGTTTGTTCGTTTTGATCGATAGTATGATTGATGATAAGTCGTCTCTGTTTAGCCTAGTTATTTATTAATTTTTCATCGACCAAATTGTTCTTACTGTCGCTGAATAGTTAGTCGTTGTTTAAGTTAATATTAATCATTGTTCGATAGCTTATCAATGTTCATTTAAGTTGTATTTTAGGTAGTATTTCCTTATTACAATCGTCTACTATTTAGTTCCCATAAATCGATTGGCTTTAGTTTAGTTTGTTTGAATATTTAGTTCGATTACATTTTAAGTCTTGTTTCTATTTTGCTAGTTCATAGTTGGTTTGAGTTTGAGTATATAAGCTAAATTTCAGTCATGTGTTGAAAAAAAAAGCTGAATACTTGAGTATAGGGTATATAGTTGATCACTTTTTACTGTTCAAAGACTTTTTGAGTACTAAATTCTAAAATGTCTGTCATTATTTGGTAAAAAGCCTTGTCTTGGACAAATTTTTAACCAAAAATCTATCCTTTGAATAGTTTGGACAAATTTTTGGTAAAGATTATGTCCAAAGAACAGATTTTCATAATGAAATCATGTCCCTCCTCTCCTATAAAGAGGAGGTCTTTCTTTCAATTAAGGGGGAGTAGTTTTTGAACATCCTGGAGACACAAGAAGAAGAACAAAAAAAGAGATAACTTGAACATCCTTCACACTCTAAGAAAAAGACAAAACTTTGAGAAAAATTTGCAACTGAACATCGTAAAGTGAGCTGAAAAACTGAATATTTGTGAGTTCTTTCTTCCGATAATAAGTCGGTGAGCATTTGGTTTGAGTTTCTGGTTCGTATCGAGTTTAAAAGATTGTTGTTGCTTGGGCTGTTCTGTTGTTGTTTCTCCTTTGCTGTGTTCGTTGGTTGGCTTTTTTTCGGAGTTCCATCTTTGCTGTATTTTGATTTTCTGCCATTTAGATAACTTTTAAATCTATTGTAATGCGGATTCTCAATGTCGGATGTTGAAGGTGCCAACCTGCCTCTATTATTTGAGCATGCTTGTTGTGACTTAATGAAGAAATGAGTGTTTGAATGACACGTGCATGTTTCCGGTATACAAAATCTAGAATACCTTAGTTAATACTTTAACTTCTCTTTACATTTAGGGTGAAATAATATTCTGTTAGTCTACTAGTTGCCTTAAAATATATTGTATCACAAGGTTTTGGACTGTTATAGAGTTGGTCACTTAAGATTATCCTTTTTTTTTGCTATCCATGTTTATGTGCAAGTAGAGAATTGCATATAGTAATAAAAGAACTAATTTTCGGATGCAACTAAATTGTGGATGCATCTTTTGTTTTATCTGTTCTAGTTTAGAAAAAACTTTTGCCATGTTAGTTACATTATTTGTTGTTGTTTTTTTCTGTTCTTACATTGTTATATTAGATTACAATGTGGAGGCCAAGATTTTTCTTTAGTTTGTCATATGCTTTGGTAGTAATTGATACGTTTAATCTTTTTTTATCTCCTCCATTTCTTATAATGCCAAAACAGAGAAGTTTTTCCCTTTAATCCTTGTTAACTTTTCAAAAGAATAAAATATTATTAGAATGGTGGAGTTAAGTAAGGAATTGGGGCATGAATTTCTAATTGGACGTGTGTGTGCTTGGAGGATTTGGCAAAAAGATTATGTAATTGTTAATGGGCTGTATAGTTACGAGAATAATTGAAGAGTCTACTGGGCCCAAAAAATCGTGTAGTAAAGTTGATAGCCCACATTTTCTTTTTTTGAATAAATTTTTGGCCCGCTAATACAATAATATGTTAGTGGATTTTTTCCTAACTATACCATATATGAAACCTTATTACCCTAAATGTGCATAGTTTGTTAATTACCTGTCCAGTCCACACTTTAATTACAATTTATATACCATTCGACTATTAGGCATTAAAAGGGCAGAATATTCCCTAAAAACGCGCTAAAATTAAGGAGAGAATCTTGGTGTTAATTGATTCTACATTAAATTCAATTTTTAAAAAGGGAAAGGAGAATTCTCATCTGCGTATTTTTCTCCAGAACTACAATTCAAATTCTCGGAAAAAAAAGAATGAACAATTCAAATTTTCGAGTTTCAACAACTCAAAGTTGAAAAAATCTGTTCTTCCATATATTTTCCACCATTGATAGCCATTAAAAAGCTTGAAAGCTTTGAATTCAAATTTGGGTTTTCAAAAATCATTATTTATTTGGATTGGGTGTTGTTGTAAATAATTTAAAATATGTTTAGGAGTTTATATCTCAATTTTGAGGGGTTTTGGTGAAGATTAGACTTGGTTTTGACTGAATTTCAGATTGAAACTCGAAGAAGAAGAAGAAGAAGACATATTTCCAGAAATTGTAGATAAATTGTAGAATTGTAGATCAATTGTAGATAAACTGTAGATTGAGAAGACTAAAACTTCTACAAATCTTCTACAATTATGTCGAAAATGCCAATTATGCTACAATTGAAATGGGAATTGGGATATTAAAATTCAATGTATCCAGTTTGTAGATATCTACAAATTTTCTACAAAAAATCTACAAAGAAACTACAAATCAGTTTACGTATGTATAAAGCAGTATTGTTTTGAAGGGTATCTACAAAATTACTACATTTATAGTACAATTACACTACAATCTATGTTGAAAAAAATGTTGACTACAAAATTTTCTCTTATTCTACAAAATTTCTACAAATAAACTACAAATTAATTTTTCCAGGATTGATGAAGAACAAAACAGCAGAAGATGCAGAAGATGGGCCACCAGAGTTGCTCTTTATTCATGGTGGCCATACAAGTAAAATTTCTGACTTCTCATGGAACCCATGTGAATACTGGGTCGTCGCTAGTGTTGCTGAAGACAATATACTACAAATCTGGCAGATGGCGGAAAACATCTACCACGATGAAGATGATATACTCAATGGGTCTCATCTCTGTATTTTTTGAGAAGAAGAAGGAATGGAGAAGAGAAAGAAATGGGAGGGGGAAAACGAATATGGTCAGATCTTAGGAATTAAGGGGAGAGAGAAACGTGTGATATATGGATACCTTTAATTAAGGAGTAAAAATTGCCCATTAATTAGACACTTAATTAAGTATGGTATAAGATTGGTAATTTGGTATACGGGTTTGTAATTAAATCAAACCTTAAACATTGAGGGTAATAAGGTTTCATATATGGTATAGATAGGTAAAAATCCCGTTAGTGGATTTTTTCCTAACTATACCATATATGAAACTTTATTACCCTAAATGTGCATAATTTGTTAATTACCCGCCCAGTCCACACTTTAATTACAATTTATATACCATTCGACTATTAGGCATTAAAAGGGCAGAATATTCCCTAAAAATGCGCTAAAATTAAGGAGAGAATCTTGGTGTTAATTGATTCTACATTAAATTCAATTTTTAAAAAGGGAAAGGAGATTTCTCATCTGCGTATTTTTCTCCAGAACTACAATTCAAATTCTCGGGAAAAAAAAAGAACGAACAATTCAAATTTTCGAGTTTCAACAACTCAAAGTTGAAAAAATCTGTTCTTCCATATATTTTCCACTATTGATAGCCATTAAAAAGCTTGAAAGCTTTGAATTCAAATTTGGGTTTTCAAAAATCATTATTTGTTTGGATTGGGTGTTGTTGTAAATAATTTGAAATATGTTTAGGAGTTTATATCTCAATTTTGAGGGGTTTTGGTGAAGATTAGACTTGGTTTTGACTGAATTTCAGATTGAAACTCGAAGAAGAAGAAGAAGACATATTTCCAGAAATTGTAGATAAATTGTAGAATTGTAGATCAATTGTAGATAAATTGTAGATTGAGAAGACTAAAACTTCTACAAATCTTCTACAATTATGTTGAAAATGCCAATTATGCTACAATTGAAATGGGAATTGGGATATTAAAATTCAATGTATCCAGTTTGTAGATATCTATAAATATTCTACAAAAAATCTACAAAGAAACTACAAATCAGTTTACGTATGTATAAAGCAGTATTGTTTTGAAGGGTATCTACAAAATTACTACATTTATAGTACAATCACACTACAATCTATGTTGAAAAAAATGTTGACTACAAAATTTTCTCTTTATCTACAAAATTTCTACAAATAAACTACAAATTAATTTTTCCAAGATTGATGAAGAACAAAACAGCAGAAGATGCAGAAGATGGGCCACCAGAGTTGCTCTTTATTCATGGTGGCCATACAAGTAAAATTTCTGACTTCTCATGGAACCCATGTGAAGACTGGGTCGTCGCTAGTGTTGCTGAAGACAATATACTACAAATCTGGCAGATAGCGGAAAACATCTACCACGATGAAGATGATATACTCAATGGGTCTCATCTCTGAAGAAGGAATGGAGAAGAGAAAGAAATGGGAGGGGGAAAACGAATATGGTCAGATCTTAGGAATTAAGGGGAGAGAGAAACGTGAGATATATGGATACCTTTAATTAAGGAGTAAAAACTGCCCATTAATTAAACCCTTAATTAAGTATGTTATAAGATTGGTAATTTGGTATACGAGTTTGTAATTAAATCAAACCTTAAACATTGAGGGTAATAAGGTTTCATATATGGTATAGATAGGTAAAAATCCCTATGTTAGTTCACTAGTTGGCCCAAATTTACCATAAGCTAGGGCCTAATTTTCATGTACATAGTTTCTTTCGCCAATTAACAATCAGATTTTTCTTTTTATAATTAAATAACTTTATAACTTAGTCTTTTTGATAATTAATTTAAACGCTAGACAATTAGTAGGCGCGCTTTAGCCCTTTTTATTCACGGACTCGCTCGCGTAGCATGATATTTAACCTTTATTAAATTAGTTCAATGATCTCAATAGCTTAATTAATTCTTAATTAATCCCTTGCTATAATCGTGGATTCGCTTGCGTTAGCGCAATAGTTGATATTTAATAAATTTCAAAAAAAAAAATGATTTTTTTCTTTCTCTTAAATGTAATAATGTGTTAATAATTTTTTGCCATGACTGCGGATTCGCTTGCGTAGCGCTGTTATGACTAAATCAATAAATTTCGTCTTGATCATGCATTCGCCTGCGTAGTGTGATTATGACATCTTATTACTCAATTTTTTTTAATAATTCTAACAATCAAGAGATTAAAAGCGGATAGGTAAAACATGAAATTCATATAAATCACAGTTTGTCCAAAATTAATTTAAGCCAAGTTTTAAGTTAATAAATCGATTGTGCTAGAACCACAGGGCTCGGGGAATGCCTTGCACCTTTTCCTAGGTCAACAGAATTCCTTACCCGAACTTTATTTTCGCGAATCGATAAAAAAATAGAGTCAAACCTTCCTTTGAATAGGGATTAAAATAAATGGTGACTTGGAACACCAAAAAATTTAATTCCAAGTGACGACTCTGTAAATAAAATAATCCCTACTCAAATTTGTCACTTCAATTGGAAAAACTCTTTAACCCACAAACTCATAGCATACATTATATCTTTTGGGGTAGAAAAGGGGTGTGACAGCTCTGCCGACTCTGCTAGGGACAACCAGAATTCGAGCTTGTACATGTTGATTTTTTTGGCTTTATTAATTTTGTATATATTGTGATTTATTTGTGCAATGTGCTACCTGTTTGATTTTTACCGTTTTGATATTGTTGAACTGTACATATAAACTGTTCACCCCCTCTGAGTCTTCTTGAAATTAAAATTGGGCATTTTCTTGGCATAGCCCGCTTTCTTTGAGATAGCTGAGGTGCTTGTCACCTGGTGAAGGATTTTAATTACACATATTTTAGGCGGGGAGCACCACCAGTTAAGCAGAAAAACAATGCTACCAGTACACTGACCCTCCTCGACTCGAGTTGTCCGCTCGAGTAAGCCAGTCTAGATACCTTCTCCACCAGGATTTAAACCTAGAAGAACAAACCTCATGCCGGATATCCCTAGTAGGTTTGCTTTATGTGCATCACGTGCATTTGACTTAGCGAAACTCAGCACAGGGGCCGGGTCCGTATAAGACAGATATCCTCTTTGAGACCATCATGTTCACGTATGTGCTACTTGATACATCGTTTAGAAGGCTTACTTGCATTGTGGACCAGCTTTTAAAAAAAAATTAGTGTAATTATTAAAAATGAGAAAAAAAAGAATAATTCTCCTAGTTTAGTGCAAATAAACCTTTAAAAAAAGATTTTGTAGTAGTCTGGTGTGAGTTGTAAAGATTAATTTTCATTTAAAAGAAAAAAAGGGGAGAGTACCCAGTTTTACCGAACTACGTGGGTTTGATTCTCACTGGATGTGAGATACGTAGGCAACCTCCATCGGATTCAGCCCACACTTTTCAAAAAAAAGGGAGCATAAAATTCTGCATGTGCATAAAATTTTTGAAAAAAGAGAGCATATTTTGGTCAGTTTTTACTGTCTTGCCCTCATGTTCCGACTGTTTTGCCAAGACAGCCTTAAAATCTTCTTGGGAAGTGCTGAAGGGCCGTTTTTGGAAAAATATCTACTTTATCCATATTTATTCACCTTTTACCTTTTTTGCCCTTATGTCTGACCATTTTTTGTTGAAGCAGCTTTAAACCTTTCCAGAAATATTGAAAAGCTGTTTTCGCAAAAGTAGCCATTTTTATCTAGTTTTGTCTGGTTATATTTGCTGAGACAACTTTTGAACCCCTCTAGGAGTAGCAAAGGGTCATTTTCGTAAAAATATTTTTTTTTAAAATTTATCTATTATTTTGTCTATTTTTTTTATCATTTTATTCATGTGTTTGGCTGTTTTTGCCGAGACATCCTTTATGCCTTCTATGGAAGTATCAAAGGGCCGTCTTTGTAATAATAACCATTTTTTGGCTTTTATCATCTCAACTTTTGTGTCTGGCAATTTCAAAAAATATATAATAATGATAATTTCGAAAAATATATATTATAATAATAATAAAAAAAATAGATCGAGTCCTAAATTGGCAACAAAAAAAAGAGAAAAAAAGAAAAGAAAAAAAAAGAATGATCAGAATTTGCATATAGTTTAGGTAAGTCCTGACCCTTTTATCTTATTCTTAGGTTCACCATGAGTTCTTCACAAAGAAGTAGTCAGAAAAGGGTAAGGAACGAGACACCTCCTATGTTCTTGATCAAAAATAAGACCTCGAGTAGTCTCTATAATTGGTGGGCTAGTTTTGCTACATGGGAACTGAATCAAGTATTTAAGCACCTCAAGTTCCTCACAAACATCATGGGAATTAAGCCTAACAGAGATTTAATCGAGGCTCTAGTGGGTTTTTGGGACCCCGTGAACAATGTCTTCAGGTTTAAAGATTGTGAAATGATGCCTATATTGGAAGAATTAGGTGGGTTCACCGGATTGGGGAGAGACCTTCGTGGGAAAAAGCCTGCTGCTCCGAGAAAAGTTGGTGTGAACAACTTTTTAAAGAAGTTATGCCTCCGTCGAATTCCAATAGTTTGCTTAAACGAAGGTTGGGTTCCGTTGGAATATCTTTATGACAGATTTAGGGACGAGAAAGGGTTTGAGAACTTCTCGGGCATAGAATTTGTCAACCAGTTGAGTTACAACACTTGGAGGGAGTTGAGAATCATCGTGTTCATGATATCATTTCTAGGGATCATGGTCTTTCTAGAGCGTAGTGGGCGCATCAGAATTCGATTGGTTGCGGTAGTCTCGTATTTGAAAAGTAGCGAGGATCATACCATTCTTCCCATGATTTTTGGAGATATTTTTCGGGCTTTGACCTATTGTCAAGAAGGTGAATATTACTTCGAGGGATGCAACATTCTGCTGCAGATGTGGTTCATAGAGCACCTTTATCATCATCTAATAGTAGTAAATTTCAATGATAATTGGCTGAATTACATTGGATGTCACTCAGATAGAGCTCTAAGTTGTAATCTTCCAGAGGGGGTGAGGGCCTGGCGGACATTACTTGGTTCATTGAGTTCTGATAGAATCACTTGGAACTATTACTGGTTCCCTTTTGCTAGGGTTATGCATATGTCAACATATCGGCCGTTCTTCATACTCATGGGTTTCAGAGGTTTTCAACCCTACGCGCCTCTACGCATTATGAGCCAGCTAGGGAGAGAGCAAAAGAGGCCCCCGATTGAGGACGTGCGCCCGTTCATGTAGGAATTCAAGGGAGAGGAACCTCCAAGGGAGTCATATGCACAAAAGGTTTGGTTTGGTGGTCGATTTTCTAATTTGGACAAGATGGTAGCTGATCGTAAATGTGGGAAGGTAAGCCTCGCATACCTTGAGTGGTTTTACAACCAGGCTATCCCCAAGCAAAGGCTAGAAAGATCCATACGGCATGCAATTGATTGGGAGGAGGAGATCGAGGCCAGAGTTAGAGAAACCAGAAGGGAAGTGGCACAAGAGTTCCAATCTCATATTGACATTTTACAAGTAGATAAGGGCATTCTGGAGACAGCCATGGACATACAACATGCTGATTTTGAGCGGGAAAAGGCTCAGTGGGCACGAGCGAAGCAAGCAATCAAAGCCAAAATTTGAAAGAAGAACATAGTCACAACCGATCCACAACAAGAAGAGAGAGAAGCCCAGTTCAGGGTAGTCTGTGATCATGAACATAGAGGTTTTGCTCCATTAATCCAAGGTCTGAAGGATTAGATAGGGGGAGTTGAGTCAAGCAAGGGGAGCCAGATCACGAAGTTTGAAATAGAAAGACACCACTACCAAAAGGTGATCAATCAGTTAGAAGCAAAGTCGCTAGAAGTTTGGCGCCAGAAAAATATGGCCTTGGACCGCGAACGTGATGCACTGGATCTAGCTGAGACCCGTGATCAGCAAAATCAAGAGTTGCATGTAGCTCAGGAATACATTAAGGGAAAGATCCTCGAGGTAGCCACATATACCTCAAAAGCATGCAAGAGTTGTCAGGGAATGAAGCTCGAGCGGTTTGCAGAAGTATCATTGAATGTTGCTCGCCATATATCTACAGACTTGGAGAGGATATACCACAATGTTGGGGGTCAGCTGCAGGAACAAACGCCTTGATTACAGTGATGCTGGTGGATTCTACTACAGAGATCAAAGTCTTCTTTTAGTTATCAATCCTTTTTCATTATTCTTTTGCTGTTTTTGAGTATGTAAGAGTCTTTTGGTGTTTTGAGTCTTGTTATTTTGCCTTTTATTTTAGAAAGTCTGTTTGAGTCAAATCTGGTCATGTTTAAATATTTATCTTTATGTAATTATTATTTTTTGAGTCTTGTATCAATATATATATATATATATATATATATATATTGAAAATCAATGAAAAAGATTTTGTTTAGAAATTCGAAAATGAACCAAAAAGATTTTTGTTTTGTAAAAAAAAATGGACATGAACTACATAATGATCTGATTCATGCGACGACACATAGGCAACCCACAAAAGGTTCGATCAAATATTTTTTTAATGACTCTAAAGTGAGGGATCAAAACAAGGCGAGGGAAAGGAAAAAAACGAAAAAAGAGAGGAGGAAATAACAGTGTCAATAAGCAACAAGCTGAAAAGCCGGAATAAAACATGAAGCCTTCCAAAAGCATGTTAGAGATGGTGATATTTTAGGAGCATTGCATATCTATGTGTGATTCCTATCTATAAAATGCTTAACCCTAACACATTTGTTGCCTCTTATATAGTAAGCTTAAGGTGGTTGGTTTGTGGTGAAGCTGACAACATATCATTACTTCACAAGATCTAAGGGAGCGGTGGTAATGGATAACAGTGATGAAATCGAGTTGGTCAGTGACAATCCACATGGTCAGTCAGTCAGTTGAGCAAGAGTCGGAGGAAATAAGAAAATTGAGACAACAACTGTCAGATGTATATCAAGCTTGGGTTTCAGGTCGACCTCCACCCCAGGGTCCCTCAGAGGGAACTTCCACCATACCCCAGACTACTCAACCATCGCTCCATGCAACGAGCGATCCACCAGGGTATGTGCCAAACTACAGCCTCCATGCTGCCCCCGGTACCTCTAATATGCAACTTCTAGTCGCACTGGTTAGGAACACCCCTCTTGTTATGTCTGGCACACCAGTATATACAATCTTGCCACCACCTCCTACGATGAGGCCAAACAATGAGACACCATCTCATGCTTATGATGGCCAATACTATTTTCCAAATACGACTTTCAGGGTCTCGGCTCCATACAATCAGGCTCCTCAGTATGAGTCACTAGTGGAAAATGAAAAGCCTACCACGACGGTTGAGCCAGATGAGATAGCCGTGAAAATGAAAAGTCTTGAATAGAATATAAAGAACATACAGGGACTAGGTGGTCACAAAAGTGTTTCATTCAGTAATCTATGCATGTTCCCTCACATCCATCTGCCACGAGGGTTTAAGACCCCAAAATTTGAGAAATATGATGGACACGGCGACCCTATCGCCCACTTGAAAAGGTACTACAACCTGCTGAGGGGTGCAGGAGGAAAAGAAGAGCTGCTGATGGCTTACTTTGGGGAAAGCCTTATGGGGGTAGCTTCCGAATGGTTCATTGACCAAGACATCTCTCACTGGGATGTTTGGGATGACATGGCCTAGGCCTTCGTCAAACAATTTCAGTATAACATTGATATTGAGCCGGATCATAATTCCTTGTCCAATATGAAGAAAAAGCCGACCGAAAGTTTTAGGGAGTATGCCATCAAGTGGAAGGTGCAAGCGGCTAGAGTTAATCTACCTATGGATAACCACGAGTTGATCACTATTTTTCTGGAGTCTCAAGAGCCTGATTACTTTCAGAACATGATGTCCGCGATGGGTAGACCTTTTGCAGAAGCAATCAAGATAGGGGAAATGGTCGAAAATGGCCTCAAGATTGGAAGAATTGTAAGTCAAGCTACTCTCAAATACACCACCCAAGCTATCCAAAATGGGTCGGGAGGTTTGGTAAATAAAAAGAAGAGAGATGAAGGGTCCATGATGGCTTCGGGATCTAGGGAAGTTCAAAGAGGGGCATCACACCCTTACGTGCAAGTTCAGCAGGGGCAATCCATCTACCCTCAACATTATTATCCCCTGCCAATTCCTCAATACTTTGTGGTCCCACCATAATATATTATGTTCAATGCTCAATCATATGCTCGACCTCCCAATCAGCAGGTACGGGCACCAACTCTAAGGCCTTCCGACCTCAGCAGTAAAATTTTGGGCACCCTACAATGCTCGTCCCAGGCAGGATTATGGTCGAAAACAGAGGCCGGCACAAAATTCAATCCATTGGCTGAATCATACTCTAGTCTATTCCAGAAGCTAAAGTAAATGGGCATGATTGGACCCATCGTTCCCCACCATATGCATCCTGATTCACATGGATTTCAAGCAAATGCTAGACATGAATATCATTCAGGTGCCCCTGGGCATAGCACCGATGACTGTTGGACTCTGAAAAGAGCCATAGAAAGACTCATTTCTGAAAAATTGATTGTAGTGACGAATGGAAAGGACCATCCTAATGTGACAAACAATCTGTTGCCAACACACGATGATGTTCATTTCATGGTAATGATTGGATGATATCAAGAATACAAGCCGGTCGACCAAGCAAAAATGACAGTAGGAGAAATTCAAGAAGGAACAAGTCTGGAAGTATGTCCAAGCCGAGATGTGTTGTTGATTGTGAAAGGCACATAACTTTATTTGTGTCCAAGGTCTCAAGGTTAGAGGTTCACTCCAATGTTCCAAGCCCTGGGTTGTATGTCCTTGGAGGCCACCCTATCATAAGGCAGAATCAGGGTCGCACGAATGGCATAACAGAGTCGATCATAATCAAACCTGCCATGCAACCCCCTGTGACAAACACGAAAACCATTCCTTAGAACTACAACAAACTATGATGACCTACAAAGGCAAGGAAATCATCAAGAAAGTGGGGGAAACTAGAGGTTTGACTCGATCGAGGAGGTGTTACTCTCCAGAAGAGTTGAGGAAGGCCAAGCAAATCAGAGAAGGCTAATTGCCAATAAAGAAACCAGTCATTAAAGCAGAGGCGGAAGAGTTTTTGAAAACGATGAAAGTTCATGATTACTCAATCATTGACCAGCTAAGAAAGACTCCTTCCCAAATCTCTCTACTATCTCTGCTCATACTTTCGAAAGAGCATGCGCGTGTACTAATCAAGGTCCTGAACGAGACACATATCTTAGAGGAGACCATAATGAATCAGTTAGAAAAGATGGCGAACAGATTTTTTGAGGTGAATAGAATCTCCTTTATTGATGATAAACTTCCCGATGAGGGAGTTAGGCACAATAGGGATTTGCACTTGATGGTCAAATGTGAGGGGAATTATGTAAAGCGAGTCATGGTTGATGGAGGCTCAAGTGTAGATGCATGCCCTCTCTCTACCTTGCAAAGCATGAAGATCAATACAGACAGAATCCGACCCAGCAATGTTCGCATCCAGGCCTTTGATGGCTCAGCGAGAGATACCATTGGGGAAATCAACCTCACCATGACGATTAGGCCGATTGACTTTGATTGTTTTCCAAGTAGTGGATATGGTCACTTCTTATAACTTTCTTCTTGGAAGGCCATGGATCCATACGGTCCGAGCTGTGCCATCCACCTTGCACCAGATACTCAAATTCGAACACGACAGGCAAGAAATTATTGTTCATGGGAAAGACGAGTCTTCCATTTATAAAGACCCGATAATCCCCTGTATTGAGGCCAAGTAAGGGTGTGAGTCCATTGTCTATCAGGCTTTTGAAGTGGTTGTTGTGGACCATGTTGAGGAAGGAAAGCCCATTCTATATCCTCGTCTTTCCGCCACATCTGTAATGGTGACTGCAGTTATGTTGAGACAAGGTTATGAGCCAAGAAAAGGCTTGGGGGCATCATTGCAAGGAATTTCGGAGCCTATTTCTCCATTCAGTAACCAGTGTACTTTTGGCTTAGTCTTCAGGACAACACAAGTAGACAAAAACAAAGCCAAACACCGCAAAAAGCATGGATGGATCTTGCAACAACCTATCCCTCACATTTTCTACACATTTGTCAAGCCACGACTTCAAGAAGGTCAAAATTCCTCGGCGCATCCAAACATTGATGAAATTTGCCATAGCCTCAGCCAGATGTTTTCTAAAGTGAATATGATCTAGGCTGGTGAAGGCACTAGTCGTGCCGATATGCAACTAATTGGCCTAGACACCATGCTCAACAACTTGGAAGCAACTCCTCTCCCCACAAGGAAGGAGTCTTGGTAGTTTGCTTTTATAGCTTCTTTTTTGTATTTTGGGTTACTTTCAGGGTGTAATCCAAACAACTCAGTATGATTATTTTGTTTTGATGTTAACCCTTCTATCCTTTCAAATTCAATGAAATGCAGTTCAGTTTCGTATTAAGTTTTGTATCTTTTCCTTTTTCTTATTCCTATAATTTATTTCCATTTCAGTTTAGTTAATGTCGGCTTTAATAACATGACATGCATGCAGATTTCGCGCCCAGATCTTAAAACGCTGTCTAATATCGAAATAATGCATAAAGAGGTTGAATATGATAAAGATGAGGTTGTTGAGGAAATAAAAAGAGAGTTGGAACAATTTGAAAACAAGCCTAAGCCTAACCTTGAAACTGAGTCGATTAATATCGGAAGTCACGAAGAAGTCAGATAAACGAAGATAAGCATTCACACTGGAAAAAACCCAGAGATGCCTTGATTCAAGTTTTATTTGAATAAAGAGATGTGTTTGCTTGGTCTTACGATGATATGCCGAGTTTAAGTGCTGATCTAGTGGTTCATAAGCTTCCTACATATCCTGATTTTCCACCAGTCCAACAAAAGCAATGAAAATTTAAAACAGACGTGAGTGACATAATCAAAGAGGAAATAATGAAGCAACTGAGTGCCAATGTGGTCAGAGCTGTCCGATACACCAACTGGGTGGCGAATGTTGTGCCTATGCCGAAGAAGGATGGAAATACCAGAGTCTGTGTTGAGTATAAGGACCTGAACAAAGAAAGTCCAAAGGATAATTTTCCTTTGCCAAATATCCACATTTTTGTAGATAATTGCGCAAATCATGAGATACATCATTTGTGGATTGCTACGCTGGGTACCTCCAAATTCTAATGGATGATGATGATGCAGAAAAGACCGCTTTTCACCACTCCATAGGGTACTTATTATTACAGGGTCATGCCATTTTGTTTAAAGAATGCAGGGGAAACTTACATGATGGCCATGACCATCATTTTTCACTACATGATGCACAAAGAGATTGAAGTATATGTTGATGATGTTATCATAAAATAAAAGACACAAGTTGATCACATGCGCGATTTGAAAAATTTCTTCGAACGGCTTCGAAGGTATGACCTTAAGCTTAATCCAGCCAAGTGTGCATTTGGGGTTTTGATCGAGCCCAACCCTGTACTACTACAAAGTAGCAAGAGTGGTCGAAGCAGCTTTTTCCCGTAAAGATCGGGATCGATTTTCACAGGGAGCTAGAAATGGGAATTTAGTTTCTATCTAAATTGGAGTTGCGTAATTGCTCCTAATTGCACTTATATTCATATTTGATTTTGATATTACTTCTAAATTTATACTATTAAGATGCTAAATTAAGCTAAGAGTAAACTATTGAGGGTTGTCTAAATAGTTAAAAGGCACTAGGGAAGTTACTTTCTCCTAGGTGGATACTTGAGGGGTTCTCGAGTCTAAGGCTAGGTTGTCTTATTTGGGGATTATGATATAACCATTGCACGAAACTTCTCACTCTATACCTCTCGGTAGTTTGAGTGATTTTTCCATAATTGACTTTCTCAAGACCAGATGGGTATGATAATTTGTGTAAGCAATTGAGGTTCAAGTTGGGTATTAATATCTCTAGGTTTAACCCTTTAATTGGGGCTATCAATCTCTTGAATACGCCCCAATTTCTTGTTGGACCAATTTTCCTAGGCTTAAGCTCTCTTTCTCAAGAAGAGCCCAAGTCAAATAGGCATAAACTAGTGTTTGCAACCACTAATTCAACATTAAAACCATAAATTAGTCCAAATATCAAACACTCATAGACATCCAAGCCTTAAAATACAAGACTCATCAATTATCCACACTAGGGTTGAGCCATAACCCTAGCTAATAGGTCTATCTACTCATGATAATAGAAGAAAACAAAGAAATAAATGAAGAAAAACCCATAATATTTAATTACTAACTAAAACTTGAAGATTCAATAATAAAACTATTGTAAAATTACTCAAAATAGTAAAGGGACACTATTCACGAACGCGACTCTACTTGAAATTACAATTGATAACCTAAAAATGGGAAAAGAAACTATTTATACTAGGCTGAATTTTCTGGACAAAAATACCCCTGTGGGGTTAGTGTGGACCGCACAAA
This sequence comes from Nicotiana tabacum, assembly GCF_000715075.1. Classification (NCBI taxonomy): domain Eukaryota; kingdom Viridiplantae; phylum Streptophyta; class Magnoliopsida; order Solanales; family Solanaceae; genus Nicotiana; species Nicotiana tabacum. Next base: position 123,448,492 of record NC_134086.1, on the reverse strand, counting down.
ATCGAGTGCGGCCACACTGAGGCTCTTGGCTAAAAACTTCTGCTCTCTGAACTTGGCCACCGCAGGCCGCACAAAATACACCACAGACGCAGTGGCTTCTATTGCGGTCCGCATAAAAAGGACCGCGGACCGCATTGGCAATATTCCTAAAATTAGCAACTCTCCGAACTCCAGCCTTGCGGACCGCACAAAATCAAGTGCGGCCGCAATGAAGCCAATGCGGTCCACATGAAATGCTTTGCGACCACATTTCTTGAATGTTTGAAATGAGCACTCTCTGATCTTCTTCTTTGCGGATCGCATAGAATGAAGTGTGGCACAATGGCCCTGTTACACTGTGCTTGGACTTGTTCTTGGTACTTGTGCATGTTTCACTCCTTTTTGAGATGGTTTTGACGAATTGTCACCTTGTTGACCAAAACCTGCAATCAAGTACAACATGTAAGCCTTTGGGACTATTTTGTACACATTTCTAATCAAAACTCGAGCAAGAAAGAGTGTAAAATGCATCGTAATCCCTAGTTATCAACTCCCCCAAACTTAAGCTTTTGCTTGTCCTAAAGCAAACAAAATAAGACCCACCCCTTAAGAGTAAACCCAAGAAAATTCAGCTGACCTAAAGTGGCCACATCTAGCATCAATTGGGACTAATAATTGCCCTCAATTCAAATGAATCATTAACAATATTCACTCTTTTAAACACCATGGATTTAGTGCGACACAAGAGCATCAAGAGTTGACTCAAGACATCAAAGAAACTCTTTCTATTACTTTGGTCATTGTGGAACCCAAACTCACACATCCTCAACTCTCCCTAAGCAAACCCCACCTTTAGGGTTGTAGCACTCAAAATGAGGTTAGTGGCAATACACTCATCTCTTTCAAAGAAAAGTTACAAGTCCGGCTCTAAGTACCATATGCTTGCCCCTTATGTAAGTCACCACTAATGTAAGCTTCATTTAATTCAAGATCATATAGGGCTTTTGTGGAGACATAGTGAAGGCTTTTGGTTCAGGGTAAGAAATGTTTGGTCTAAGTAGGTTCCATCTTCCCTTTAGCACTCCTTTGCTTCATTTTGGCACACATTCACTTGACTTTTTAAGTCATTTCACTTCTTTCTAAGGGTTTAGAAAGACACACTGTCACTCTTTCTTGTTCATTTCAAATCTTTTTTCTCTTTTTTCAACTTTCCACACCTTTCATTCTTTACTTTTATTGAATCCCTTCATTCTTTTCTACATTGATCATTCTTTTTGTCCTTTTGATTTTTCTTCTTTTTTCATTGCCTTCCCTTTTCTTTATTTTGTAACTTTTTACCACTTTGTTGCAATCCTCGTCTCTCCCCCAAACTTATGCTTTTGCCATGTGCTAAGGAAAGATCGGGTGCCAAGAGAGAGTTTTTATAGAACGGGTAAAGGCTTGTATCGTGGTTCTTGAAAGAAAAAAGTCTGGCTCAAAAGGGTTGACTAGGGATTTTATCATCGGTAGGCTATGGAAGTGTTCAAGATATCATTCGAATCAAGGAGAGCCTATAATCACGTCTCAAGTCAAATTACACTTAGGATTTTGCCTAGACAAACATTCAGGACAAGTTCTAGACCAATGGCTCGGGACTTGAACTTACAATTCAAATTCTCACCATACAAGCTATGGGATTGATAAAGACACAGAGTTGGAGGCCCACAACAACCTTAGCTAAGATTTGAGCAATACAATGGTCCCGAAAAATCACTTGATGATTATCGGCCAACACAGGTCACAACTTTCACCATCCTAAACACAACGATTTATTTTTGACCATAGGATCAACGGCAAATGTGTTAGGCCCAAGTGAAGCTTTGCTTAAGGTACCCTTACCAACTAACTACTAAAAAACAAAAAGAAAAATAGACTCAAACCCTTAAGAAGGTTGTCATGCCATCCATCATCGGGAAGAGACACTCGGTTTACACAAATTACACCTTTGGAAAGAACCGTGGCATTAAGAAAACCAAAGGCTTATTGCAAAAACTCAAAACAAGAAGCTACGAACATAAAATAAGAAGCTAAGAAAGGAAAAATGCGGAAAGTAAAATGAATATGTACAAGAGGGGATTTAATTGAATATAGAATAGGGAGGATGAATATATACATAAAAACATAACTTTTATATACAGACCCAAAGTAAAAAGTTCAAAAAGTGCAATGAAATGCTAAAATTATATACATACCAAAGATAAAAAGGAAAGTAAGCGTAAAATATTGTCATATGTACAGTCATCCAAATACCCAAATATGGATACCCCCTCAAATGAAAGCTGGCATTGTCCTCAATGCCAACTAACCAAAATAAGCACAAAAATAGAGAAGAGAGGAAAAAGACACTCCCTATGGGTCCTCCATCTGTATAGGATCTTGAGTCTGGGTCACTGGGTCCTCTTTCTGCTCGGGAACCTGTGACGGGCTCCCTGTGATCTGTGGCTCTGCTAGGACCTGGGCCTGGACCTGGACTAAGTCCTCGGGCTGGCTGGAGGAACCATCCTACGGGTCCTTGACTGTATGACTGCATCATCAGAATGGGGAATCACCCTCTTCCTCTTGGGTGTCCTCTCGGACTCCTGCTCTGGCTGGGGCTGGGCTTCTGGTGCCGGGTCATGCAATAGAAAATCTAAAGGCAGGTGATCCGCCTTCAACCTCTCTACTTCGACACTTAGCTCCTTCACCGACTCTTTTGAAGCCCGAGTCTACCTCATTTTCTTTGCCTCCCTATCAAGCTCCTTCAATGCCTTTCCATGAGAGTCAACGACATCTATGAGCTTTTTCTGGTTGTCCAGAATTTCCTTCAGAGTGTCCTCAATGGACTGTGGGACCTGTGGCGTAGGGGGTGCTGACTGGGCTGCTACCGTAGTAGATAGTACAGACAGCTTAGAAGTAGCTGTTTGCATCCAATTGTTGATGATGGCAAGGGTCTGGCTCAGGCGGTAGGCAGTCAATGGGTATGCAGTGGTGGATGGTATCTCTGGAGCTGTAGAAGTGGATGGACCTGGGGCCATGTTTGCTGAGGTGGAAGGAGGTTGAGTAGGAGCCACTACCACTACTGGCTCTTCAGACTGGCCAGTTGAAGTAGTGGATTTTCCCTTGTAGTTCTTGCCTTTAGGGTTGTCATCACCCTGTAGGCTGTACCATAAGAACGGTGCCTTCGCCTTCACTTTCATATCAAATTTTCGCTTCTCCACATTTAAGTCCTCGAGGTACATAGTCAGGAAGTTGTGGAAGGGATAAGATCTGTCACCTTCGTTCACCACCCGAGTAATTACCCGGGACATCACATTCCCGATGTTAATCGGGTACCCCACCATGATTGATGCTACCAATATAGCCCGGTGAATAGGGAGTGAGTTGTCATGGGTGGTGGGGTCTAGCCTGCTACACACAAATGTTTCCCACCCTTTAGCTTCAAAGTTTAAATTTCTCCTCAAGATCTTCACTCCCGCAGTCAACCATTCTGGGGTGGTACCTGGGATTGCCAAGTACTCTGCCAGCCAAGGACGAGCAGCCTCACCCAATGCCATCTTCTCCAAATACAATGCCTCATCCTCCTCCGGGAAGCCCAGGTAATCATTTATGGTCTTGCCATCAAATTTCACTTTCAAGTTCCGCACTTTGGTCACTGTGGTGCACACTTGATGTGGGCCACATTTGTGTAGAACTCCTTCACCAAGTGCTCATTGGCGTCCTCCACATAGCCTATGAAATAGTCCCATCCAGCTCTCTCTCTCTGAACTGCCTCAACACATTTGGGTTGTGAGGCAAAAGGTCCCGGGTGATATATTTACGCTCAGGTATAAATTTCCTCTCGGGCCACCACTCTCTGAACTTGTGATAGGCAACCTCAATCACAACCCTCTGTATTTCTGGTCCTTTCTACCCCACCTACTTGGGGTTCACCCCCTTCTACTTCTTCCCCTTCTTCTTCTATGGGCCCCTCTCCGAATAATGAAGCTGTAGGAGAGATGGAATATTCATTGCCATTGCCTGCAGCTGAGCCCTCAGATGACTCAGAAGAAATGCGCACTAATGCTTAGACAGTGGGAAAGACTAGAGGTGTATCCCTCAACCTGTTCCTCTCCGACCAGTCAGGAACATACTTTGGCATGGAGCCTGACGATGCCTCCCGGTAAGGCTCATACTCACTCCCTGATTGGTCAATAGCTATGTCTGTAGCTTTTACGAGCCTTCGGGTGTTTTTGATGTTTTGCCAGGCTTACAGGGTTAATCCTATCATTCCTTGTCCCCTACCCCGGAGGAATCTCCTCTTCCTGATTGTTTACCATCTTTGCCTCGTGATTTCACCATTGTCTGCAAGCAATATTTAGTTTTTCTTTATTAGTATCAATAGAATCAATGAGGTGCACAATTGCGGGAAAATTATTGCAAACAGTCAAATGTTACAGAAAGTGAACCGCACAAAATGAAGTGCGGCCGCAAAAAGACTGCGGACTGCACAAAATCTATTGTGGCCCGCACAGAGGTGGGGTTCAAACTATCTACTCTCTGAATCTATGCACCGCAGACCGCACAAAATGCATAAAGGTCCGCATTGAGGCACCGCGGACCGCATAAAATCCATTGTGGTCGCGGTCCTCAAATGTCAGCTTTCAGAACTTAATCCACCACGGTTCACACAAAATAGTATTGCGGACGGCACAGAGGCACCATAGACCGTACAAAATCCATGTGGCCCGCATTTAGTGCCCAACAACAACACCAACCTAGGGTTCAAGTTTTGTCCATTTTTAATCCAAATTTTCACCTATTGATGATTCTTAGGTGTTGCCTCAATGTTGTAACTAATTATTCCTAATTAAACAGGATTAACTAACCTATGCTACTAAATTAAAAGAAAAACGGGAAGAAAAGAAGAAAGACTAAGAGACAATGAAAGTCAAAAGAAAATAGCAAAATTAAATAACTAGAAAGGAACTAAAGTTTCCAGAAATGAGATGCACTGATGATTAATCAAGAATAAGCAGTTGAATTCGTGCAATTTAGAGAATGAAACAATGATTTTTAGGCTTCTGAGATTAAAAAGATAAGTTCAAATGGAGGGCCTCAGGTCCTATTTATAGAAAAAGGTCCTGGGCCCCTGCTCACCTACCCACCGCGGACCGCACAAAATGGCATCGCAGTCCGCGGTGCTCAAAACCATGAAGCCCTAGGAAATTGGCCACTGCGGACCATAAGAAATCCAGTGCGACCGCAGTGGTCCACCGTGAACCGCACAAAATGCAATGTGACTGCGGTGGAAAACTTTAGAGACTCTTAACTTTTGAGAAATCACTCTGCGGTCTGCATTAATTTCTTGCCCCCCGCACACAGGCCTTTGCGGCCGCACAAAATGAAGTGCGGTCCGCATTGCAAACTTCATAGAGTAATCATTTTTCAACTTGGTCCTACACTGCATCAATACAATCCTACAACATCTCACAACCATTCAATCCAAAAATAATTCCTACACTACAAAGAAAACCAAAGAAGAACCAAAAGAAAGACACATGGGTTGCCTCCCAAGTAGAGCCTGATTTAACGTCGCGGCACGATGCAGGTTACCATCAAATCATTTTAGATGAAGAAGTGCCACCACGTGGCTGTCATCAATCTTGCCCAGGTAGTTCTTGACCCTGTGCCCATTCACTCTGAAAACTTCACCATTTTTGTTCTTCAAGTCAAGTGCACCAAACGGAGTCACAAACACCACTTCAAAAGGTCCACTCCATTTTGACTTAAGCTTTCCCAGAAACAGACGTAACCGAGAGTTGAACAAGAGAACCAAATCACCCACTTTGAACTCCTTGACACGAGCATATTTATCATAAAGGTACTTCATCTTGTCCTTGTACAAGGAGGAACTGGAGTAGGCATGGAATCAGAATTCATCAAGTTCATTAAGCTACTCCACACGAAGATTTGCTGCCACATCCCATTCAAGATTCAGCTTCCTCAAAGCCCACATGGCCTTGTGCTCTAACTCAACCGGCAGATGGAAAGCTTTCCGAAACACCAACCGATACGGAGACATACTAATCGGAGTCTTGTAAGCAGTCCTATAAGCCCATAGAGCATCATCCAACTTCTTTGACCAATCGGTCCTATTTGCATTGACCATCTTTGACAATATACTCTTGATTTACCTGTTTGAGACTTCAACTTGGCCACTCACTTGAGGATGATAGGGAGCAGAAACTTTGTGGTTGACACAATACTTTGCAAGCAAAGTGTCAAAAGCTCTATTACAAAAATGAGACCCTCCATCACTTATGATTGCACGATGAGTGCCAAATCTTTTAAAAATGCTCTTCTTGAGAAACACAACAACACTTCGGGCCTTATTATTGGGTAAAGCCACGACTTCAACCCACTTTGAAACATAGTCAACTGCCACAAGAATGTATGTGTTCCCACACGAGCTAATAAACGGGCCCATAGAATCAATGCCCCATACATTAAAGATATCAACTTCAAGAATGGTATTGAGAGTCATCTCATCTTTCTTCGAAATTCCACCCGCTCTTTGACATTCATCACACCGCTTCACAAGTTCACTTGCATCTTTGTACAAAGTTGGCCAATAAAACCCACAACTAAAAACTTTGGAAGCCGTCCTCGTCCCGCCATGATGGCCACCATAGGGAGAGAAATGACAAGCCTCTAATATATCAATTGCTCTTCCTTTGGGACACACCTTCGGATCACATCATCTGTGCAAATCTTGAACAAGTACGACTCATCCCAATAAAAATCCAAACTATCCCGTTTGAGTTTTTTCCTTTGGTTAAAAGAGAGCTCACACAGGATTATACCAGCCACAAGGAAATTAGCGATGTCTGCAAACCATGGCATACCATTCACTGACACCGAAAGGAGTTGTTTGTCGGGAAATAAATCATTGATCTCTAGGCCATCACGAGGCCTCCCCTCCTCCTCCAAGCAGAACAAGTGGTCCGCCACTTGGTTTTTACTACCCTTCCGGTCTATAATCTTCAAATCAAACTCTTGAAGTAATAAGACCCATCGCATCAGTCTAGCTTTGGAATCCTTCTTCATCATCAAGTACCGGAGTACGACATGATCGGTATGGACTATGACCTTGGCACCCCTAAGATATGGCCGAAATCTCTCCATCGCGAACACAATAGCCAAAAGCTCTTTCTCAGTCACCGTGTAGTTCACTTGAGCATCATTCATTGTCTTGCTCGTATAGTACACCTTATGAAACATTTTGTTCACTCTTTGACCCAAAACTACCCTAACCGTAACATCGCTCGCATCACACATGAGCTCAAAGGGCAAGCTCCAATTAGGTGCGGTAATGATAGGAGTGGTGGTCAACTTGTTCTTGAGAAGTTCAAAAGCTTGCATACATCTCTCATCGAACACAAACTTGGTATTTTTACAATAACTTGCATAAGGGATTCACTACCTTCGAAAAGTCTTTGATAAATCTCCTGTAGAACCTCGCATGCCCAAGAAAACTTCTAACTCCCTTGACAGAGGTAGGGGAGGGAGCCTTGAAATCACATCAATTTTTGCTTTGTCCACCTCTATACCATGCTTTGAAATTTTATGCCCAAGAACTATGCATTCTTCCACCATAAAGTGACATTTCTCTCAATTAAGAACAAGATTGGTTTCTTCACAACGGGCCAACATTCTATCAAGATTTTTCAAGAATTCCTCAAATGAATTACCTACAACACTAAATTCGTCCATGAACACCTCCAAAATATCTTCTACCATATCGGTGAAAATGGCCATCATACACTGCTGGAATGTAGCTGGTGCATTTCACAACCCAAAAGGCATCCTAGAAAAGGCAAAGGTGCCATATGGACAATGAATGTGGTCTTCTCCTGATCTTCTGGAGCAATCAATATTTGGTTGTATCCAGAATACCCATCCAAGAAACAGTAGAAGGCACGCCCATCAAGTCGATCTAACATCTGATCAAGAAAAGGCAATGGAAAGTGATCCTTGCGGGTCACTTTATTCAACTTGCGGTAGTCCATGCATACCCTCCAACCGGTGACTATTCTGGTAGCAATTAACTCATTTTGCGAATTTGCAACCACAGTTATGCCATCCTTCTTTGGTAAATATTGCACCGGTGAAGTCCAAGAGCTATCAGATATGGGGTACACAACCCTGATATCCAACCACTTGATCACCTCCTTTTTCACAACTTCTTGCATTGCTTTATTCAACCTCCTTTGATGTTCCAAGGAGGGCTTTGCATCATCTTCCAAAATAATCTTGTGTATACAGAATGCGGGGATTATCCCGTGAATATCAGCTAAAGTCGATCCAATTACCTTTTTCCGCTTTTGAAGCACCGCCAATATGGCATCAACCTACATGTTAGTAAGACAAGAGGAAAGAATAACGGTCAAAGTAGAACTAGGGCCTAAGAACTCATACTAAGGTGTGGAGGCAACGGCTTCAACTCTAACACCGGAGGTTCCTCAATTGAAGGTTCTGTTGGTGGAGTCTTCCTATTCTCAAGGTCCAAAGATAGTTTCCTAGGCACATAAGAGTAGAATCCCATCCCATGTAAAGCATTTACACACTCCACTCGGCCTTCATCATCATTGACATCAAGATTCAACAATACAGCCTCTAGAGGATCCTCCATATTGATCATTGCACTTGTATCATCAACTATCACTGCCGTGACAAGGTCCACAAAGTAACACACCTCAGAACTGTTGGGCTGCTTCATTGACTTGCACACATGAAAGACCACTTTCTCATCACCCACCCGGAAGGTGAGTTCCCCTGCTTCCACATCAACTAAGGCCTTCCCAGTATTAAGGAAAGATCTCACCAATATGATCGAAAATTCATAATCTACCTCACAATCTAAGATCAAAAAATCAGTTGGCAAGATAAATTTGTCCACCCGGACAAGCATATCATCAATAATACCCAATGGTCTCTTCATCGTTCTATCCACCATTTGCAATCTTATGGAAGTCGGCCTCGGTTGCCCAATACCCAAAGTCTTGAAAACTGAGTAGGGTAACAAGTTGATACTTGCCCCCAAATAACATAGAGCCTTAGCAAAGTCCGCACTCCTAATGGTACAAGGAATGGTGAAAGCACCAGGATCTTCAAGCTTTGGGGCCATTGAATGCACTATTGCACTAACTTGGTGGGTCATCTGATAGTTTCGCAATCCATGGATCTTTTCTTTGTCACCAAGTCTTTCATGAATTTAGTATAGCCCGACATTTGTTCGAGAGCCTCCACTAGAGGTACATTAATGGATAAGCTCTTCATCATGTCAATAAACTTTTTAAACTGATTCTCATTTTTTTGTTTAACGAGCCTTTGAGGATAAAAGGAGCCTTGGCTTTAGGCACAACCGGCTCCGGCATGTCTATTACGTGTTCCCTAGATGGGTCCACATCATTTTGAGTTTCCACTTCAACATCTTGAATATCAATCCTCACTTCTTCATTTACATTCTCATCAATCACATTCTCAACCACCAAAGGAACTTCATCTTCTTGCAACTCAACTTCATCACTCAAGATTTACTTTTGTTTGGAGGCATTCACATCACTGCCTCGTCCACTCCTTGTAGTTACCGCCATAACATGATTGTTGTCACCCTTCGAGTTTCCTACTGTATCACTTGGTAGAGCCCTCTTAGGGCGAGTATTCAAGGACTGTGAGATTTGACCTAATTGAGCCTCCAAATTTCTAATTGAAGTATTGTAGGAAGACAACTGAGCATCAGAGTCCACATTCTTTTTCATCATCTATTCAAACATCATTTCAATTCTCCCCATATCATTGTTGGAAGAACTAGGACCTTAGGATGGAAATGGGCGTGGATTGTTCGGTTGTTGATACATTGGGGGCCTTTGAAAGCCTTGCCCCTAGTTTCCTTGATTGCCATTGTTCCAACCTCCCTGATTGTTGTTACCATCCCAGTTGTTGTTGTTGCCATTCCAATTACCCTGATTGTTCTGATTGCCCCAATTGGAATTTTGGTTGTTGTTCCCCCAATTGCCATTGCCTTGTTGTTATTGATTGCCCAAATTACCTTGGGGTCTCTATTGTTGTTGGTTGGAAGAATTGCCCTTTTGGCCTTGATAGTTGTTCATGTATTGCACCTCTTCATTCTGCCCATCATAACCATCATCTTGGAATCCACCACAATCATTGTCAAATTGATCCGAACTCCCTTGGTTCTGTTGACCTCTGTCTTCTTTTGTTCACTAGCATATTGACACCCTCCATGGCATTCACTTGGCGCGGATTTTGAACTTGTTGCAACTGTGCCTTTGCGAGCTGGTTCATTGTTATTGTCAGTTCTGCTATAGCCTGCCCATGGTCATGTAGCTCTTTATGCAAATGAGTGACCGTGGGGTCACCTTGAGGCACATTGGCTCTACTTTGCCAAGCGGAGGAAGTGTCAGCCATCTCATCAAGAATGTCACAAGCCTCATCATAAGACAGTTTCATGAAGTTGCCTCCAGCAAGTTGGTTCACTATGCACTAGTTTGTTGTGTTAATGCCCCGGTAGAAAGTTTGTTGGATCATCGCTTCAGTCATATCATTGTTGGGGCATTCCTTCACCATTGTCCTATAGCGCTCCCAAATCTCATGTAATGGTTCGGTGGGCTCCTGCTTGAAGGCTAAGATCTTATCTCTTAATGCCGCCATGTGCCCCGGTAAGAAAAACTTTGCAATGAACTTATCCGCCAACTCATCCTAAGTAGTGATGAAATGGTTGAGAAGTTGCTCAAGCCAATCCAATGCCTTCCCTCTAAGTGATAAAGGGAAGAGTCACAACCGAAGTGCATCCTCGGACACATTAGTTTGCTTGCTCCCCCAATAGGTATCCACGAAACCCTTGAGATGTTTGTAAGCATTTTGATTGGCAGCGCCCATGAAATATCCACGCTGCTCCAGCAATGTCAGCATCATATTGGTAATTTGAAAATTGCCCGCCTAGATCCAGGGTAGGACAATTGCACTTGCATAGCCTTGGTTGGGAAGCACTCGAGGAGACACTCTTGGAGGTGGCGGGGGAGGGTCTGGAATATTATTATTGGCCTGGCGGCCTCTTCTTTGTCCTTGAGGCATAATAGGGACCTCATCATCAACATTTTCATCTAACTCCTCCCCCGGCGGAAGATCTCCAAGAGGTGCATTGTTTAAGTTAGCTGCCATTTTGTACCTGAAGTTGTGACACACACAAATTAGTAACACAGAAGGAAAGAAGAACAATACACAAAACTATTTAGATAGATAGCCAAAACCGTTAGCTCCTCGGCAACGACGCCAAAAGGTGGTCGAGGCGAACCCTGCACTACTACAAAATAGTAAGAGTGGTCAAAGTAGCATTTACCCGAGAAGGTCGAGATTGATTTCCACAGGGAGCTAGAAATGGGAATTGAGTTTCTATATAAATTGGAGGTGCGTTATTGCTCCTAATTGCACTTCTATTCATATTTGGTTTTGATATTACTTCTAAATTTATACTATTAAGATGCTAAATTAAGCTAAGTTAAGCTAATAGTAAACTATTTAGGGTTGTCTAAATAGTTAAAAGGCACTAGCGAAGTGACTTTCTCCTAGGTAGATACTTGACGGGTTCTCGAGTCTAAGGCTAGGTTGTCTTATTTGGGGATTACGATATAACCATTGCACAAAACTTCTCACTCTATACCTCGCGGTAGTTTGAGTGATTTTGCCCTAATTAACATTCTCAAGACCAATTGGGTATGATAATTTGTGCAAGCAATTGAGGTTCAAGTCGGGTATTACTATCTCTAGGTTTAACCCTTTAATTGAGGCTATCAATCTCTTGAATACGCCTCAATTCCTTGTTGGACCAATTTTCCTAGACTTAGGCTCTCTTTCTCAAGAAGAGCCCAAGTCAAATAGGCATAAACTAATGTTTGCAACCACTAATTCAACATTAAAACCATAAATTAGTCCAAATATCAAACACCCATAGACATCCAAGCCTTAAAACACAAGACTCATCAATTACCCACACTAGGGTTGAGCCATAACCCTAGTTAATAAGTCTAGCTACTCATGATAATAGAAGAAAAGAAAGAAATAAATGAAGAAAAACCCATAATATTTAATTACTAACTAAAACTTGAAGATTCAATGATAAAACTATAGTAAAATTACTCAAAATAGTAAATGGACACTATTCACGAGCGCAACTCTGCTTGAAATTACAACTGATAACCTAAAAATGGGAAAAAACTATTTATACTAGGCTGAATTTTCTGGACAAAAATACCCCTGCAGGGTTGACCGCACAAAATCGAGTGCAGCCACACTGAGGCTCTTTACTAATAACTTTTGCTCTGTGAACTTGGCCACCACAGGCCGTACAAAATACATCGCGACTGCGGTGGCTTCTATTGCGGTCCGCACAAAAAGAACCGCGGACCGCATTGGCAATATTCCCAAAATTAGCAACTCTCTGAACTCCAGCCTTGCGGACCGCACAAAATCGAGTGCGGTTGCAATGAAGCCAATGCGGTCCGCATGAAATGCTTTGTGGCTTCATTGCTTGAATGTCTGAAATGAGTACTCTCTGATATTCCTCTTTGTGGACCGCACAGAATGGAGTGCGACCGCAATGGCCCTATTACACTGTGCTTGGACTTATTCTTGGTACTTGTGCATGTTTCACTCCTTTTTGTGCTAGTTTTGACAAATTGTCACCTTGTTGACCAAACCCTGCAATCAAGTACAACATGTAAGCCTTTGGGACTATTTTGTACACATTTCTAATCAAAACTCGAGTAAGAAGGAGTGTGAAATGCATCATAATCCCTAGTTATCAGGTTCCATCCGGGAAACTCCTCGGTTTTATAGTCAACCAGAGAGGCATCGAACTGGATCCATCTAAGATTAAGTCCATTCGAGATTTGCCACCCCCGAAGAACAAAAATGAAGTCATGAGTTTGCTCGGGAGGTTGAATTACATCAGTAGGTTCATTGCTCAGCTCACAACCATGTGTGAGCCCATCTTTAAGTTGCTGAAAAAGGATGCCGCTATCACGTGGACATACGATTGCCAAAAAGCTTTTGACAGGATCAAAGAGTATCTGTCAAAATCTCCTGTACTGGTCCCACCTAAACCTGGTAGGCCTTTGTTTTTATAGATATCCGTGATGGATAATTCCTTTGGATGCGTTCTAGGGCAACATGATGCAACATGCAAAAAGGAACATGCAATCTATTATTTGAGCAAGAAATTCACCAATTATGAGTTTAAGTACACCCTTTTATAAAGGACATGTTGTGCCTTGACTTGGGTCGCTCAGAAGATGAGACATTATCTTTTGGCCTACACTACTTACCTCATATCCAGAATGGATCCTTTGAAGTACATCTTCCAAAAGCCAATGCCCACTGGCAGGCTCGCAAAATGGCAATCCTTATCTCACATATTGGACATCATTACCCTACAACGACCCGACTTTGGTTCTTCTATACCAATAATACGGCAGAATACGAAGCTTGTATCATGGGTCTGAAAATGTCCATCGATCTGGATGTGCATGAACTATTGGTTATGGGAGATTCCGACTTGCTTATCCGGCAAGCCCAAGGCGAATGGGAGACTCAAGATATCAAGATTATTCCATATAGACAATGTGTGCAAGACTTGAGCAAAAGATTTAAATCTATCGAGTTCAGGTACATTCCTAGGTTTCACTACGAGCTAGCCAATGCCTTGCCTACTTTAGCCTCGACGCTCCCTTATCCAGGCAACACTCATATTGATCCACTAGAAATACAAGTTTGGAATCAACACGGTTACTGCAATATAATTGAGACAGAACCAGATGGTGAACCATGGTATCATGACATAAAACGATTCTTGAAAACAAGAGAATATCCAAAGCATGCCAAAGGAGATAAAAAAAGAATTATACGGCGGCTCGCCAGTGGTTTCTTCCTGAATGGGGAAATTCTATACAAGAGGACCCAGATTTAAACTTGTTGAGATGCATAGATGCTACAGAAGCAGAGCAGATCATATGTGAAGTGCATTCAAGGGTATGCGGACCTCACATGAACGGATATGTTTTGGCGAAGAAGATTCTGCGGGCAGGGTATTATTGTCTTACTATGGAGTGAGATTGCTTCAGTTTCGTTCACAAGTGTCACCAATGCCAGATTCATGGTGACCTGATTCACTTGCCTCCTTCAGAGTTGCATCCCATGTCCTCTCCTTGGCCTTTCGTTGCTTGGGGAATGGATGTTATTGGGCCAATTGAGGCAAATGCTTCAAATGGGCATAGATTCATTTTGGTTGCAATTGATTACTTCACCAAGTGGGTGGAGGCCATCACTTTCAAAGCAGTCACCAAGAAAGCAGTTGTAGACTTTGTTTATTCTAACATCATCTATCGCTTTGGTATCCCAAAGACCATTATCACTGACAATGTAGCCAATCTAAATAGTCATTTGTTGAAGGAGGTATGCGAACAATTTAAAATAATGCATCACCATTCTACCCCTTACGGGCCAAAAGCCAATGGAGTCGTTGAAGCGGCAAACAAGAACATCAAGAAGATTCTTAGGAAGATGATACAAGGTTCCAGACAATGGCATGAAAAGTTGTCTTTTTCTCTTTTGGGATACCGCACGACTGTTTGCACATCTATTGGTGCAACTCCGTATCTGCTTGTATATAGAACTGAAACTGTAATACCTGTTAAAGTCAAAATTCCCTCTCTCCAAGTTATTGTGGAATCAGAGATTGAAAATACTAAGTGGGTCAAGACCCGATTAGAACAACTGATGTTGATCGATGAAAAATGGCTAGAAGCAGTGTGTTTCGGCTAGTTATACCAGCAAAGAATGGCACGCGCTTACAAAAAGAAAGTGTGCCCAAGACAGTTTGAGGTAGGCCAGCTAGTTTGGAAATGCATCCTTCTGCACCAGGTTGAAGCTAAAGGAAAGTTCGCACTGAACTGGCAGGACCCTGCATCGTCAAGAAAGTGTTACCAAAAGGGGCCTTGCACTTGGTAGATGAAGAAGGACAGGTACCACACATGATTATTAACGCAGATGCGGTCAAAAGATATTATGTCTGATATATACCCACTGTAGAATTTTCACGCATTGATTTTCTCATATCGAAGTGACTAAGGCTATCATTTGCTCGCTATTCCAAATAGGTGTCACCCTTTTGTTAATCCTTTTGAGCCGTATTTATATTCCTTGTTTATCACTTTTTGGAACCTGTGTACTTGTAAAAAAAGAGCCAAATAACAAATATCTGAGTCATTGAACTACGTTCAACCTAATTCTGAAGGGATACGCAGGCAGCCTTACCCTGGGTTCGGTCCCATCAGGACAAAAAATCCATATTCCCAATACTCCAAAACTGGGGCAGAAGTTTGTTTTATTTCACGTTTGTAAAAACGGTTCCAAAAGTTGTAATTTAGTTCAAGGTTCATTTTGCCTTTTTACCTTTCAAAAACTTCTGATCGATGTTTTTTGAGAATGTTTGAAGTCCCCATGCCAAGGGCGTTGGGCAACCTCCCTCATGCAGTATCTTAGTCAAAAAAAAGAAGAAAAAAAAGAAAAAAAAGAGAGAATCTTATCAGTGAACACCCATACGAGCAATATAAGGAGACAATGAGCAGAGAAATGTGAGAGTCTTATTGATGAAAACCCAGGTGGGCACCATAAGGCAACGATTAGTAGAGAAATGAGAGAGGTTAGATAGCGAAAACCCGCAAAGGGCGCTACTAGCCGAATGAGGGTCTTCGATTCTCTGGCATGAGCACAACCAAGACAATTTCAAGATGAACATTTGCGATGAATTTTACGAATTTGACAGCTCAGACGGATCAAGCGTCTAGTCCCAAATGCATGTCATGATTCAATGAAGTCGGCGCACACCTCTAGATAAGTCTCCCTATTCCTTTCCCCGAAAAGGACACCTTTTGTTTAAGCAATGTTCTTTTTCACTTTCAATTATTGTTCTTCTTTTTCCCATAATTTTCTTTGAGTCCCTTTCGGTCTAATCCTGCATCAAAAGCGAAGCAAAGAAATGGCTGCAAAACTGGCTACAGTTTCCCCATAATATCGAGCACAATTTGGGGCATATATGGCATTAACGAAGGCACGAATGCATCTGTGATATCATTTGATTAAGAGAACAAAGTGTCTTAAAGAAACTGAAAATGTTGCCTAAGCAAGACCTGCTTCATGAGAAAAGTTGATAAGCACTACGGATACAAACTGATACTGGGTGCAAGACAACTGAGCTTGATTTTAAAGAAAAGTTGCCTTGGAGACAAGGGTGGCGATACCATGGACATCTAGGTATGAAACAGTTGGGGGCAATATTAGAAAGCCAAGGTCTCCAAAAAACGATACAGAGCAGCCGAGCATCTCGGTACCACGCTGACAGAATTGGTTCTTCGACAACAGTGGCCGTGAATAAAACTACTCAAGGAATCAAGGCCACAAACCAACCACCACTTTGAAAACTCACAAATTTTTTCTTTGTTTGAAGCAGGAACAAAGCAGTGCAGAAGGGTGATTCTAAAAGAACGAATGTCACCAAATGTAAGCTCCTTAAAATCTCCATTTTCTTTTATTTTCAGCATGCATCACTATTGTTCACACCTCCCATGTTTCCGAGTAGAAGTACTCTTCGTTCAGGGTGTTTTACGTAGCTTAACTCAGGTAGAACCGTTTCACTTAGGGGGATCCAGCTCATATTTCCGGGTAGAAGTACTCTTCGCTCAAGGTGTTTTACGTAGCTTAACTTAGGTAGAATCCTTTCACCTAGGGGGATCTAGCTCATGTTCCGGGTAGAAGTACTCTTCGCTCAGGGTGTTTTACGCAGCTTAACTCAGGTAGAATCCTTTCGCCTAGGGGGATCCAACTCATGTTCCGCGTAGAAGTAATCTTTGTAGACATGTGATTTTTGACCCTCCCCAAGATTTTACATATTTTAACATTTAAATACTTAGTTTAGGTGTAATATAGTTATTTCAACTAATTTTGACTCTTTTACTTAATTTCGTCACAAAATGAAAATTACAAAAATATTTCTTCTTTTTAGTTGCTTTTAGTTTATATACCTTTCGTAAAACTAAAACAATATACAAAAATAGTACCTTATTTTTATTTTAATATGATATTTGAAAATACCAAAAGAATATGTTTGTTTCAACGGTTAGTCTTATTTTAATAGTTATTTTACTTAAGTAGGATTAATTAGTAAATGAGGTCATATTTTTAGTCTCGTTCGCGGATAAAGAATAAAATTTGGGCTCAAACAACCCATTTTTATGCCTAATTTTCGAACCTAGTCCATAACAACCCAAGCCCAATACCCAATACCCACTAACCTAACCCTACATACTCTTGATTTTAAAGATAAAAGAGATGACCTAATTTCCTAGACGGAGACCAACAGATCCACCGTTTCTGATGGGGAAACCTACACAAAAAAGCTAAATCCTTTCTTCTTCAGGGAGAACTTAACAAAGAAACCCTAAGGACCTAAGCAATCAGTCGTTTTTCTATCAAAGACCCCCCCTCCATTGCCGTTTCTGATTTTGGAAAGCAGACCATATCTCATCTTCTTGTTCACCTTCTCAACCATGGACACAAGACAAAAGAACCCTAATCTCTAGAGCTCCATCGTCACCCTCACCAACAGAACCCCAGCGAAAACCTTCGGCCGCCTGAACCTCACGCCAACCACACCAGACGACCTCCTCCAATTCCAGCCAGTGCCATCCGCTGTCGAACACCATGAGCCTCCATTGAATACCCCATAAAACTCCATCGAAACCAGCTGAATAAAGCTCCAAAAATGAGCTGAAAACTCCCTATAAACCAGCCTCTAAACCACCTCGAAGCAGCCTAAAAAAACAATTCGAAATCTGGCCAGAAACTCGAGCGATGCTTCAGCTGTAAATGTTCCTCCAACAGCTCCGAGAACAAGTTATAAAAAGCTCCAAAAATGCTGTAAAAACAGCGCCGAATTACCCCGAAACAGTAGCTTTTTCATGCCAAAATTCGAGTTTTTCCTGCGAGTATCGAGTTCTTCTGTTTGAGTTGTGATGACTATTTCCATGGGTTCCTTATCGAGGTCTGTTCAATTGATGTGCTGAGGATCTATTCAAGATTTCCGTTGGCATCGTGATTCTAATCCGGTCAGTTGATTCAAGTTTCATTTCTTCCGTCCGTGTTTCAATTTGTTCGATTTTGGATCTGAAATCCGTGTATATATTTGAATTGTTTGTTTGATTTTCTCCTATTTTTACTTGCTGCTTATGTAGTAATGTTGTGAGCATTTCTTTGCAGAAGTTGAATGATTTATAATTGAAATAACTAAGTTAGAACCAAAAGTTAACACTATAGCAGAAGAATTGGGATGGATGAAGGAAATGATATATTCAGGGTAGGGGAAAAACACGAGAAAGAAGAAGAACATGGGTTCTTGAATACCAGTAAGAGAAATTTGTCAATAGAGCTGACTGTTGATATGATAAATGAACAAAAGCCAAGAATTTTGAAAACACAGATCAGAACCCACGTGAATTTGGTTCCAATATATTGAATAAGTTATGAAACTGAAGAAGAAATGGAACATTGAGTTATTGATTCATGCTTACGATGGGCTTAGTTAAGAGTACACTTAGGCCGTTAATATTCATAAACATTCGTCGTTTGCTTTAGAGGCGCTATAATAAAATTGTCATAGCTATGGGTACGGTTCCCCTGATGTAGTTGTGATGCTTAACTTCTAAATTCCGGGGGTATATTTATGTGACCCGGCCACAATTCAATCTTGTTAATAAATTAAACACATTTTGGATTGTGGGTACGGTTCCCGTGACACAATTCACGATGTGTAATAAAAGGAATTAGCTGTATAACAATCGGATTATTAAAACCGGTTTAAAGGGGAATGAAAATGCACATAGGTTTCAAAAATGTTTTAAAAATCAGATAAATATGCCAATATTAACAGTTGAGCGACCGTGCTAGAACCACGGAACCCGGGAATGCCTAACACCTTCTCCCGGGTTAACAAAATTCCTTACCCGGATTTCTGTGTTCGCAGACCGTAAAATAGAGTCAATCTTTCCTCGACTCGGGATTTAAATCGATGAATTGGGACACCATAAATTAACCCAAGGGGCGACTCTAAATTTTAAATAAAATAATCCCATTTCGATTGTCACTTAAATTGAAAAAACTCCCCTATACCGCCTTCCGAGTAGTAAAAAGGAGGTGTGACAGCTCTGGCAACTTTGCTTGGGATAAGAACCCAGAATCTCTGGTTCAGGGTTCAAGAATTCGAGCTTAGAATAATTGTTATATTTGGCTTTATTTATTATCTGATTTTATTTACATGTTTGGGCCTAATGTGCTAAATGTTGCTTTTTACCGGTCTGATATTATCTGAACTGTATATAAACTGCTACGAAACCTATCTCTTCTAATCTTTTGAGAAGTGCACGCTGGCATGACTTCTTTCTGTTAGTGTCATACCCTAATTAGAATGAGGTTTAGACAAGTTGCATATCCAGATGATCTTTTGGTTATCGGTACGCTGCCCCTCCGGCTCGAGTTGTCCGCTCAGGTAAGCCAGGTATAGAACAACACACCCAAGTTTTAAAACCTAAAATAACTCAGCCTCATGCCGGATCCCTAGTAGGAATGCTTGTTTGCATCATGTGCATTTGACTTTGGGGACTCAAAACAGGGGTTGGGTCCGTTTAGGACAGATGTATCCACAGAATAAAAGACCATCCTGACGCATCATATGTGCTACATGTTGCAATTTTCGAGGGTGAAAGAGGTCATTTGGCGGACCAATGAGGTTTGAGGATAAATGAGCCAAAAAAAGGGTGAAGTGTAAAAAATAAAGCAAGTAGGGCCTAATTATATTTTCTTTCACATTTTTTTTAAAAAGAAAAAAAACATGAAAAATTCAAAAATATTTTGCACTTTCCCTTCATTTTCCAAAAAAAAAATCAAAAAAAGAGGAAAAGAAAAATACAAAAAGACTTTACATGTTTCATTATTTTTCAAAACAAAAGACAAAAAATATATTTTCTCTAAATTAGTTATTTTTTTTAATTCTCACCCGTATCCAATCTCCCTGAACTACACATACCTGATTCTCGTCTTCCGGGGCGTGATATGTAGGCAACCCACATAGGGTCCAGTCTTCCTAGTGAGTCTTAGGTTCTTGGCTTCGCGGGGTCTTAGCCAAATCTTACACTTTTAGCCACTTTTAGCCACATAGGTTAATTTTAGAAAAATAGTTACAATCATGTCTTACATGTGTCCAACAGGAAGGGTTATTGTCTCACATAGCGTTCTAGGTCTTTAACTTTATTTGGTCTTAATTTTGTCATACACCCCAGGATCATCCAGGCAGGGTCGCTCATTCAGGAGTTTGCTTAAGGTAATTATTTTAGTTATTATGTTTTGAGTCTGTTGTTCTTTTTTATGTCATCTTTTACCTTCTAGTTTTGTACAGTAATGTCGAGTCTTCTAGGTGATGTTAGAGTTTGTCATAGTCTAGTTAAGTTTGCCGAGTCTTTTATTATTGTATTTTCTATTTTGTATTTGGAAAATGTGTTATAAATCATAAATAATAAAAAAGAAGAAATTTTGTGTTTTTATATTTCCGTTAGAAGTTTTCTTTAGAATACTACTTCTAGGAATAAAAAAAATTATTTTAGGTGGTTTTCCTTTATTGAATTAATATCTAGAACTCAAAATCAAAAATTGCTTTTATATTTCCTTTTAGAACATTACGACTAAATATTCAAAAAAAAAAGAGAGAATTTTCTTTAGTACCTCTTTAAAAAGTTTTCTTTTAAGATATTAATTCCAAAAATCCAAAAAAAGATTTTCTTTTGAAGTTCATCTTTGGGAAATTAATGAAAAATAAAAAAAAATTCTTTTATTTTCACTAGAACTTTAAGGTATTGTACATAGAAGAAAAAAACATACTTTATCTTTAAAGTTTCTTCCTTAGGTAATCAAGCTGAAATCCAAAAATAAATTTTTATCTTGTTCATTTCTCGTTTCGAAATCTTTCTTTAGGGATATAAAATGAAAATTCAAAATATTTTTCTTTGGTTTATTCTTTAGATTTCCTTCCTAAAGAAAAAGAATCAAAAATATTTTTCTCTTCTAAGGTTTTTTCCTTAATAATTTACCATAGAGTATTTGTTTCAAAAAGAGAGAGTATATATATGCCTGTTAAGCTTGAGTTTAGAATAGGTTATAGAACATTAAGTCTATAAAATTCAAAAAAAAAGATTTGCTTATTTTATTTTTCTTTTTCATAAAAGTAGTCATTAAGGTAATAAACAAAAAGGTAAAAAAAAGAAAAAAAAAGAGAACGTTAGTTTGTTTACTTTATTTCCGATCTTCCCGAACTACGCAAAAATCTGATTCATGCGGTGTCATGATACGTAGGCAACCTACATAGGATTCGATCGAATCATTTCTTTATTATTAAAAGAAAAAAATAGAAAAAAAGAAAAAAAGACAAAAAAGAAAAGAAAAAAAGAGAGGTAAAATTATGGGATGTGAGAAACGAGCGGAAAGAAAAGAGTGATAATTAGAAAAAAAAGAGGAAGGAAAACGAGCAAGCCAAGAAGTACTAGAAAAGAAAGAAAAGAGAAGATTGAAATGAACAAAATTGGGATGATGCCAAGTGACCTTGTGACACTCTAAGTCATTCTAGAACCGTTAATTGTTGCTAGGGGCATTGCATACAATGTGATATTTTTAGTTGTTAAATGCCCTAACGCTAACATGATGACTTCATTTTGTTCGTCTTTGTTATTCTCATTATAGCAGAAGGGTGGTTGGTTTGTGGTTCTTAAACTGGCAACTCTTCCATACAACAAGATCAAGGTAGTCATGGCTAGCAAAGACTTGGACACAAGAGTTGTTGACCCGTCGAGGGAGTTTGTTGAGTCGGAGTCTGAATTGAAAGGGGATGTCCAAATGTTGAAACATCATATGGCAGAAATGTATCAATCTTGGATCAGGGGGCATCCTCCACCTTTATTCCCCACTAACTACACTGAAAACCCTACAACTATCCCACCACTATCACAAATCCAGATTCCTAATGCTGCTGATATCTCCCCATAACCTTTTCACACTCTACCCGCCAAAACCACCTCATATCCCGCTCCTTTGTCCACTCATGCTCTTGTAGCTCCTCCTCCTGTTACTTTTCCTCGTTCCTCTAACGAGACTGTGTTCAAAGTCCCCATTGCCCAACACTATGCTCCAGAACCAACTTTCAAAATCTCGGATCCATACTCTCACGCTCCTCATTTTGAGCCTCTTGGTGAAACTGAAAAGCCTGCTAAGACAATAGAGCAAGATGAGATATCTAGGAAGGTGAATATCTTAGAGCAGTCTTTAAGAAACATGCAAGGGATAAGGAGCCAGATGAGCGTAGCTTACAAAGACTTGTGTTTGTTTCCTGATGTCCAACTGTCTGCTGGGTTTAAGATGTCGAAGTTTTATTTGTATGATGGGCGTGGAGATCCATAGCCCATCTGAGGGGTTATTACAGTGAAATGAGAAGTGTTGGTAGGAAAGATGAGCTGATGATGGCGTATTTTAGTGAGATCTTGACTGGGGCAGCTTTGGAATGACATACTCGTCAAGATGTCAGTAAGTGGCATACATGGGGTGACATGGCTCAAGATTTTGTTCGGTACTATCAATATAATGAAGACATTATCCCAGACCGCTCCTCCCTATCTCAGATGGAAAAGAAACCAAAGGAAGGTTTTAGGGAGTTTTGGTTCAGCTGGAAAGAACAAGTGGCTCGTGACCATCTTCCCATTGATAGAAAAGATGTTGCTGAGCCCCGCCAATGACAGGATCCAGTGAGTATTCCTGCTAAATGCTTTCAGCCTCAATATCGACCCCATAAATATCCTCGTACTCCAGGTAATTCTCATCAATGCTCTTTCCTCCACAAAATCCCCAAGGTCATACCTCACCTTCCCAATACTCTATCTACAATGCACCGCTATATGCTCCACACCCACGAGACCCGCGATGGCCTACACCATTTCCACAAATATCTTAACTGCCTCCTCAAGCATATCAATCACTTACCCACGAAAGGTTCCAACCGATTCCAGAGTACAAAATGAAAAAGGCAACAGGAAAAATAAATGACTTTCACTCCTATTGGTGAATCATATGCCAGTCTGTTCCAAAGGTTGAGGCAATTTGACATGTTGAAGCCGATTCAAATAAAAATGCCGAACCCTCTTCCAAAGAATTTTGATCTTTCTCAAAGGTGCGCATATTGCTCTAATGCCCCTGGGCATGACATAGAAAAGTGTTGGTATCTAAAATGAGCAGTCCAAAAGCTTATTGATGCAGGTTACATTACCGTGCGAAATCCAAATGCAGTAAATACTAGCCAAAGTTCATTGCCTATTCATAATGAGACACATGTGGTGGACATCATTTGTGTGGAAAAGGAATATGAGAACTCTTCCGAGATCCACGGAAGGCCACTTGCCGCAAAGCTTTCAGCACTATCACTTTTGGTTCCGGAAGTTGATCCTAAGAACGAGCCGACAAAAGGGACCCAAAAGCAATTTGCTAAGGACGATGCGATGAAGACTTGTGAAGGTCCTAGTACTGTTGATGCAGAACTCAATGGCTAAGATGTTAAGCTTGGTGGTTGGAAAGATTCTCCTTTCTTGGTTAGCCAGGGAGGAGTCTTGGTGGTTTATTTTGTTGTCATTTCTGTTGTCCGGGTTATTTCAGGGTTATAATCCGGATATTGTCTTGTGACTCAAACCCTTCTATCCTTTTATTTGCCTAGTTTGTTTAGTCGTAGTAGCTCGTTTAGTGTTGTCTGGTTTTGTTCCAGGGTTGTAACCCCAGCTTATTTTACTTGTTTTGTTGTTCAAACCCTTTGACCATCTGTTTAATGCAATTTCCAGTTTTATGTCATTTTTAGTCAGTGTTTGTTTATTTCTCGTTTCCTTTTATAGTTCTTTTCCTGATGACTCTAGTGACATGACATGCTGTCACGACCCGGATTTTCCACTCTCGAGAGTCGTGATGGAGCATACTCGTAGAAGCTAGGCAAGCCACAAAATATAGAAATTCTAACTCTTTCATTTTAATCATTTTATCAACTTCAGTTAACAAGTAATCAAAAATTTAAATATTAACGATAACAAAATAAGCGGAAGACTTAAATAGCTAAAAATGATCAAAATCAGTACTACAATGCCAATATACTCCTCCACCCGGATTCTGGTGTCACAATGTTCACGGATTGTCTATGAGTACTACATACAAATGTTTGAAAAAGAAAATACAGTCTATCTCAGAAGCAAGTGAAAACAGAACATATAAATTGGATAGAAGAGAACGTCGGGCCCGCGGATGACTGCAGGACTACCTCGGGATCTCTGGATGGACTAAAGGTTGGCTCCCCAAGTGCTATTGTCCCAATGCTTCTCCGGTATCTGCACAGAGTGCAGAGTGTAGCATCAACACAACCGACCCCATGTACTGGTATGTGCCTGACCTAACCCCGACGAGGTAGTGATGAGGCTAGGACCAGACTCCAGATAAACCCGTGCAGTTCAAATATATACAGCGAGAAAGAAATACAGAAATAAACAAGTAAAGATGGGATGAGGAACATGCTTTGGGGAATAGCAGGTAAAATAGAATATCAAGAGGATTATAAAGGGATCAAAATCCCACCACAAAAAAGAATAAGGAAAGCAAAGGCATATTTCACTTTATTTTCACATCTTGTTGCAGGCGTGCATTTCATGCATCTCATGGTAGGCGTACCACCCGCTCCATTTTCATGTATCTTGTGGTAGGCGTACCACCCGCTCCCTTTTCATTTATCTCGTGGTAGGCATACCACCTGCTCCCATTTCATGTATCTTGTAGTAGGCGTGCCACCCGCTCCCATTTCATGTATCTCGTGGTAGGGGTACCACCCGCTCCCATTTCATTTGTCTTGTGATAGGCATATCACCCGCTCCCATTTCATTAGATCTTGTGGTAGGCGTACCACCCGCTCCCATTTACAAGCCAACAATAATCACAAGGAATCCCGTCAATGGAACAGTAATATCAAACAAACATCCCGGCAAGGGAAACAATGATATCTCAACACTATCCCGGCAAGGGAACAATAATACCTCAACAATATCCCGGCAAGGGAACAATAATATCTCAACAACATCCCGGCAAGGGAAATTAAATATTAGACAAACATCCAGGCAAGGGAACAATGATGATAATAATGTGTGAGGCACAATAAACCACAACAGAGTCATAACAATTTATAATACAAGACCCACGGGCCTGCTTGACACCGACGTATAGATACTCGTCACCATGCCTATACGTCGTACTCCACAATTAACACGTAGCAAATAGACACAACTTCTAATCCCTTAAGCTAAGGTTAGACCAAACACTTACCTCGAACTTCCACGGCCAACTCAAGCCTCAAACATCGCTTTTTCTTTCAAATTCGGCTCCAAATCAATTGTGTATATATACAATCGACTTCATAACATCAATAAACGCTAAACAATCTAATTCCAATGCTTAATTTTAGCTTTCTAATCATTCTTCCCAAAAAGTCAAAAATTGACCCCGGGCTCGCTTGGTCAAAACACGAGGTTCGGACCAAAATCCGATCACCCATTCACCCACGAGCCCGAATATATAATTTGTTGTGAAATCTGACCCCAAAATGAGGTCAAATCCCCAAATAATCAAAAAGCCCTAACTCTACCTAAATCCCTAATTTTCTACCCTTAATCACATATTTTAGGCCTAGAAATCTAGTGGGTGTTGATAAAAATAGAAGAAAACGGGCTTAGGATTACATACCTATGAATCTATGGTGAAGTTCTTCTTCAAAAATCGCCCAAGAGGTGTGGAGAAGATGAAGTTTGTGAAAAATAATAAATATCCCGTATGACATTCTGTTTTTGAAACTTAAAATAACTGGGCGAAATTGGTCATCGCGTTCGCGACAGGTACACCGCGTTCGCAATGGGTTAGGCCCGATAAGCACTTGTGTTCGTGGAAGATGGCTCGCGTTCGCAGAGCTTTGGCTCCTCAAGCCTACGCGTTCGCGGACCAGTGGCCGTGTTCGCGATGTACAAAATGGTGACCTCTCCCCAGGCCTTTAACCTTAAGCGTTCGCGAGTGCATGGATGTGTTCGTGAAGGGTATTCCCCCCTCATCATTGCGTTCGCGTCTCAAGCTTCGCGTTCGCGAAGAACTCTGGAACCTGGGAGATTTGCCTTACGCATTCGCGAGTGTGTCCACGCGAACGCGAAGAGTAAAATCCCTAGGCACTGAACAGCAAAAACCTGCATCTTTTTTAGTTCCAAAAACCCTCTGAAACACACCCGAGCCCTCGGGGCTCAAAACTAAACATACGTACTAACTCAATAACATCATACAAACTTATCTGTGCGATCAAATCACCAAAATAACCTTAATAACAACGAATTAAACCTCAAAATCCATGGAATATTTCAAAGCTTCTTAAAGCATCAAACTTTGCATTTACGGTCCGAATCACATCAAACGGATTCCAAAATACATATAAGACTTGTACCGGGCGCCGGAACCAAAATACGGGCCCGATACCAACATGTTCTAATAAAAAAATTCATTTCAAATTCCTTTAAACAAATTTCAAAAAATAATTTTCTTTAAAAATTCATTCCTCGAGCTTGGGACCTTAGAATTTGATTCCGGGCATATGCCCCAGTCCCATATTTTCCTACGGACCCTCCGAAACTATCAAATTACGGGTTCGGATCCGGGTCTGTTTACCCAAAACGTTGACCGAAGTCAAATGTATTCATTTTACAGTCAAAACTTATCATTTTTCATAGATTTTCCCATTTAGGTTTTTCAGCTACGCGCTTGGACTGTGCACGCAAAACAAGGTGACACAAAATGAGGTTTTCCAGGCCTCGAAACACAAAATTCATTTTAAAAGCAAGTGATGACCCAAAGGGTCATCACATTCTCCACCTCTAAAACAACCGTTCGTCCTTGAACGGACAGAAGACGGAAGTACTTGAGTCAGGGAAAAGATGGGGATAACGGCTTCGCATATTGGACTCGGACTCCCAGGTCGATGCCTCAGGAGGCTAACATCTCCACTAAACATGAACAAAAGGAAAACTCTTCGATCTCAACTGACGAACCTGTCGGTCTAGAATAGCTACCGGCTCCTCCTCATAAGACAAGTCCTTGTCCAACTGGACAGTGCTGAAATCTAACACGTGGGATGGATTGCCGTGATACTTCCGAAGCATGGATACATGAAATACTAGATGCACGGCTGATAAGCTTGGCGGCAATGCAAGTCTATAGGCCACCTCTCCCACTCGATCAAGAATCTCAAACGGGCCAATGAACCTAGGGCTAAGCTTGCCCTTCTTCCCAAATATCATCACACCCTTCATAGGCGACACTCGAAGCAATACTTGCTCACCGACCATGAATGTCAAATCATGAACCTTGCGGTCTGCATAAAGTTTTTGCCTGGATTGAGCTGTACGAAGCCTATCCTGAATAATCCTGACCTTGTCCAAGGCCTCTTGAACCAGATCCATACCCAACAACCGAGCATCTCCCGGCACAAACCATCCAACCGGAGACCGACACCACATACCATACAAAGCCTCATAAGGGGCCATCGATACTCGACTGGTAACTGTTGTTTTAGGCAAACTCTGCTAAAGGCAAAAACTGATCCCACGAACCTCCAAAGTCAATGACACAAGCTCGGAGCATATCCTCCAAATTCTGAATGTTCCGCTCGGACTGCCCGTCCGTCTAAGGATAAAATGCTGTGCTCAACTCAACCCGCATGCCTAACTCTCGGGCACACCATGAAGATGAACAATCTCTTGGATATAGATCTCAGCTAACCTCTCGGAAGAATAGGAGAATGCCACGGGAAGGAAATGCACTAACTTTGTCAGCCTATCAATAATGACCCATACTGCGTCGAACTTCCTTCGAGTCTGAGGGAGTCCAACAACGAAATCCATAGTGATCTGCTCCCACTTCCACTCGGGAAGCTCAATCCTCTGAAATAAACCACCAGGCCTCTAATGCTCCTACTTAACCTGCTGACAATTCAAACACCGATCCACCTATGCAATGATATCCTTCTTCATTCTCCGGCACCAATAATGCTGCCGCAAATCCTGATACATTTTCGCGGCGCCTGGATGAATAGAGTACCGAGAGCTATGGGGCTCCTCTAAAATCAACTCTCGGAGCCTATCCAAATTAGGCACACAAACTCGACCCTGCAATCTCAAAACTCCATCATCATCTAAGGTAACCTTCTTGGCACTTCCGCGCTGCACCATGTCTCTAAGGACACACAAATGGGGATCATCATACTGTCGATCTCGGACACGCTCCAATAATGAAGAACGAGCGAGTGTGCAAGCTAACACACGGCTGGGCTTAGAAACATCCAACCTCATGAACTAATTGGCCAAAGCCTGAACATCCAAAGCAACCGGTCTCTCATCGACCGGAATATAAGCAAGACTGCCCATACTGGCTGACTTCCTGCTCAAAGCATCGACCACCACATTGGCCTTTCTCGGATGATATAAGATAGTGATATCATAGTCTTTCAACAACTCCAACCACCTCCTGTGCCTCAAATTCAACTCCTTTTGCTTGAACAGATACTGAAGACTCTTGTGATCCGTGAACACCTCACATGCCACACCATACAGATAATACCTCCAAATCTTCAATGCATGAACAATGGCTGCCAACTCCAAATCATGAACCAGATAGTTCTTCTCATGAATCTTCAACTACCGCGAGGCATAGGCAATGACCTTGCCACTCTGCATCAACAATGCACCAAGTCCAATACGAGATGCATCATAATAAACTGTATAAGGCCCTTAAACTGTGGGCAACACCAATACTGTCTTGAGCTTCTGAAAGCTCGCCTCACACTCGTCCGACCATATGAACTAGGCACCCTTCTAGGTTAACCTAGTCATCGGGACTGTGATAGATGAAAACCCCTCCACGAACCGACGATAGTAGCCTGCCAATCCCAAGAAACTCCGAATCTCTGTAGCTGATGTTGGTTTAGGCCAGTTCTTGACTGCCTCAATCTTCTTCGGATTAACCTGAATACCCTCTACTGATACGACATGACCTAGAAATGCAACTGAACTCAACTAGAACTCGCATTTCGAGAATTTAGCATATGACTGACTATCCCTCAGAGTCTGAAGAACCACTTTGAGATGCTGCTCGTGCTCCTCCCGACTGTGGGAATATATCAAAATGTCATCAATGAAGACTATCACGAACTAATCCAAATAAGGCCTGAACACTCGGTTCATCAAATCCATATAAGCTGCTGGGGCATTTGTCAACCCGAATGACATCACCAAGAACTCATTATGCCCGTACCGAGTGCGGAAAGCTGTCATAGGGACATCGGATGCCCTAATCCTCAACTGATGGTAGCCAGATCTCAAATCAATCTTTGAAAATACCTTGGCACCCTGAAGCTGATCAAACAAATAATCAATCCTCGGTAATGGATACTTATTCTTGATTGTAACCTTGTTTAACTACCGATAATCAATACACATTCTCATCGACCCATCCTTCTTCTTAACAAACAACACCGGCGCACCCCAAGGTGAAACACTAGGTCTAATGAAACCCTTCTCAAGCAAGTCTTGCAACTTCCCCTTCAACTCTTTCAACTCAGACGGGGCCATACAATACGGTAAGATAGAAATGGGCTGAGCGCCCGGAGCCAAATCAATGCAAAAGTCAATATCCCTGTCAGGTGGCATACCCGGCAAGTCTGAAGGGAAAACCTTAGGAAACTCATGAACAACGGGCACAAAATCAATAGAAGGAACCTCAGCACTAGAATCACGAACATATGCCAAATAGGCCAAATGCCCCTTCTCGACCATACATCGAGCCTTCACATAAGAAATAACACTACAGGTAGAATGACCAGGAGTACCTCTCCACTTTAAACGATGTAAACCCAACAATGCTAAGGTCACTGTCTTGGCATAACAGTCCAAGATAGCGTGGTAAGGTGATAACCAGTCCATCCCCAATATAACATCGAAATCAACCATGTCCAGAAGAAAAAAATCTACACGAGTCTCAAGACCCCTAATCACAACTATACATTGAAGATGGACTCGATCTACCACAATAGAATCACCCACCAGTGTAGACACATAAATAGGATCACTCAATGAATCACTAGGCATAACCAGATACAATGCAAAATAGGATGACATATACGAGTACGTAGACCTTGGATCAAATAACACTGAAGCATCTCTATCACAAACCAGAACCGTACTTGTAATAACTGCATCCGAAGCCTCAGCCTCGGGCCTAGCTGGGAGAGCATAACATCGGGGTTAGGCCCCACTACCCTGAACTACATCTATGGGATGGCCTGCTACTGGCTGGCCTCCACCTCTAGCGGTCTGAGCTCCACCTCTAGCACCTCTACCTCCACCTCTAGCATCTCTAACCCCACCTCTAACTGGCTGGGTGGCCTGTGGAACACCCGGTGCCTGAACCATAGCACGGGAACCCTGATGCAGGGAACTGCTCGAAGCTCGAGGGCAATACTTAGAAATATGCCTCGTTTTGCCACAAGTAAAACAAGCCCTCGGCTGCTGGGGCTAACGACCTTGGAAACTCTGAAGCGGTGGTGCACTGATAGGAGTTGGTGGTGCACTATAGGACTGCTGATCAGAATACTGCATCTGAGGACCACGGCCACCTGCAGCACCATGAGAAACCTGAAGAGCCGACTAAAAAGGTCTAGGAGGATGGCGTCTACCATACAAATCCCTACCTCCAGACGAGGTACCACTGAATCTGCTTGAATGACGGGGCCTCTTGTCCGACCCATGAACACCTCCCTATGATAGAACCATCTCCACTCTCCTGGCCACATTGGCCGCCTCCTGGAAAGATATCTCACTCCTAGTCTCCATAGCCATCTGAAGACGAATCGGCTGAATAAGACCATCAATAAACCTCATCACCCTCTCTTTCTCGGTGGGAAGTATGACAAGAGCATGACGAGCCAAGTCGATGAATCTGGTCTCATACTGGGTAACAGTCATTGAACCCTGCTGGAGACGCTCAAACTGCCTCCGATAGGCCTCTCTATGAGTAATGGGGAGGAATTTCTCCAGAAATAGCTGTGTAAACTACTCCCAAGTCAAGGCTGGCGATCCGGCTGGTCTAGCCAAGCAATAATCTCTCCACCAAGTCTTGGAGGATCTAGACAAGCAAAATGTAGCAAACTCGACTCCATTGGTCTCAACTATCCCTATGTTCCTGAGAACCTCATGGCAGCTGTCTAGATAATCCTGGGGATCCTCGGTAGATGCACCGCTGAAAGTGGTAGTGAAGAGCTTGGTGAACTTATCCAGCCTCCACAAAGCATCGGCAGACATAGCTGCTTTATTACCGGTCTAAGCTACTATACCTGGCTGAACTTCTCCAACTAGATGAACCGCTGGAGTCTGAATCTGGGGTGCTACCTGCTCTGGAGTGCGAATAGCAGGAGTCTGGGCTCCTCCTCCAGACTGAGAGACGGCTGGTGTTATAGGAAGCAAGCCTGCCCGGGTGACACTCTCCATAAGGCCCACTAGACGGACTAGAGCATCCTGAAGAACCGGAGTGGCAATAAATAGGACCTGGGCCCACTAGAACTGCTGGGGCCGGAACCTCATCATCAAAGTCAACCTGAGGCTCCGCCACTAGTGCTGCTGCTGCTCAGGGCTGAGCTTTGCCCCTACCTCGGCCTCTAGAACGGCCTCGACCTCGCCCTCTACCCCTCGTGGGAGCAGCTGATGGGGGCTCGGGCTGCTGAGCGGTGGATGAGGAAGCATGTGTTCTCGCCATCTGCAAAAGAACAAAGTAGAAATTCAATTAGCATTGAGAAACAAAACTACACGACAAGAAGGAACAAATATGAAGTTTTCCTAACTATGTAGCCTCTGGGGGATCAATACAAACGTCTCTATACCGATCCCTCAGACTCTACTAAGCTTGTCCGTGAATTGTGAGACGTATGTAACCTAGAGCTCTGATACCAGCTTATCACGACTCGGATTTACAACCATAGGGAGTCGTGATGGCGCCTACTCGTAGAAGCTAGGCAAGCCACGGAATATAGAAATTCTAACTCTTTCATTTTAATCCTTTTATCAACTTGAGTTAACAAGTAATCAACAATTTAAAGATTAACGATAACAGAATAAGTGGAAGACTTAAATAGCTAAAAATGATCAAAATCAGTACTACAATGCCAATATACTCCTCTACCCAGAATCTGGTGTCGCAATGTTCACGGGCTATCTATGAGTACTACATACAAATGTCTAAAAAATAAAATACAGTCTATCTCGGAAGCAAGTGAAAACAGAACATATAAATGTATAGAAGAGTACTTTGGGCCCGCGGACACCTGCAGGACTACCTCGGGATCTCTGGATGGACTGAAGCCTGGCTCCGCAAGTGCTTGTAAGCATGTGATTTTTGCTTCACGGACAAGCACTCCAAAAGAAAACAAAAATAGTGACCAGTGACCTCGCTGTACAAATTTTCCAATTTTTCATGACATGTACTGCTAGTCATTTGTGGTTCATCCCATTTTTTTGCATTTTTTGATCTTATCAGTCAAAACACAAGGTATGTCTGTCATAGTAATCAAACCGTAATTCAGTAGTTAAAAGAAAATTCAAAATATATGTGCATTGTTCGTTCTAGGTTGTGATTTAACTTACTTGAACATTTTAATTTGGTGTGATAATGGTGTTGAAGTGTTACATTGTTGTTTGTTTTAATTTCATTTGTTTTACTATTTATTTGTTATTTTTTATTTTTTGTTTTAAAATTAGAAAAAAAAAACAAAAAGAAAAGAGTTGAAAATCGGTTTGGGCCCAAAAATGAAACGAAATAGGCCCAAAATCGGCACTCAAGTCCAGTCCAAAAATGAAACGAAATAGGCCCGAAATATATAAGCTTTCTTTCACACCCCACGCCCTCTAGTCGAACCCCCCTTCACTCATCTCCTTCCTCACCAAGCCCTGAAACCCCCCGAAACCCTAGCAGCCGCCCAAGTTTCCCCTTCATCAGAACCCGGCGGCATGAACGCCGGTGACCACCTCCTGAACACCCTAGGACCCCCTCACTCTCCTGAACATGGATCTATTACCCCTAGCCTCGAATCCCCTTCCTTCATCTCGAATCTTCATTTGAAGATTCGAGTCGAACCCGGACCTATACCAAACCTCACCATCTTCATACCAGACACTCCCCTGACCCCCCTCGTGACCAAACCAGGCTTGGTTTGGTCCGAATCTACCCAAAACTTCTAAAAAACCAGATCTGAAAATCCAGACCTTAGAACACATGAACCTGGGGAATCCGGCTAGCCTTAATGGGGGGTTTGAGGTCTAATACACCTTAATCAAGGTGTTCTCATGTGAGAACACCCTGATTAAAGTTTGTTCGGCCTCAAAGGGTCAGAGTTGAGTCAGATTTGGATCAATTTTGTTTGGACATTTCTCGGTAAGTTTTTCTTTTCCTTTTTGTTTTATTCAACTGCTAATTAAGTTGTCAGCATGTTTCGTTGTGTTTGTTTGCTATTTTTGTTATTTTTCATTCGGATTTCTTCCATCTCTGTCAAAGACCTTTTATTTGGTCGATTGTTTTCTGTGTGTGATTTGAACGTATCCTATGATAAACATGTCCGATTAGGATAGTCGTCGCATAAATAACTTATATAGGTTCCCAGTGATTGACCAAAGTTGTCCGAAGCCCTTCAGGTCCCTGTATGTATTGGTTTATATGAACGACTGATTGTTACCTGTTATAATTAGTATAGTCGACTTGATAAATGTCGTTGATTAACTTACTACGACTGAATGTTCAAATATTCTAATTCGTACAACTTCACGTAAGTGAATGAACCTGTTGATTGTTAATTGGATGCTTGACATTAGCTGTGACTACTAGCTTGTAACTGCATTGTAAACAAATTAAAAGAATCAGGCTAGGGCAGTCTTGAATTGAACTTTCAGAAGTTCAAAATGCCCTGATGCTGCAAGGGGTTTAGGGCAGTAATAATCAAGGTTAACAAGGGTAGTCTGGGGTTCGTGAAAAACAGGAAAAAGCTTAGTTTAAGTGAGCTGACAAGTAGGGTACTAATTTAGGATTAAACTAATGCAAATGGGGAACAAAACACAAGAGTATGGGGGTTTAAAATAAATACTTAAATGAACCCATAACTCTTGATTAAAGAATAAGGCCAAGCGTGGGGAACAAATGGCTGGCATCAAAAAGATGCTTAGGCGTGGGATTTAATAGGTATTGGCAGTCTGCAAATTGGCAGGATCCAGGAAGCTTGACTGCACTGGTTGTTTGGCTTATAAATAGGCTATTTCAGAACTTAGAAGGAGCTGAAAATTTTAGTCTTGAGGAGAGGTCTTGTGAGTTGAAGAAAACTGAAAAAAAACAGAAGGAAATTTCCAGAAATACTGTAATTGAACACTATCCAAAAACTGCACAAAGAAACCAAGTTGGTTATCCTAAATAGGCTATTATGTTAGGCCTCATATAATGTATAATAGTTTACATTCTTGTTTTGGATACTGGAGATAGTCCTCATGCCTAATAAATGTCAATGTATGGTAGTTGAATGTTAGACTGTGTATATAGGTTGGTGATAAAAGTATGCCCAATTCATTAGGTTGTATCTTAGATTTAGCTTACTGGTGTAGTATAATTTTGTAATGTATGCCAAGCATTAAAATCGTACACTACTAGTTAAGTTCTTTCCCTCCTGATAAACTGCTTCATATAACTGGTAAACCATGTTTTAAGATAAAGAACACAGAGCTTGCAATCTCAACCTCACGAAGGTCGAACCCAGGTCGAAACAGACCAAGCAGGCCCGCATCGAACAAACAATGGCCCAGGTCTGGTCCATCACGCATGGGCTGGATTTGGGCCCTTAATTTTTGCTCGGCTGACTGTGTACGTGGCCGTGCTTCTGATTTTGCACAAGCACTCGAAATTCTGTTATAGATAACTTGCAAGCATGTAATTAGCTAGGGCTATCTACTGTTTTCAATTAGGAGAGACAAGCGCGACAAGAAACGTAGTTGCTATAGGATATCCCTTTAAAAACAAGGATGAGACGAGCCTCGACGAACAAAATGAACAAAAGTTGCGGGGCCCTCTATTGTATGTATATATCAAAGTATTTAGAATTCGGGATGTGCCGTTTAGCGAATTTCACGGCCCTCCCAAAATAATAACACGATAGTTTCTTTAGGTGCGTATTTAATAATCTATTTTCTTAAACTTGGGTGTGCATTTCATGCGACCCAAATCCAAATCCCAAAACGTCAAATAAAATATGTTCCGGATTGTGGGTGCATTTCATGTGACGCAGTCCAAAGACATGTTTTTTAGCGATGTTCACATTCCTAAAAAATAATGATAATAAAGCGGTAAAAGATAAAATTTGCACATGGTTCATAGTTGTATTTAAAATCAGATAAATAAGCCGAGTATAACAGTTGAGCGACTGTGCTAGAACCACGGAACTCGGGAATGCCTAACACCTTCTCCCGGGTTAACAGAATTCCTTGTTCGGATTTCTGGTACGCAGACTGTAATATGGAGTCATTCTTTTCCTCGGTTCGGGATTAAAATTGGTGACTTGGGACACCCTAAAACTCCCAAGTGGCGACGCGGGTATGTAAAAGGAGGTGTGACAGCTCTGACGACTCTGCTGGGGATGAGCACCCAGAACCACTGGTTCAGGGTTAAGAATTCGAGCTTAAAATAATTGTTATTATTTGGCTTTATTTATTATCTGATTTTTACATGTTTGAGCCTAATGTGCTAAATGTTGCTTTTACTGCTTTGATATTACGTGAACTGTATATAAACTGTGCCGAAACCCCTATACTTTCTGAGTCTTCTAAATCATGAAGAAGGGCGTACTTCGTACGACTTCTTTTCTGTATAGTGTCAAATCCCAATTTAGAACGAGGTTCGGATAAGTTGCTAAGCCGGTGAAGCTTCTGTATTCCCGGTACGCTGCCCCCCCTCGGCTCGAGCTGTCCGCTCGGGTAAGCCAGGTCTAGAACAAACACCCAGGTTCTGAACCTAGAATAACTCAACTTCATGCCGGATCCCTAGTAGGAACGCTTATTTGCATCATGTGCATTTTTGACTTAGGGGACTCAACACAGGGGTTGGGTCCGTCTAGGAATAGCAACCTGAAATAGAAAAGGCCATCCTGATGCATCCTACTCACTGCTTGTGCATTTATTTGCTTCAAACATGCATGATGACCGGTTTTGAATGTTGGGAAATTTTTACAAAAAAAGTAATAAAAAAAAATGACAAAATGCAGATAGAAGAGAAAATGGGTATATTTATGAGTTTGTTTTACTAAAAACAAAGGAAAGGAGAAAAGAGAAAAATAGCAAGCTGAGAATGAGGAATGAGTTTTTATTTTATTTTACTCTATTTTCAAAAAAAAAGAAATAATAAAAATAATGATAAATAAATAAACTAGTTAGTTTATTACCCGAACAACGTCGGTTTGATTCTCACCAGATGTGGGATACGTAGGCAACCCTCATCGGGTCCAACTCCTTTTTTCATTTTACCAATAATGATATACCATAAAGCATATATGTACATATATATACACGTATATAAATACATATATTGTTTGTTTTTGTTTTCAAAGATTTTTTGTTTAGAGTCAAAATAAAGGTTTTTGTTTTCGCCTAAAAGGTCACTTTAATAAATGTGCAGGATGAGCACAGAGCAAAATGAACCATTCTCGGCCCTCAGCGAGGTCCCTCTACAACTCCACATGTGGTGGAATGACTTGGAAGCCGATAGCAAAGGGGTAGTAGGAAGAATATTGGGAGGTTTTGTAAATTTGTTGGGTGTTAGGCCGAGGACAGATATTCTTGAAGCTCTAATACCATTTTGGGACCCAACCCGCAATGTATTCCGTTTTGTTGACTTTGAACTTTCACCGACACTTGAGGAAGTCGCCGGATATGCGGGATTGAATGAGAGGTTAAGAGGGCAATATTTGCTTTCGCCAAGGCCAGTGTCTCCGCATGCGTTTCTGGATCTACTAAGCATCAGTCGGAAGATACAACATGACGATTTATCGAGAGGATGTTGTGATCTCCATTTCTTGTATCAGCGGTACGGAGCCCCGTAGGGTTTCGAGGAACCGAACCTTGGGCTAACTCACGGCGGGAACAGAAACAAATGGGAAGCAAGACGTATTTTGGCTTTTATCACAGCGTTCTTGGGAGTCATGGTCTGTCCAAGGAAGGATAAAAAGATAGAGATAGGTCTGGTAGGGATGGCCGATGTGGAAATCAAAAGAACCAATAGTATTGTGGTTCCTTTGATTTTGTCCGAAATCTACCGGGCTCTGACTATATGCCGAGAAGGAGGCAAGTTCTTCCAAGGTTGCAACCTGTTACTTCAGCTATGGATGCAGGAACATCTCCATCACCGAGTAGGATACATGAACCACGGGTTGACCGAGAGGAATTGTATGAGCGGATTCAAGAAGCGCATGACAGGCGCCAGATTTCCTGAAGGTGTCGAAACATGGTTTACACGGTTAAGGTCAACAACAGCTGACCAAATTGAATGGGCATTCAGTTAGTTGACTGATACTGAGGTGATCTACATGTCGGCTGAAGAATGTCATGTTCTCTTAATGGGGTTCACAGCATCCAGCCATATGCCCCTCATCGGGTATTACAACAACTGGGCAGGTTTCAAGTAGTCCCTACTGATGAAGATCTGAGCAAGCATGCCTTGGAATTAAGCCCGGGAGTCATATTCCCGTAGGGGAAGATTAGAAAACTGTGGCATGAATGTAGATTCTTGGAGCCCAAGACCATGGTGCGAGAACTAGCTAAAGGTGAGGTAGACCCAAAGTACGATGCTTGGTTCGAAAGAAGGTTTCAGATTCGGCAAAGACCTGCTAAAAGGGCCCACGTCCAACACTTCACAGATGATTCACAAGAGCAATGGGGATGGTTAAAAAGGGAGGAAGGTCACCGGGTTGAAATCGGGAAGCTAAAGCAACAAGTCGAAAGGCTTGTATTTGAGAACAATGTGCAAGTCGCCTCGGAGCAGGTTGAAAGAAACAAGCTAGCCCAAGAAAACCAAACCTTGAAGGCCCGCCTTCGCCAAGCCAGTAAGAGTAACGTTGACCGACAGAAGCATCGCTCTAACGAAAGATTGATAGCAAGTTTGAGAAATCAGGTCATCCAAAGCCAAGAAGAATTAGAACAATCAAAAGCTTGCATAGCAAGGATGAAGGTCAGATGGGCAAAGTACACAATGGCCTAGAAGCAGTGTTTGCAACAGGTCATAAGGGATTATGAAATGAGCGTCGGGATATTAAGGGAGACGAACTCCACTCTACATGATCGGATCATCAAACAAGCACGAGACGCCCAGGCCGACAAAAGACAGTGCTACGATGCAATGGCCTGCATGGAAAGACAAATGGAGTTGTTCCAGGATCGACTTGCCGACAATGCTCCGGCACTGGGGTTAAAGAACCGAAAAATCAGGCAGTTGTTCAGTGAAAGGGATAACATTCGAGCAAGGATTGACGAAATCGGGCATTACATCTACATGAAATGCCTGGCATGTGAGCGAACACCTCGGAAGACCCTCCTTGTTTCCATCATGGGCTGCGTCTACCGGATTATGAACGAGTTGAAGAGCCTGCAAAGAGACCTTACACCTAGAGCCGCGGAAAGGCCGAATGATGCCTCGCGGGCCCTTAAGTTGGAGAATTAGTTTTTGGTCAAGTCCTGTTTATTTGGCTTTTGTTGTTTTCCCATATGTTGTTTTCTTTTCTTCAAACCAAGTTTAAAACCGTGGAGTCTTTACTTTTGCTATTTTTATTTGAAGTAATGTGTAATAGCAAATTTTGATAATGAAATTAAGTGATTCCAGAAGAATTTCTATGTGTCTTTACTTTGAGGCAGAACTACGCTTGGTCTGATTCGCGCGGGGACGTGATACGTAGGCAATCCCCATAAGATTCGACCGCTTTTAATAAAGAAAGAAAAAAAAATACAAAAATAAATAAAAAGGGGGCAAATGAGCAAGCCGGGATGACGCATGTTGTTTGAAGCAAAGCATGTAGAAACGGTTAGCTGCCTAGGAGCATTGCATCCTCTATGTGTTATGATCAAATCTATTAAACTCTAACACTAACAAAAGTTTGTTGTTGTCTGATACCAGACAAGTTAGTTGTTAAAGAACTCTGGCAACACATTCCTACCAAACCAGATCCAAAGGACCGATAGCAACAAGCATGACTACCTCAGAGAATAGTAATGAGGAAGAGAGGCCGATGAGCCAGTTGTCGAAAGAAGCGATGGAAAAGATTGAAAGGATGGGACTAGAGATGAGTGCAATGCAGCTAGCCATAGCCAAAACACAAAAGAGCCCTGAAACACTGGGACACACGCCGGAATACCCTCATTCTGGCCCTTCCACAAGCCGCCCAAATCCCCTTTATCATCAAGAAAGAAGCCCTCATGATTCCCAAGCTCCACCACCCCATCAACCTCTCCCAACACCCAATATTCCCATTTTTGTGGGACCAACATCAGCCCCTTTGCAAAGAACGACCAGTGAGCCATTGTTTCAGGCTCACGATACACAGTACTATCCCCCTGAGCCTACGTTTCATGCCCCCGAACCACAGGCTTACAATCCACATTTGGAAGTGCCGGCAGAGATTGAAAAGCCGGCTAAGGCCCCTGAACAGGATGAAGTATTGAGAAAGTTCAAAAGCCTGGAGCAGTCCTTCAGGAACTTGCACGGGCTGGGCAACCAAGTCAGCGTAGCATACAAAGATCTATGCCCTTTCCCAGACGTCCAACTCCCGGCTGGGTTCAAGATGCCTAAATTTGATCTATATGAAGGGCACGGTGATCCCATGGCACATTTGCAGGGATTCTGTAGCAAAATGAGAGGGGCAGGCGGCAAGGATGAGCTGCTGATAGCTTATTTTGGCCAAAGTCTGAGCGGATCTGCACTAGAATGGTATACCAGGCAGGATTCCAGTAGGTGGTATACTTGGGATGATCTAGCGCAGGCTTTTGCAGGTCATTTCCAGTACAATCTCGAGATAGTCCCTGACCTTCTCACATTATTAAGAACTGGGAAGAAACCCGGGGAAAGTTTTCGCGAGTTCGGGTTCCGCTGGAGAGAACAAACAGCTAGAGTCGATCCTCCCATGAGAGAGAGAGAGATGGTGGACTATTTCTTGCAAACATTGGATCCAACCTACTTTGGTCACTTGGTGACAACAGTTGGAAAATCTTTCAACGAGGTGGTCAAGATAAGGGTCATGATAGAAGAGGGTCTGAGGTCTGACAAAATCTTGAACTATTCGGCACTCAAAGCCACAACCCAGGCTATTCAAAGCGGCACGGGAGGTGCGCTGAGAAGAAAGAAAGAAGAGGTTGCCACGATCGAGGCAGGCAGTTGGTCCGGGGCTGGCAGGCCGCACTACAACCAACCCAGACCTCACAGGTCAAACTACCCATACAACCCACCACAAAATTTCTATCCACCTCGAGAACCACATTGTTCCGTACACCAGGCCCAAGCATACACCCAGCCTCCGGTTCGCCCGCAATGGCGCGCGCCGGCTCCCCAGAACATATATGCACCACCACAAAACACCTATCCTCCACCAAGGGCGTATAGAAACCCACCAGGGGCAGGTTTTTGGGGAAATCCAGATGCTAGGAATGACAGGTTGCGGAAACATAGAACTTTCACGGAGTTGGGAGAAACCTACACCGCTTTGTTCCACAAGATGAGGCAATTGGGTTTGGTTAGTCCTGTCTAGACTCGAGAACCAAATCCCCCACCTCAGAATTTGGATCGATCAATAAGTTGTGAATACTGCTCAGGGATGCTCGGGCATGACACCGAGAAGTGTTGGAAGTTAAGGCATGCCATACAGGATCTTATCGACACCAATAAGATCGAGGTCCAGACACCGGAAGCTCCTAACATCAACCAAAACCCACTGCCAGCGCACCACGAGACTCACATGATTGAGTTGGTGTATGAGGGAGGAGAATTGAGAAAACCCTCACAAACAGTGATGATGATCCAAGCCGCCCCGAAGGAAGTCTCAACCAGTGGGGGAACGAAGGTACAGTCACAGGGAGAAAGCGTCAAGCCAGTAGTGATATTGGGAAAGAGCCCGTCCTCCATAACAAGCAAACCCGAGCCAAACAAGTTGGTAATATCAGGGGTTCCGCCCGCACCTGCTATTGTGTTAAAGGGGGCATATAGAGAACTGGTCACCGTAAAGCCTGTAGTCCAGCTGCCGATGATTTATAGCAAGGCTATGCCTTGGAAATATGAAAAGGCGGTGGTGCTATACAAAGGAAAACAGGTAGAAGAAGTTAGTTGTGAAGCGCAAGGACTGACTCGATCAGGTCGATGTTTTGCTCCGGTGGAGCTAAGAAGAACCAACCCAGTTGCAACCAAGAAACCTGTGTCCGAAGAAGAGGCTGAGGAGTTCCTGAGGAAGATGAAAGTGCAGGACTATTCCGTGGTCGAACAGTTGAGGAAAACACCGGCCCAGATCTCACTGCTGTCATTACTGATCCATTCTGAGGAGCATCGGCGGGCCCTGATGAAGATATTGAACGAAGCTCATGTACCCAGTGAGATTTCTGTAAACCACCTGGAAACCATTGCCAACAAGATTTTCGAGGTGAACATGGTAACATTCTCAGATGATGACCTGCCGATGGAAGGTACGGAGCATAATAAAACTTTATACCTAGCTGTCAAATGTGAA
This sequence comes from Nicotiana tabacum, assembly GCF_000715075.1. Classification (NCBI taxonomy): domain Eukaryota; kingdom Viridiplantae; phylum Streptophyta; class Magnoliopsida; order Solanales; family Solanaceae; genus Nicotiana; species Nicotiana tabacum. Next base: position 123,406,413 of record NC_134086.1, on the reverse strand, counting down.
GGCTCGGTAGTAACTCGAGTATTGGTGGATAACGGCTCAAGCGCCAATATTTGTCCACTATCTACCCTGAACCAGTTAAAGATCGACCACGGAAGGATCCACAAGAACAGTATCTATGTTCGAGGGTTTGACGAAAACGGAACAGCCACTGTAGGGGATGTTGTACTTGAACTGACCATTGGTCCGGTCCTGTTTACCATAGAATTCCAGGTGTTGGACGCCACAGTATCTTATAACCTGCTATTGGGACGACCATGGATTCATGCAGCCAAAGCGGTGCCCTCCACCCTACATCAGATGGTGAAGTTTGAGTGGGAAAGACAAGAGGTCGTGTTACACGGCGAGGATACAATGTGCACCATGGGCGGAGCCATTGTACCTTTCATAGAGACCGCTGATGACAAAGGTCCTTGGGTCTACCAGATTTTCGACACAGGGTCGGCCAACAAAATTTCTGAAGGAGAGATCATCCCACACCCTAGGGTAGCTGCCGCAACAGTCATGATGGTCTCGGAAATGCTGGGTAATGGATTTGTGTCGGGAAAGAGCCTAGGAGTCGAGCTTCAGGGGATTGTCCAATCTGTCACCTTACCTAAAAATCTGGAAACTTTCGGATTGGGGTTCAAACCAACCGCAGCAGATAGGAAGCAAGCGCGAAAAATGAAGAAGAGGGTCTGGTTTCTGCCTAAGCCGGTGCCACGTCTCTCAAGGTCTTTTGTTAAAGCAAGTGCCAAGGGGTCACCGGTCCCAAAGATTCTAGGACCATTGATCGGTATAAATGAGGACCTGAATCAGAGTTTTGAGAGGCTATTCGCGGATGTCAGTATGGTAGAAGCTGGAGAAGGTTCCAGCAGAGCAGAGATACAGTTTGTGGGGCCTGAGGCCAAAACCAACAATTGGACTGTTACTCCTCTTCCGGTCCGAGGGGAGTCTTGGTAGTAGGCTTTGATTTATGTTTTGTTTGTTTGTTTTGTTCGGATTATTCCAGGGTGTAATCCAAATTTTACGTTTGTCTTGTAAAAGTGTGAACCCTTTTATCCCGCAAGTTTAATAAAGTTCTCTCTTTTTGTCCTATTTTAATTTTTGTTTTGTTCTTTTTCTTTCTGAACAGTTCTCTTTTTACTGGTTCTAATGACATGGCATGCACAGCGGATCTTCGACCTAGTCTAATAAATCAATCTGAATCCGACTCAATGATGCAAGAGGACGCTTGTGACAATGAATCTGAATGTGACGAAGGTGAAGCCTTCGAAGGGATAAACCGAGAACTGTACCAATTTGAGGAAAAACCCAAACCCAACCTAAATGACACTGAGGCTATGAATCTAGGAGACGCTGATAACGTCCAAGAAACCAAAATTAGAATCCACATTGAGCCGAATGTCAGGGAAGAATTGATCAAAACCCTCACGGAATTCAAGGATGTTTTTGCATGGTCATATGATGATATGCCTGGATTAAGCACCAATTTAGTGGTTCACAAACTGCCCACTGACCCGGCATACCCTCCGGTCAAGCAAAAACTAAGGAAATTTAAAACAGAAATGAGTGTAAAGATCAAAGAAGAGGTGATTAAGCAGTTGCAGTCGAAGGTCATTCGGGTCACTCGATATCCCGAATGGTTGGCCAATGTGGTACCAGTCCCAAAGAAGGATGGAAAAATCAGGGTGTGCGTCGACTACCGCAACCTCAACAAAGCAAGTCCCAAGGACAATTTTCCGTTACCCAACATTCATATCCTGATCGATAATTGCGCGGGGCGCGAGATCGGATCCTTTGTGGATTGCTATGCGGGTTATCATCAGATCCTAATGGACGAGGAGGATGCGGAAAATACAGCGTTTATTACGCCATGGGGAACCTACTACTATCGGGTAATGCCGTTCGGATTGAAGAACGCTGGGGCAACGTACATGCGAGCAATGACTGCTGTGTTCCATGACATGATACACAAAGAAATCGAGGTGTACATCGATGATGTGATCATCAAATCTTGGAGTCAGGAGGACCATGTAGCAGACCTAAGGAGATTTTTCCAAAGACTCCGAAGGTATGATATCAAGCTTAACCCGGCCAAATGCGCGTTCGGAGTTCCATCAGGAAAGCTGCTAGGATTCATCGTCAGTCGACGGGGGATTGAGTTAGACCCATCCAAAATTGAATCCATCCGAGATTTGCCACCGCCAAGGAACAAAACAGAGGTAATGAGTTTTCTAGGTAGACTCAATTACATCAGCAGGTTCATCACTCAACTCACAGCAACTTGTGAGCCCATATTCCGGCTGCTGAGAAAGGATGCTGCGGTACGTTGGACGGTAGAGTGTCAGGAGGCCTTCGACCAAATCAAAGAGTATCTGTCTAATCCACCCGTATTGGTCCCACCTAAGCCTAGGAAGCCATTAATTCTTTACCTGACGGTCCTGGAAAATTCATTTGGTTGTGTACTGGGGCAACATGATGACACAGGAAGGAAGGAGCAGGCCATCTACTATCTTAGTAAGAAATTCACAGTACATGAGGTCAAGTACACTCAACTCGAGAAAACATGTTGCGCCCTAACTTGGGTAGCTCAGAAGTTAAAGCACTACCTGTCTTCATATACTACTTATCTCATATCCTGTTTGGACCCATTGAAGTATATCTTTCAGAAACCTATGCCCATGGGAAGGTCAGCAAAATGGCAAATTCTGCTCACAGAGTTTGATATCGTCTATGTGATGAGGACAGCCATGAAAGCCCAGGCGCTGGCCGATCATTTGGCAAAGAATCCCGTTGATGAAAAGTACGAGCCCTTAAGAACGTACTTTCCCGACGAAGAGGTAATGCATACAAATGAGATGGAATTAACTGAGGAACCGGGTTGGAAGCTTTTCTTCGACGGAGCTGCAAATGTAAAAGGGGTTGGAATAGGAGCAGTACTCATTTCTGAAACAGGACGCCATTATCCTGTTATGGCTCAACTACGCTTCTATTGCACCAATAATATGGCCGAGTATGAAGCTTGCATTTTGGGTCTGCGCTTAGCTGCGGACATGGATGTCCAAGACGTCTTGGTCTTGGGAGACTCGGACCTCTTGGTACATCAGATTCAGGGTGAATGGGAAACGCGAGATCTAAAGCTCATACCATACCGACAATGCTTGCATGATCTGAGCAAGCGATTTCAGTCGGTGAAGTTCAAACATATCCCGAGAGTTCACAATGAGGTTGCGGATGCCTTGGCCACCTTAGCATCAATGCTGCACCACCCTAACAAAATGTATGTTGATCCTCTGCACATCCAGGTCCGTGATCAGCACGCTTATTGTAATGCCGTAGAAGAGGAGCCAGATGGCGAACCCTGGTTTCATGATATCAAGGAATACCTCGGAATGGGGACATATCCAGAATAGGCCTCTGGAGACCAAAAAAGAGCCCTTCGGCGTTTTTCGAATGGTTTCTTCCTCAGCGGAGGAGTGTTGTACAAAAGAACCCCGGATTTAGGATTGTTGAGATGTATAGATGCCGGTCAAGCCACGACGGTTATGGCAGAGGTACATGCTGGAGTTTGTGGGCCACACATGAACGGATATGTATTGGCAAGGAAAATCCTTCGAACAGGGTGTTATTGGCTCACCATGGAACACGACTGTATCACTTTCGTAAGGAAATGCCATCAGTGCCAGATACATGGAGATCTGATCCATTCTCCGCCAACAGAGTTACATACGATGACAGCACCCTGGCCGTTTGTAGCATGGGGCATGGATGTCATTGGACCTATCGAACCAGCAGCATCCAACAGCCACAGGTTCATTCTTGTGACCATTGATTACTTTACCAAATGGGTTGAGGCTAAAACCTTCAAGTCGGTAACCAAAAAGGCAGTGGTGGACTTTGTTCACTCCCATATCATCTGTAGATTTGGGATCCCAAAAGTAATCATCACGGATAATGGTGCGAATCTTAATAGCAGCCTGATGAGAGAGGTATGCCAACAATTCAAGATTACACACCGCAATTCCACCCCATATCGTCCCAAGGCGAATGGAGCGGTCGAAGCAGCCAATAAGAACATCAAGAAGATACTGCGAAAGATGGTGGAAGGATCCAGACAATGGCACGAGAGATTACCCTTTGCTTTGTTGGGTTACCGCACTACCGTCCGGACTTCCATAGGTACAACTCCTTATTTGTTGGTGTACGGAACTGAAGCCGTAATACCAGCAGAAGTCGAAATTCCGTCCCTCCGGATTATCGCTGAAGCCGAGATTGATGATGATGAATGGGTCAAAGCTCGATTAGAACAGTTGAGCTTGATAGATGAGAAAAGATTGGCAGCAGTGTGCCATGGTCAGCTATACCAGAAGAGAATGGCGAGAACATATAATAAGAAGGTGCGCCCCAGGAAGTTTGAAGTAGGGCAGCAGGTATTGAAGAAGATCCTCCCGCATCAGGTCGAGGCAAAAGGCAAATTCGCCCCAAATTGGCAAGGGCCTTATATCGTGACCAGAGTATTGTCCAACGGTGCTTTGTGTTTGACAGATATCGAGGGGAGATGTGTCGACATGGCTATCAATTTTGATGCAGTCAAGAGATATTATGCGTAATTTCTTTAATTATGGCAATTATTGGTTCGTTTGTTTGTATTTGGCATTTATTGGATAATGAGATGACGGAGGCAATTCTTTCTTCTATCCAAACACTTTTAACCCTTGCTTCCCCTTTTGAGCCTTAAGTTATTCTTTCATACCCCTCTTTTGGAATCACTAATGGAAAAGACATGGAAAAGAAGAAAAAAAAAAGAAAAGAAAAAAGAGAGAAAAAGAAAAGAAAAAAAATCTTTAAAGGAAAATGAAAATAAGGATAAAGAAAATAAAAAAAACAAAGAAAAAAGAAGATAAAATCATAAGAAATGCAAAACCGTGGGAACTACGTTTGACCTGATTCCTCAAAGAGGATACGTAGGCGCCTCACGGCTCGGTCATAGTGTGCATCATAGTGAACATAGGATGCATAATGTACATAGTGTGCATAATAGGCACAGTGTGCGTAACGCACGTAGCTCAACCTAAGTGTAAAAATAAGATTCCCCAAGCAAGAAAATTGGGGCAGAGGTTATGTTTTAAGTTCCAACAAAGGTTTGATTCCAAAAGTTGTAGCACATCACCCATCAAATTATTTTCATTTTTATAGCCTTTCTTTAACCCCACACCAAAACCAACATCGACGTCCAAAAGACCTCCCGATCAATATCCAAGAGATGCCAAGTCAGGCAAATAAGGCCGAGAATAATGCACCGATCCCCAGCAAAGAAGAGGATCGTAAGACGGGGAATGAATTGATGGTCAAAGGAATCTCCAGAAGAGAGGGTCGTATCGACAACACCCCGATTCCTCGATAAAAAATAAAATGAGAGAGTTTTATCGGTGAAAACCCTCACAGGCACCGAAAGGCGACGTAAGATGAAGAATAAAATGAGAGAGTCTTATCGTTGAAAACCTTCACAGGCACCGAAAGGCGACGTAAGATGAGAGATATGAAATGAGAGAGTCTTATTGGTGAAAACCTTCACAGGCACCATAAGGCGCCGGGAGATGAGAGAAAAGAGAGAGTCTCATTAGTGAAAACCCCTCGAAGGGCACTATGAGGCGACAAGACAGATCAACAAAAAGCGACCACATTCGCAACGAAATGGACACTCATTTATCATCCCCAGCAAGTCAGACCATCGGGCAAATCGATTGATACGAATAGACTGGGTCGGGAATCTATGGTGCATGTCATGATCACGGGGACCAGTCATGTCCTCCAGATAAGTTCTTCTGAATTTCTTCTCCCACCAAATATTGGTTCAGAAAGATTTTCTCCCTTTTCTATCTTTTATTTCTCTTCCTAAAAATTTGTCTTGAAAAGAATTTTTTTCAAAGCTTACTACCAGAGACCGAAGGGGAGTTCAGTCAATGCAGGATAACACAAACAGACTTAAAGGCCGGCCCCAGGCAATGCAATGATCGCGCCTGGCAGTTTTGGAGAAAGTAAGCTCCTAAAGGGAGTGGTTTCTGGAGTAAAAACAGACTCCCACAGCATGTACTTAAAGAGAAAGCAGGAAAGGGGATAAATTGAAAACCAGCCCCAGCAGGCTAGAAACCCCCAGCAAGCAATTTTGTCCACCAACCAATTATGGGGACATAGAGCAAGAAAAGGGGAAGAGAGGAAAAATCATCCGCCGGAAAGGCACCTCCTACCACCACGATTAAAACTAACTAAATCTTTTTGTCTGTTGCAGGTAAACAGAGGATTGATGATGGCGGCAAGACGCAACGCCAGGGAAACCACCAAAAACCGGGGCAGAAAATTTTTAGCCGATTGTCGAAAATTTTCTCGGAAGAACGGGGAAACAATTTCAAATACATTTAAGTTCTAGGTCGCCCACCAGTATAATGCGGGAATACTTTTAAGTTCTAGGTCGCCCACCAATAAAATGCGGGAATACATTTAAGTTCTAGGTCGCCCACCAGTATAATGCGGGAATACATTTAAGTTCTAGGTCGCCCACCAGTATAATGCGGGAATACATTTAAGTTCTAGGTCGCCCACCAGTATAATGCGGGAATACATTTAAGTTCTAGGTCGCCCACCAGTATAATGCGAGAATACATTTAAGTTCTAGGTCGCCCACCAGTATAATGCGGGAATACATTTAAGTTCTAGGTCGCCCACCAGTATAATGCGGGAATACATTTAAGTTCTAGGTCGCCCACCAGTATAATGCGGGAATACATTTAAGTTCTAGGTCGCCCACCAGTATAATGCGGGAATACATTTAAGTTCTAGGTCACCCACCAGTATAATGCGGGAATACATTTAAGTTCTAGGTCGCCCACCAGTATAATGCGGGAATACATTTAAGTTCTAGGTCGCCCACCAGTATAATGCGGGAATACATTTAAGTTCTAGGTCGCCCACCAGTATAATGCGGGAATACATTTAAGTTCTAGGTCGCCCACCAGTATAATGCAGGAATACATTTAAGTTCTAGGTCGCCCACCAGTATAATGCGGGAATACATTTAAGTTCTAGGTCGCCCACCAGTATAATGCGGGAATACATTTAAGTTCTAGGTTGCCCACCAGTATAATGCGGGAATACATTTAAGTTCTAGGTCGCCCACCAGTATAATGCGGGAATACATTTAAGTTCTAGGTCGCCCACCAGTATAATGCGGGAATACATTTAAGTTCTAGGTCGCCCACCAGTATAATGCGGGAATACTTTTCAGCTCTAGATTCTGGAATCAGTAACCCCACCTGAAGGCGGAAGGTTACAACAGAGATCCCCAAGCAGGAAACAATAAAACCCCAGCATCAAGAAGCAGAAGGCTGCAAAGGCAAACGCGCGATTCAAAAGGAAGAAGGAACGCGTCTCAAAAGAAGTAGTTTGGGGAACGTTATAGCATGCTCAACATAACAATTTTGGTGAAGAAAGCCATACCACTGAAGAAACCATTGAAAGTCTTAAAGAAGAGGGCCATGTCCCCAGCAGATCAAGCGAAGTGATGAAAACTGGTATTCGGAAAAAGCGAAGGACCAGTATCATCCCCCAAGTTCACAAAATAAAGGCATCGGAGGAAAGCATCAGCCGACAAGAAAGCAAGACAACAAGAACAAGTTGAAGATAGATGAGACCTCATGATCCATAGTTTAGATTAGCTTCTTGTTTTTCCTTTCAAGAACAATGTAACAAGGAGATCAGTGAGCAGTAGCATCCTACAGCAGCAGGCAATAGCGCACAATAGCAGTGAGCACTACAGTCACACGGTAGTCCCAGCTACCAAAATTTCCCGAACTACATTGACCTGACTCCTGTTCAGCCCAGGATATGTAGGAAACCTCTGAAGCAAAGGTTCGGTCAAATCTTTTTCAAAAAAATGCTTCACACGGAGTATTCGAACCGGCAAAAATCGCTCGCTTTATCTTTGCGCGAAAACCCTTCGTGTCTTCGTGCAAAGAGGGGCAGCTGTAAGCACGTGATTTTTGCTTCACGGACAAGCACTCCAAAAGAAAACAAAAATAGTGACCAGTGACCTCGCTGTACAAATTTTCCAATTTTTCATGACATGTACTGCTAGTCATTTGTGGTTCATCCCATTTTTTTGCATTTTTTGATCTTATCAGTCAAAACACAAGGTATGTCTGTCATAGTAATCAAACCGTAATTCAGTAGTTAAAAGAAAATTCAAAATATATGTGCATTGTTCGTTCTAGGTTGTGATTTAACTTACTTGAACATTTTAATTTGGTGTGATAATGGTGTTGAAGTGTTACATTGTTGTTTGTTTTAATTTCATTTGTTTTACTATTTATTTGTTATTTTTCATTTTTTGTTTTAAAATTAGAAAAAAAACAAAAAGAAAAGAGTTGAAAATCGGTTTGGGCCCAAAAATGAAACGAAATAGGCCCAAAATCGGCACTCAAGTCCAGTCCAAATCCGGCCTGCCCAAGCACCAATTCAAACGACGCCGTTTCAGGCAAGTCGATCCGAGCCGTCTAAGCCTCTTGATCTAACGGTCCACATCCGCACCCGTGACCCGACCTGTTTAGCCAGTCCAACCCAATCCATCACTTAAACCCAAACGACCCCGTTTTAATACCAAACGACCTCGTCTCACCCCTCACCATCAGATCCAAGCCGTTGAGATCATCTGATCCAACGGCTCAGATCTAAACCCTTAGACCATATATAAGCTTTCTATCACACCCCACGTCTCCTAGTCGAACCCCCCCTTCACTCATCTCCTTCCTTACCAAGCCCTGAAATCCCCCGAAACCCTAGCAGCCGCCCTAGTTTCCCCTTCACCAGAACCCAGCGGCATGAACGCCGGTGACCACCTCCTGAACACCCCAGGACCCCCTCACTCTCCTGAACATGGATCTATTACCCCCTAGCCTCGAATCCCCTTCCTTCATCTCGAATCTTCATTTGAAGATTCGAGTCGAACCCGGACCTATACCAAACCTCACCATCTTCATACCAGACACTCCCCTGACCCCCCTCGTGACCAAACCAGGCTTGGTTTGGTCCGAATCTACCCACAACTTCTAAAAAACCAGATCTGAAAATCCAGACCTTAGAACACATGAACCTGGGGAATCCGGCTAGCCTTAACGGGGGTTTGAGGTCTAATAGACCTTAATCAAGGTGTTCTCATGTGAGAACACCCTGATTAAAGTTTGTTCGGCCTCAAAGGGTCAGAGTTGAGTCAGATTTGGATCAATTTTGTTTGGACATTTCTCGGTAAGTTTTTCTTTTCCTTTTTGTTTTATTCAACTGCTAATTAAGTTGTCAGCATGTTTCGTTGTGTTTGTTTGCTATTTTTGTTATTTTTCATTCGGATTTCTTCCATCTCTGTCAAAGACCTTTTATTTGGTTGATTGTTTTCTGTGTGTGATTTGAACGTATCCTATGATAAACATGTCCGATTAGGATAGTCGTCGCATAAATAACTTATATAGGTTCCCAGTGATTGACCAAAGTTGTCTGAAGCCCTTCAGGTCCCTGTATGTATTGGTTTATATGAACGACTGATTGTTACCTGTTATAATTAGTATAGTCGACTTGATAAATATCGTCGATTAACTTCCTACGACTGAATGTTCAAATATTCTAATTCGTACAACTTCACGTAAGTGAATGAACCTGTTGATTGTTAATTGGATGCTTGACATTAGCTGTGACTACTAGCTTGTAACTGCATTGTAAATAAATTAAAAGAATCAGGCTAGGGCAGTCTTGAATTGAACTTTCAGAAGTTCAAAATGCCCTGATGCTGCAAGGGGTTTAGGGCAGTAATAATCAAGGTTAACAAGGGTAGTCTGGGGTTCGTGAAAAACAGGAAAAAGCTTAGTTTAAGTGAGCTGACAAGTAGGGTACTAATTTAGGATTAAACTAATGCAAATGGGGAACAAAACACAAGAGTATGGGGGTTTAAAATAAATACTTAAATGAACCCATAACTCTTGATTAAAGAATAAGGCCAAGCGTGGGGAACAAATGGCTGGCATCAAAAAGATGCTTAGGCGTGAGATTTAATAGGTATTGGCAGTCTGCAAATTGGCAGGATCCAGGCAGCTTGACTGCACTGGTTGTTTGGCTTATAAATAGGCTATTTCAGAACTTAGAAGGGGCTGAAAATTTTAGTCTTGAGGAGAGGTCTTGTGAGTTGAAGAAAACTGAAAAAAAACAGAAGGAAATTTCCAGAAATACTGTAATTGAACACTGTCCAAAAACTGCACAAAGAAACCAAGTTGGTTATCCTAACTGGGATTGTTATTTGTTCCATTAAGAGAAGTCTGTGTTCTTCTGCTGTGATTGTTACTACACTGAGCTTTCTGTGTACTGTTGGTTTGAGTTTTGACTATCGGAACTGTAGTGGTTATTTGTTGAGCTTTTGGGGTTATTGGGATCACTGGATTGCTGTTACATTCAACATTCTGGGTTGTTGTTTCCTGCTCTGTTTTCTGGGATTGTCTGTCCATTGCTCGATCGCTTGTTGAGCTTCTCCATTGTGGCTGTTTTGTTTGTTGTTGTGTTGTGTTGTTTACCTGCTGCTGTGCTTGCTGTGTACCACTCAGCTGATCATCTTTCTTCTTCTTTTGCTCCTCTATACCAGGTACACAAATATACTACCACTGTAACTTGAAAGGTTTGAGCATGAATGTAAAAGAGAAGATCTGCAGATGCTTATATATGCATAGACTATTATGTTAGGCCTCATATAATGTATAATAGTTTACATTCTTGTTTTGGATACTGGAGATAGTCCTCATGCCTAATAAATGTCAATGTATGGTAGTTGAATGTTAGACTGTGTATATAGGTTGGTGATAAAAGTATGCCCAATTCATTAGGTTGTATCTTAGATTTAGCTTACTGGTGTAGTATAATTCTGTAATGTATGCCAAGCATTAAAATTGTACACTACTAGTTAAGTTCTTTCCCTCCTGATAAACTGCTTCATATAACTGGTAAACCATGTTTTAAGATAAAGAACACAGAGCTTGCAATCTCAACCTCACGAAGGTCGAACCCAGGTCGAAACAGACCAAGCAGGCCCGCATCGAACAAACAATGGCCCAGGTCTGGTCCATCACGCATGGGCTGGATTTGGGCCCTTAATTTTTGCTCGGCTGACTGTGTACGTGGTCGTGCTTCTGATTTTGCACAAGCACTCGGAATTCTGTTATAGATAACTTGCAAGCATGTAATTAACTAGGGCTATCTACTGTTTTCAATTAGTAGAGACAAGCGCGACAAGAAACGTAGTTGCTATAGGATATCCCTTTAAAAACAAGGATGAGACGAGCCTCGACGAACAAAATGAACAAAAGTTGCGGGGCCCTCTATTGTATGTATATATCAAAGTATTTAGAATTCGGGACGTGCCGTTTAGCGAATTTCACGGCCCTCCCAAAATAATAACACGATAGTTTCTTTAGGTGCGTATTTAATAATCTATTTTCTTAAACTTGGGTGTGCATTTCATGCGACCCAAATCCAAATCCCAAAACGTCAAATAAAATATGTTCCGGATTGTGTGTGCATTTCATGTGACGCAGTCCAAAGACATGTTTTTTTAGCGATGTTCACATTCCTAAAAAATAATGATAATAAAGCGGTAAAAGATAAAATTTGCACATGGTTCATAATTTTATTTAAAATCAGATAAATAAGCCGAGTATAACAGTTGAGCGACCGTGCTAGAACCACGGAACTCGGGAATGCCTAACACCTTCTCCCGGGTTAACAGAATTCCTTGTCCGGATTTCTGGTACGCAGACTGTAATATGGAGTCATTCTTTTCCTCGGTTCGGGATTAAAATTGGTGACTTGGGACATCCTAAAACTCCCAAGTGGCGACTCTGAAATAAATAAACCAATCCCGTTTCGATTGTCCTTTAATTGAAAAAAAACTCCCTTCTGCCCGCGCGGGTATGTAAAAGGAGGTGTGACAGTGCTACTATCCCAATGCTGCTCCAGTATCTACACAAAGTGCAGAGTGTTGCATCAGCAAAACCGACCCCATATACTGGTAAGTGCCTGACCTAACCCCGGTGAGGTAGTGATGAGGCTAGGACCAGACTCCAGATAAACCTATGCAGTTCAATTATATACAGCAGGAAAGAAATATAGAAATAAACAAGTAAAGATGGGAGGGGGAACATGCTTTGGGGAACAACAGGTAAAATAGAATATTAAGTGGATTATAAAAAGATCAAAATCCCACCACTAGCAAGAATAAGGAAAGCAAAGGCAGATTTCACTTTATTTTCACATCTTGCTGCAGGCGTGCAATCCGATCCCATTTCCTGTATCTCGTGGCAGGCGGCCACTCGCTCCCATTTCATGCATCTCGTGGTAGGCATACCACCAGCTCCCTTTTCATGTATCTTGTGGTAGGCATACCACTTCCCTTTTCATTTATCTCGTGGTAGGTGTACCACCCGCTCCCATTTTATGTATCTTGTGGTTGGCATGCCACCCGCTTATATTTCATGTATCTCATGGTAGGCGTACCACCCGCTCCCATTTCATTTGTCTTATGGTAGGCGTACCACCCGCTCCCCATTTACAAGCCAACAATAATCACAAGGAATCCCGGTAAGGGAACAATAATATCAAACAAATCCCGGCAAGGGAAAAATGATATCTCAATACTATCCCGGCAAGGGAACAATAATATCACAACAATATCCCAGCAAGGGAACAATAATATCTCAACAACATCCCGGCAAGGGAACAATAATATCAGACAAACATCCCGGCAAGGGAACAATGATGATAATAATGTGTGAGGCACAATAAACCATAAAGGAGTCATAACAATTTATAATACAAGACCCACGGGCATGCTTGACACCGACGTATAGATACTCGTCACCATGCCTATACGCTGTACTCCACAATTAACACGTAGTAAATAGACACAACTCCTAATCCCTCAAGCTAAGTTTAGACCAAATACTTACCTTGAACTTCCATGGCCAACTCAAACCTCAAACACCGCCTTTCCTTTCAAATTCGGCTCCAAATCAATTGTATTTATACATAATTGACTCCAGGACATCAATAAATGCTAAACAATCCAATTCCAATGCTTAATTTTAGCTTTCTAATCATTCTTCCCAAAAAGTCAAAAATTGACCCCGGACCCGCTTGGTCAAAACACAAGATTCAGACCAAAACCCGATCACCCATTCACCCACGAGCCCAAATATATAATTTATTGTGAAATCCAACCCCAAAACAAGGTCAAATTCCCAATAATCAAAAAGCCCTAACTCTACCCAAATCCCTAATTTTCTACCCTTAATCACATGTTTTAGGACTAGAAATCTAGTGGGTGTTGATAAAAATGGAAGAAAACGAGCTTATGATTACATACCTATGAAGCTATGGTGAAGTTCTTCTTCAAAAATCGCCAAGAGGTGTGGAAAAGATGAAGTTTGTGAAAAATAATGAAATCCTGTATGGCATTCTGTTTTTGAAACTTAAAATAACTTGGCAAAATTGGTCATCACGTTCGCGACAGGTACACCGCATTCGCGATGGGTTAGGACCGATAAGCCTTCGCATTCGCGGAAGATGGCTCGCGTTCGTGGAGCTTTGGCTCCTCAAGCCTACGTGTTCACGGACCAGTGGCTGCGTTCGTGATACACAAAATGGTCACCCCTCCCCAGGCCTTTAACCTTACGCGTTCGTGAGTGCATGGACCCGTTCGCAAAGGGTATTCCTTCCTCAGCCTCGCGTTCGCGTCTCAAGCTTCGGGTTCGGGAAGAAGAAATCTGGCACCTGGGAGATTTGCCCTACGCGTTTGCGATTGTGCCCACGCGAACGGGAAGAGTCCCTAGGCACTGAACATAAAAAACCTACAACTTTTTGAGTTCCCAAAACCCTCCGAAACACACCTGAGCCCTCGGGGCTCAAAACCAAACATACGTACTAACTCAATAATATCATATGCACTTATTCGTGCGATCAAATCACCAAAATAACCTCAATAACAAAAAATTAAACCTCAAAATCCATGGAATATTTCAAAGTTTCTTAAAGCATCAAACTTTGTATTTACAGTCCGAATTACGTCAAACGGATTCCGTTTCTTACCAAACTTCACAGAGTTATCTTAAATTATATATAAGACCTGTACCGGGCATCGGAACCAATATACGGGCCTGATACCAACATGTTCTAATAAAAATATTCATTTCAAATTCCTTTAAACAAATTTCAGAAAACATTTTTCTTTAAAAATTCATTCCTCGGGCTTGTGACCTCGGAATTTGATTCCGGGCATACGCCCAAGTCCCATATTTTTCTACGGACCCTCCGGGACCGTCAAATCACGGGTCCGGGTCTATTTACCCAAAATGTTGACCGAAGTCAAATTTATTCATTTTACAGTTAAAACTTATTATTTTTCACAAATTTTCACATTTAGGCTTTCCGGCTATGCGCCCGGACTACGCACGCAAATCGAGGTGATGCTAAATAAGGTTTTCAAGGTCTCGGACACAGAATTCAATTTAAGTTCAAGTGATGACCTTTTGGATCATCACACATGCAAGCATAATTCTCAACCTGGTCTTAAAAGTTAGTTTAGTCATGAAGCAATAAAACAATTTTGAAGATGATAGGGACATTTGAGGGAAACAAGTAAAGGCATTTTGAGATCACTTAAAGCCCAAATTGTGTGAAACTGGGGCAAATAGAACATAAAGAAGATACTTCGAAAGATGGTACAAGGTTCTAGGAAATGGCATGAAAAGTTGCATTTTGCTTTGCTGGGTTACCGCACTACTGTTCGCACTTCAGTAGGTACAACTCCTTATTTATTGGTATATGGTACTAAAGCAGTGATACCCGTGGAAGTTGAAAATCCATCCCTTCGGATTGTTGCTAAAGCTGAAATTGATGATGATGAGTAGGTCAAAACCCGTTTGGAGTAATAAAGTCTGATTGACGAAAAAAGACTGGCGGCAGTGTGTCATGATCAATTGTATCATAAGAGAATGGCAAGAGCATACAACAAGAAGATGCTTCTCCAAAAATTTGAAGTGGGTCAACAAGTATTGAAACGCATCCTGCCGCATCAGGCTAAAGCTAAAGGCAAGTTTGCCCCAAATTGGCATGGGCTGTTCGTGGTAATGAGAGTGTTGTCCAATGGTGCTTTGTATTTAAAAGATGTAGAAGGCAAATGTGTGGATATAGATATCAATTCTGATGCAGTCAAAAGATATTATGTATGATTTCCTTGGTTTGTTTAATTGTGTTGTTTGTATTTGGCATGCTTTGAAGATTGGAATGACGAAGGCATTTTATTCTTCTATCTAAACACTTTATCCTTTGTTTCCCCCTTTGAGCCTTATTTATTTTCTTTCATATCTCTCTTTTGGAATCAGAAGCAGAGTTTAGAAATACAGATACAGAAAAGAAAAAAAGGAAAAGAGAAGAGAAAAAGAGAAAGAAAAATGGGAAAAGAGTAAAGAAAAGAAAATAAAAGAAAAGAAAAGAAAAGAAAAAAAGAAAAAAAGAGAGAGAAAAGCACAAAAAACAAAGCAATTCCTATGTCATGAACTACGTTCGACCTGATTCCTTTTAAGGATACGTAGGCAGCCTCATGGTTCTGTCCCATCAAAATAAAAATTTAAAAGTCCCCAAACAAAGAAACTAGGGCAGAAGTTGTGGTTGTTGTAGGAGATCTGATTCCAAAAGTTGCAATTTTGAGCCCTTTTAAGCTGTTTTTGGGCCTTTATGATACCCTTTCTTTCTAATCCTATCCAAAAGCCTACATTATGGTCCAAAGAAAGACCTTCCGATCAATCTTTGAGTAGTGCCAAGTCAAGCGAGTTAGAGGTATGATTTACATCAGGGGCAACACTCCGTTCTACACAAGGAAAACAAAAATGAGAGAGTCTTATCGGTACAAACCTTTACAAGCAATATAAGGCAACGGTAAGTTGAGAGAAAGAATAAAATGAGAGGCTTGATGGTGAAAACCCTTCGGGCACTACAAGTCGAATAAGGATCGTGAATCAGATGGAATAATCGGAGCATTAAAGCCCAGTTTCACGACTCAGAGGTACGACAAGAGTTGAACATTAGACTTGCTTGACAGATTAGACCACTTAATCAAAAGGTGCATGTCATGGTCATTAGAGTTGTTGTTCATATCTGAGAGGTTTCTACTTTGTAATTTTCTTTTTAGGTATCATGTCTTTCCATTGCCCCTTACTCTGTTCCTTTTATCTTGTTTACTTCCTTTTCTTGAGTCTGTTTGGTCAAAACAAGTGAGAAATGACTTCAAAATTTGCTACCAGCTTTTCAATTGCACAAAACCGAATATGTTTTGCACATCAATGTGGCATAAGTCAGGAAAGAACAGTAGGCGCACTGAGTTGGCAACAATTAACATGTTTTGGGATTCATGTAAAATACAAAGGTTCGGTATAGGTCAATTCATGAGCAATACAATAGTTAAAGGGTATTGGGTTTGAACGGATCAGAGGTATTTTCTGTGATAAGGGTAATAGAGAAAGTGGTTAGTCAATAAACAGGCAAGGTCTTTCAAGTTGAAATCAAGGTTATCATAGCAAGTGAAGGAGCAATCGCACAAACCAACCACCATGTTTAAACTCACAAGTTTTCTTTGTCTGAAATAGGGATGAAAGCTATGTTCATATCAAAGCTTGGAAGCTTGAATTTTTCAGGTGTAATGCCCAGTTCTGCTTATGCAAAGGCTATTGAGAAAATCACACATCACCCCTAAGAGAAACACTTCCTAGTCTAGGTCTTTCAAGTTATATGTTTGTTTTAGGAGACACACTTCCTAAATTTATATTTTAGCTCTAGGAGACGCACTTCCTAGTTTGATTCATTGATGTTCTGCCCCTAGGAGACGCACTTCCTACTCTGGTTCTTTCAAGTTATATATTTTTTTTAGGAGACGCACTTCCTAAATTGATATTTTACCCCTAGTAGATGCACTTCCTAGTTTGGTTCATTTAAGTTTATTCCTAGGAGACGCACTTCCTAAATTGAAGTTTCACCCATAGGAGACGCACTTCCTAGTCTGGGTTTTTCAGGTTATATTTTTGTTTTAGGAGACGCACTTCCTAAGTTGAGAGTTCATTTAAAGGAGAAGCACTTCCTAGTTTGCGTTATTGAAATTCCACCCCTAGGAGACGCACTTCCTAGTCTGGGTTTTTTACGGATACACTTTCAGGAGACACACTTCCTAAATTGAGATTTCACCCCTTGGAGACGCACTTCCTAGTTTGGTTCATTTACGTTTCACCCGTAGGAGACGCACTTCCTAATCAAGGTCTTTAAAGTTATTCTTTTAGGAGACGCACTTCCTAAATTGAGATTTCACCTCTAGGAGACGCACTTCCTGGTTTTGGTTTATACAAGTTTCACCCATAGGAGATGCACTTCCTGATCTGGGTCATTCAGGTTTTATTTTTAGCAGACGCATTTGCTAGTCCAAGTTTCTTAGTTTTACTCACAGGAGATGCACATCCTAGTTGAGTCTTTAGTTTACTCTAATCATTGTATCAATAGCATACGTGGTTTACAGGTTTACTAACAACTCACAAATCTTCCGAGTGCAAACTGGGGTAGAAAATTTTGTTTGTTTTGTTGTTTTGATTGCAGGCACCTGTCACGACCCAAATTTCCCACCCTCGGGAGTCGTGATGGCGCCTACTAATAGGAGTTAGGCAAGCCAACTTAAATTACTTTCCATTTAATGCGCATTTCTTTTCTGTAATTATCAACATGTAATAAAGGCAACATAATTAAAATTTCATGGGGAAGTCTCAACTTATATAAAAAAAACTGAATAGAATTGCGGAAAGTTTACCAAAATCCTCTACCCAAGATTGGTGTCACAATGCTCACGAACTTCTAAGATTACTAAATACAATTGTCTGAAAGAAAATTTTAAACTGTTTGTTTCGGTACAAATGATAACAAACTGAATAAAGAGAGAGACATTTCGGGCCTGCGGACGTCAGCAAGGCTATCTCGGTGTCTCTGGACTGAAGGCCTGCTCCCGATCTACTGCTGCTGCCCAAAGGCTGCTCCAACTTCGTGATCTGTGCAAAAGAGCACAGAGTGTAGCATCAGCACAACCGACCCCATGTGCTGGTAAGTGCCTGGCCTAACCCCGGCGAAGTAGTGACGAGGCTAGACAGGACCTACCACAATTAACCTGTACAGATATATATATACAAGTGTAAGAAAATAATAACAGTGGAAAGTAAACAATTAAAGTTGGGAGGGGGAGCATGCGTACGGGGATAGCAGATAAAACAGAATATTAGAAATAATAAGGGAAAACTACATTTGCTCACTTCTACCGTATAATAAGGGAAAAACAACAACTTTCACTTGTCTCAGTTTTCTCTTATTGCAGGTGTGCAACCCGATCCCATTTCATCATATCTTGTGGTAGGCGCACCACCCGCTCCCATTTCATCATATCTCGTGGTAGGCGTACCACCCGCTCCCATTTTATCATATCTTGTAGTAGGCGTACCATCTGCTCCCATTTCATTTTATCTTGTGGTAGGCGCACCACCCGCTCCCATTTTATCATATCTTGTGGTAGGCGTACCACCCGCTCCCGTTTCATTTTATCTTGTGGTAGGCGTACCACCCGCTCCCATTTCATTTCATAATTTGTGGTAGGCGTACCACCCGTTCCCATTTCAGTCCAACACAATATCACAGGATGATCCCGACAAGGGAGCAAGATAACATAATAAGTTTCCCGGCAAGGGAACAAGATATCAAATCAACCATCCCGTCAAGGGAGATCCAGCTATAACCAATTTACTCAATTTCTACTTAACACAATTAATACAAATGCTCAATCATAACATTTACTTGCTCAGTTTCAAAGATCTTCCACCAAGTTCTCATAAGCATTACTTAAGAATACAACAATTTAGCAATTTAGGACTCACGGTCATGCTCGACCCCCAACATATAGATACTCGTCACCATGCCTATACGTCGGACACAACACAAAGCAAGTAGTAAGTAAAACTCAACTCCTAATCCCTCAAGCTAGAGTTAGACCGAACACTTACCTCAACTTCCACGACTAAATTAATCCGCAATGACTGCTTTCCCTCTCGAATTTGGCTGCAACTCAATCAAATCTATGAAATAACGACTTTATAGTATCAATATAAGCTAAACAAATCAAACCTAATGCCTAAAACAGAGATTTCTAAGCTTTCTTACCAAAATTCCAAAAATCGACTCCGGGCCCGCTTGGTCAAAACACGAGGTTCGGACCAAATTCATATCACCCATTCATCCACGAGCCCGAATATATAATTTGTTTTCAAATTCGACCCCAAAACGAGGTCTAAATCAAGAAAAGTAAAAAGCCCTAACTCTACCCAATTTCTACCTTAAATCACATATTCTAGGCCTAGGATTTCAATTGATGTTGAAGGAAATGGAAGAAAATAAGCTAAGAATTACTAACCCAAGAGGTCTTGGTGAAGAATCGCTCCAATGGTCGCCTAAGAGTTTGGAGAAGAAAAGGTTTTGTGAACTTTGTAATGAATCCCGTAGCTACTGTTTCTGAAGTTTTTTTAAAAAATAACTGGGCAGAAAAATGCTCTATGCGATCGCGAAGAAGGTCATGCGATCGCATAGGGAGAGGAAGGTTTCCCATTGTGATCGCGGACAGTGTATTACGAACGCATAGAAGAAAACGGGCTCCATTCCGGGTTTGGTTTTTATGCATTGCGATCGCGGAAGGGGAATGCGATCGCATATAACAGATGATGGCTACTATACGCGATCGCAGGAGGATCTATGCGACCGCATAGAACAAACAGGGAACCTGGAAACTCACTCTATGTGATCGCGGAAAGGCCTATGCGATCGCATAGCACTAGGTAACAGAACACCAGAACTGCTATTTTCTAATACTTTTCTAAGTCCAAAACCATCCCGAAACACATCCGAATCACACCCGAGCCCTCGGGGCTCCTAACCAAACACATGTACTAACTCAACAACCTCATATGAACTTATCTGTGCGATCAAATCGCCAAATATCATCATAAACAACGAATCAAGCCTCAAAATCACTAGTTTTTCTTCAAACTTCATAAACTTTCAAATTTAGAGTTTTAAGTCCGAAACACGTCCAACGACGTCTGATTTCAACCAAATTTCACAGAAAGCGCTTAAACCACATATAAGACCTGTACCGGGCGCCAGAACCAAAATACGGTCCCGATACCAATGCTTTCTAATTCATTTTTATTTCAAATTTTCATATTAAATTTCAGAAAATAATTTCTTTCAAAAATTCATTTCTCGGGCTCGGGACCTCGGATTTCGATTCCGAGAATACGCCCGAGTCCCATATTTTTCTACAGACCCTCCGGGACCGTCAAATCACGGTTCCGGGTCCGTTTACCCAAAATGTTGACCAAAGTCAACTTTAACCATTTTAAAGCCACAATTTATTAAATTTCACATAATTTAACACATAAGCTTTTCCGGATACGCGCCCGGACAGCGCACGCAAATCGAGGCAACTAAAGGCGTGGTTTTCAAGGCCTCGGAAGCACGAAAAAAGGGAGAAAATCGGTGATGACCCTTTGGGTCGTCACATTCTCCACCTCTAAAACAACCGTTCGTCCTCGAACGGACATAAGAAGGAAGCACCTGAGTCGTGGAAAAGGTGAGGATAACGGTCCCGCATATCGGACTCGGACTCCCAGGTTGATGCCTCAGGAGGCTGACCTCTCCACTGAACACGAACCGAAGGAAAACTCTTCGACCTCAACTGGCGAACCTGCTGGTCTAGAATAGCTACTGGCTCCTCCTCATAAGATAAGTCCTTGTCCAACTAGACAGTGCTGAAATCTAACACGTGGGATGGATCGCCGTGATATTTCCGAAGCATGGACACATGAAACACTGTATGTACGGCTGATAAGCTCGGTGGCAATGCAAGTCTATAAGCCACCTCTCCCACTCGATCAAGAATCTCAAATGGCCCAATGAACCTAGGGCTAAGCTTGCCCTTCATAGGCGACACTCGGAGCAATACCCGCTCACCAACCATGAAAGCCACATCTCGAACCTTTCGATCTGCATAGCTCTTTTGCCTGGACTGAGCTGTACGAAGTCTATCCTGAATGATCCTGACCTTGTCCAAAGCCTCCTGAACTAAACCTGTACCCAACAACCGAGCCTCTCCCGGCTCAAACCATCCAACCGGAGATCGACATCGCCTACCATACAAAGCCTCATAAGGAGCCATCTGGATACTTGACCGGCAGCTGTTGTTGTAGGCGAACTCTGCTAAAGGCAAAAACGGATCCCACGAACCTCCAAAGTCAATGACACAAGCTCGGAGCATATCCTCCAATATCTAAATAGTCCGCTCGGACTGGCCGTCCGTCTGAGGATGAAATGTTGTACTCAACTCAACCTGGGTGCCTAACTCTCGCTGGACTACTTTCCAGAAATGTGAGGTAAACTGCATACCTCCGTCCGAGATGATAGATACCGGCACACCATGAAGGCGAACAATCTTCCGGATATAGATCTCAGCTAACCTCTCGGATGAATAGGAGACTGCCACAGGAATGAAATGTGCTGACTTGGTCAGCCTATCAACAATGACCCAAACTGCGTCGAACTTCCTCCGAGTCTGCGGGAACCCAACAACGAAGTCCATAGTGATCCGCTCCCACTTCCACTCGCGAAGCTCAATCCTCTAAGATAAACCACCAGGCCTATGATGCTCATACTTAACCTGCTGACAATTCAAACATCGAGCCACATGTGCAACTATATCTTTCTTCATTATACGCCACCAATAGTGTTGCCTCAGATCCTGATACATCTTCGCGGCGCCCAGGTGAATAAAATACCGAGAACTATGGGCCTCCGCTAAGATCAACTCTCGAATCCTATAAACATTGGGCACACAAACTCGCCCCTGCAATCTCAAAACACCATCATCATCTAAGGTCACCTTCTTGGCACCTCCATGCTGCACCGCGTCTCTCAGAACACACAAATGGGGATCATCAAACTGCCGATCACGGATATGCTCCAACAATGAAGAACGAGCAACCGTGCAAGCTAACACTCGGCTAGGCTCAAAAATATCCAACCTCACAAATTGATTGGCCAAAGCAAGTGGTCTATCACCGACCGGAATATAAGCAAGACTGCCCATACTGGCTGACTTCCTACTCAAGGCATCGACCACCACATTGGCCTTTCCCGGGTGATATAGGATAGTGATGTCATAATCTTTCAACAACTCCAGCCACCTCCTCTGCCTCAAATTCAACTCCTTTTGCTTGAACAAATACTGAAGACTCTTATGATCTGTGAACACCTCACATGCCATGCTATACAGATAGTGCCTCCAAATCTTCAATGCGTGAACAATGGCTGGCAACTCCAAATCATGCACTGGATAGTTCTTCTCATGAACCTTCAACTGCCTTGAAGCATAGGCAATGACCTTGCCATCCTGCATCAACACTGCACCAAGTCCAATACGAAATGCATCACAATAGACTGTATAAGGCCCTGAACCTGTGGGCAAAACCAATACCGGTGTCGTAGTCAGAGCTGTCTTGAGCTTCTAAAAGCTCTCCTCACACTCATCTGACCATCTGAACTAAGCACCCTTCTGGGTTAACCTGGTCATCGGGGCTGCAATAGACGAGAACCCCTCCAAGAATCGACGGTAGTAGCCTGCTAACCCCAAGAAACTCCAAATCTCCGTGGCTAATGCCGGTCTAGGCCAACCCTTGACTGCCTCAATCTTCTTTGGATCAACCTGAATACCCTCTGCTGATACAACATGACCCAGAAATGCAACTGAGCTCAACCAGAGCTCGGACTTTGAGAACTTATAATATAACTGACTATCCCTCAAGGTCTGAAGAACCACTTTAAGATGTTGCTCGTGCTCCTCCCGGCTGCGGGAATATATCAAAATATCATCAATGAAGACTATCACGAATGAGTCCAAATAAGGCCTGAACACTCGGTTCATCAAATCCATAAAGGCTGCTGGGGCATTGGTCAACCCAAATGACATAACCAAGAACTCATAATGCTCGTACCGAGTGCGGAATGCTGTCTTAGGGACATCGGATGCCCTAATCCTCAACTGATGGTAGCCAGATCTCAAGTCAATCTTTGAAAATACCTTGGCACCCTGAAGTTGATCGAACAAATCATCAATCCTCGGCGGTGAATACTTATTCTTAATTGTAACCTTGTTCAATTGCCGATAATCAATGCACATTCTCATCGAGCCATCCTTTTTCTTTACAAATAGAACCGGCGCACCCCAAGGCGACACGCTGGGTCTAATGAAACCCTTCCCAAGCAAGTCTTGTAACTGCTCCTTCAACTCTTTCAACTCTGGCGGGGCCATGCGATATGGTGGAATAGAAATGGGCTGAGTGCTCTGAGCCAGATCAATACAAAAGTCGATATCCCTGTCGGGCGGCATACCCGGCAGGTCTGAAGGGAAAATCTCAGAGAACTCTCAAACAATAGGTACAGAATCAATAGAAGGGACCTCTGCGCTGGAATCGCGAACATACGCTAGATAAGCTAAACACCCCTTCTCGACCATGCATCGAGCCTTTATATATGAAATAACACTGTGAGTGGCATGACCTGGGGTCCCTCTCCACTCTAGTCAGGGCAAATCTGGTAAAGCCAAGGTCACGATCTTGGCATGGCAATCCAAGATAGCATGATACGGGGACAACCAATCCATCCCTAATATAACGTCGAAATCCACCATATCTAAGAGAAACAAATCAACACGGGTCTCAAGACCCCTAAACACCACAACACAGGAACGATGAACCCGATCAACCACTATAGAATCACCCACCGGTGTAGATACATATACAGGAATACTCAAGGCCTCACTATGCATAACCAAGTAGGGTGCAAAATAGGACTACACATATGAATACGTAGATCCAGGGTCAAATAGCACTGAAGCATCTCTATTGCAGACCAGAATAGTACCTGTAATGCCAGCATCTGATGACTCAGCCTCTGTCCTGGCTGGCAAAGCATAACATCGGGGTTGGGCCCCACCCCCTGAACTGTCTCTCTAGGACCACCGGCTGCTGGCTGGCCCCCACCTCTGGCGGCCTGAGCTCCACCTCTATGACCTCTACCTCCACCTCTAACACCCCTGCCACTACCTCTAGCTGGCTGGGTAGGTTGTGAAACCTCCAGTGCCTGAATCATAGTACGAGAACTCTGGTGTTGAGAGCTGCTCGAAGCTCGAGGACAATACCTGGCAATGTGCCTTGTATCGCTACACGTGAAACAAGCCCTCGGCTGCTGGGGATGACGGCCCTAAAAACTCTGGAGCGGTGGTGCACTAATAGGTGCTGATGGTGAACTGTAAGGCTGCTGGTCTGAATAATGCGGCTGAGAACCACGACCACCCGAAGTACCATGAGAGACCTGTAGGGCTGACTGAAAGGGCGTAGGAGGATGGCCTCTACCATACGAATCTCTACCTCCAGACGAGGTACCACTGAATCTGCCTGAATGATGGGGCCTCTTATCCGACCCATGACCACCTCCCTGTAATATAACCATCTCAACTCTGCGGGCCACATTGGTCGCCTCCTAAAATGTGATCTCGCTCCTGGACTCCTTGGCCATCTGAAGCTGAATCGGCAGAATAAGACCATCAATAAACCTTCTCACTCTCTCTCTCTCTCGGTAGGAAGTATGATGAGAGCATGACGAGCTAAATCGATGAACCTGGTCTCACACTGGGTAACAGTCATAGAACCCTACTGGAGGCACTCGAACTGCCTGCGAAGAGCCTTCCTCTGAGTGACTGGGAGAAACTTCTCCAAAAACAACTCTGCAAACTAGTCCCAAGTCAAAGATGGCAACTCTGCTGGTCTGGCTAAGCAATAGTCCCTCCACCAAGTCTTGGCGGGTCTAGATAGACGAAAGGTGGAAAAATTGATCTCATTGGTCTCCACAACACCCATGTTCCGAAGAACCTCGTGGCAGCTATATAAGAAATCCTGGGGATCCTCTAAAGAAGCACCGCTGAATGTGGTAGTGAATAGCTTGGTGAATCGATCTAATCTCCACAGAGCATTGGCGGACATAGCAGCACCATCGCCAGTCTGAGCCGTTGTACCCGGCTGAACTGCCACTGCTGGCTGAACCACCGGAACATGAACCTGGGGACCTACCTGCTCTGGAGTACGTGTAGTGGGAGTGTGAACCCCTGCTCTAGCCTGAGAAGTGACTGGTGCTACTGGAAGCAAACCTGCTTGAGTGACACTCTATATGAAACCTACCAATCGTACCAAAGAGTCCTGAAGCATTGGTGTGGCTATGAAACCCTCTGGGACCTGAGCTGAGCCCACCGGAGCTGCTGGAGCTGGAACCTCCTCATCATAATCAACATGAGGCTCCACCTATGGAACTGCTACTCGGGGCTGAGCTCTGCCCCTGCCTCGGCCTCTGGCACGGCCTCGGCCTTGCCCTTTTCCCCTAATAGGAGCCACTGCTGGGGTCTCGGGCTGCTGCGTGGTCGACAAGGAAGCGCGTGTCCTCACCATCTACGAAAGAACGGAGTAGAAATTCAATCAGTATTGGGGAAACAGAACCGCACGACAAGAAAGAACAGATATGAAGTTTTCCTAACTCTGTAGCCTCTGGGGGATAAACACAGACGTCTCCATACCGATCCCTCAGACTCTACTAAGGTTGTCCGTGAGTTGTAAGACCTATGTAACCTAGTGCTCTGATACCAACTTGTCACGACCCGGATTTTCCACCCTCGACAGTCGTGATGGCGCCTACTAATAGGATCTAGGCAAGCCAACTTAAATTACTTTCCATTTAACGCGCATTTCTTTTCCGTAATTATCAACATGTAATAAAGGCAACATAATTAAAATTTCATGCGGAAGTCTCAACTTATATAAAAAAACTGAATAGAATTGCGGAAAGTTTAACAAAATCCTCTACCCAAGATTGGTGTCACAATGCTCACGAACTTCTAAGATTACTAAATACAATCGTCTGAAAGAAAATTTTAAACCGTTTGTTTCGGTACAAAAGATAACAAACTGAATAAAGAGAGAGAGACTCCGGGCCAACGGACGTCGGACGTCAGCAAGGCTACCTCGGTGTCTCTTGACTGAAGGCCTGTTCCCGATCTACTGTTGTTGTCCAAAGGCTGCTCCAACTTCGTGATCTGTGCAAAAGAGCACAAAGTGTAGCATCAGCATAACCGACCCCATGTGCTGGTAAGGGCCTGGCCTAACCCCAGCGAATTAGTGACAAGGCTAGACCTAGACTCCAGATAAACCTGTGCAGATATATGTATATATATACAAGTACAATGGAAAACAGCGGAAAGTAAACAATTAAAGGTGGGAGGGGGAGCATGCGTACGGGGATAGCAAATAAAATAGAATATTATAAATAATAAGGGAAAACTACATTTGCTCACTTCTACCGTAGAATAAGGGAAAAACAACCACTTTCACTTGTCTCAGTTTTCTCTTGTTGCACGCGTGCAACCCGATCCCATTTCATCATATCTTGTGGTAGGCGTACCACCCGCTCCCATTTCATCACATCTCGTGGTAGGCGTACCACCCGCTCCCATTTCATCATATCTTGTGGTAGGCGTACCAGCCGCTCCCATTTTATTTTATCTTGTGGTAGGCGTACCACCCGCTCCCATTTCATTTCATAATTTGTGGTAGGCGTACCACCCGTTCCCATTTCAGTCCAACACAATATCACAGGATGATCCCGACAAGGGAGCAAGATAACATAATAAGTTTCCCGGAAAGGGAACAAGATATCAAATCAACCATCCCGGCAAGGGAGATCCAGCTATAACCAATTTACTCAATTTCTACTTAACACAATTAATACAAATGCTCAATCATAACATTTACTTGCTCAGTTTCAAAGATCTTCAACCAAGTTCTCATAAGCATTACTTAAGAATACAACAATTTAGCAATTTAGGACTCACGGTCATGCTCGACCCCCAACGTATAGATACTCGTCACCATGCCTATACGTCGGACACAACACAAAGCAAGTAGTAAGTAAGACTCAACTCCTAATCCCTCAAGCTAGAGTTAGACCGAACACTTACCTCAACTTCCACGGCTAAATAAATCCACAACGACCGCTTTCCCTCTCGAATTCTGCTGCAACTCAATCAAATCTATGAAATAACGACTTTATAGTATCAATATAAGCTAAACAAATCAAACCTAATGCCTAAACATAGATTTCTAAGACTTCTTCCCAAAATTCCAAAAATCGACTTCGGGCCCGCTTGGTCAAAACACGAGGTTTGGACCAAATTCATATCACTCATTCATCCACGAGTCCGAATATATAATTTATTTTCAAATTCGACCCCAAAACGAGGTCTAAATCAAGAAAAGTAAAAAGTCCTAACTCTACCCAATTTCTACCTTAAATCACATATTCTAGGCCTAGGATTTCAATTGATGTTGAAGGAAATGGAAGAAAATAAGCTAAGAATTACTAACCCAAGAGGTCTTTGGTGAAGAATTGCTCCAATGGTCGCCTAAGAGTTTGGAGAAGAAAAGGTTTTGTGAACTTTCTAATGAATCCCGTAGCTACTGTTTCTGAAGTTTTTTTAAAAAATAACTGGGCAAATAAATGCTCTATGCGATCGCGAAGAAGGTCGTGCGATCGCATAAGGAGAGGAAGGTTTCCCATTGCGATTGCGGACAGTGTATTGCAAACGCATAGAAGAAAACGGGCTCCATTCCGGGTTTGGTTTTTATGCATTGTGATCGCGGAAGGGGAATGCGATCGCATATAACAAATGGTGGCTACTATACGCGATCGCAGGAGGATCTATGCGACCACATAGAATAAACAGGGCACCTGGAAACTCACTCTTTGCGATCGCGGAAAGGCCTATGCGATCGCATAGCACTGGGTAACAGAACACTAGAACTACTATTTTCTGTAACTTTTCTAAGTCCAAAACCATCCTGAAATACATCCGAATCACACCCGAGCCCTCGGGGCTCCTAACCAAACACATGTACTAACTCAACAACCTCATATGAACTTATCCGTGCGATCAAATCGCCAAATATCTTCATAAACAACGAATCAAGCCTCAAAATCACTAGTTTTTCTTCAAACTTCATAAACTTTCAAATTTAGAGTTTTAAGTCCGAAACACGGCAAACGACATCCGATTTCAACCAAATTTCACAGAAAGCGCTTAAACCACATATAAGACCTGTACCTAGCACCGGAACCAAAACATGGGCCCGATACCAATGCTTTCTAATTCATTTTTATTTCAAATTTTCATATTAAATTTCAGAAAATAATTTCTTTCAAAAAATTATTTTTTCGGGCTCGGGACCTCGGATTTCGATTTCGGGAATATGACCGAGTCCCATATTTTTCTACGGACCCTCCGGGACCGTCAAATCACGGTTCTGGGTCTGTTTACCCAAAATGTTGACCAAAGTCAACTTTAACCATTTTAAAGCCACAATTTATCACATAATTTAACACATAAGCTTTTCCGGCTACGCACCTGAACTGCGCACTCAAATCGAGGCAACTAAAGGTGAGGTTTTTAAAGCCTCGGAAGCACGGAAAAAGGGAGAAAACCGGTGATGACCCTTTGGGTCGTCACAGCACCCACCTGGAGAACAAGGGAATTCGCTTCGAAATTATTTCAAGTTTCAAGTCAGTAGCAGGCACCCATCTGGAGAATAAGGGAAGTCATTTCAGAATTCAATTCAAGTTAGAAGTAGCAGAAGCTTACGGCAAGAATGCGGGTCAATAGTCTGAGATGACCAACAGAAGTAGTCTCAATCCAGAATAAAAAAAAAGGAAAAAGAAAAAAAAGAAGTGAATCCAAAATGCAGAAGCAGAGAAAGATGTGAACTGCTCAAGACGTGGCTGAAGTCAAGAGCGCGGCGTGTCCAAGTTTGATCCAAAGAAGTTGTGGAAGAATGAATCAGCACCTGCAGCTAGCAAACATCAAGTTTCAAATCTAAAGTCTGCATGAAGAACCATTTAAGACTCAAGATCAAGCTTCAGAAGACTTATAGATAGGAATCTTGTAACTTATAGTTGACATGCTTAATTAGTCCTTTTCATTTTTTTATTTTTATGTAATAACAGGACCGCAGATTGGAACTTCGACAGAATGACACCTCAATCGGCTCTCCACCTCGGTATACTCCATCACTATTCTTACTTCTGAACTACACGTGACATAATTCCTTTATAGCCAAGGATATATAGGCAGCTCAGATACCGGAGCTCGATCACATTCTCCTTTCTCTTAGTTTTTGGTCTCTCTAAATAAGGGTCGAGTCAAAAAATCTGTCTAGTCGTTCTTTGTCTAAAAATACTTCGTGTTTCCAGTCAAAGAGGGGCAGCTGTAGACATGTGATTTTTGACCCTCCCCAAGATTTTACATATTTTAGTATTTAAATACTTAGTTAGGTTTAATATAGTTATTTCAACTAATTTTGACTCTTTTACTTTATTTCGTCGCAAAATGAAAATTACAAAAAAATATTTCTTCTTTTTAGTTGCTTTTAGTTTATATACCTTTCGTAAAACTAAAAAAAATATACAAAAATAGTACCTTATTTTTATTTTAATATGATATTTGAAAATACCAAAAGAATAAGTTTGTTTCAATAGTTAGTCTTATTTTAATAGTTATTTTACTTAAGTAGGATTAATTAGTAAATGAGGTCATATTTTTAGTCTTGTTCGCGGAGAAAGAATAAAATTTGGGCTCAAACAACCCATTTTTAGGCCTAATTTTCGGACCTAGCCCATAACAACCCAAGCCCAATACCCACTAACCTAACCCTACATACTCTTGATTTTAAAGATAAAAGAAAGGACCTAATTTCCTAGACGGAGACCAACAGATCTGCCATTTCTGATAGGGAGACCTACACAAAAAAGCTAAGTCCTTTCTTCTTCAGGGAGAACTTAATAAAGAAACCCTAATGACCTAAGAAATCAGTCGTTTTCCTATCAAAGACCCCCCTCCATCGCCGTTTCTGTTTTAGAAAGCAGACCACATCTCATCTTCTTGTTCACCTTCTCAACCATGGACACAAGACAAAAGAACCCTAATCTCTAGAGCTCCATCGTCACCTTCACCAAGAGAACCCTAGCGAAAACCTTCAACCGCCTGAACCTCACGCCAACCACACCAGATGACCTCCTTCAATTCTAGCCAGCGCCAGTCGCTGTCGAACACCATGAACCTCCATTGAACACCCCATAAAACTCCATCGAAACCAGCTGAATAAAGCTCCAAAAATGAGCTGAAAACTCCCTATAAACCAGCCTCTAAACCACCTCGAAGCAGCCTAAAAATAGTCCGAAATCCGGCCAGAAACTCGAGCGATGCTTCAGCTGTAAATGTTCCTCCAACAACTCCAAGAACGAGCTAAAAATAGCTCCAAAAATGCTGTAAAAAACCAGTGTCGAATCACCCCGAAACAGTAGCTTTTTCATGTTAAAATTCAAGTTTTTTCGGCGAGTATCGAGCTCTTCTGTTTGAGTTGTGATGACTGTTTCCATGGGTTCCTTGTCGAGGTCTGTTCAATTGATATGCTGAGGATCTATTCAACATTTCCGTTGGCATCGTGATTCTGATCCGGTCAGTTAGTTCAAGTTTCATTTCTCCCGTCCGTGTTTCAATTTATTCAATTTTTGGATCTGAAATCCATATATATGTTTGAATTATTTGTTTGATTTTCTCCTATTTTTACTTGCTGCTTATGTGGTAATGTTGTGAGCATTTCTTTGTAGAAGTTGAATGATTTATAATTGAAATAAATAAGTTAGAACCAAAAGTTAAAACTATAGCAGATGATGGATGGAGGAAGGAAATGATATATTCAGGGTAGGGGAAAAACACGAGAAAGAAGAAGAACATAGGTTCTTGAATACTAGTAAGAGAAATTTGTCAATAGAGCTGAAAGTGGATATGAGAAATGAACAAAAAGCGAAGAATTCTGAAAACCCAGATCAGAACCCACGCGATTGAATAAGTTATGAAACTGAAGAAGAAATGGAACATTGAGTTATTGATTTATGCTTACGATAGGCTTAGTTAAGAGTACACTTAGGCCGTTAATATTCATAAACCTTCGTAGTTTGCTTTAGGCGTGCTATAATAAAAATTGTCATAGCTAGGGGTACGGTTCTCGTGACGTAGTTGTGATACTTAATTTCTAAAATCCGGGGGTACATTTATGTGAATCGGCCACAATTCAATCTTGTTAATAAATTAATTATGTCGTGGATTGTGGGTACGGTTTTCGTGACACGATTCGCGATGTGTAATCAAAGTAATTAGTTGTATAACAATCGGATTATTAAAAGCGGTTTAAAGGGGAATGAAAATGTACATTAGTTTCAAAGATGTTTTAAAAATTAGATAAATAGGCCAATATTAACAGTTGAGCGACTATGCTAGAACCACGAAAATCGGGAATGCCTAACACCTTCTCCCGGGTTAACAGAATTCCTTACCCAGATTTCTGTGTTCGCCGATCGTAATACAGAGTCAATCTTTCCTCAACTCGGGAATTAAACCGGTGACTTTGGATACCATAAATATCCCAAGTGGCGACTCTGAATTTTAAATAAAATAATCCTGTTTTGATTGTCACTTAAATTGGAAAAAACTCCCCTATACCGCCTTCTGGGTAGTAAAAAGGAGGTGTGACAATCTTCGCTCAGGTTGTTTTACGTAGCTTAACTTAGGTAGACCCTTTTCACCTAGAGGGATCCAGCTCATAGTTCCGGGTAGAAGTACTCTTCGCTCAGGGTGTTTTACGCAGCTTAACTCAGGTAGAACCATTTCGCCTAGAGGGATCCAGCTCATAGTCCCGGGTAGAAGTAATCTTCGCTCAAGTTGTTTTACGTAGCTTAACTCAGGTAGAATCATTTCGCCTAGGGGGATCCATCTTATAGTTTCGGGTAGAAGTACACTTCGCACATATTGTTTTATGCAGCTTAACGCAGGTAGAATCCTTTCGCATAGGTGGATCCAGCTCATATTTCGGGTAGAAGTACTCTTTGCTAAGGGTGTTTTACGCAGCTTAACTCAGGTAGAATCATTTCTCCTAGGGTGATCCAGCTCATGTTTCGGGTAGAAGTACTCTTTGCTCAGGGTGTTTTATGCAGCTTAACTCAGGTAGAATCCTTTCGCTTAGGGGGATCCCGTTCATGTTCCGGGTAGAAGTAATCTTCGCTCAGGTTGTTTTACGTAGCTTAACTTAGGTAGACCCTTTTCGCCTAGAGGGATCCAGCTCATAGTTCCATGTAGAAGTACTCTTCGCTCAAAGTGTTTTACGCAGCTTAACTCAGGTAGAACCATTTTGCCTAGGGGGATCCAGCTCATAGTCCCGGGTAGAAGGAATCTTCGCTCAGGTTGTTTTACGTAGCTTAACTCAGGTAGAACCATTTCGCCTAGGGGGATCCAGCTCATAATTCCGAGTAGAAGTACATTTCGCTCAGGTTGTTTTACGTATCTTAACTCAGGTAGAACCATTTTGCCTAGGGGGATCCAGCTAATAGTTCCGGGTAGAAGTACACTTCGTTTAGGTTGTTTTAATATAGCTTAACTCAGGTAGAACCCTTTCGCCTATGGGGATCTAACTCATATTTTCAGGCAAAAGTACTCTTCGCTCAGGGTGTTTTACGCAGCTTAACTCAGGTAGAACCATTTTACCTAGGGGGATCCAGCTCATAGTTCCGGGTAGAAGTACTCTTCGCTCAGGGTGTTTTACGTAGCTTAACTCAGGTAGAACCATTTCGCCTAGGGGTATCCAGCTCATTGTTCCGGGTAGAAGTAATCCTCGCTCAGGTTATTTTAAGTAGCTTAACTCAAGTAGAATCTTTTCGCCTAGGGGGATCCAACTCATATTGTCGGGTAGAAGTACTCTTCGCTCAGGTTGTTTTCATAGCTTAACACAGGTAGAAACTTTTCGCCTAGAGGGATTCAACACTTTATCAATAATACAAGGCTCTAATCCCCAGTTACATTTCTTCCTGGTAATACAGGGTGCTAACCCCCAATTACGTTTCCCTTCAATAATACAGGGTACTATCCTCTAATTACATTCCCTTTGGTAACACCGAGTACTACCCCATGGTGGCATATCTTTACATACTAGTTTATACTATTGTCTTTGTCTTTCTTTCAGTGAATTAGATAATTTAAAGTTTTCTCTAATAACTCACAAAATTTTCCTAGTGCCAGACCGGGGCAGAAAAAATTTGTCCATTTTGTTCGTTTTTGATGGCTTTGCAGGACCCTGCCGTAAAGCACATATTGTAGAGTTTAAAGCTGGCAATTTCAGTTCTCATCAGAAGAAAGAAGATTGTTGATCATAAGATAGTTGGAATTAGTTTCGATGAGGTGTCAACAACTCGGCTTCTCAAGATTCATCTTTTCAAGTTCTGAGCAGAAAATCAAGCAATCGAGAATGAGCCATAATCTTTTCTTCAAAAAAAGGCATCAAGATCCAATCTAAGGTCAACACAAGCGAGCATGTCAAGAATCAAGATTTGACTCCAAAAGACACATAGATAGGAATTTTGTACTCTTAGTTTGCAGACAAATGTAGCGCTCTCCTCTATTTCTTTTGATGTAAGAAGCGAGTAACAGTAACAACAGCAACAACAACAACAACAACAACATTCTTAACTCCAGTTTCTGGTAGTCCCAGCTACCAAAATTTTTTTAGAACTACACAGACCTGATTTCTTTATAGCCAAGGATATGTAGGCAACCTTAGAAGCAAAGTTCGGTCACTTTTTTAAAAAAATGCTTTCATTGGAGTGATATGTGAGCAAAAATTAGTCATGACGTTCACTTTTCTTTGCACGAAAACTCTTCATGTTCTCGAGCAAAGAGGGGCAGCTGTGAATACCTAATTTTTTCATGCTTTTAATTCTCCTAGAATACTAGTATTTGGATGATTTTTAGTTATTTGTGCATTTTTTATATTGCATTCCTTTATTAAAAATACCAAAAATATTTTTACCTTTTATTTGTATATTTTAGTTTGCATCTTTAAATTATATATTCCAAAAAGATTTTTCTTTCTACTTGTATATTTTCTTTAAGACTAAATAAGATAATTAGGGGGTAGGTGATTGGGCTAGTTATTTTAATTGAAATTGAGACAAAATTGGCCCAAAACTAGAAGCCCAAAGAGCCCAGATCCGGTCCCAAATGGGGCTGCCATAGGAGGGTCAAAATGACGTAGTTTTATATAAAAACTACGTCGTTTTGGTTAAGTGACAGAGATTTAATCTCATCCATTCATAGCCCCTTGATCCAACGGTCCAAATTTGATCTTCATTCTTAGTATTTAACACCTAAAGAAGCCAAAATTTGCCCTCATTTTGCCCTATTATCTATTTCACTCCTCTATTTTCTCTCTCCTCTATCACAAGAACCACCCGCCGCCCGCCGCCCCTATTCCGCTGCCGGAGATCGTCACCGCAGGCGGACGACCTCCAATCGGCCCCATTTTTTCACCATCTCTTTGTCTCTTCCTCCTCTTTCCATATCCTAATCCCAAATCCCCAAAATCCTCACCAAACTCCACAAATATAGCAAAATCTGAAACCTTAGCCGCCCAATTTTTTCTTCTTTTTCTCAAATTAGTGACATACCAATCATCCCCACCACACAAGCCTCATATATTCGTGCATATCTCTAGGAAATATACATTTCCCCTTTAATTTAACCCCCAAAATCCGTTCCGCAATCACTGTCACCATCCCACTACCGACGTCCAATCACCGTTGCTCCACCACCCAAACGACCCCTGAAACTCTTCTTTTGTGCGTAAATATGACCCCCCCCCCCACTATTTTCTCTTTGGCATGATTTGGAATTAACCCCGATAATGCCGAAAGTTGTGTTTCCCAGAATATGCCATTGAGAAAATAGTGCTCAGGCGGTCAATTTGTTGCGGTTTGCATCACCCTTGAGATTTGAGGAGAGTCGGCTTGGTTCGTTTGGTACAACCCCTAACTCTTTTTATTTTTTCTTTTAGTTTCTGAATTTTTGCTTTTTGTTTGTTCGTTTTGATCGATAGTGTGATTGATGATTAGTCGTCTCTGTTTAGCCTAGTTGTTTATTAATTTTTCATCGACCAAATTGATCTTATTGTCGCTGAATCGTCGTTTAGTTAGTCGTTGTTTAAGTTAATATTAATCGTTGTTCGATAG
Organism: Nicotiana tabacum; assembly: GCF_000715075.1. NCBI lineage: Eukaryota > Viridiplantae > Streptophyta > Magnoliopsida > Solanales > Solanaceae > Nicotiana > Nicotiana tabacum. The sequence goes on along the minus strand of NC_134086.1, from coordinate 123,371,025 downwards.
CTTCTCAATGTTCATTTAAGTTGTATTTTAGGTAGTGTTTCCTTATTACAATCGTCTACTATTTAGTTCCCATAAATCGATTGGCTTTAGTTTAGTTTGTTTGAATATTTAGTTCAATTACATTTTAAGTCTTGTTTCTGTTTAGTTAGTTCATAGTTGGTTTGAGTTTAAGTATATAAGCTAAATTTCAGTCATGTGTTGAAAAAAAGGTTGAATACTTGAGTATAGGGACATAGTTGATCACTTTTTACTGTTCAAAGACTTTTTGAGTACTAAATTCCAAAATGTCTGTCATTGTTTGATCAAAAAAACCGTGTCTTGGACAGATTTTTAACCAAAAATCTATCCTTTGAATAGTTTGGACAGATTTTTGGTAAAGATTATGTCCAAAGAACAGATTTTCATAATGAAATCATGTCCCTCCTCTCCTATAAAGAGGAGGTCTTTCTTTCAATTAAGGGGGAGTAGTTTTTGAACATCCTGAAGACACAAGAAGAAAAATAGAAAAAGTGATAACTTGAACATCCTTCACACTCTAAGAAAAAGACAAAACTTTGAGAAAAATCTGCAGCTGAACATCGTAAAGTGAGCTGAAAAACTGAAAGTTTGTGAGTTCTTTCTTCCTTTCCTAAGTCGGTGAGTTTTTGGTTTGAGTTTCTGGTTCGTATCGAGTTTAAAAGATTGATGTTGTTTGGACTGTTCTGTTGTTGTTTCTCTTTTGCTGTCGAAAGTTTGTTGTGCTCGTTGGTTGGCTTTTTTCCAGAGTTCCATATTTGCTGTATTTTGATTTTTTGCCATTCAGGTAACTTTTAAATCTATTGTAATGCAGATTCTCGATGTCAAATGTTGAAGGTGCCAGCCTGCCTTTATTATTTGAGCATGCTTGTTGTGACTTAATGAAGAAATGAGTGTTTGAATGACGCGTGCATATTTCCGGTGTACAAAATCTAGAATACCTTAGTTAATACTTTAACTTCTCTTTATATTTGGGGTGAAATAATATTCTGTTAGTCTACTAGTTGCCTTAAAATATATTGTATCACAAGGTTTTGGACTGTTATAGAGTTGGTCTCTTAAGATTATCCTTTTTGCTATCCATGTTTATGTGCAAGTAGAGAATTGCATATAGTAATAAAAGAACTGATTTTCGAATGCAACTAAATTGTGGATGCATCTGTTGTTTATCTGTTCTAGTTTAAAAAAAAAACTTTTGCCATGTTAGTTATATTATTTGTTGTTTTTTTTTTTCTATTCTTACATTGCTATATTGGATTACAATGTGGATGCCATGAATTTTCTTTAGTTTGTCATATGCTTTGGTAGTAATTGATAAGTTAATCTTTTTTTTATCTCCTCCATTTTTTATAATGCCAAAACAGAGAATTTTTTCCCTTTAATCCTTGTTAACTTGTCAAAAGAATAAAATATTATTAGAATGGTGGAGTTAAGTAAGGAATTGGGGCATTTCTAATTCGACGTGTGTGTATGCTTGGAGGAATTGGAAAAAAGGTTATGTAATTGTTAATGGGCTGTATAGTTACGAGAATAATTGAAAAATCTACTGGGCCCAAGAAATCGTGTAGTAAAGTTGATAACGCACATTTTCTTTTTTTGAATAAATTGTTGGCCCGCTAATACAATAATAGGTTAGTTCACTAGTTGGCCCAAATTTACCACAAGCTAGGGCCTAACTTTCAGGGAGAAATTCAAAAATAGCTAGATTTATAACTGGTCGTTCAAAAATAGTCCAGTTTTAAAAGTAATCGAAATTTAGCCATTTTTTATGTAAAGATAAATCTGAGCGAAAATATTGTTCAAAACCCGGAAAATACGCCAGTATATTGTACTGGAGTTCCAGCATAAGTATGCTTGAACTCCAGCATATTATACTAGAGTTCCAGGATAAGCATGCTGGAACTCCAGCATAAGTACACTAGAACTCCAGCATGATATACTGGAGTTCCAGCAAATATAATTGTCCAGTATAATATACTGGAGTTTGGAGCTCCGGTGCTCCAGTCACCAGTATATTATACTGGAGCGAGCAAAGTATACCGGTCCAGCATAATATGCTGGAGTTCATACACAGGTGCATCGAACTCCAGTATATTATGCTGGACCGGTCTATATTGCATCAAAATAGTGGCTATTTTTCATTGACCTCGTAAACGTTGGCTATTTTTGAATGACCAATCCGAAAAGTGGCTATACCGTGCTATTTTTACCTAACTTTCATGTACATAGTTTCTTTTGCCAATTAACAATCAGATTTTTCTTTTTATAATTAAATAACTTTATAACTTAGTCTTTTTGACAATTAATTTAAACGCTAGGCAATTAGTAGGCACGCTTTTAGCCCTTTTTATTCACGGACTCGCTCGCGTAGCGTGATGTTTAACTTTTATTAAATTAGTTCAATGATCTCAATAGCTTAATTAATTCTTAATTAATCCCTTGCTATAATCGTGGATTCGCTTGCGTTAGCGCGATAGTTGACATTTAATAAATTTCAAAAAAAAAAAATTAAATTTTTTTTCTTTCTCTTAAATGTAATAATGTGTTAATAATTTTTTGTCATGATTGCGGATTCACTTGCGTAGCGCTATTATGACTAAATCAATAAATTTCGTCTTGATCACGCATTCGCCTGCGTAGTGTGATTATGACATCTTATTACCCAAATATTTTTTAATAATTCTAACAATCAAGAGATTAAAAGCGGATAGGTAAAACATGAAAATCATGTAAATCACAGTTTGTCCAAAGTTAATTTAAGCCAAGTTTTAAGTCAATAAAGCGACTGTGTTAGAACCACGGGGCTCGGGGAATGCCTTGCACCTTCTCCTCGGTCAACAGAATTCCTTACCCAAACTTTATTTTTACGGACCGATAAAAAAATATAGGCAACCTTCCTTTGAATAGGGATTCAAATAAATGATGACTTGGAACAACGAAAAATTTAATTCCAAGTGGTGACTCTATAAATAAAATAATTCCTACTCAAATTTGTCAAACCCACAAACTCATAACACACATTATATCATTTGGGGGTAGGAAAAGGGTGTGACACAAAGTCAACTTTGGAAGAAAAAAAAAAGTTAATTCTTTTTAACTTCGATAGCAAACACGTTAACCTCGGCGTGCAACAGCGATGATTTTGAAATTTGGAGTAGTTTTTCAAAGAAAGAAGGATATTCCTGTGTATGCACATATTGGTGACGTAGGAGTATTTCCAGTCCCACTCTATTAGCTCCTCATGGTTCGTCGCTGCAGATGGAAAGCAAACAATTTTGACGAAACCCAACAAATGATCAACTCACCATTTAAGATTCCAATGGGTTTTACGTCCCCTGGATACCCATAAATATTCAGCTCATAAGTCATATCAAGAATTATCGTCTCCCTTCGGCTCCACGTATAATGATCATCTCCTAAAATCCATGTATCCATTGACGTCTTACCATCACTGAAAATTGAAAACTTGCAGAAGGAGACATGGCCTTCCATTTCAAAGAGGTGCATCTGTCTATATCCTCCGTGTAAAATCTGGATTTTACATATTCCTCGCGGATGAGATATCACATCAAATTCCTCATTTTTTATGTCAAATATAATGATTGACAGTTCGCAAGTATGATAATAACCATTATAAAAAGATCCATTCATCCAATAAATAGTATCCTTTTTAACTATATGAGATCCTCGATCCGAAGGAAATATTAAAGAATACATATTATTACACAACTTCATGTTTAACAGAAAAAGAATCACCTTGATACTAAACCAGATCGAGCCTGGTCGTAGATCAGCCCTCAGGTCTTCTTTCGAAATTATCGAACATGATGACTTATCGGCTTGAGGCTTCTTTTCTTTTCAAGCTGAGTAGAAAGTCTTCTAGGCTTTTCGCTTTTAGAATCCTCTTACAATCTTTCCAGCCTACCTGTATCAGAATTCAGATTATTGGACACCAATAAGTCAAGCCTAAGCATATTGAATTCTATAACTACCCATAGGAGATACTAATATTCCTTGGTGACTGGATGAGAAAAGAATGCACGAATTTTACCACATGGGATAGCAAAGGTATGTTGACAGGGTTGACAATATTATAGGACAATAACCTTTGGTCGCAGTTTTGTTTGTGATTAAAGAAGAGCAAGCCATGGTGCGAAAACTCGAGTTTAGGACAATTGTAGTAGTACTTGTTAGCACCACACAGTTTTGATTTCACTCGAATCTTTTTATTAGTACTCCCACCGTTTGTGACCCTGTTTGACTGGGCACAGAGTTTAAGAAAAAGTGAAGACTTTTAAAATTTGTGGTCCTAAACAAGTCAAAAAGGTGCCAGAGCATTTGTGTGATTATAAAAGCTTCTCATTAAGGGTAGAATTGTAAGTTTAAGCTAAATTGTTACCAAATTTAGAAAGAGGTCATTTTTTTTGGATCGTACCAAAAAGGAAAGAGGTTCACATAAACTGGAACAGAGGAAGTAGTAATTATTTTTTGATGCTTTTCGTCCCATTCCCCGAGAAATAGTAGATTCTTTGGAACTTTTTCGAATGATATCTCTTGGAATACCAAAATAGGAGCAGGGCCATGGTTCATATACAAGTCATTGAAATGTGGTGTTGATATTAAAAAGTTCCAATACCTGCAGATAAGTTGGCAACGGATTAGGTCTTAGATCTGCTGGAAGTCTGCTTAGAATATCCATCCATATGTCATCTGGAAGAGGTTTACAACGCTCAGTTGGAATATAAGACAAGCAAGAATGAACCATTATTAAACTGTTTGATTTAGGTTTTTTGGTGATAGGAAAGATAAGTACTACATTGGTAACCAGAAAGAGGCAATATATATGGAAAAAATATAGCGCTTTTGGTCTCTTGGATCCATAGAACGGACTAAGTAGTCAAGTACTAGAACTCTTAACTCTATCTTATATTAATCTCATAGTTATCTTGTACTCTAATGTATATAAAATCTGTACTTATCTCAAGAAGTTGATGTACTTATCTTATTTTTGTACTTCTCAGTTCTCACTGTAAATAGACGCAACTCAAGTTATGAGATTATGTAGTTTCTTTTTTCTAAACTAACTTACGCAATTAAATTTTATTAAACAAAATATTGAACATTTGACGACACATGATGTTCTTTTATCATTAAAAAAACCAACTTGTTACGGAATTTCCAGCGCTTCCTTGAAAAACACATGAAACTGTTTGATCTAATTTCCGAAGAGAAGGAAAAGGCAATGGACAAACTCTAGCAATATGGGACAAGCGGAATGACAATAAAGTGGTTCATAATAAAAAAAAATTCAAATAGGTTTTTGAAGAATTAACCCAAAAAGCCGTCCACCTAATCTCTTAAACTAAAAATAACCGACGGATATATAATATATGTATAATTTATATATAGTATATGTATAACTATGTATAATCAATATATATTCTATGTATACCGGCCAGAGAAAATAATCATTGAATCTGGCCGGCTATTTGTATAACAATCCGGTAAAGCTATCCAAGTCTCTACTAGGCCAAAAGCCCATGAAGAATTTCAGCGGCCCATGATATTTGACGACCTATAGCTGGAATTGATTCGAGTATTATTCGTAAGGAATTTTTACAGTAAAAATAGCACGGTATAGTCAGTTTTCGGACTGGTCATTCAAAAATAGCCGGTGTTTACGAAGTCAATGAGAAATAGTCACTATTTTACTGTAACAGAGAGCGGTCCAGCATAATATACTGGAGTTCGGTGCACTTGTGTATGAACTCCAGCATATTATGCTGGACCGGTATACTTTGCTGACTCCAGTATAATATACTGGAGACTGGAGCATCGGTGCTCCAAACTTATCCTGGAACTTCAGTATAACATACTGGCGGATTTTCTTGGTTTTGAACAGTATTTTCGCTCAGATTTATCTTTATATGAAAAGTGGCTAGATTTCGATTACTTTTGAAACTGACATATTTTTGAACGACCAGTTGTAAATCTGGCTATTTTTGAATTTCGCTTTATTTTTAAACAGTATTCTCATAAATGATAGCAATCTTTGTTTATTCCAAAAATGACATATTTTTTTTACTTTTTTAGCACTTTCACTTTGGTAAGTTCATTAACTAAGGGATTCCTCTCCATCAATACATTTCTACTACATTTTCTTTTCCCTCTCTCTCTTCCATATTTTTTTTTCTATTCCATAAATAATACTTACCTAAATATATCAAAGATTCTGAAAGAAGAATACCTCAAAAATAAGTCCCTCTTTAAAGAGGTTGCACAATGAGAATTTTAGTATTTTATTTTCTTTAAGTTTTAAACTTTTTTGTTGTATAACTTTATTGTTACTCAAAATATACCTTTAATATATTTCAAGTATGTTATATGTGTGATAATTTATAATGTAAATATACCATCAATATGCCATATATATTTTTTTTTCCCATAAATAATACTTACCCAAATATATCAAAGATTCTAAAAAAAGAATATCTCAAAAATAAGTCCCTCTTTAAAGAGGTTGCACAATGGGAATTTTAGTATTTTATTTTCTTTAAGTTTTAAACTTTTTTGTTGTATAATTTTATTTTTACTCAAAATATACCTTTAATATATTTCAAGTATGCTATATGTGTAATAAGTGTGATAATTTATAATGTAAATATTCCATTAATATGCCATATATATTCTTTATATGTATTTTATACAACATATATAAATTATATATATACATCATAATACATGTAAACAAACAAAATATACCATACATAATCTTTAAAGTTGGGTATTTTATACTTTATATATACCATTATTATATAATTTGTCACATATATCATTGTAATAGAAAATATATAAGAACTACCGGTCAAAGTTATAGCATATTAAAATAATATGTTATTATCCAGATTTAAACTCCAGAGAAGGAAACGAAAAGAAGAATTTTGCATATACAAAAAGAAAATAAGAAGAAAGGCATTAGAAAAGGGAAGACAAAAAGGAATGGAAGGACTGGATCAGTTACAGAAGATAAAAAATCGGAGCAAAAAAATAGGAACAATTGCTATAGTTTTGCAATGGGGTTGATTCTTGTCCGGCTGAATTTTAGGAGCATTTATTTGAAAGGTATTATGATATGTTAATATTTAGGTGCCGTAAATGTAATTAACTAATGTTGCTATCGTTTTGCAAATTTTCTTTAAAAATTGCCTAGTTATGTTTTTTTCTCTATTCGTAACAATAATTACTAAGTTTTGACTTTAACATTTGGATGTTCACAAACATATGCTAATGTGATATAAACAAGGATTGTTATACAAATAGGAAGGTAGAATCAATGTTCATTTTCTCTAACCGGTCACTATTTATACACAATTATACATATTTTATACATTCGCCGGTTATCTTTACTTTAAAAGATTAGGTGGACGGCTATTTACATCAATCTTAATTAGTAATGATGTCATATTAAACTAAAATAGAATAAATACTACTCCTATTAAATATCAAACTGCGTAACAAAAAATTGGAAGCTGCATTGTGTTAGCAAGTTTGTCGCTGAAGTGAAAAAAAGAAAAGTTAAAGAACAGCCCATTCCCTAGAGGAAAAAATGGCTATTGCAAATACGATGTTTTGGTCTCCTTAGGAACTTTATTTTTGCGTTGGTCAGTTTTTCCTCGATGCGTTAATATAATTTTTAACCGGAGGCGGATCTAGAATTTCTGAAGGGTGGGTTCACCATTACTTTTAACGAAAAAATTAAACAAAAAAGTTGGATTTGATGGATTTGATTCCCTGACCTTAGGCTATTGGAAATAAGAGACCAAAACCAATGCACCACTTGGTCTCTTTTGACCATGGGTTCCATCAAGTATATATACCTATTTTCACTAAATATATACATAATATCTATACTTTAATTCGAGGACCACGGGTTCACGTGAACCATGTTTTACATGATGTACATTATATCTATACTTTAACTCCAGGACCACGGGTTCACATGACTGTTTTTAACTAGATCGATTGTAGGAGAATTTATGTATATTGAAGTTAAATAAACAAAAACATAAACTTAATCTAACACCAGAATAATCATCAAATAACACAAAAGGAAGAGGATGCTAAACTGTTGGGCTCGCATCTCTTAATTATTGGGGTATTATCACTTTTACCTCGTGCCAGAAATTATTTATATTGGGTAGCCGAAAAAGTATATAAAACGTGTATAATTTTTGTATATAACATACAAAATGTATATATATACAAATCTTATACATTATTTCGATTATTATTTTTACAGAGACTATACAGTGTTATTTTTTCATAATTATTGTTAACTACGTCATTAAGGAGTTCATCTGTGTGTTCCTATCCTATTTGTCGTACAACCAAATTTATTAATGGGGGACAATACAACAAAGTTAATCCTAAACTTTTATTTGATTCTGTGGTTAAATCATGTAAAGTTGACTATGCTCCACTAATCAACTTTGGTGCAATTTGACTAATTAATCAAGTCTCATCATAAATTAATGGGATTGTGATAGTATCATTGGCCCAAGCATATTATTGATTATCACTCAAATCACCTCTATAATTAGCATTTGCTTAAGCAAATATTGATTCCATCTTCTAAGCCACATTATTAATTGAAACACTAGTTTTTTCTTCTTTTGGCCATTACGGTATGTTACAACATATACCTTTTAATTGAATAAAATTCGCAAACTACACATCCACTTCAAGCAAATTGACAAATGAAAAAGGACTTCTCATGCATTTAAGGACAACAACTTTTAATTAACATATCGAATACAATCTTAATTTGTGCTACTTCATTCTTTTTCTTCTTAGTAAAATTAGACACTTTCATTTCATTTCCAATTTCACAGAGCAAATGATCAGTTGTCATTCCGTTGATACCGTCAAAGTAAAATATAACTTTTTACACATTTTATATTCTTGATAATCAACCAAAAACATTCAAGAATCGTTTGTTATTTTGCTTTCTGACAGTATTTTCACATTAGTTTAACTAAAACATGAAAATCTCTCTTTTCTTCCCCTGAAATATAAAAGAACCCGATACCAAAAATATAATAATCAGATGATAAAAGGCTTACACAAAGCAAATTGTCTAATTTCAATTTTTCCTCTTTGTGATTCGTTAGATATACGTAAATGAGTTGAACATAATAATTAAGTAAAAAAAAAAAAGAAATTTTCTCTAATGGCTAAAGTCTTTAGGATGAAATAGTTATATCGTCAACCCACTCTATAACAACATATTTAATAGTCATTCACTCAGGGGCGATCCGACCAATTTTGTGGCCTAAAGCCAAACGTTATGATGGGCCTTAATTTTTTAATTTCTTTTTATTATTTATCTGAAATCTTTTTTTTTTTTAGCTTTTCTTAGATACAAAGTTATAATTCACTATAAAATCGAAATTTTCCTCAGAACAGATTTTTGCCTATAACAGCAACAACCATATTTGTAGTAGAACGTTCTTTGTAAAATTACTCCTCTATAACAGCCATATAGAATCACATACTAATAATAGTTTTAAAAATATGCACACAATCTTTTTCATTAAACAAAGTTTCTATATTGCATAAGATATAAGATTTGAAGACTTTTAGGATATCTTTTCCATTGGACAAATTTCAAAAAATATTTAGATAGAAAATTTAACTGTTAAGCTCTTAAATTGTCTCCAAGGAAAAACTAATGGATACCTTCTTGTTGAAAATTTGGATACGAGTCTTATCCAATTCAAGCATTATATCGCTAGTAAGAGAATAAATCTACAAAACAAGCTATAATTACAAAATTTTTCCATCTATCTTGAAAGAATTTATTTTTCTTGGTTGCTCTAACATTTCTGCCTTAGAGTTTAAATCTTTATACATTTAGTTATGAATTTATTAACAATATATTAACTTTCTTCAATATTTAACTAGTGAAATATGCATATCTTTGAGATTTTAAATTTGAATAATTTTCTTATCTTTTATATGTAATATTAAAAAAGAAAAAATAATTGATTTTTGAATAATTTTTATCTATAACAGCCAAAAAAATATTTAAACGTCAAATATTGTTATAAGTGTATAACAATCATTCACTATCAAAGCCAAAAAAATATCAAAGCAAACAATGCTATTATAGAGGGAATTAACTATACATGTTAATATAATATCAAAGAAAGTTGAGATATTAGGACCAATCTTCATCACCACATATTATAAAAAATAATCTCTACGTGCTTTGCTCATAAAAAAATATGGGCAAGTTACATATTTGGCATGTTAGCCAAAAATAATTATATCTGCTATTTAAATATATAAAATACATGTATTATATAGTCAAACCTCTCTATATAATATCTATTTACTATAAAAGCCAAGGTTTTCTCGGAACCGATTTTTATAGAGAGGTTTGACTGTATGACCTCTATAACAACACTTCACTATAGTAGCCAAAAAATATTGGAACAAACGAGGCTGTTATAGAGAGGTTTGACTGTATGTCCTCTATAACAACACTTCACTATAGTAGCCAAAAAATATAGGAAAGTGACTATACTATATAGTTTTCTGTAACGACCCGACCGGTCGTTTTGAGCATTTACACTTCGCTCTCTAGTTCTTGGGCATGACTAGCCCCATATGATATATTACGACTTATGTAAATCATCGGTTTTGGTTTTCTGGTTAATCAGAATAGATATGGAAGAATAATTCTCAGCTTGAAGCTTTAAATTTGAAAGGTTTGACTCAGTCTTGACTTTTTAGTATTCGATCTCGAATTTGGATTTTTATAATTTGGTTAGCTCCGTCGGGTGATTTTGGACTTAGGAGCGTGTTCCGAAGGTAAATTGGAGGTCTGTGATAGAATTTGGCTTGAATTGGCGAAATTGGAAATTTGTCGTTTTCCGGTCGGCAATGAAAATCTTGATATCGGGGTTGGAATGAAATTTCAAAAATTGGAGTAGGTCTGTGGTGTCATTTGTGATTTGTGTACAAAATTTCAGGTCATTCGGATGAGGTTTTGGCATCATTTGCGGAATTCGAAAGGTTGGAAATCCTTAGGCTTGAATCCGGGTGTGATTTGGTGTTTGATGTTGTTTTGAGTGTTCCGAAGGTTGGAATGAGTTTGAAAGGTGATATGTGACTTGTTGGCCAGTTTGGTTGAGGTCCCGAGGGCCTCGGGATGGATTTGAGTCGATTATGGGAAAGTTTGGCTTTGAGTGTTGCTGCAGATTTTGATTCTTCTGTCATTTCCGCACCTGTGGATTGGGGACCGTAGGTACGAGGACGCAGATGCGGTAAGGAGATCGCATGTGCGTGTTCCGTCCATCAGGAGAAGAACCACAGATGCGGTTATTTTGACGCATCTGCGGCACCGCAGGTACGGTTTATGGGCGCAGATGCGGTTCGGGTTCTTTGAGTGATTTTTTGTAGATGTGCACCTGGGACCGCAGGTGCGAGGTAATATTTGCGGGTGCGGAATCCCTGGGGCAGAAAGTATATAAGCTCTCCTTCGTGAATTTTGGTCATTCTTTCACTATTTTTGGTCGATTTTGGAGCTCCAAGCAGTTATTTCAAGGGGGAATCAAGTGTTTTCAGTGAGGTAAGCTACTTGGACCTTGTATCTTTTGTTTATGGCAATTATTTCCTTACTTAATCATGATATTAGTGGAAAAATTTGAGAAGAAATTGGGAGATTAGGGTTTGAAGTTGGAGAGTTTAAATTGGGGATTTGAGGGGCCATTTAAGGTCCGATTTCGATGAGTTTGGTAAGTATAATCTCGGGAGTGAAAGGAGTTTCTAGTTTTGCAATTTTTGTTGGATTTCGAGACATGGGTCCGGGGGCCAGGTTTGAGCAAATTCGGGATTTTGGGTCTAATTTAATAATTTTCGTGTGGGTCTTGTTCCTTTGGCATGTATTGATGATATGATTATGATTTTGGATAGATTCGAGGCGATTTGAGGCTGAGTCGAGAGACAAGAGCATCGCGGTGTAGATTTTCTTCCGGTTTGAGGTAAGTAATGATTGTAAATCTTGTCCTGAGGGTATAAAACCCGAGATTTCATATCGTTTCAATACTTTGACGTGACACACAGGCTAGACGATGAACGTGGGGCATGCACCGTTGGGAATTGTGACTTGGTCCGCCCATACGATTATTAAGTCACGTATTTGATTGAAAACTATTTGATACTATTGTATTTTGGAAAATATTACTATGTTTTGGGCTGAATGCCATATTTGGGCTTCGTGCCAACTATTTGGACCCTTAGGGGCTTTTTACTTGTTACATCTTGCGTTTTCGTACGTTAAAAGTTTCGTCTTCAGTTAATTGACGCAGACTCGGGGATGAGCTCATTTTGACGTTAACATATTTACGTTATTTATAACAAGCGATAAATAAGTGTCCTGAAGGATAAATGATACATGAATTAAGGAAAATGCATTTCGTTGAAAATGACCAATTTGGGATAAAATACGGGTCGAGCGATAATACCCGATAATTATTAACTAGTACCATGCAAGGTACCATATGACCACGGTAGTATAATGTGTATGTGTGTGTGTGTGTGTGTGTGTATATATATATATATATATATATTAAAAATAAGTAGAATTTTAAGTAATTTGGGGCAATTTTTAAATTCTGCGAGTAATTGATTAATTATCGGATAACGAGACACTACCCAGTTAACTAATAAGTGGGTAAAAATTAATAATCTCCACCCGCCCCACATGGCAATAGGCCACTATTCAAATATATGACTAATTGGTCATATATGCTTAGTGGCAGAAAAACGTGTAATTCATTTAGTCATATTAATCATACATATGCTTACTAAAGACTTTAAGAAAAGCTTGGTCTTTAGTCATTTAGTCATATATGCTTAGTTCATGTAGACAGAATGCATTTTTAAGTCTTGGTAAATTCAACACTCCAAGCAAAGACGCTAAGTTTCCAAAACTTTCCAACGAAGTTCTTGCAATATATTATAACGAGAATCGTTTAGAACCGTAGCAATATAAAATTTTGAGGTTCAAAGGGGTACTGTGCAATCTTCTCCAAGAATATTATATGGAGTTTTCCATACTCCAGGTATGTTAAGGACATCCTACCTTCTTTTGGCATGGTCCAAATTATACTGAAGAAACGAGCAAATGCACAATTTCAACAAATTACTCTATTCATAGAAATACTAGGGGTGTCTATATTCTTGATTCCCCATGTCAATTATTATTATCTTCTATTCATGGGTCTCAGAATAATACGCAGTTGAAAAAGTTTATCCGGAAGTAATAATGAAATTTTTACGTATTTTTCATGCATTTCACCCATTTATACATGTGCATTGACCCATGACCATATGACGTTATATACACGTATATATGTAAATATATGTATATGGGATATGGAAAAAGGTTATGGCATTATATATGCACCACCACCTGATCAGCTGATATATGTTGATAACGCTGCCCACAGTGACCGAGATGATATGATGAGATGCCCTCAGTAGCTTGATGATATAATGTACACCCATACCTCTGCATGGCACGACATTAATACGCACGTGCATGACATTATAAATGTTTTAGAATTTATAAAGTTATTCAGATTTAAAGAGGTGTTTCTATATTCCATGTTTCATCTATGTCTTTTACGTACTAATTTTCATGCCTTATATACTCAGTACATTTTTCGTACCGGCGCCCTATTTCACGAGGCCAACGTTTCATGCCCACAAGTGCAGGTAGGCAAGCTGACGGTCCCTCTTCTTAAGATCCTTGATCAGCAAGAGTTGACGTGCTCTATTTGATCCGGAGCTGCTTTTGATTTTGGTACGATATGTTTGTATATATATATATAAGACTCAGTCCCGTCTTTGTACAGTTATATTTCTATTAGAGGTCTGTAGACAGTATGTCTAGTTGGATAGTATGTGGCCTTACCGCCTTCCAGTTTTGAGATGTAAAGTTGTCTATAGCAGCCTTGTCGGCTCGCCTTACATATGATGCACGTATATGTATGTATGCCTTTTGGGGCAGATTTCCTTCATGTATATTATTCTCATAATTCAGCAGATGTTATTCAGATTTATATCTCAAATGCATGCTTAAGGGTGTTTGACAGGTAGGACTCGGGCACCCGTCGTGGCCCATCGGTTTGGGTCATGACAAAAGTGGTATCAGAGCAGTTCTGTCCTAGGGTTGTCTACAGACCGTGTCTAGTAGAGTTTTGTTTATGGGTGTGTTGTGCACCACACTTATAGACAGGAGGCTACAGGACATATAGGATGTTATCCTCTCTTCTTATCTTAGATAGTGCAATATAAGCATTCATGTTCCTAACGATGTGTTACGTTTTTAGCGTTGCCTCCGAAGACTACAACCGCTAGCATGGGTCAGAAGGCTGTAAAGGTGTTAGAAAGAGATATAAGTTATACTATGGAGTCAGACCCATTAGAGATCATGGTTTCTATTGAGGAGGATCCATCCGAGGGTCCATATGAGCCATCCGTTCGAGTTGTTTCGACCACTCCGGCAACAGATGGGGTAAGAGGAGTTACAACCTAGCCAAGGCAATTAGTTCCATTATCACAGCCCGTTGATCAGGGTATGAGGGGAGTAGTGCATGGATTGGCACAATCGGGTTTCCTTCAGGCTCAAAACTATGTCAAGGCATTTGCGGACACCAGCTCTTCTGAGGTTCCAGATAGTCCACAGTCTTGGGAGTTCATCAATCAAGGTTCGGCAGTGTATGTTATGGGATATGCAGAGGAAGAGAATAGTAGTCGGGATAAGAGGAGGAAGGTAACCAATAAGGATATAAAGATTCCACTTCGAAGAGTATCTGCTCTAGGTTCTTATATAGGACGAGGCAAGGACCCTCTACTTTAGACTTCCTCCAAGTGTTAGTTTTTAGTTGATGAGTTCCACCTCTTCTTGGAATACTACCAAATCAGGGTTCTACGTGTGTTAGGTTATTTTATGAGGACGTAGGGAGCCTCGTCCCGACTTGTATATATTATGGTTATGCCTACTTAGAGGTTTTGTAGATATTATCCTGTATATAGTTTTGGGTATGACATTTTTACGGCTTGGTCTCCCCTATGTATATAAAACCTTTTTCTAAATTAGTTATGTAAGTTATGTTTTAATATTGATACCTATATATACGGATGTGGCCCGAAATGACCCGTGATAGATTTGAGAATAAACAAGGATAAGGTACGTGGTACTCGGTTGGCTAGAACTTGATATTATAATAGGTATGGATTGATTGGCCTTTTGTTATGCTAACATCAAGTGTAGATCAAAGATGGTTTGATTTCAGTTTCCAGAATAGCCTATTTTAGAATGAAAGGCAATACGGCATCACCAAAAGGTAAATTTATCTCCTATCTCAAGGCAAGAAAGATGATTAGAAAGGGCCATATTTATCACTGAGTTCGGGTTTGGGATGTGAAAGTAGAATTACCAACCATTCAGTCCTTCCTTGTGGTTAATGAGTTTCTCGATGTTTTTCCTAATGAACTTTAGGGACTTCCGCCAGAGCGAGAAATTGAGTTTGTCATTGATCTACTACCAGATACTCATCCAATATCTATTCCTCCTATGGAATGACCCCCGTAGAGCTGAAAGAGTTAAAGGAACAACTAACGGGCTTGCTTGAAAAAGGTTTCATCAGACCTAGTATGTCACCGTGGGGAGCACTTGTGTTGTTTGTGAGAAAGAAGGATAGTTCCTTACGAATGTATATTAGGCAGTTGAATAAGGTGACAATCAAGAATAAGTACCCACTCCCGAGGGTTGATAATTTATTTGATTAGTTACAAGGTGCCAACTATCTTTCAAAGATAGACTTGAGGTCCGGGTACCATCAGGTAAGGGTTAAGGAGGAAGATATTCTGGAGACAACATACAGGACCAGATATGGGCACTTCAAATTTCATGTTATGACGTTCAGTTGAACCAATGCCCAACAGTATTCATGGATTTGATAAACCGTATGTTCAGGCCCTTTTTAGACCTTTTTGTAATCATATTTATCGACGATATATATTGGTATATTCTCATTTAGAGGCTGAGCATGCAGATCACTTGCGTACTGAGCTCAGAGTTCTACAAAAAGGGAAGTTATATGCAAAATTCTCTAAATATGAATTCTGGTTGAACTCTATAGCTTTCCTTGGGCAATATCATTTCGGGTGAAGGCATCCGGGTGGATACACAAAAATGTTGAGGCATTGAAGACTTGTCCTAGACCCAAAACACCGACGAAGGTTCGTAGCTTCTCCATTTGACAAGTTATTACAGGAAACTTGTAACAAAATTTTCTTCTCTTCTAAGGACCTTCGACTAAAGTGGTATGTGGTGTCTCACTTAATATTCCAGAATAACATAAGGAAATCTATGATGCAAGTAAGTTGAAGAAAGGTTGCAAATAAGTATAAATAGATATGTGTAGGTCGCAAGCTAAAGTATGGTAGAGCGATAAGGATCTAGGAAGACAGGAGGAATGATAAGAAAAGATGAGTAAAAAGGTAACGAAAATGGATAAGTCCTTGGGAATAAGTTCATAAGAGAGCTAATGGTTTCTCTAAGTTATAGAAGGCTCAGTATAGCCCGAATGAACTCAAAGGATTCTAAGACTAGTAACGTTTAGAATAGATGAAATGTTGCCCTAATATTTGGATAAGGGCGTAATTGTGATGGATAAAAGATAAAGTTTGGCCCTTCGAAGAGGGGAATTTTCTGAATTGTACAAGATTAGGATACCCATGTAAATTAACTAAGAAGGTAACTAGGTTTCAATGGACTGACGCTTGCGTATGGAGTTTCCAGGCCTTAAAGGACAGATTAACTTCAACACCGATTCTAACGCTCCCAGAAGGGACCGATGATTGTGTGATCTATTGTGACACTTCAGACATTGAATTGGGTTATGTGCTGATGTAGCATGGTAAGGATTGTGGCTTATGCTTCTAGACAACTAAGAAAGCACGAGAAGAACTACCCGACCCACGATTTAGAGTTAGCTGCGGTGATTCATGCACTAAAGATGTGGAGGAACTACTTGGATGGAATTCATGTTGATATCTATACGGATCATAGGAGCCTCCAGTACATTCTCAAGCAAAAAGAATTGAATCTACATCACAGGAGATGGTTGGAGCTACTTAAAGACTATGACGTTGATATTTTATACCATCCGGGAAAGCGAACGTAGTAGTTGACGCCCTCAGTCGTAGATCTATGGGTAGTCTGTCATATTTACAGCCAGAAAAAAAGAAAAAAAAAGAAAAAAAAAGGGAGAGTAGCCCATGAGGTTCGCCAGCTAGCTAGTCTTAGAGTTCGGTTACTAGACTCAAGTGATATTGGAATTACTATTCAGGATATGGCAGCATCCTATTTAGTAACTGAAGTAAAGGAACGCCAGTACGAGGATCTTGTGTTAGTTCATTATAGGGATACCACCCTTCAGAAGGAGAAGACACCGTTTGGAATTACACAAGATGGGGTCCTCAGATATCAAGGACGATTATGTGTCCCTAATGTTGCAGGGCTACGTCGGCAGGTTATGGCAGCAACTCACTATTCTCGTTATTCTATCCATCTAGGAGCAACAAAGATGTATCATGATATCAAGGAGGTATATTGATGGGACGGAATGAAAAAGGATATAACGGAGTTTGTTTCTTAGTGCCCTGACTGTCAACAGGTTAATATTGAGTGTCAAAAGTCCAGTGAATTATTGCAGGCTATGGAGATTCCAACTTGGAAATATGAAGTAATCAATATGGATTTCATCGTAGGCTTACCTCGTACCCAGTGTAAGTACGATTCGATATGGGTGATTATTGATAGGCTTACAAAGTCAGCCCATTTTCTGTCGTTAGAACTGCATATTCCTCAGAGGGTTATGCAAGGCTTTATACTAAGGGATAGTACGACTGCATGGTGTCCCTGTATCTATTATCTCGAATAGAGGAGCTCAATTTACAGCTAACTTCTGGAGGTCCTTCCAAAAAGAACTGGGGACTCAAGTAAGTCTTAGTACATCATTTCATCCCCAGGCAGACGGACAAGCTGAGCATACTATTCAGACACTGTAGGATATGTTTACGAGCTTGTGTGATAGACTTCAAAGGTAGATAGGATGATCTTCTGCCGCTTATTGAATTTTCATATAATAATAGCTACCATTCCAATATTAAGATGGCTCTATACGAAGCTCATTACAGATGGAAATGTAGATCGCCTATAGAGGTTCGATGTTGGGGGAAAACTACGTCAGTAGGACCAGAATTTGTACAGCAAGCAATCAAGAAAAATAAGCTTATACAAGAAAGGCTATTAGCAACAAATCTTATGCGGATAATCACTGATGAAAGGTGTCATGAGGTTCGAAAAGAAAGGAAAACTTAGCCCTCGATACATGGGACTATAGACGATCATACGCAAAGTAAGCCAGGTAGTATATGAGTTAGACTTGTCTTCGGACCTGGAGTCTGTACATCCAGTCTTTCATGTGTCTATGCTCCATAAATTTATCGGAGATCCTTCCAGAATTGTGTTAGTTAACGACATTCAGGTCACAAAGCAGCCATTATATGAAGAAACTCCCATTTCTATATTAGACAGACAGATTCGGAGATCGAGAACTAAAGACGTAGCTTGGTGAAAGTACTTTGAAGAAACAATAACGTGGAAGAAGTGACTTAGGAGGCCGAGGAAGACATGAAGTCTAGATATTACTACTTATTTCCTCCTCAAGAGAAGGATCCGACTGAGAGGTCATAATCTTAAGGTACATGTATGGATTCTAGTGTTAGTTATTGTCATCGGTCATGAGAGGCCATTGTCATTATTAATGGTCGTAGATGGCGTTGAATTATTACGTTTCTACAGGAAGAGTTGGTAGTAGTATTGTTACCAAGGGCAAATCTACCAAGGTTATATAGATCCTGGAAGGTTAAACATTCGAGGACGAATGTTTCTACGGGAGGAAGGATGTTACATCTCGCGTTTTCGTACATTAAAAATTTCGTCTTCAGTTAATTGAGGTAGACTCGGGGATGAGCTCATTTTGACTTTAACATATTGACATTATTTATAACAAGCGATAAAAAAGTGCCCTGAAGGATAAAGGGTATACGAATTAAAAAAAATGAGTTTTATTGAAAGTGGCCAATTTGGGATAAAATACGGGTCGAGCGATAATACCTGATAATTATGAACTAGTACCATGCAAGGTACCATATTACCAAGGTAGTATAATGTATAAAGTATATATATATATATATATATATATATATATATATATATATATATATATATATATATATATATATATATATATATATATAGTATATTAAAAATAAGTAGAATTTTAAGTAATTTATGGCAATTTTTAAATTATGCGGGTAATTGGTTAATTATAGGGTAACGGTACACTACCCAGTTAACTAATAAGTGGGTAAAAATTAATAATCTCCACCCCACCCCCCTTCCACGTGGAAATAGGCCACTATTCAAATATATGACTAATTGGTCATATATGCTTAGTGGCAGAAAAATGTGTAATTCATTGTGGTGACTTGGCCAGTCGTCTCATGAGTTACCGCACCATTTTCCCATTTATGCTTATTATTTCTTTGTTATCAGTTCTATGAGTGATCGGGTTGGTTGGCTCGGGTTCAGAAAGATTTTGAGAAGTTTTGAAACACTTAGTCTCTTTTGAGGAAGCTTAAAATGAAAAAGTCAATCTGATGTTGACTTATGTATTAGAGGGCTCGGATGTGAGTTCCGAGGGTTCGGATAGCTTCGAGAGGTGATTTGAGACTTAGGAGCATTATTGGCATGTGTTTTGGAGGTCCGAGTAGCTTTAGGCTTGAATTGGTGAAATTGGAATTTTGGCATTTTCCGGTTGATAGGTGAAATTATGATATAGGGGCCGGAATGGAATTTCAAAAGTTGCAGTAGTTTCGTTGAGTTATTTGGGATGTGTGTCAAATTTTCAGGTCATTCAGACGTGGTTTGGTATACTTTTTGATCAAAAGCGGAATTCAGAGGATTTTGGAAACTTAGGCTTAAATCTGATGTGTTTTGGTTGATTCAATATTGTTTGAAGTGTTTTGAAGATTAGTATAAGTTTGTATGGTGGTTTATGATGTGTTTGTACTTTTGGTTGAGGTCTCGGAGGCCTCAGGGTGATTTCAGATGGTTGGCGGAAAATTTGGAGTTGGGTTGTGGCAGCTGAAGTTTCCCATTGCTTTCATAACCTATCACGATCCTAAACCCAGACCTGGTCGTGATGGCGCCTCTAGTGAAGACAAGGCCAACCGACACTTCCCATTTTTCCAATTATTAATAATTTAGCATTTAAAAACAGTCTAAACATGAATAAATAATCCAAAGTAGCAGATAATATCATAAATACGCAGAAGAACAACCCAACACAGCCATAACCGGGGTGTCACTAGTCATGAGCATCTATAACTCATAATACAAGTCTGCTAAGTCTATAAACTAGTACAACTATTTGATAAGAGATAGAAATGATATAGAGGGAGAAACACGGGACTGCCGATGTCAAGCAGCTACCTCGTGGACTCCGATATCTACCGGGAGCTCTCAACTCGCACTGTCAGGATCCGCAACGCCTGAATCTGCACACAGGGGTACAGAGAGTAAAGTGGGTACTCCAACTAAATGAGTAACAAATGTAAATAAAGACTGAAAGCAAGAAATCACGTAAGGCACAAAGCATTCTATAATGAAGCAGTAAAACAAGTAAAACAGTGAACCAGTGAAAGATAGATAAAATCTTTTAACTCAAATGTAGTTTCATGAAAAGCCTTTTTCATTAATTAAGCAGATAATTGACAGTCAATTATGAAAAATAAACACATAAAGGCTCGCCCCTCGGGCAACATCTTAGAACAGTACCAGCCACTCGGGCTATCACATAGAACAATACCAGTCCCTCGGGCCCAATCTCACATCACAATGGGTACCCGCGCTCACTGGGGGTGTATAGACTCCTGGAGGGGCCCCATATGGCCCAAGCACAATAACAAGCCATCTCGTGGCATCAACACTAGGCCCTCAGCCTCATATCAATCAAGGCACCTCATGGCGAACATATCTCAGGCCCTCGGCCTCAAATCAATATCAGTGTTTCCTCACAATATAAGCCCTCGACCTTACTCAATCAAAAATCCTCACAAGCCACTCGGGCAATAGTAAAACAGTGTTTTCAGCCCAAACATCATTTAAAATATCATTTAAGTAATTAAAACTAAGTAAACATGGCTGAGTATAAACATGGTGGAAAATAACATGACTGAGTTCAAGTATAAAGTCAAAACAGTGAGAAATTTTCAATAAAAATCCTCGAAGGGTTCAAATAGTTGGTACGAAGCCCAAATATGGCATTTAGCCCAAATAATGATGATGGCAAATAGATTTCAGTCAAATACGTGGTAACATCATCAATCAGGACGAACTAAGTCACAATCTCCAATAGTGCACGACCCCACGCTCATCAACAAGCGTGTGTCTCACCTTAATATAGCACTACGATGTGCAATCCGGAGTTTCAAACCCTCAGAACATCATTTACAATCATTACTCACCTCGAACCTACTAAATCTCTAGCTCGCGATACCTTTTCCCCTCAAATCAGCCTCCACTAGCGTTGAATCTACCCAAAATCAGAATGAGGACATCAAAATATGCTAAGGGAACGAAGCCCAAGCGAAAATAGTCAATAAATGGCACAAATCTCGAAATTACCAAAACCTGGCCCCCGGGCCCACGTCTCGAAATTCAATAATTTTTATATCAATAGATTTCTTATCTCCCCACGAGTTCATACATACCAAGAACACTGAAATCGGAGTCCAAATGACCTCTCAAATCCTCATTTTAAGTCTCTAAATCTTAAGCCCTAATTCTTTAATTTTAGGCTTAATTTTCATGATTTACTGGGTGTAATTAGCATAATAATCGAGTTTTAAGTCAAAGAATCTTACCTCCAAGAGATTACCCTTGAATACCTCTTCAATCCACTTTAAAAAGCTCCAAAAATGACCAACAATGGAAGAAATAAACCCAATTCTCGCGGTCAAGACGACCTTTTAAACCTTCTGCCCAGACCTAATTACCTTCTTCGCGAACGCGGTCAATGCCATGCGTTCGCGAAGCTCAAAATAACTTTGACCAAAAATCCTCTTACACGAACGCGATGCTTTACCCAGACGAACCTTCGTGAACGCATTCCATCCATTGCTAACGCGATGGGTTAATTCCACTGAAGCTCAGCCTCTCAATTCCTTCTATGCGAATGCGACTACACGCCCGCGAACGTGATGCACAATCTCATAGCCTTTCACGAACGCGTAACCTGTCTCACGAACACGAAGGCTAAATTTCCACCTCCCTCAACTGACTCTTCACGAACACGAGGGTCCACTCGCGAATGCAAAGAGTAAATACCTGCAACTGTTGAACGTGCAATTTCTGCAACTTTCTCAACTTCAAAATGATCTGATTGACCACCCGAAACTCACCCGAGGCCCCCAGGACCTCAACCAAAGGCACAAACACATCCTAATACCTTATTCAAACTTATTCCAATCATCAAAACACCTCAAATAATATCAAATCACCCAAAACACATCGGATTCGAGCCAAACATTTCTAAAATCATCCGAATTTCGCCTTTGATCAAAAAACCAACCAAACCATGTCCGAATGACCTGAAATTTTGCACACACATCCCAAATGACCCAACAAAGCTACTGCAACTCTTGTAATTCCATTCTGACCCTTATATCAAAATCTCGCCTCCCAACCCGAAATCGCCAAAATATCAACTTCGCCAATTCAAGCCTAAATCTACTCCGAACCTCCAAAACTCATTCCGATCACGCTCCTAAGTCATAAATAACCTCTCGAAGCTATCCGAACCATCGAAACTCACATCCGAGCCTTCTAACACATAATTCAATATCTGGTTGACTTTTTCCAACTTAAGCTTCCTCAAAAGAGACTAAGTGTCTCAAACCTTACCAAAATCATTCCGGATTCGATTCGACCAACCCGATACCATATAACACAGATAAATAAAGCATAAAGAAGCAGAAATAGGGAAAACAGGGAGGTAACACATGAGATGACTGGCCGAATCGTCTATAACCACACCTGCAGCTAGGGGACCGCAGATGCGGTCTCGTAGGAGCGAAGGTGGAATTGCAGAAGCGGAAGAGCCTAGGAAGGTAGAAATCTCAGAAGTGGTTGTGGGACCGCACTTGCAATGGCGCATGTGCAAAATGTGCATCACAGATGCGGAAACTGAGGAATAAGTGAGGACCGCAGAAGCAGTTCATGGACCGCAAAAGCAAAATTGCAGGAGCGGGAATTTGGCCGCAGATGCAAAATCTCTGGGCCAGAAGGTATATAAGTAATCCTTCGCGATTTTGGAGTTGTTCTTCACCATTTTAACTTGGTTTTGGATCTTTTTGGGAGATTTTAAAGAGGGAATCAAGGGATATCATCTGGAGGTAAGATTTTTGAGTCTTATAGTCGATCCTATGGATTATGTCGCGGATTAGGGCTATAATTAATGGAAATTAAGGGTTTGAATTGGGAAACTAGGGCTTGGTATTGGAGACCTAGACTTGAGGATTTGAGGGGCCATTTGTGGTAGGATTTTGGGACTTTTGATATGTATGAACTCGTGGGGAGATAAAGAATCTATTGATGTAAATTTTATTGAATTCCGAGACATGGGCTCGGGGGTCGGGTTTTGGTAATTTCAGGATTTATGTTGTAAATTAATTATTTTCGTATGGGCTTCATTCCCTTAGGCATATTTTGACGTCGTGATTCTGATTTTGGATGGATTCGACGCGAGTTGAGGCTGATTCAAGGGGCAAAGGCGTCGCGAGCTAGAGTTTGGACCGGATTGAGGTGAGTAATGATTTTAAATGTTGTCCTGAGGGTATGAAACACCGGATTTTACATCGTGGTGCTATATTGAGGTGACGCACACACTAGATAACGAGTGTGGGGTCGTGCACCGTTGGGAATTGTGACTTAGTCCATCCTGTATGACGGTTTTACCGCGTATTTGATTGAAAGACTATTTGCTATCATCATGTTTTGGGCGGAATGCCATATTTGGGCCTCGTGCTAACTATTTGAACCCTTAGGGGACTTTTCCTGATATTTCTTCACTCATTTGACTTTATACTTGTACTCAGTCATGCCATATTCTACTATTTTCATAACTCAGTCATGTTTACTCTGCTTTAACACGTAAAATGATATTTTAAATGATATTTGGGCTGAGCATCATGTTTTACTGTTGCCCGAATGACATATGAGATTCTGACTGAGTAAGGCTGAGGGCCTATGTTTTGAGGAAACAATGATTATGATTATGAGGCCGAGGGCCTGAGATTTGTATGCCACAAGGTGGCTTGTTAATATGAGGCCAAGAGACTATGTGATTATGCCACGAGATGGATTGATATTGCGCTTGTGTCGTAAGGGGCCCCTCCAGGAGTCTGCATACCCCCAGTGAGCGCGAGTACCCATTGTGATATGAGATATTGCCCGAGGGGCTGGTTATTGTTCCATGTGTTGCCCGAGGGGCTGATTCTGTTGGTATTGTGCCCGATGGGCATTTCTTTATGTGTTTACCTTTTCTAGTTGCCTGTCTTTTACTTGCTTACCTGTTTAAAAAGGCATTTTAAGAAGCTTAAACTAAACTAAAGAGACTTTGCACATTTTTACTATTTCATTACTTTTACTGGTTTTTACTGCTTCCTTATAGCTTGTGATGTGCCTTACGTGATTTCTTATTTCTCAGTCTTCATTTATTATTATTACTCACTGAGTTGGAGTACTCACTTTACTTCCTGCACCCCGTGTGCAGATTCAGGCACTGCAGGTCCTACTTGTGAGGGTTGAGAGCTCCCAGCAAATTTCGGAGTTCACGAGGTAGCTGCCCGGCGTTTGTAGCCCCGTATTTCTTCCCCCATCTCATTTCTCTTCTCTTGTTAGTGATTATGTAATAGCTGAGTAGACTCTTCAAACTTGTAGTATATTGATAGATGTTCATGACTAGTGACACCCCGATGTCGGGCTATGTTTGTTTTAATTCTGCAAATTGTACTGTTCACTACTTATTTTGGGATTTTATCATGTTAAAGACTTAATACTTATTATTTTAATTTCTTAAAATGAAGTGGAAATGTGTTGGTTGGCCTTGTCTTCACGAGAGGCACCATTACGACAGGGTCCGGGTTTAAGGTCGTGACAAGTTGGTATCATAGCCTAGGTTACATAGGTCTCATGAGTCATGAGCAGGTTTAATAGAGTCTCATGGATCAGTACGGAGACGTCTATATTTATCCTCGAGAGGCTGCAGAACCTTTAGGAAAAACTTCATATTCTTGAAATTCTTGTCGTGTGAATTTGTTGATCCAAGTACTAAACTTTTGTTATTCTATTTTTCTCACTAGATGGTGAGGACACACGCTACTGTTTCAGGATGGATGATCACCAGTACCACCAGCTGTGACCGCTAGAGGCCGAAGATACAGTCGTGGTCACGGTAGGGGTAGTGGTGTGGCCCCCACAACAGCTAGGGCAGCACTTGCAGATCCACCAGCCGCCCTAGTTCAGTATCAGGTCCCAGTTGTGGACGCTCCAGCAGTACCAGCTCAGGCACCAATTGTGCCCATTGTGATTCCAAGTCTTTAGGAGGCCTTGGCTCAAATTCTGTCGGTATGCACTGGCCTAGCTCAGGCAGTCTCAGTTACTACAGCCGTAGCTACTTCTCAGGCTGGAGGAGGCATTCAGACTCACGCCGCTTGCACGCCTGAGCAGATTGTGCAGGGACTTCACACACCGAGGGCGCATCCAGCCTAGCTGGTTGCAGCTGCTCAGGACTAAATAGTTCCTGCCATGCCAGAGGACGAGAAGCGTAGGTTGGAAAGGTTTGGTAGACTTCAGCCTCCGACTTTCAGTGGTGCAGAGGGCGAGTATGCCCAGGGTTTCTCGTATAGCGGGTATTCTGGAGACCAGCGGGGTCGCTTTCACTACTTATCAGTTTTCTGGAGCTGCCTTCACTTGGTGGGAGGCTTTTGAGAGGTGTAGGCCTGTTGGTGCAGCACCCCTTACCTGGCAGCAGTTCTCCGTTCTCTTTTTGGAGAAGTATGTGCCGCATTCTCATAGAGAGGAGCTACGCAGACAGTTCGAGTGGTTGCGTTAGGGAGAGATGACTATGACGCAGTATGAGATGAGGTTCTCTGAGTTAGCTCGTCATGCAATTTGGTTGGTTCTGACAGATAGAGAGAGGATTAGGAGGTTTGTTGATAGCCTCACTTATCAGCTTTGTATTCTTATTACCAAAGAGAGGGTGACTGGTGCTACTTTTGAGGAGGTTGTAGACATTGCTCGTGAGATTGAGTTAGTTCGTCTCTAGGAGCGAGAGGAGAGGAAGGCCAAGAGGCCTCAAGGATCTGGTAGTTATGGTGGTGCTCCTTCGAGGGGTTAGTTTCAGCATGGCAGAGGCCGTCCATTCAGGCATGTTCATCCAGCTTGCCCAGGTTATCGTGGGGCGTCATCGGATCATGGTTCTCACAGTTCTCATCAGGGCCAGTCATCACTTAGCGCCCTTTCAGCTTAGAGCTCGTCCCGTGCTCCAGTAGTTTAGGGCTCCTCCATGCCAGGTGCATCTGCTAGTCATTCCACCGCTAGGGGTTCCCTTCAGTCCCCTTCTCCAGCACTTGGGAGTTGCTATAAGTGTGGAGAGATGGGTCATATGTGGAGGCAGTGTCCTCGTCGTCTTACGGGTTCATCTCAGCAAAGGAGTCAGCCATCGGCTTCAGCACTAGTTACTTCACCACTACCCGCCCAACCAGCTAGGGGTAGAGGTCAGTCAATTATGGGTCTCCCTAAAGGGGGAGGTCGATCAGGTGGCGGTCAGGCCCGTTTTTATGCACTTCCAGCTAGACCTGATGTTATTGCTTCCGATGCTGTTATTACAGGTATTGTTTCTGTCTGCCACAGAGATGCTTCTGTATTATTTGATCCCGGTTCCACCTTTCCTTTTTTGTTATCATACATTGCTCGTTATTTGGATACGCCCCGTGAGTCTTTTGTTTCACCTATTCATGTATATACTTTGGTGGGCGATACTGTTGTTGTAGACCGTGTGTACCGGTCATGTATGGTGACTATTAGGGGTTTAGAGACCCGAGTGGATCTTTTATTATTGTGTATGGTGGATTTTGATATCATTTTAGGCATGGATTGGCTATTTCCATGTCGTGCTATTCTAGACTGTCATGCCAAGACAACCACATTGGCTATGCCGAGTGTGCCATGGATTGAGTGGAAAGGTTTGACTGATTATATTCCCAGTAGAGTAACCCCATTCTTGAAGGCCCAACATATGGTTGAGAAGGGTTGTCTTTTGTATCTCGCCTTTGTGAGGGATATCGGTGCAGAGACTCCTAGTATTGATTCTGTTCAAGTTGTGAGGGGTTTTCCTAATGTGTTTCCTGCAGACCTATCGGGCATGTCACCGGACAGGGATATTGATTTTTGTATTGACCGGTTGCCGGGCACTCAGCCTATTTCTATCCTGCCATATCGTATGGCACCAGCGGAGTTGAAGGAGTTAAATGAGCAGCTTTAGGAACTCCTCGATAAGGGGTTCATTCGGCCTAGTGTGTCGCCTTGGGGCGCGCCTATTCTATTTGTGAAGAAGAAGGATGGCACTATGAGGATATGCATTGATTATAGGCAATTGAACAAAGTAACAGTTAAAAACAAGTATCTTTTGACTCGCACTGATGATTTATTCGACCAGCTTATGGGAGCGAGAGTGTTCTCCAAGATTGATCTTCGTTTAGGTTATCAGCAGTTGAAGATCAGGGACTCGGATATTCTCAAGACAACTTTCAGGACCCGATATGGTCATTATGAGTTGTTGGTGATGTCTTTTGGCATGACCAATGCCCCAACATCGTTCATGCATTTGATGAACATCGTGTTTCGACCTTATCTCGACTCATTTATTATAGTCTTTATTGATGATATTCTGGTGTATTTGCGTAGTTAGGAAGAGCACACGGAGAATTTGAGAGTTTTGTTGCAGAGATTGAGGGAGGAGAAGCTTTATGCAAAATTCTCCAAGTGAGTTTTGGCTCAGTTCAGTGGCTTTCTTGGGGCACATGGTGTCTAGCGAGGGTATTCAGGTTGATCCGAAGAAGATAGAGGCGGTTTAGAGTTGGCCCAGACCATCTTCAGCTATAGAGATCTGCAACTTTCTTGGTTTGGCAGGCTATTATTGCCGGTTTGTTCAGGGATTCTCATCTATCGCATCGCCCTTGACAATGTTGACTTAGAAGGGTGCTTCATTTGTATGGTCGGATGAGTGTGAGGAGAGCTTTTAGAAGCTCAAGACAGCCTTGACCACAACTCCAGTGTTAGTTTTACCATCAACTTCAGGTTCATATTCCATGTATTGTGATGCTTCGAGAGTCGGTATTTGGTGTGTATTGATGCAGGAGGGTAGAGCTATTACGTATGCTTCTCGTCAGTTGAAGCCCCATGAGAAGAACTACCCCGTTCATGATTTGGAGTTGGCTGCCATTGTGCACGCATTGAAGATTTAGAGGCATTACTTGTATGGTGTGTCTTGTGTGGTGTTTACTGATCATCGTAGCCTCCAGCACTTGTTCAAGTAGAATGATCTCAATTTGAGGCAGCGGAGGTGGTTGGAGTTGCTAAAGGATTATGATATTACTATCTTGTACCATCTGGGGAAGGCCAATGTAGTGGCCGATGCTTTGAGCTAAAACGCGATGAGTATGGGGAGTTTGGAATATATTCCAGTTGGGGATAGACCACTTGCAGTTAATGTTCAGGGTTGGGCTAATCGGTTAGTAAGGTTAGATATTTCGGAGCTCAGTCGGGTATTGGCTTGTGTGATTTCTCGGTCTTCCTTATATGATCACATCAGAGAGTGCTAGTATGATGATTCGCATTTGCTTGTCCTTAAGGAAAGAGTTCAGCACGATGATGCCAGAGATGTGATTATTGGTGATGATGGGTGTTGAGGATGCAGGGCCAGATTTGTGTGCCCAATATGGATGTGCTTCGGGAGTTGATTCTGGAGGAGGCCCACAGCTCGTGGTATTCCATTCATCCGGGTGCTGTGAAGATGTATCAGGATCTGAGACAACATTATTGGTGGAGGAGAATGAATAAGGACATTGTGGGATTTGTAGCTCGATATCTCAATTGTCAGTCAGTGAAATATGAGCATCAAAGACCGGGTGGCTTGCTTCAGCAGATGGATATTCTAGAGTGGAAGTGGCAGAGAATCACTATGGACTTTGTAGTTGGACTGCCATGGACTTTGAAGAAGTTCGATGCTATTTGGGTGATTGTGGATCAGCTGACAAAGTCCGCGCACTTCATTCCTATGTGTACTACCTATTCTTTAGAGCGGTTGGTAGAGATCTATATCCTGGAGATTGTTCGTTTGCATGGTGTCCTAGTTTCCATCATTTCAGATAGGGGCACTCAGTTTACTTCATAGTTTTGGAGGTCTGTGCAGCGAGAGTTGGGTACTCAGGTTGAGTTGAGCATGGCTTTTCACCCTCAGATGGACGGGCAGTCCGAGCACACTATGTAGATATTAGAGGACATGATGCATGCTTGTGTCATTGATTTTGTAGGGTTATGGGATCTGTTTCTACTGCTTGTAGAGTTTGCTTATAACAACAGCTACCAGTCGAGTATTCAGATGGCTCCATATGAGGCTCTGTATGGAAGGCGGTGTAAATCTCTAGTTGGTTGGTTCAAGCCGGGTGAGGCTAGGCTATTGGGGACAGACTTGGTGTGATGCTTTAAAAAAGGTGAAGGTAATTCAGGAGAGGCTTCGTACAACGCAGTCGAGACAAAAGAGTTATGCTGACATGAAGGTTCGGGATGTGTCCTACATGGTTGGTGAGAAGGTTCTGTTGAAGGTTTCACCCATGAAGGGTGTTATGAGATTTGGGAAGAAGGGTAAATTGAGTCCTCGGTTCATTGGGCCTTTTGAGGTGCTTCGGAGGATTGGGGAGGTGGCTTATGAGCTTGCTTTGCCACCCAGCTTGTCGAGTGTGCATCCGGTATTTCATGTTTCTATGCTCCGGAAGTATATTAGGGATCCGTCTCATGTTTTGAATTTCAGCACGGTTCAGTTAGATGATGATTTGACTTATGATGTGGAGCCTGCATCTATTTTGGAGCGTCAGGTTCGAAAGTTGAGATTAAAGGATATAGCTTCAGTGAAAGTGTAGTAGAGAGGTCGGCCTGTGGAGGAGGCTACCTGGGAGACCGATCGGGAGATGCGGAGCAGATATCCTCACCTGTTTGAGGCTTCAGGTATGTTTCTTGACTCGTTCGAGGATGAACGTTTGTTTAAGAGGGGGAGGATATGACGACCCGACCAGTCGTCTCGTAAGTTACCGCTCCGTTTTTCCCATTTCTGCTTCTTATTGCTTTATTATCGCTATATGTGATCGGGTTGGTTGGCTCGGGTTTGGAAAGATTTTGAGAAGGTTTGAGGCACTTAGTCTCTTTTGAGAAAGCTTAAGTTGGAAAAGTCAACCAGATGTTGACTTATGTGTTATAGGGCTCGGATGTGAGTTCCAAGGTTTCGGATAGCTTCGAGAGGTGATTTGAGACTTAGGAGTGTGATCAACATGTGTTTTGGAGGTCCGGAGTAGCTTTAGGATTGAATTGGCGAAATTGGAATTTTAGCATTTTTCGGTTGATAGGTGAGATTTTGATATAGGGGTTGGAATGGAATTCCGGAAGTTGCAGTAGTTCCATTGAGTCATTTGGGATGTGTGTGCAAAATTTCAGGTTATTCGGACATGGTTTGGTATCCTTTTTGATCAAAAGTGAAATTCAGAGGATTTTGAAAACTTAGGCTTGAATCTGATGTGTTTTGGTTGATTCGATGTTGTTTGAAGTGTTTTGAAGATTGGTATAAGTTTGGATGGTGGTTTATGATGTGTTTGTACTTTTGGTTGAGGTCCCGAGGGCCTCAGGGTGATTTCGGTTGGTTGGCGGAAAATTTGGAGTTGGGTTGTGGCAGCTGAAGTTTCCCATTGCTGTCATAACCGCACATACGGCTAGGGGACCGCAGGTGCGGTCTCACAGGAGCAAAGGTGGATTCGCAGAAGCGGAAGATCCTAGGAAGGTAGAAACCGCAGAAGTGGTTTTGAGACCACACCTGCGATGGCGAAGGTGCAGAATGTGCATCGCTAATGCGGAAGCTTAGGTATAAGTGAGGACCGCAGAAGCGGTTCATAGACCGCAAAAGCGGAACCACAGGAGCGGGATTTTGGCCGCATATGCGAAATCTCTGGGCCAGAAGGTATAAAACCAATCCTTCGCGATTTTGGAGTTGTTCTTCACAATTTCAAGTCGGTTTTGGAGCTTTTTGGAAGATTTTGAAGAGGGAATCAACGGATATCGTCTGGAGGTAAGATTTTTGAGTCCTATAATCGATCCTATGGTATTATTTCGCGGATTTGGGCTGTAATTAATGGAAATTAAGGGTTTGAATTGGGAAACTAGGGCTTGGTATTGAAGACCTAGACTTGAGGATTTGAGGGGCCATTTGTGGTCAGATTTGGGACTTTTGTTATGTATGAACTCGTGGGAAGATAAGGAATCTATTGATGTAAATTTTATCGAATTTCGAGATGTGGGCCCTGGGGTCGGGTTTTGGTAATTTTGGGATTTATGTTGTAAATTGATTATTTTCGTATGGGCTTCATTTTCTTAGCATATTTTGACGTTGTGATTCTGATTTTGGATAGATTCGACGCGAGTTAAGGCCGATTCGAGGGGCAAAGGCGTCGCAGGCAAGAGTTTGCACCGGATTGAGGTGAGTAATGATTTTAAATGTTGTTCTGAGGGTATGAAACCCCGGATTGCACATCGTGGTGCTATATTGAGGCGGCGCACACGCTAGATGACGAGCGTGGGGTCGTGCACCGTTGGGGATTGTGACTTAGTCCATCCCGTATGACGGTTTTACCGCATATTTGAATGAAAAACTATTTGTTATCATCATGTTTTGGGCGGAATGCCATATTTGGGCCTCGTCCCAACTATTTGAATCCTTAGGGGACTTTTTTTGATATTTTCTCACCGTTTTGACTTTATACTTGTACTCAGTCATGCTATATTCTACTGTTTTCATAACTCAGCCATGTTTACTCTGCTTTAACACTTAAAATGATATATATTTGGGCTGAGCATCATGTTTTACTGTTGCCCGAGTGGCTTATGAGATTCTGACTCAGTAAGGCCGAGGGCCTATGTTGTGAGAAAACACTAATTATGATTATGAGGCCGAAGACCTGAGATTTGTACGCCACGAGGTTGCTTGTTGATATGAGGCCGAGAGACTATGTGATTATTCCATGAGATGGCTTGATATTGTGGTTGGACCGTAAGGGGACCCTACAGGAGTCTACACACCCCTAGTGAGCGCGGGTACCCATTGTGATATAAGATATAGCCCGAGGGGCTGGTTATTGTTCCATGTGTTGCCCAAGGGGCTGATTCTATTGGTATTTTGCCCGAGGGGCATTTCTTTATGTGTTTCCTTTTCTAGTTGCCTGTCTTTTACTTGCTTAACTGTTTAAAAAGGCATTTTAAGAAGCTTAAACTAAACTAAAGTGACTTTGCATATTTTCACTATTTCATTACTTTTACTGGCTTTTACTGCTTCCTTATAGCCTATGATGTGCCTTACGTGATTTCTTATTTCTCAGTCTTCATTTATTATTATTACTCACTGAGTTGGAGTAATCACTTTACTCCCTGCACCCCGTGTGCAGATTCAGGCGCTGCAGGTCCTGCTTGCAAGGGTTGAGAGCTCCCGGTAGATTTCGGAGTTCACGAGGTAGCTGCCCGACGTTCGCAGCCCCGTATTTCTCCCCTATATCTTATTTCTCTTCTCTTGTTAGTGATTCTGTAATAGCTTAGTAGGCTCTTCAGACTTGTAGTATATTGATAGATGCTCATAACTGGTGACACCCCGATGTCGGGCTGTGTTGCTTTTAATTTTGCAAATTGTACTGTTCACTGCTTATTCGGGATTTTATCATGTTAAAGACTTAATATTATTATTTTAATTGCTTAAAATGAAGTGGGAATGTGTCGGCTGGACTTGTCTTCACGAGAGGCGCCATCACGACCGGGTCCGGGTTTAAGGTCGTGACATTCATTTAGTCATATTAGTCATATATATGCTTACCAAACACTTTAAGAAAAGCTTGGTCTTTGGTCATTTAGTCATACTAGTTTTAGTGTACGTGCGTTGAACGTGTGCATCACGTTAATCAATATAAAATATATACAAATTATTAAAAAAATAGCAATGGAGTTAAAACTAAACGCAATATATGTTTAAATGAAGAAAAAGATATTACTACATTGATATAATATATAGCTGAATTCAACATTTTCCGAGTGAAGTTAGTGTAATGAATTCTATAGTATTTATAGCTATAAATATTTTATTATATTAGATACAAATATGCTATGTTGTTATATCTCATCCAACATCTCTTTGTAAACTTTACGTTCATAATGTCGTTATACAAAAAAATAGTTCTTCATTCAAAGTTAATCAAAATTATAGCCAAATGAACCTCTTCTTGTGTAAAAAAAGTTGCCTGAAGTTTTATTGATTTAAGTCTAAATTTACTTCATGCAATAGTCAATACCATCCTAAACTCACTCCGGATGTACTCTGCTAATAACAATTTTGAAATTTCAAGAGTTCACAATGTAGAGGTCAATTTTTCAAAATTATCAGAGGGTGAGGGGGTGAGGGGGATGACAAATTTATAGTTATTTCAAGAGTTCCAAATACATTAATTTAACTTAGGTTTAAAATATTAACTATAGTTGCACATTCACATAGTATGGTGGTAGCTTAATTTATTTCTAAATTAACACCATATTAGTTCAGACTTCTAGAAATTTAAAGTTAAGATTAAATCAAAACTCTTAAAAATTTAATAGGAAAAAGCGAATATACATTGCTGATGGATGTTCCATATTTTAGGCAATCAATTATTGGCAATTTGGAGGAAAAAAATACTATTATATACCTTAGAGGCCAAGAATTAAAAAAACTTTAATGGTCACATACTAAACTCCAAAAGTATATTTATAAAAACTGGTCAAAGAAGGAAAAATAATAATAAAGTAAATTTTAATTGAATTTGAAGACCTAATATTAGGATCTTCTTAAATAAAATTTTAGTTGATTTTGAAGTCCTAAATATTCGAAAAATAATTAAATGACTATTTTGTCTGGTGTGAAATTAATTTTTAAGGATAAAAAAAGGCGAATGATATTTCGATAGGGACTTTATAGTTTAGATATAGATGAATTTAGGCTTGTATAATTTTTTTATTCTTAAATATGATATTGAATAATTATTTTGGGTGCTTAATTGAACATGAATTAATTACTTTATATGATTAAATAAGAATACTTAAAATACATATTTAATTATTCTGCATTGAAATAATTTTACTTAGAAGTTACTGTATTAAATAATTTTAATTTAATGTATGTGATTTTATGTCTCCATTTTTTAATTTTTAATTAGTAATTAATTGAAGTCGTCATTGTTCTCATCTTGACTGTAATCCATTGCATTCAATCCTTTTACTTAGGAGGTTTTTTTAATATACGTTTGGCTAAAAGAAAGGGAGGACGAGGGTGTGAATCGGAAAAAGAAAAAAAATCATGTACCAAATTATTTCTCTCAGATAAAATATATATATATAATTTATTTCTATTATATTGCACGGCCAGAAAATAGTAAATGTCGTTCATCTTTTACCCTTAAACAATAACTTTTACAATGGACAAATTGATAACTTTGGTTAATTTCCTAATGTTTAGGATTTTGAAATCAACTAAAAATTTTTATATTAAATCTTTCCCTATTAAAATAGGTAGGAAGTACTAATATTTAGGAATTTAAAATCAATAAATATTTTACCTTATGTAAATTATACTAATAGACAATACATCCTTTGTGCAATACGTATAAAATCAAGATGAGAATGATGGCGACTTCAATTAATTACTAATTAAAAATTAAAAAATGGAGACATAAAATCACATACATTAAATTAACATTATTTAATACAGTAACTTCTAAGTAAAATTATTTCAATGTAGAATAATTAAATATGTATTTTTAAGTATTCTTATTTAATCATATAAAGTAATTAATTCATGTTCAATTAAGCACCCAAAATAATTATTCAATATCATATTTAAGAATAAAAAAATTATACAAGCCTAAATTCATCTATATCTATACTATAAAGTCCCTATCGAAATATCGTTCGCCTTTTTTTATCCCTTAAAAATTAATTTCACACCAGACAAAATAGTCATTTAATTATTTTTCGAATATTTAGGACTTCAAAATCACTAAAATTTTATTTAAGAAGATCCTAATATTAGGTCTTCAAATTCAATTAAAATTTACTTTATTATTATTTTTCGAATATGTAAGGATTGAATGTAATGGATTACAGTCAAACCTCTCCATAACAGCCTCATTTATTCCAAAATTTTACACTGGACAAAATAGTAAATATAATTATATAGTTGTAATATATGTACAATTCATGTATAATATGTATAGTTAAATTGTGTATACTTTCGAATATGTAAGGATTGAATGTAATGGATTACAGTCAAACCTCTCCATAACAGCCTCATTTGTTCCGAAATTTTACACTGGACAAAATAGTAAATATAATTATATAGTTGTAATATATGTAAAATTCATTTATAATATGTATAATTAAATTGTGTATAGTTGAGGAAGTTTCATAAAAAAGAAAATATTGCTTGAAGAATAACAACAGATCATCATACAAATATGTTTCTATGATATTGCTATGTTGTGGTGGTGAATCTTACCTAATATCTCTTTATAGACGATGTTCTTGGTATATGTTCCTTTTTTTCGCTTCGGCTGCTAGGTCAAGACTAAAACCTTTGTTGTTGACATAGATATTCCCCTTGAGAGTGCAACATATAGTTGTCTATGCGAGAATATGTGTTGCGGTAAGTACATTCCAACATTAGGTATTGTTTGTCCTTGTGCTTCATTTATTGTCATCGAAAAGCTTAGCCGTACTGGAAATTGTTTTCTGATGAATTTGAAAGGGTAACCTTCATTTTCTGGAGGCGAAAGTTGAATTCTGGGAATAAACACATGTTTGGAAGCATTTTCGCCCATCATTATTTCTGCATGGATGACGTTATTGTCAAAGCCTCTACATATCATTCTTGTACCATTACATAAGCCATTTGCCGGGTCCAAATTTCTTAATAACATGATCGAAGCATTTTTCTTTAAAACCAACCTATCAAACAACAAATAATATCTCTAAACATAACAAGCAGAAGTTCAGGTTATCATCCAAATGATTTCATAATACTCTTTCTTTTCTTTTCTTTTCTTTTTTAATTCCTTTAGCTGCTTTGCAAGCTACCAAGATAATTAGAATTATTCATCCTTGATGTCCATTTTTTGCTTGATTTTGAGTATAAAAAGGCGCACAAGGAAGACGACAGAGAAATAGACATACTTTATTACAGTAACGCTAAAATTACCGGGTCTAAGGATGAAGTATGTTACTTTGTCTTTATTTCCTTGACAGTTACGTAGAATGTTTCAAACAGAATATTTTAGAAATTATAGAAAAATCCAAAAAAAAAAAACCCACCCTTCACACAAAAAAATAATAACCTGCAAACTCTAAAATATTCAAATAAATCTGCAATTGTAGATTGTAAAGATGAAGTTACTGTATGTAATTGTATATATTTATATAATTCCCAATTCTCATAATGATATACTATTTTTTTTGTCTATCCTGAATGTTACATTTGCTATAAGTTTCAAATATTGACTTCAATAACAGAACTGAGTACTCTTAGAACTAAAAGGAACACATGCAACTTTTGTGTAAAACTCTGAAGGAAAAATTGTATAAGATGAATTTGCATGAGTATACATAATAGGATTACGGTAAGTTTAATAAATTTATCTCAATTAAAAATATATCGAGAGATTCTTTTTATATTTTCAGTTCTAGTACACAATGAATTCACAGAAAGATAGAGAATAGCAATTTGACACAAACCTGTGTGGTGGAAGGCCACTTGGTGTTAAAGTATTTAAGTACTTTTCCTGGTAGTAGTTGTTAGTATCATCCTCTGCGGAGTCAAAAATCAAAAAAGTTTGGCTTTCACCAGGAAATTTAGCAATTAACATCTCATTTAGTTGATCAACATACTCATTTCCGCTAGCCAAGATAGCCCTTTCTGTCATGTATTTTGCACAACTTGACATTTCATCTAGAGATGAAAATATTTCTCTTATTAAATTATCTTCACTAGTACTATCACCATCATGTTTGACGATTAAATTTTCTGGAAGAAGGACCATATCATCTCTTATTGTAGGTTCCTCTCCATTACCGATCCGTAGTAAGAAATTGCTGAATGTTGGATCTGCTCTTGCCCTCATATTTCTTATTAATTGAATCTTTTTTATTTTATTCCACAAATATGATTTTACCAAGCTTGTATTTACTGTTTCATCTCTGGTAGATTTTGGAACTACTTGTAGTACTTGACAAAAATCACCTCCGAAGACCATCACTTTTCCACCAAAGGGTTCATTAATATCCATTATATCTCTGAAGCTCCTATCAACTTTCAATCGTCTGACGATTGGTCATAGTTGCTTCATCCCAAATTATTAGCTTTGATTTTCTTATCAATGTAGCACCACCACTCTGTTTTGACATATCTGTGATCGTTGTATCAGTTGTCTGAAGAGGGATGTCGAATCTAGAGTGAGCTGTACGACCTCCGGGTAAAATTGCAGATGCTACACCACTTGTTGTCGTTGCTAAAGCTATCATGCCTCTTGATATGAGATTTGCAATCAATGCACGATATAGGAATGTTTTTTCAGTTCCTCCAGGTCCATCCACAAAGAACAATCACGCTCTGCTAGAGTCGACTCTCTCTAATATAGTCTTGAAAGCTTGTTCTTGTTCAGGATTTAATTTTGGTTGTGCATCAAAATCTTCGAGCGATACATTTATAGACCTTTCATATATTATTCTTTGCATTCCGATACATTACCATTATCCCTCCTATGATCAAGTTTAGGTAAGTCATATTTGTCAATTTTCTTGCCCATGCTCTCTAAGAAATAATTGATGCTCTTCAACGTGCATTGGAGTTGAGCAACAGGAGAATTATCATGTATTTTTCTAAAATCTTCTGACATATCTTCGTAATAGATTTTCCAGAGCTTCTTGATGTCCGTTGGATTACAATGAACCAAAATTGTTGCAAATAAATTTCTCAGCGCTGATGGCTTTTTGAAGAGGACCGCTTCACGTAAGCATTCTGAAATACTGTTGTCTGATTCTAATAAACCTCTTTTCTTTGCAGCTTCTTTGAATGTTTCACACTCTCTTCCATTAACAGTTAGCAAGTCATTAAACGATAAGGGTCCTCTGACGTGATTCAACAATAATCTCAAATAATACCTTTCACCTTCTCTAGGATTAGCTATAACATTGAGCAAAATTCTATATTAACTATTGAGACTAATCATTATCATTTATCCAGATAAAATACAGCAGGGTACAGACTGTCAGTATAATGTTGCCAAGTCAATGAATGAATATATTCTTTCTTTACTTAAAAGAAGTGTCGTTATTTAAACATGTTGGATTCTGAATTCTTGTTGAAGCCTTAGAATATTCTTAGCTGATAAGAATTGAAATATGTTTATCAAGAAACGTATAACACCAGCTTCTAACTTTGCTGTAGACAAGTGAAAATAGTTTTTGATAATTTTGCATTATACACATTTGTATATATTATTTTTGTATGCAGCACAAAAAATATTTTCCATTTAGTATCTTCATCACGGTAACTTCAACTCGGCCATATGCCAAAAATAGATTAGGCATTAGTTGAAGTCATTGTATCGTATTTTATTTCAATCAATCGTGTAACAAAGCTAATGGATTCAGCTCTAAGAAATAATGATGAACTCTTATAGACTGCTATATAGCCATATTGCAGTAAAAGGAATAGGACCCCCGGAAAAAACTATCTAGATTTACGTAAAAATAGCACGGTGTAGTCAGTTTTTGGACTGATCATTCAAAAATAGCCAGCCTTTACGAAGTCAATGAAAAATAGCCATTATTTTGCTGCAACAGAGACCGGTCCAGCATAATATACTAGAGTTTGGTGCACCTGTATATGAACTCCAGCATATTATGCTGGACCGGTATACTTTGCTGACTCCAGTATAATATACTGGACAATTATACTTGCTGGAACTCCAGTATATTATGCTCGAGTTCTAGTGTACTTATGCTGGAACTCCATCATATTATGTTGGAGTTCCAGCATACTTATCCTGGAACTCCAGTATAATATGCTGGCATATTTTTCGGGCTTTGAACAGTGTTTTTGCTCAGATTTATCTTTACATGAAAATTGGCTAAATTTCTATTACTTTTGAAACTGGGCTATTTTTGAACGACCAATTGTAAAGCTGGCTATTTTTGAATTTCTCCCTAGATTTACTGATTCTTGTTCTTATTTGATTAGAACTTTAAGTAATAGCCCGATTCTATTTTGCATAAATAGTTCCAAAGGACTCGTATTTGTTTCCAGACTATAAATCACAGCTTCGTTATACTTTTGACTATTTTTGCGCTGGCGTCAACCTGTCATTACCCTCCTCATTTATTTGGGTTTAGGATTGGCTACATTCTGAAACTCACATTTATGTTGTGAATTTTCTACCCCTGACTTCTGTTTTTTGATGGTCTGTATATCAGATCCTTGACTGCGTATTATTTGGTTGATGCCTTAATTGTTTTAGTTTATCAAACAGAAAGTGCCCAATCCTACAAGACTAATATTGTTTCAAATTATTAACTTCATCAAGATTTATCTGAAAGAGAATAGATAGATCATCTTACCAGTAGCAATTAGACCAATAACTGTTCTTGTTTTTCTTTTTGTCCATATCTTTCCCTGTGAGTTCCACACATAATACTCTTGAAATTCTTTGTATAGGTATTGTCGTGATCAGTATCCCTCGAGCATGTCCGAAAATACTCCGTGAGCATGGTTAGCGTCGCATATTCCCACGCAATCACATTTTGCAAATTTTGCTTGCTCCAAATGCACACTGTGTATTGCCATTTCACAAAACTTGTATAGTTATTTATTTCATCAAAAGTTTTAATTAACCTTGTTAGAGATAAATATTTACTTGTTTGTCTATCCGGGAGATGTAGTTGAAGGTTAATGACAGGAGGTTTTATTTCACTGAGATTGAATTCATAAATTCTCCATAGTGCTTCTGGCGGAGACATCCAACGTGCGTCTTGAAAATTTTGGATTTCATCAACTACTTTTTCGCCATCATCTGATTCAACATAAACATCATACCTATCATGCCCTTTATATTTATATATATACTTATAGAGATACTTGATTGCTTTCACTCCAGAGCAAGACTCCACATTAATATGACAATTGTATCTAGTTAGTAAGTAAGGATTATATGGCACAACCCACTGAGTATTCATTCTCATGCCACGAACATTTACGGTCTTTCCATCATTTCTTCTCTTATAAATAGGGTATCCATCCTTTCCTTGTATTGATTTATTACTAAATGGCCTAGGATAGTGATTCATGCATTGACCATCCTTCATGCATGAATTTGTTGGATGATGTTTTCCACATGGACCATGCATCATATGCTTGACAACTAAGTCATGCAAGAGTGGATATTCTTCTTCATCAGGAAGTTCCGTAGAAATAAACTTGTCATATTGGTCTGCTGATATTATCTTGTACCCTTGTTCAAGTATTATCAAAAGGTGTATGTGTGGTAGGCCTCTTTTTTGGAATTCAACCACAAAGACATGTGCCGCAACAGGACCAAATATTTTTTTCTTGAAAATCCGATCCTTTAAATCTTGTAATTTTGCCCTAAAAACTCTAGTCACTAAGTCTGGTCTATCTTCTGCAAGTTGTCCTTCGCATAGATTCTCCTTGATCTCCGCCCAATCGGGATTACATATCCTTGTGATAAATAAATCTGGTTTTCCAAAATGTTGAACCAAAGCCATTGCATCCATATACCTACGGCGCATATCTCTAGGGCCTCCGATGAATGATGCCGGCAATATTACTCTTTGGCCAACTTTATCTCCTCTATATTCTGCAGCCATGATACTATCAACTATACCTTGCAATATTTCCCTTATAAGTAGTGCTTTCTCTAATCTAAAGAATTCAAGGCTTGTTGTTTCTAACTTGATATACATGTCAATCACAAATTGCTGCAATAACCGTCCGCACAATAGTAGTATTGTCTTTTCTCCTTTGCGTATTTGAAATTTATAGCAATAATACTCTCTAGAAGACACACATGATTTAGATTTACGACGTACACCTACAAAAATAAGTCATATCTATTAGTGTAGGTAATATTTAAATAAGAAAACTAAAGTGATACGTAATTTAATTGCAATACTTTACCTTGCTCCTCTTTGTGAAACACCTCATTAGCGGACGTGTATGTTGGGACATTCTGGCTTACATTAGCAACTTCAGATGTACTTGCACCTCTTTTTGATTTATATTTGTGCATTCCTTGGTGCCAGCCAACCTCTCCATTTGGAAAAAGCAGAGGATATTGGAGTGGGCCATAGCAACCATAATAATGTTTGACTCTATATTTGTTGCCGGAATGCTCATGAACAATAATCTCTCTATCGAATGGTACATTTGGATTGTTTCCATCTATTCAAATTACAGCAATTTGATCTACTGATGATTTGTTGTAGACATGTTGATCCAGTGTAGCATTGGCAACAATTCGAATTTGTAAATCTTGGAAGCTTGAATGATCCTTTAGCTGGCA
Organism: Nicotiana tabacum; assembly: GCF_000715075.1. Classification (NCBI taxonomy): domain Eukaryota; kingdom Viridiplantae; phylum Streptophyta; class Magnoliopsida; order Solanales; family Solanaceae; genus Nicotiana; species Nicotiana tabacum. The sequence continues at coordinate 123,328,836 of NC_134086.1, read as the reverse complement.
AAAGAATTGTGCATAAGGGTTCCCATCCATTAGCTGCCTAATTTTTGTCACAACTTCTTGATAAGTTGGCTTCTTGCAATTTTGAAATCCGATTGCATAATTTATTGTCCGTGTCAAAAAAATATAACTGAAAATAACATGGATTATCCTCATGTAGAAGCAATGACGGAAGATCGTGATAAATTTGACCTTGTGCCTTAAAGGTGTAAACTCCTTTCCTTGAAGATGCAAGTTCTTTGTCAAGTCTAACACCAAAAGACGTAAATGCAAATATACTATTATATGCTCTAATGTTTCGATGGAACTCTTTTGCTTCGTCTGACTCGTCAACAAGTAACTCGTATAATTGTATTGAAACTTCAGTATTTACCAATCTTACTGATTCCTCTCCGCAACAAGATGTTGGAGTTTCATGCTGAAACCTCATAGCGTGACAATGAATGCAATCGGGAACATTTTCCAACTTCTAAGTACAGGATGTAGATGGTTTAGAGACAATTTCACCTATATTAATGTAGCCAAATGTTATGAATAATAGAAGGTAATAACTCGAACACAAATAAAATGTAAGTAATTTTGCTGGATAATTTAGTACTGCATATTACCTTCAATTTCACACTCTTTTGATAGAGCCTTCAAAAACCAATTTATCCTGCATTGCTTCCTTGGTCTTCTTTCTTTAATATCAATATCTTCTATTGATTGAGTCAAGATTTTCCAAAAATAAGAAGCATATTTTAGATCCAAAGTAAATTCTACTAATTATATTTAAAATAATTGACGACATGCGAAGGTTCATAAATAGAAGAAAAAAAAGACAAGGTCCTTAAAAAACAATTATGGAAAAAATGATGAAGGTATCGGTGAAAGCTAAATATGAGAGTGACAAAGCCGTCGCTACGGGCGCCACAACTATAGCATTTAACGCCGATGATTTTAACCTCCGTGCTTCTATGATCGATGCTACCGTAGTCAACAGTCCAAGCTTAAATGGCTTATCTGTCTGAATAATTGGTATCCTACATGGACACTTGCGGAATAGGCTATATGAAGATCGGACAAGGTGCATGAGGACTTGTTCCATTTGAGTATGAAAAACATAAGATGGTCAATGACCATACTATTAATTAAGATGGACTCCACATGCTGATACGTTATGTTTTTCAAAGGCAAACTTCTCAAGCATCTTTGACATTCTTCTATGGTCAATGGTTATACTATATATGTCAGAATGGAAAAGCATCCACAAGAAATGACTAGTTTTAACTTCAGATGGTAAAACAAAACATTTAATGCACAACATATCAACCACCGACAAAAATCATACAGACGATCAACCAGAGTTGTATAAGTACCAGGGCCTTCACAGATATGATAACCACACTTGTTAACTGAAATCAAATGTGAGTACGTAAAACTACGTAAAGGGGAACGAATTTATAGTAGGATTTTAGATGGATAATGGGCCCAACAATTAAATTGATTTATGTTATAATAAAATAGAATTTCATTTGCAGAAGTTGCAGTAAATAAACATTTTTAGCTTATAATATTTTAGTGGAGCCAAAATTATTTAAAAACAATTAATACACATACATGAATAAAAGTGATTATGTATTGATCTGTTGTAATATGTTAAAATATGCAGCTCGAAGTGAATTTTGCCAAGGAAACTGCTATAGGCTAATAGTAATTTTACCTGAATTTTCTTCTTCATATATATTGTTGTTTCCATAATTTGACTTTGACGCATGTAAAACATTATATTTGCTAAATCTCCGAATGGCATAAGAAACATTCCTTTGATCTATACATATAGAAAGAACTAATTTTTTTTAACATTAATGCCGCAATTAACAAAATTATAAAGAACATAATTTGTTAATTATGTTTATATGTACCTTGTTTTTCCATATGTGGTTAATGAATAATAGCCCGTGGAATACAATTAGTAGTTAATATCGTATTCTACTTCAGCTAAAACACACAGTACAAAGAATACACCGACTAAAATTGATATCTAAATATTATATATGTTATGCTAGCAAAAGTTATTCCTTATTGTTTAAAAGAAAATAGAAACTTCAACGATCTATAACTATCTAGAATGCGGGAAAAAAAGAGCTTATATTTCTTAGAGAATGCAACAACACTAATCCTTTTCAATTTTGACTTTTTTGCAAATTATTGGGTTGTTGATGTCTTCTTCGACTTTTTTGGTCTTCTTGATTCCTGTTTCTGTTTGTATCTCTTCATCTATTTCAATTGCAGCAATTTTTTCAACTTCCTGGATCTCCTCCGCAATAAATCGTCTTCCATCTCGATCGCCGCCATTTTTGGAATCAATTTTGACAAGAAAGGTAAACTCTTTTTTCCAGACTCAACACCAATTTGCGTTAAAATTTGGATTCTTCTTTCTGTACAAAAAAGAGTAAATTAGTTAAGATTGGATAAGGTATTCAAACCACACAGATGTCACTAATTTGTATATTTTGTAATGGTGTAATCAAGAGACAATATGACCTTTTGAGATATTGATTGTATATACGTTGTAACATCACAACCAAGCAAGTATCTTTAGATTCAAACAGTGTAACATAACAACGTTCTTTCTTATCAAACACCTCAAGCTTTAGAATATACCTACAAATTCATACATAATCAAACAATTAGCTTATTTATTGATATGTGAAAATGTAGAGAAAGAATTGAATTTTTTTATGTGTTTTACCTTTCCTGGTAATCAACATTCTCGATGCCACAACAATGACATTTTGCAATATTATCTATAACGTCCACTTTCTTGTAACATTTTTTGCAAGAAGAATACTATGGTTCGTCTTTGTTCATTATATCTTTTATTCTTGCATTAAATTTAAAATATGTATCCTGCAAATAAATATAAAAAAATAGGTTAGATAGGACATTTTTAAAAAGTATAAATATTAAGTAGTTGGAAGAATTTACCTCTTTATTGTCGAACGAATCATCTTTGATGTCCTCAATCTTTACTTCTCGAGCATTTTTCAATTGTATACTTGGCAATAAACTAATATCTATGTTTTTTGCCTTCTTGTAGTCATGCCTTCATATTGTGTAATTAGTAAATAATAATAACTATATTTCACTAAGACTGCTTAAACTTAAAAAAAAAACTAAACAAATATTACCATTTTTGGAGAGCTACCGCCTTTTCAAACTTTGGATTTATCATTATACTACTAACGTATGTAGTAGATATTGAAAAATATCCTTCACAGATAAAAAAAGGTTAAATATAATAAAAAATTCTACAATTTACAAAAAATACCCCTAACTAAATTTCTTATAAATAAAGTTCCATTGGTTCACTTTGATGCCTCATCGAATGAAATAAAATTATTTGAAAAACCAATGGTCGAAAAGCGACTATTGCTTTTTTCAACTAACGTACTTTCCTTAAATCCAATCTCAAGCTCCTTGTGCACTGATTGAAAATTAGGATTTGCACTATTAATGCGTTCGTTTATGATATAACAGATCTTGTTTTGTTGTAAATAGTTTTTTCACAACTCAATATAACCATTGAAAAGTGTAGCGTGAATTTTTGTTCCCAGTAAAAAATTTCACTGTAAGTTCATATGATGGTTAAAACTATAATATGAAAAGACATGGAATAAAATATTGATATAAAATAACAATTACATCTTCGTCAACTAATGTCACAAATTTTCGGGTGCCTTGATTTGTTTTATTGCTGAACTCTTTTACTATTCCACTCCCAAACACTAACACTCGTATTGCCCAACATGAATCAGATACTCTTAGACTATTAATTGGGACACATTGATCTAACAATTCCTTTTCACTAGCCATTGCAAGTGTACCTAAAATAAAGTATGCATAAGAGTTTTATAAGTTATCAAAGTGACTAATTCAATCATTGATTATTTTTATGATGTAAGGAAAATCGCTTACCTGAACGGATGTAATTGTTGAAATCTGAGTGATTCAAGCATGAAAATTGCAGTAACGCAAATCATGTAGTATTAATATAACACAAATTAAAGCAGATAGTCTAATTTTTAATTCTTTTTAAAACAAGCAACTTGAGCTAGCATAATAATTATAAGTATTATTAATTATACAACAAAGGAAATAAATAATACTAATATTTAAGTGATAAGACTTAAATCGAATGTCTAACCGATTTTTTGTGATGAATTGCAATTCTTCAATAACCTGTAATAAAATTTGTAAATTTCGTGAGATGTGAAATTAGCCAAGTCAAAAACATGAAGCAAAAACTATATAATAAAAAATTATTAATGCAACAATAAAAATAAATTATTGATACAACACTAAAAACTGGTGCATGCAAACGTGCTTACAAAATATGAAGTAGCAAAAGATGTTGATATTAGTAAAAAAAAAAACACCTGAAATCGTGATGTTGGAATAGGGCGAACTTTGATGATTAAATTGTGACATTGTGACGACCCTTATCACCGTAGTTCTTCCTTGTTCCGCACTTTCGAGGCCTTAAAAACCTCGCTTTTAGTTGCCTCGATTGGCGTGTACAGTTCGAGCGCGTAACCGGAAAGTTTTTATGTTAGAATATGTGAATTATATGAAACATTTGATGAATTTTGGTATTAATATGCATAATGTTGACTTTGGTCAATATTTTGGGTAAACGGACCCGGACCTGTGATTCGACGGTCCCGGAGGGTCCGTAAAATAATATGGGACTTGGGCGTGTACCCGGAATCAAATTCTGAGGTCCCAAGCCCGAGAAATGAATTTTTGAAAGAAATTATTTTTTCTGAAATTTGATATGAAAATTTGAAATGAAAAGGAGTTAGAAAATATAGGTATCGGGCTCGTATTTTGGTTCCGACGCCCGGTACAAGTCTTAAATATATGTTAAGCACTATATGTAAAGTTTGGCTAAAAACGGACGTCATATGACGTGTTTCGGACTAAACATGGAGAATTTGAGTTATGAAAGTTGAAGAAAGAAAATCATGTGTTTGAGGCTTGATCCTATGTATATGATATTATTTTGGCGATTTGATCGCACGAATAAGTCCGTAAGATATTTTTAAGGTTGTATGCATGTTTGGTTTGGAGCCCCGAGGGCTCGGGTGAGTTTTGAATGGGGCCCGGGAGGTCTTGGACTTAAGAAAATGCAGGTACAGGTGTTGCAGACACCAGCGCGGCCGCGGTCATTTCCGCGCGGTCCGCGCTGGAGCCGCGCGGCCGCGATGCATTTTTGTGCGGTCCGCGTGGTTGAGTCTAAGGGCTAGGGTTTCAGGTCAACGAGCGCGTCCGCGCACCAAAACAGTGCGGTCCGCGTTGGAAGGGTTCGGAGAAGCCCCAATTTTTCTCCCACTCGGCGCGGCCGCAACACATTTTTGTGCGGTCCACGCCAGGTCCTCAGAAAGGTATACCAGTTCGGAAATCTCAGTCATTTTTCACTTTTCAAAAACCCAAATGCTAAGAGGTGATTTTTCAAACAACTTTTCTTCTCCAAAACGATTGGTAATTGATTTCTAACTTAATTTCTTTATCCCTTAACATCTTTTAACATAATTTCAACTTCAAATCAAAGATTTTCATGGGGAAAACTGGGTGTTTTGGATAGAACCTAGGTTTTCTACAAATTGAGAAGTTGGACCTCAATTTGGGGTCCGATTTAAAAACAAATCATATATTTTGATTCATGGGGGAATGGGTAACCGGGTTTTGGTCTGAACCTCGAGTTTCGACCATGTGGGTCCGGGGGTATTTTTGACCTTTTTGGGAAAAACCTTGAAAAATCTATTTTCATGCATTGGGGATGATTCATTTAGTAATTATTAATGTGATTAAGTAACTTATGACTAGATTCGAGCAGATTGGCGGTGGAATCAAGAGGTAAAGCTATACTAGAAGCGTGAGTTGAGTTTGGAGCATTCGAGGTAAGTGTTTGTTCTAACTTTGGCTTGAGGAAATAGGATTAGGATGATATTTGCTACTTGCTAATGTGGAGTACGGTGTATAGGCATGGTGACGGTTATCTATGCACCGGAGTCTAGCATGACCGTGAGTCTTGATTGCTTTTAATTCGAATAATGTGACACAAGCTCCTTGTTTATTTGATGAGTTTCATATAATGTGAACGGTTGAGGTAAAAATTGTGATTGGTGTACTTTTGGAGCGTTAGCTCAAACATGAATGTGTTAGTTGAGGAAGAATGGATTTAAAAAGGAGAATGTGTTGTGAATACTCTCTTACCGAGATGTGTAGACTGATATATATATTCTCCCTTGTCGGGATATTTTGGGCTGTTAGCTGTACCCTTGCCGGGTTAAAGGTATTGAGTTGTTATTCTCCCCTGAAGGGGTCTACTATATGAAGTCAGATATTATGAACTATATTATGGGATCGTGTGGCACGCCGTCCACTTATATATGATATTATGGGATCGTGTGGCACGCCGTCCACTTATATATGATATTATGGGATCGTGTGGCACGCCGTCCACTTATATATGATATTATGGGATCGTGTGGCACGCCGTCCACTTATATATGATATTATGGGATCGTGTGGCACGCCGTCCACTTATATATGATATTATGGGATCGTGTGGCACGCCGTCCACTTATATATGATATTATGGGATCGTGTGGCACGCCGTCCACTTATATATGATATTATGGGATCGTGTGGCACGCCGTCCACTTATATATGATATTATGGGATCGTGTGGCACGCCGTCCACTTATATATGATATTATGGGATCGTGTGGCACGCCGTCCACTTATATATATATCTGTACAGGTTAATTGTAGTAGGTCCTGTTTAGCCTCGTCACAACTTCGTCGGGGTTAGGCCAGGCACTTACCAGCACATGGGGTCGGTTGTGCTGATGCTACACTCTGTGCATTTTTGTGCACAGATTAGGGAGCAGCTTACGGACCACAACAGTAGGATTTATGGGAGCTATCTTCAGTCCAGGGACTCTCGAGGTAGCCTAGCTGGCGTTCGCAGGCCGAAGTCCCTTTTCCATGTTTTTTTCGTTTGTTCATCTTGTATCAGACAAACATGATGTATTTACTTTCAGACATTGTTTGTAGTATTCTGTAGTAGTCCGTGAGCTAGTGACACCAGACCTTGGGTAGTGATGTGTATTAAACTTCCGCACTTTTGGTTTTCAGTTGCTTTAGATTTAAAGTCTTCCGCTTAAATCTTGTCTCGTTTATTATATTGTTTGAGAGAAAGCAGGAAAGGTGTTTTAAATATTTGGCTTGCCTAGCTCCGATAGTAGGCTCCATCACGACACCCGATGGTGGGAAATCCGGGTCGTGACAAGTTGGTATCAGAGCACTAGGTTACTTATGTCTCACAACTCACGGACAAGCTCAGTAGAGTCTGAGGGGTCAGTACGGAGACATCTGTATTTATCCCGCAGAGGCTACTGAGTTGGGAAAACTTCACCTTGTTTATTCTTGTCGTGCGATTCTGTGTCTCAAGTACTGATTGTCTTTCCACTCTGTTCTTTCGCAGATGGCAAGGACACATGCTTCCTCTTCTACCGCGCAACAGCTTGAGCCCCTATTAGGGGCAGAGGGCGAGGCCGAGGCCGTGCCAGAGGCCGAGGCCGGGGCAGAGCTCAGCCCCGAGCAGCATTTCCAGCGACGGAGCCTCAGGTCGATTTTGAGGAGGAGGTTCCGGCCCCAACTGTTCCAGGGGGCCCATCTCAGGTCCCAGAGGGTTTTATAGCCACTCCAGTGCTTCAGGACGCTTTGGTCCGACTAGTAAGTTTATGGAGGGCATTTCTAGAGCGGGTATGCTTCCCGTAGCTCCAGCCACATCTCAGGCTGGGGGAGGAATTCAGACTCCCGATACTCGTACTCCAGATCCAGTAGCCCCTCAGGCTCAGGTTCCAGCAGTTCAGCCAGCTGTGGCAGCCCAGCCAGGTATTGCGGTTCAGTCCAACGATGGTGCGGCTATGTCCGCGGATGCTTTGTGGAGGCTTGATAGTTTCACCAAGCTCTTCACAACCACATATAGTGGTACCCCCTCAGAGGATGCTCAGGATTTCATATTCAGCTGTCATGAGGTTCTACGGACTATGGGCATTGTAGAGACCAATGGGGTCGACTTCGCCACTTTTCGCCTGGCAGGATCCGCCAAGACTTGGTGGAGGGATTTCTGTTTAGCCAGGCCCCATCATTGACCTGGGATCAGTTTTCAAAGTTATTTCTGGGGAAGTTTCTTCCAGTTACTCAGCGAGATGCTCTTCGCAGGCAGTTTGAGCGTCTCCAGTAGGGTCCTATGACGGTCACCCAGTATGAGACCCGGTTCATTGATCTTGCTCGTCATGCCATTGTGATACTCCCCACCGATAGAGAGAGGGTGCGGAGGTTTATTGATGGGTTGGCCCAGCCGATCCGTGTTCAGATGGCCATGAGTGCCGGTAGTGAGATTTCATTCTAGGAGGCGGCAGATGGTGCCTGCCGGATAGAGATGGCACTTGCTTAGGGAGGTGGTCATGGGTCTGATAAGAGGCCCCGTCATTCTGGTAGATTCAGTGGTACCTCGTCTGGAGGTAGGGATTCTTATGGTAGAGGCCATCCTTCGAGGCCCTTTCAGTCAGCTCTCCAGGCTTCTCATGGTACACCAGGTGGTCGTGGTTCTCAGCCGCAGTATTCTGACCAGCAGCTCTTCAGTTCACCATCAGCACCTATCAGTGCACCACCACTTCGTTATTCTCAGCAGCCGAGGGCTTGTTATACTTGCGGTGATGTGAGTCACATTTCCAAATACTGCCCTCGAGCTTCCAGCAGCTCGCAGCAGCAGGGTCCTCGCCCGATGATCCAGGCACTAGTTTCCCCACAGCTGCCCAGCCAGCTAGAGGCGGGGGTAGAGGACATAGAGGTGGAGGTAGAGGTCTTAGAGGTGGAGCTCCGACCGCTAGAGGTAGGGGTCAACCAGCAGCAAATCGTCCTAGGGATATGATTCAGGGAGGTGGGGCCCAACCCCGTTGTTATGCTTTGCCAGCCAGGCCAGAGGCTGAGTCATCAGATGCTGTGATTACAGGTACTATTCTGGTCTGTGATAGGGATGCTTCTGTGCTATTTGATCCCGGATCTACGTATTCATATGTGTCGTCCTATTTTGCACCCTATTTGGTTATGCCTAGTGACTCGTTGAGTATTCCTGTTTATGTGTCAACACCGGTGGGTGACTCTATTGTGGTCGACCAAGTTCATCATTCTTGTATCGTAGTGTTTGGGGGTTTTGAGACCCGTGTTGATTTGTTGCTTTTGGACATGGTCGACTTTGATGTTATATTGGAGATGGATTGGTTATCCCAGTACCATGCTATCTTGGATTGCCATGCCAAGACCGTGACCTTAGCCTTACCGAATTTACCCCGTTTAGAGTAGAGAGGGACTTCTGGTCATTGTACCCGCAATGTTATCTCGTATGTGAAAGCTCGGCATATGGTCGAGAAGGGATGTTTGGCCTACTTGGCGTATGTTCGCGATTCTAGCGCGGAGGCCCCTTATATTGATTCTGTGCCCGTTGTTCGGGAGTTTCCTGAGGTTTTCCCTTCAGACTTGCTGGGTATGCCGCCCGACAGGGATATCGACTTTTGTATTGATTTGGCCCCGGACACTCATCCCATTTCTATCCTGCCATATCGTATGGCCCCGCCGGAGTTGAAAGAGTTATAGGAACAACTGCAGGATTTGCTTGAGAAAGGTTTCATTAGACTTAGTGTTTCACCTTGGGGTGCGCCGGTGTTGTTTGTTAAGAAAAATGACGGTTCAATGAGAATGTGCATCGATTACCGGCAATTGAACAATGTTACAATTAAGAATAAGTACCCACTGCCAAGGATCGACGATTTATTTGACCAGCTTCAGGGTGCGAGGGTATTTTCAAAGATAGATTTGAGATCTGGCTACCACCAGCTGAGGATTAGGGCTTCTGATGTCCCTAAGACAGTATTTCGCACTCGGTATGGGCACTATGAGTTTTTGGTCATGTCATTTGGATTGACTAATGCCCCAGTAGCATTCATGGAGTTGATGAACCGAGTGTTCAGACCTTATTTGGACTTGTTCGTGATAGTCTTCATTGACGATATTCTTATATACTCCCGCAGTCAGGAGGAGCATGAGCAGCACCTCAAAGTGGTCCTTCAGACCCTAAAGGATAGTCAGTTGTATGCTAATTTCTCAAAGTGGGAGTTTTGGTTGAGTTCGGTCGCATTCCTGGGTCATGTCGTATCAGCAGCAGGTATTCAGGTAGACCAGAAGAAGATAGAGGCAGTCAAGAACTGGCCTCGACCAGCTTCAGCTACGGATATTTGGAGTTTCCTGGGGTTAGCAGGTTACTACCGTCGGTTCGTGGAGGGGTTTTCATCCATTGCAGCCCCTATGACCAGATTGACCCAGAAGGGTGTCCAGTTCGGGTGGTCGAACGAGTGTGAGGCGAGCTTTCAAAAGCTCAAGACGGTCTGACTACGGCACCGGTATTGGTTTTGCCCACAGGTTCAAGGCCATATATGGTCTATTGTGATGTGTCTCGTATTGGGCTTGGTGCAGTGTTGATGCAGGAAGGCAAACTCATTGCCTATGCTTCGAGGCAGTTGAAGATCCACGAGAAGAATTATCCGGTTCATGATCTCGAGTTGGCAGCCATTGTTCACGCCTTGAAGATCTGGAGGCATTACTTATATGGCATGACGTGTGAGGTTACACTGATCACAAGAGTCTTCAGTTTCTGTTCAAGCAGAAAGAGTTGAATTTGAGGCAGAGGAGGTGGTTAGAGTTGCTAAAGGATTATGATGTTACTATCTTATACATCCCGGGGAAGGCCAATGTGGTGGCCGATGCATTGAGCAGGAAGTCCGCCAGCATGGGTAGTCTTGCTTATATTCCAGTCAGCCAGAGATCGCTTGCTTTGGATGTTCAGGCCTTGGCCAATCGTCTTGTGAGGTTGGATATTTCTGAGCCTAGTAGAGTGTTAGCTTGCACGGTTGCTCGTTCCTCACTATTAGAGCGTATCCGCGAGCGGCAGTTTGAGGTTCCCCATTTGTGTGTCTTGAGAGACACGGTGCAGCGTGGAGGTGCCAAGAAAGTAACCTTAGATGATGATGGTGTATTGAGATTTCAGGGGCGAGTTTGTGTGCCCAATGTTGATGGGATTCGAGAGTTGATCTTAGCGGGGGCCCACAGTTCTCGGTATTCTATTCACCCGGGCGCCGCGAAGATGTATCAGGATCTGAAGCAGCACTATTGGTGGCGTAAGATGAAGAAAGACATCGTTGCGCACGTGGCTCGGTGTTTGAATTGTCAGCAGGTTAAGTACGAGCATCAAAGACCCGGTGGTCTATTTCAGAGGATTACACTTCCCGAGTGGAAGTGTGAGAGGATTACGATGGATTTCGTTACTGGACTTCCGATGACTCGGAAAAAGTTTGATGCAGTTTGGGTCATTATTGATAGGCTGACCAAGTCAGCGCATTTTGTTCCTGTTGCAGCCACCTATTCATCCAAAAGGTTAGCCGAAATTTATATCAGGGAGATTGTTCGCCTTCATGGGGTGCCGCTATCTATCATTTCGGATCGGGGTACGCAGTTTACCTCGCATTTCTGGAGAGCGGTTCAGCGAGAGTTGGGCACCCAGGTTGAGTTGAGTACAACATTTCATCCCCAGATGGACGGTCAGTCCGAGAGGACTATTCAGATTCTTGAGGACATGCTCCGAGCCTGTGTCATTGATTTTGGAGGCTCGTGGGACCAGTTTTTGCCTTTAGTAGAGTTCGCCTACAACAACAGCTACCAGTCCAGCATTCAGATGGCTCCGTATGAGGCGTTGTATGGTAGGCGATGTCGGTCTCCAGTTGGATGGTTTGAGCCGGGAGAGGCTCGATTATTGGGTACGGATCTGGTTCAGGAAGCCTTGGACAAGGTCAGGATTATTCAGGATAGACTTCGTACAGCTCAGTCCAGACAGAAGAGTTATGCAGACCGCAAGGTCAGAGATGTTGCTTTCATGGTTGGTGAGCGGGTATTGCTCTGTGTATCGCCTATGAAGGGCGTGATGAGATTTGGGAATAAGGGCAAGCTCAGCCCTAGGTTCATCGGTCCATTTGAGATTCTTGATCGTATGGGAAAAGTGGCTTATAGACTTGCCTTGCCACCTAGCTTGTCAGCTGTGCATCCTGTGTTTCATGTATCTATGCTCCGGAAGTATCGCGGAGATCCATCGCACGTGTTAGATTTCAGCACTGTCCAATTGGACAAGGATCTGTCATATGAGGAGGAGCCGGTGGCTATTCTAGACCAGCAGGTTCGACAGTTGAGGTCGAAGAGTTTTCCTTCGGTGCGTGTTCAGTGGAGAGGTCAGCCTCCTGAGGCATCGACCTGGGAGTCCGAGTCCGATATGTGGAGTCGTTATCCTCATTTATTTCCCGACTTAGGTACTTCTTTCTTTTGTCCGTTCGAGGACGAACGGTTGTTTTAGAGGTGGAGAATGTGACGACCCGAAGGGTCATCACCGTAGTTCTTCCTTGTTCCGCGCTTTAGAGGCCTTGAAAACCTCGCTTTTAGTTGCCTCAATTGGCGTGCGCAGTTCGGGCGCGTAGCCGGAAAGTTTTTATGTTAGAATATGTGAATTATGTGAAACATTTGATGAATTTTGGTATTAATATGCATAATATTGACTTCGGTCAATATTTTGGGTAAACGGACCCGGACATGTGATTCGACGGTCCCGGAGGGTCCGTAGAATAATATGGGACTTGGGCGTGTGCCCGGAATCAAATTCTAAGGTCCCAAGCCCGAGAAATGAATTTTTGAAAGAAATTGTTTTTTCTGAAATTTGATATGAATATTTGAAATGAAAAGGAGTTAGAAAATATAGGTATCGGGCTCGTATTTTGGTTCCGACGCCCGGTACAAGTCTTAAATATGTGTTAAGCACTATCTGTAAAGTTTGGCTAAAAACAGACGTCATATGACGTGTTTCGGACTAAAAATGGAGAATTTGAGTTACGAAAGTTGAAGAAAGAAAATCATGTGTTTGAGGCTTGATCCTATGTATACAATGTTATTTTGGTGATTTGATCGCACGAGTAAGTCTGTAAGATGTTTTTAAGGTTGTGTGCATGTTTGGTTTGGAGCCCCGAGGGCTCGAGTGAGTTTTGAATGGGCCCGGGAGGTCTTGGACTTAAGAAAATGCAGGTTCAGGTGTTGCAGACACCAGCACGGCCGCGGTCATTTTCGCGCGGTCCGCGCTGGAGCCGCGCGGCCCGATGCATTTTTGTGCGGTCCGCGTGGCTGAGTTTGAGGGCTAGGGTTTCAGGTCAACCAGTGCGGACGCACACCAAAACAGTGCAGTCCGCGCTGGAAGGGTTCAGAGAAGCCCCAATGTTTCTCCCACTCGGCGCAGCCGCAACACATTTTTGTGCGGTCCGCGCCAGGTCCTCAGAAAGGTATACCAGTTCGGAAATCTCAGTCATTTTTCACTTTTCAAAAACCCAAAACCTAAGAGGCGATTTTCCAAACAACTTTTCTTCTCCAAAACGATTGGTAAGTGATTTCTAGCTTAATTTCTTTATCCCTTAACATCTTTTAACATAATTTCAATTTCAAATCATAGATTTTCATGGGGAAAATTGGGTGTTTTGGGTAGAACCTAGGTTTTCTACAAATTGAGAAGTTGGACCTCAATTTGGGGTCCGATTTAAAAACAAATCATATATTTGGATTCATGGTGGAATGGGTAACCGGGTTTTGGTCCGAACCTCGATTTTCGACCACGTGGGTCCGGGGGTATTTTTGACCTTTTTTGGGAAAAACCTTGAAAAATCTATTTTCATGCATTGGGGATGATTCATTTAGTAATTATTAATGTGATTAAGTAACTTATGACTAGATTCGGGCGGATTGGTGGTGTAATCAAGAGGTAAAGCTATACTAGAAGCGTGAGTTGAGTTTGGAGCATTCGAGGTAAGTGTTTGTTCTAACTTTGGCTTGAGGGAATAGGATTAGGATGATATTTGCTACTTGCTAATGTGGAGTACGGTGTATAGGCATGGTGACGGTTATCTATGCACCGGAGTCTAGCATGACCGTGAGTCTTGATTGCTTTTAATTCGAATAATGTGACACAAGCTCCTTGTTTATTTGATGAGTTTCATATAATGTGAACAGTTGAGGTAAAAATTGTGATTGGTGTACTTTTGGAGCGTTAGCTCAAACATGAATGTATTAGTTGAGGAAGAATGGATTTAAAAAGGAGAATGTGTTATGAATACTCCCTTGCCGGGATGTGTAGACTGATATATATATATATATTCTCCCTTGTCGGGATATTTTGGGCTGTTAGCTGTACCCTTGCCGGGTTAAAGGTATTGAGTTGTTATTCTCCCCTAAAGGGGTCTACTGCATGAAGTCAAATATTAGGAACTATATTAGGAGATCGTGTGGCACGCCGTCCACTTATATATGATATTATGGGATCGTGTGGCACGCCGTCCACTTATATATGATATTATGGGATCGTGTGGCACGCCGTCCACTTATATATGATATTATGGGATCGTGTGGCACGCCGTCCACTTATATATGATATTATGGGATCGTGTGGCACGCCGTCCACTTATATATGATATTATGGGATCGTGTGGCACGCCGTCCACTTATATATGATATTATGGGATCGTGTGGCACGCCGTCCACTTATATATGATATTATGGGATCGTGTGGCACGCCGTCCACTTATATATGATATTATGGGATCGTGTGGCACGCCGTCCACTTATATATGATATTATGGGATCGTGTGGCACGCCGTCCACTTATATATGATATTATGGGATCGTGTGGCACGTCGTCCACTTATATATGATATTATGGGATCGTGTGGCACGCCGTCCACTTATATATGATATTATGGGATCGTGTGGCTTTCTTGCACTTGTTGTATATATCTGTACAGGTTAATTGTGGTAGGTACTGTCTAGCCTCGTCACTACTTCGCCGGGGTTAGGCCAGACACTTACCAGCACATGGGGTCGGTTGTGCTGATGCTACACTCTGTGCATTTTTGTGCACAGATCAGGGAGCAGCTTACGGACCACAGCAGTAGGATTTCTGGGAGCTATCTTCAGTCCAGGGACTCTCGAGGTAGCCTAACTGGCGTTCGCAGGCCGAAGTCCCTTTTCCATGTTTTTTTCGTTTGTTCATCTTGTATTAGACAAACATGATGTATTTCCTTTCAGACATTGTTTGTAGTATTCTGTAGTAGTCCGTGAGCTAGTGACACCAGACCTTGGGTAGTGATGTGTATTAAACTTCGCACTTTTGGTTTTCAGTTGCTTTAGATTTAAAGTCTTCCGCTTAAATCTTGTCTCGTTTATTATATTGTTTGAGAGAAAGCAGGAAAGGTGTTTTAAATATTTGGCTTGCCTAGCTCCGATAGTAGGCGCTATCACGACACCCGATGGTGGGAAATCCGGGTCGTGACAGACATTGTAGCTTCTTTTATAGAAGTATTATGGTACACAATTTGACACATAAAAAGAATTATATAAATTAAATTTGTGTGTAGGTCAAAGAGACAAGAAAAATTTACCAAATATTAAAAATTTCTACCAAAATGTTTCCTTGTGTCGTCCAGCAAGTCAAATTCTTTAAACACTTTTCTTGTGTGCAACGGAACCACAATAATGATGGTTCCATTTTACCCATGCAATAAACTTTCCTTATGCAACAATACAAAATTTTTATTATCAAATAATTAAGGCAATATAATAACTCATTTAATGCTCCAAAGAGTTAAGGGAATCTGTTATTTAATGAGAGTGAAAGTTTAGGAAATTTTTTTTGTTAAGTTTCCTCGGGTTAGAAACGTGACAAAATTTAATGAGAGTAAAAGTTTAGAATTTTTTTTTTGGTTAAGTTTCCTTAGGTAAGAAACGTGACAAATTTTAACCAATTAATTAAGGCAAAGTTTAATAACAAATAATTGAAGAAAAATTTACTAAAAATTCTGAAAACTAAATTAATTAAGTGAATATTTTTAAATATTTATGAAATACTTGAATTACTATATTGTCCTATGGGAACTCTATGTTTTAAAGGGTAAAAAAGGTGAACGACATTTCGCTAAGGGCTCTCGTGCTTTTAATATAATTTAGATATGCTTAGTTCATGTAGACAAAATGCAATTTTAAGTCTTTCTTGCTAAATTCAACACTCCAAGCAAAGACGCCAAGTTTCCAAAACCCTCCAACGAAGTTCTTGCAATCAGTTATAACGAGAGTTGATTAGAACCGTAGCAACGTAAAATTTTGCGGTTCAAAGGGGGTACAATGCAATCTTCTCCTAGAATATTATACGGATTTTTCCCTACTCTAGGTATGTTAAGGCCATCCATTCCTTCTTTTGGCATGGTCCAAATTATACTGAAGAAACGAGCAAACGCACAATTTTCATAAATTACTCTATTCATAGAAATACTAGGGGTGTCTATATTCTTGATTCACCATGTGAATTATTATTATCTTCTATTCATGGGTCTCAAAATAATACGTAGTTGAAAAAGTTTATCCGAAAGGAATATTGAAATTTTTACATATTTTTCATGCATTTCACCCATTTATACATGTGCATTGACCCATGACCAAATGACGTTATATACGTGTATATATGTAAATATATGTATATGGGATATGGAAAAAAGTTACGGCGTTATATACACACCACCACCTGATCAGCTGGTATATGTTGATAACGTTGGCCACAGTGGCCGAGACGATATGATGAGATGCCCTCAGTGGCTTGATGATATAATGCACACCCATAGCTATGCATGGCACGACATTTATACGCACCAGCATGACATTATAAATGTTTTAGCATTTATAAAGTTATTCAGATTTAGAGACGTGTTTCTATATTCCATGTTTCATCTATGTCTTTTATGTACTAATTTTTATTGCCTTAAATACTCAGTACATTTTTCATACTGATGCCCTATTTTACGGGGCCTGTGTTTCATGCCCGCAGGTGCAGGTAGGCAAGCTGATAGCCCCCCTCTTAGGATCCTTGATCAGCAAGAGTTGACGTGCTCCGTTTGATCCGGAGCTGCTTTTGATCAAGTCCCTCTACATCCCTTCAGATGGAAAGAAGATACTACAAACTGATGCCAACAATGAATATTGGAGTGTTGTTCTATTTGAAGAAAAAGATGGCCAGAGGAAAATATGTGGATATTCCAGTGGAAAGTTCAAAGATGCCGAGCAACATTATCACTCCACTTTCAAGGAAATTCTTGCAGTAAAGAATGGAATCAAGAAATTAAATTTCTTCCTTATTCATACAGAATTTCTAATAGAGATGAATATGAATGCCTTCCCAAAGATGATCCAGATAAATGCAAAAATTATTCCCAATCCTCAGCTTCTCAGATGGGCTCAATGGTTCTCTCTATACAAATTTCAAGTCAAGCACCTGAAAGGAAAGGATAATATTCTCGCGGATTTTCTGTCTTGACCGGAAGAATTCTCAAAAAGATTTTCCCTAGCAAAACTGAAGTCAAAGCAAAAGCTAATTAGCCACATCTTCATGCTTTCAAATATACCAGGAACAAGTTCATTAAAGCCAACAGATCATCCACCGGAGTTGTTCAACCTCATGGATTCCTTTGATCCGTCAATTATTATGGAAAGAAGAACTTACTATGAGCTCCAAGTTTTCCGACAACATGGAGGATCCATTCTCAAGCCATATGGGGCAATCCAGGATATCCGTTCTGCCATATATTCATAGCTCAAGCCAAGGATTTTCCACAAGAACTATTATGGTTTTTCTGATACCTATGCCATCAGTATCATATTTTCATGGAATTCAAAAGTAACGTCTTCAAGGATTTTGATAACATTGCACCAGCTCTTAAAGTATTTTTGCTATGGTTTAAACCTAGAAGATATTGGACAAAATGTTTCAACGATTCCTGCACAACAAAAGTATTCATGTTCCACAAGCCAATAAAGATTATTAATGGTAAAGTCCAGGCGCAAGCAGAGGCATCATTCTGGTGGAAATTTCCCGTGTCCATTTTATCAATGGAGGAAGAATATAGCAAGGCACAAAGAATCCTTTTCCACCAAAATAGGTGTATCCCAATAGAGATATGGCCAAAAGACTGGGCAAACTGGAATTATACCAACACTCATCCTCACTGGGAAAGAGTCCGGGAAGCAACAAAAAAGTATCAAAACCCATGAGAAGTCATCCGAGAAAAAATCACTCACGACATTTCCAGATTAAAGTTGCAGATTACATCTCTCAATCCAAAGGAGAAAGAACATAGTGGAGAAGGACCGTCAAGTTCCAGACATTACTACACAAGGTCTTTGAAAAGATGCCTAGAAGACAACCCTAAAATCAATGAAGGATAATTATCTAAATCCCTACTAATCCCATCATAATCCTACATTACCCACCAAAAAACCCTTCAAAATCATCTACCCATGCCAAGACAAATTTTCACATCTTTCCATACTATCCGGGACCCACTTCCACTTGTTTTCACATGCTTCCACATGCTTCGTCACATGCTCCCTCATACTTTCACATGCTACACCATGTATATTTTGCCTCTTTCACATGTTTTCAGGAGCTTTTTAGTTTTTTTGCCTAAAATCCTTCACATGCTAAGAAGGACCCAAATGTAGATAAGTTTGCCATGTGAGACCTTCATATGCATGTTTCCAACATCATATTCCACTCGTGCCAAACAAATACCGTAGAAACGATTATAATGAGTGGTTGCGCTCTTCCGATATTATCACCCTTTAAATCCGGTAAAGGCGTATTTGCGGTAAAACCAGTCGATCAACGGTGTAGTCGACGGTTCCGTGCCTTTCCCTCTTGAGTTGTCCACTCACGGGTACCAGTCTAAAACCCCATAGAATGTGCATGCATCATCGTCAAACCTAGACGAGACAGTTATGTTGTCCGCATAATGACTCTTTAAGATAGCCTTGTCCAAAGTCCACTGGGTTTCCCAAAAACCCAAACGAACACTATCACGTTTTGTGCATTTATTTGGAGAACTAAATGATTTTATGCCAATTATTGATCTTTAATAGTCGAGTCTGGTGGGGGAAAGGGCCTAACCCTTTTGTCTTGCAGAAACATGAGGTACGAAGTCCCCAGATTCGGCATGGTCACAAACATCCACCCAAGGTTGCTAAGCTGGTGGGAAGATCTTCATTCCAGTGATCAGACTCTTGTCCAAAAATACCTAGGAAATCTACCTTCCCTCTTGGAGGTCCAACCCAACAACAAAATCATAGAAGCTGCTACTCTGTTCTGGGATTGTGATAGGTCTGTGTTTCGCTTCAGAGAGATTGAGATGACACCCCTGCTAGAGGAAATAGGAGGATTGGCTGGTATACCATGGGAGACCTTGGGGTTTGTTAATGCCGAAAAATCGCAAGGGTAGAGGTTTTCTCAAAATGATGGGCGTAAAAAAGAATCCAAACTTGACATGTTTGAAGGAGTCCTACATTCCCTTTGATTATTTGTATGAGAGGTACGGTAACAACAAATCCTACTGTACATATCCGGATGAGTTCGCCGTTACATCTTTGGGGCATATTCACCAAAGGGTTTTTGTCTTCATGTTCTGCTTCTTGGGGATGATAGTATTTCCAATGAAGAAGCAAGGATCCACACCAGGCTAGACATGGTCACCAAAACTTTAATGGAGGGAATTGGCGGACAACCATTTAGCATAGTGCCCATGATCATCGCAGAGATATATCGATCCTTGGAAAAGTGTCAACAAGGAGTTCCACACTTCGAGGGATGCAACATGCTACTCCAGCTGTGGCTCATGGAGCATCTTCAAAGGGGTGAATATAGGCAAGAGATTCGGCGTAGAGACTGAGACGATCATATAACCTTCCATCAACCAAGGCGAATGAACTACATGCCCAACATGTTTGCTCAGCCAGAAGATGCCAATGGGTAGGTTGAGCTGTTTGAAAATCTAACTGAGGATCAAATACAATGGATGTTTGAGTGGTTCCCTACTGAAGAGTTCATCGCCCGATCCAAGGACGCACCATTTCTGATACTGATCGGTTTGAGAGGAACCTACCCTTATATCCCTCTCCGAGTTATGAGACAGGCTGGTAGGAAGTAGGTTATACCAAGGGTCGACAAGATGAGACACTTCCAAGTTGATGACAGTCCTTATAAGTGCCAAGCTCAGCATATGGGGCATTGCAAGATCATCATGGGAAAAGATACTATCGAACCAGACAGATACCATGCTAGCTGCACCCCATACTATTCAGGCTAGCTGGAGGATAATCACAATGGTCTGGGCCAACTCGGGTTTGTTCGAGGTCCTAGAATCATCGATGAAAGGGTTAAAGCACAGGTCAAATACAACCAACTGCGCAAGAGGGTTTGGGAATGTGAAAGCGAGCACCGTGAGATTTAAGAAGCCTACCAAGAACTGATTAAAGAGTGGAAAGACATGGCTGTCAGTGCCAACAAGCGATTAGGATACCTGGAACGAGGTTTAGTGGAGCTAGAAAGGAAGTTTCTCAAGAGGATCGAGGACTGCCAGAATGCTGAAGGAAACGAGGGTGGACACTTGGCCAGAGCCTACCTGTTGCTGGGACTTCACAAGCTGGTAAAGCTGTTCGATGGAGCCAAAGATGCCGAGTCTGGGGAAGGTCCTTCTGAGACCAAATAGATAGGAGTTTTCTTTTACTTTATGAAATGTAATAAGGCCAATGGCCACTAGTGACATTTTATTCCTTGTTATTTAGTATCGTTTTGGGATTCATCTACTTTTATCAATAAAATGAGGCATTTAGCATTCTAAGTTCTCCAAATCAATTTATCGCTAGGCCTACCTCGGGCACAACGAGGCTTCCAAATTTAGACGCGATTTACATTTTTGCACTATGTGTTTAAGTATCGCAACACTTTCTTATAATCCCCACTGACTTGTTACCTTTTTGTTTTTACTTTTTGTTTATTTACTCCCCTCCCCAAAGGTTAGTTCGTGCACTCTGGCATCGTCATCACTTTCCACAAGATCAAAGGGCCCTCCACCCACTCCTCCTCCTAGTCCTATCAGAAGCAGGAACAAAGGAAAGATGGAAGATTTGAACAACCCCAGAAAGGAAAACTCAACTGAACGGGTAGAGGTCACTCATGGTGCTCAGGTCTCCAAAGAAAGTGCGTCCCAACTCGAGCAGAAACTGTTCAAATTTCAGGAGGAACTTGATTAGGTTCGGAATCTGGCAAACTTATCATTTTCCCTCGCCACTCCAGATATCAATTTTCCAAACGCTCAGAACCCCACACCTCCACAAAACATCCCAAAACCACAAAACCATCCGACTCCTCACCACCACTGCAATACTTGCCACACTCCACTACTCATCCCAGAACCTCTGAATTCCACAAATGACCATTTCCACACCCACCATAACATCCCCATCTATGTGTATACCATGCCACACTCCACCCAACTTGTATCAAGCACACCTGAGTCTGATGATAAAGACTCACTCATCAGGAACCTGGCTGCGGAACTCAAGAAATTGACTAGTCAAATTTAGGGTGTCGAAGGAAGTAAGGGGATTGAAGGGTTGAACTACGAAGATCTTTGCATACAACCGGATGTCGAACTGCCCGAGGGGTACAAACCTCCTAAGTTCGAGATGTTTGATGGTACAGGGGATCCGAGAGTCCACTTGAGAACATACTGCGACAAGCTGGTCGGAGTAGGGAAGGACGAAAGGATTCGCATGAAGCTTTTCATGAGGAGTCTGAGAGGAGATGCTTTGTCTTGGTACATTAGCCAAGACCCAAAGAAATGGTCGAACTGGGTGAGTATGGCGTCTGACTTTATGGATAGGTTCAGGTTCAACACAGAAAATGCACCAGATGTGTTCTACATTCATAACTTAAAAAAGAAGCCCACGGAAACATTCCGCGAGTATGCCACTCGCGGGAGATCAGAAGCTGCTAAGGTCAGACCTGCTTTAGAAGAAGAACAAATGAACAAGTTTTTCGTGTGGGCTCAAGACCCGCAGTACTATGAAAGGCTGATGTTGATTGAGAGCTAGAAATTTTCCGACATCATCAAGCTAGGGGAAAGGATCGAGGAAGGCATCAAAAATGGTATGGTTACAAACTTTTAAGCTTTTCAAGCTACCAATAAGGATTTACAGTCTGGTGGTACGTCTAAGAAAATAGAAGTAGGTGCCGTAATGGTTGCACAAAGAGCCAAATCCCCTATGAAATACCAAGCCTATCCAATACCTCCACTCATATATCAGCCTATGCCCGAATTAACAAGCACCCTCACCCTCTTACCAAGCTCCATCACCTACTTACCAATCACCCCCACCTCCTACATATCAACCTACCTCACCCCAATATTCCTAACCTGCACATGTCTACAAAGCCTACAATGCTCAGCCATCCCACTATCAATCACCTCCCATAAGTCAAAACTTTCCTAGACCTCGACCAAATTATGATCGCAGACCCCCCAAACAGTATACTGCCATTGCTAAACCGATTGACCAGCTGTACGAAAGGCTCAAAGATGCTGGTTATGTCACCCATATCTCTGCTATAACCCCTGAAAACCCTTCTCAGTAGGTCAACCCAAATAAATCTTGTGCATACTATTCCGGCATGAAGGGACATACCATTGATGAATGCTGCTCTCAGAAAGATAAGATCCAGACTCTGATCGATATAAAGTCATTATAGCAAATGAGCCTACTCTAAATGTCCGAAATAACCCTCTACCGGACCATAAGGGTGGAGGTGTTCACATGATTAAAATAGAGGATGATTGGGATCCCAAAGGATCGATCGGTTTAATCACAGAAGGTGACGAACCAAAGAAGCCGATAGTCACCCTCAATCCGAACGTAGTCCAAACTCAACCTTCTGGGGATGCCAAGGTAAACATGTATGTACCACTTGAATTTGAAGCACCACCCCCTAAAAAGATGCCAACACCAGTTGAAGTCAAATTTGGGTCTCCACCAAGCACACACACACCGTTTGAAGTTGCAGTTTTACCCTCCAAAACACATGCTCCATTCAGAGTAAAGGTATCCATCCTAGTAGTAATGTCGGCCGTAACACCGTTCCATACAAATTCCATACCTTGGGATTACACAGCCGAGGAGAGAAGGAAAGGGAAAGCTAAATTCAGGGAAACAGTTGCGGCATAGGGTATGACAAGAACCGGCAAGGTTTATACTCCGGAGCATTTATCTGAGTCGAGTAAGATGGCCTCTGGTCGGCCGACCATCACTGAAACCGAGCCCGATAATCTCTGGAGAAAGATACAAGCCAAGGAATACTTAGTCATTGATCAGCTGAACAAAACACCGATACAGATTTCTATCCTAGCTTTGCTGCAAAGTTCTGATGCACATAAGAATGCCTTGTTAAAGGTACTGAGTGAGAAATATGTACCAAGCAACATCATCGGAGGAGAAATGGCAAACATGGTAGGGCAGGTATTGTAAAGTCACAAGATCACTTTCCATGAAGATGAGCTGCCACCAGAAGGGTTGAGTCACAACAAAGTGTTGCACATCACCGTGCAATGCGAAGATTATTTTATCACTAGGGTCCTAATTAATGGAGGGTCTAGCCTCAACATTTGTCCGTTGGTAACACTCAGAACATTGGGGAAGGGTCTACATGAGATCAAGGATGGGGCCATCAACGTCAAAGCTTTCGACGGTTCCCAAAGATCCACCATTGGGGAAATCAGCCTGTGTTTGCAAATGGGGCCTACTTGGTTCGACATTGATTTTCAAGTTATAGACGTGCCGACATCTTACAACTGGCTATTGGGACGACCGTGGATTCATGCCATTGGGACCGTAGTATCAACACTGCATCAGGCGGTGAAATTTGAGTGGAACCACCAAGAGGTGATCATTCACGGCGACGGTAGCAATCCCATATACAGTTGCCAAACCATCCCAGTGATTAGAGGAAGGAGACGGATAGGCGGGAAAACCTATCACCACATCGAGTGAGTCAATGCCGTCGACAAAGACAAGTGGTGGGGCAACAAAATTGAGAGCATACTAAATTGGTGCGGATATGAACCTGGCAAGGGACTTGGCAAGAACCTCCAAGGAATCGCCAAGCCTATCAAACTGAAGAAACATGGCACCACTTTTGGTCTGGGATATGAGTATACTTTGGAGGAATTCAACAACTGGTCGCCACCATGGCACGGTCCATACTACCCGCAGGAGCAGCCAATACCATATTTGGAGCAGACTTTCCAGCCGGTCGATGTTATCTATGGGTTGGAAGAAGAGGAAGCACTGGCAGCAGTCAGGAATTTGTTCCTAGAAGAAGATGACATGGATTGTTGTGTCATTTTCGAGGAGGAGGGGAGGAAGGCCCTTCCATAAAGGCCATAAGGCGAGGAGCATGCCTCAACAATTGGACCATTAGAACCACCAGAGCCCGGAAAGCCTCGGGGTAGCAAGGCTGAACAAAGCATCATGCACTATCTTTTATTTTTACTAGTTGATTTTCCTTTCGCATTTTTGAATTTTCACAATAAGATCTTCCAATGTTCAAAATAGTTATGAAATTTATCAAAGCATTTCGTTTTCCTTACAAATCTTACTCTTATTATTTTCTCTCATTACTTTACTTGTACAACAATACTATTACCTATCTTGATGAAGATGTGACATGCAATGAGACAACGCAACAAACAGACATAGATTCAGAGGAAGATGATATACCAGAAGAGATTGTTAAAGAGGTTGAAAATTTTGAGAATAGACCTAAGTCCAACCTGGACGAGACCGAGATTGTTAACATGTGAGATGTAGAAAATATCAAAGAAACTCGGATCAGCGTTCATTTGTCACCGTAAAAAAGGAAGAATATACAAAATTTCTGAAGGAATATGAGGACATATTCGCATGGTCATATGATGACATGACTGGTTTGATCACATCTATTGTGGCCCACAAACTGCCAACTAATCCGACATGTCCACTAATAAAAAAGAAACTCGAAAAGTTTAAATCTGACATGAGTCTGAAAATCAAGGAAGAACTTACTAAGCAGGTCAAAGCTAAGGTTCTCGGGGTAGTAGAATATTCAACATGGTTAGACAATATTGTGCCGGTGCCGAAGAAGTATGGGAAGGTTAGAGTCTGTGTCGACTACCGGGATCTCAATCGGGTCAGTCCAAAGGACGACCTACCCTTGCCGAACATACACATCATGATCGACAATTGTGCCAAGCATGAGTTGCAATCATTTGTAGATTGCTTCGCTGGATATCATCAGATCTGGAGGGATGAAGAAGATGCTGAGAAAACGGCTTTCATTACGCCATGGGGGATGTACTACTACAAGATGATGCCACTCGGGTTAAAGAATGTAGGGGCCACCTACATGAGGGCTATGACTACTATCTTCCATGATATGATACACAAGGAGATTGAGGTGTATGTAGATAATGTCATCATAAAATCCAAGAAAGCCACTGACCACATGGAAGATTTGAGGAAGTTCTTCAACAGACTAAGAAGATACAACCTGAAACTGAATCCCGCAAAATGTGCATTTGGGGTTCCTGCCGGAAAACTACTTGGGTTCATTGTGAGTCGCCGAGGGATAGAACTGGATCCATCTAAGGTCAAAGCTATTCAAGAACTGCCACCGCCAAAAAACAAAAAGGACGTAATGAGCTTCATGGGAAGACTTAACTACATCAGCCAGTTCATAGCACAATCTACGGTCAACTGTGAGCCGATCTTTAAGATGTTGAAGAAGGACGCCACTACCACATGGACTGATGATTGCCAAAAAGCTTTTGACAGGATCAAGGAATACCTATCAACACCACTAGTCTTAGTTCCGCTTGAGCCGGGTAGACCTCTACTACTCTACCTTGCAGTATTGGATGGAGTGTTCGGTTGTGTTCTGGGGCAGCATGATGAAATAGGGATGAAGGAGCAGGCTATCTATTACCTCAGTAAGAAGTTCATCATGTACGAGGCTCGGTATTCTCTGTTAGAGCGCACCTATTATGCGTTGACTTGGGTAGCACAGAAGTTGAGGCACTACTTCTGTGCCTATACTACATATCCCATATCAAGGATTAATCCCTTGAAGTACATCTTTCAGAAGCCCATGAACACTGGCAAGCTGGCCAAGTGGCAAATCCTGTTAAGTGAATTTGACATTGTATACGTGACTCAGAAAGCAATCAAAGGATAGGCACTAGTAGATCACCTTGCTGAAAATCCCGTGGACGGAGAATACGAACCCCTAAAAACGTATTTTCCTGATGAAGAGGTATCATTCATAGGAGAAGACATTGCAAAATCCTATGATGGTTGGAGAATCTTTTTCGATGGAGCAGCAAATTTTAAAGGAGTTGGCATAGGAGCAGTCCTACTATTAGAAACCGGTCAGCATTATCCGGTATCTACCAAGCTCAGGTTCCCGTGTACCAACAACATGGCCGAGTACGAAGCCTGCATCTTAGGGCTCAAGATGGCCATTGACATGAACATCCAAGAGTTGCTAGGAATTGGGGATTCAGCCTTACTTATACATCAGGTCCGAGAAGAATGGGCGACCAAGAACGCCAAGATACTCTCTTATCTGTATCATGTACAAGAGTTGAGAAAGAGGTTCACAAAGACAGAATTTCAGCATGTTCCGAGGGTCCAGAATGAATTCGCCGATGCACTGACTACCCTATCATCTATGATACAGCATACAGACAAGAATTTCATTGATCCCATTCTGGTAAAGATCCATGATCAGCACGCTTATTATGCTCATGTCGAAGAAGAAACAGACGGAAAGCCTTGGTTTCATGATATCAAGGAATACTTGGCAAAAGGGGAATACCCAGAACTCACAAACACTACTCAGAAGCGCATGCTTCGGAGGTTATACAACAATTTCTTTCACAACGGAGGAATCCTGCACAGGAGGACTCCTGATTTGGGATTATTAAGTTGTGTCGACGCAAAGGAAGCATCCAGGCTATTATAGGAAATTCATGCAGGGACCTGCGGTCCACGTATTAATGGTTTTGTTTTAGCAAAGAAAATACTCCGAGCTGGTTACTTTTGGATGACTGTGGAAACAGACTGTATCCAGTATGTCCAAAAGTGCCACCGCTACCAGATACATACAGATATGATAAAGGTGCCTCCAAATGAGCTTAATGCAACAAGCTAGCCGTGGTCGTTCGCCGCTTGGGGAATGGATGTTATTGGACCAATCGAACCTGTCGCATCAAACGGGCATAGGTTTATCCTAGTAGCAATTGATTATTTCACTAAATGGGTTGAAACAGCATCTTACAGGGCAGTGACTAAGAAAATCGTGGCGGATTTCGTCCGCGACCGTATCATGTGTCGGTTCAGAATTCCAGAGTCAATCATTACTGATAATGGCTCCAACCTCAACAGTGATTTGATGAAATCCATGTGTGAAACCTTCAATACAAGAATTCTACAACTTACAGACCTCAGATGAATGGGGCTGTAGAGGCTGCCAACAAGAATATCAAGAAGATACTAAGGAAAATGATAGAGAAGCATAAGAAGTGGCACGAGAAGCTATCGTTTGCTTTATTGGGATACTGTACCACAGTTCGCACATCAACTGGGGCAACCCCCTATATGCTGGTTTACGGTAAAAAGGCAGTCATTCCCGCCGAGGTGGAAATTCCTTTCTTAAGGATCATATAGGAAGCAGAGCTCGATGATGCACTAGCTCTTATAGACTGAAAGAGAATGAATATAGTTTGCCACGGTCAGCTCTATCAGAATAGAATGTCCAGAGCCTTCAACAAAAGAGTCAAGCCGAGATAATTCACATCGGGCAACTGGTGTTAAAGAAAATTTTTCCGCATTAGGATGAAGCTAAAGGGAAATTCTCTCCCAACTGGCAGGATCCGTACATGGTTTACCGGGTTCTAACAGGAGGAGCCCTCATACTTGCAGAAATGGACAGAGAAGTCTGGCCAAAGCCGATCAATTCAGACGCAGTCAAGCGATACTATGTGTAACCTTTCTGCCTTCCGAGGTTAAGCTCTACCTCCATCTTCATTCTCTGCATTGCATAAGGCTATCATTCGGCCTTCCGAGGTTAAGCTCTACCTCCATTTGCATTGTTAAGGCTACCATTCTGCCTTCTGAGGTTAAGCTCTACCTCCATCTGCATTTTCTGCATTGCATAAGGCTACCATTCTGCCTTCCGAGGTTAAGCTCTACCTCCATCTGCATTCTCTACATTGCATAAGGCTACCATTCTGCCTTCCGAGGTTAAGCTCTACCTCCATCTGCATTCTCTGCATTGCATAAGGCTACCATTATGCCTTCCGAGGTTAAGCTCTACCTCCATTCTGCATTCTTTGCATTGCATAAAGCTACCATTCTTCCTTCCGAGGTCAAGCTCTACCTCCATCTGCATTCTCTGCATTGTATAAGGCTACCATTCTGCCTTCCGAGGTTAAGCTCTACCTCTATCTGCATTCTCTGCATTGCATAAGGCTACCATTATACCTTCCGAGACTAAGATCTGTTTCCATCAGCATTCTCTACATTGCATAAGGCTATCATTCTGCCCTCCGAGGTTAAGATCTACCTCCATCTTGCATGGCTGAAAGATCGCCACTTCATTTACATCTTGCATCGGCTGAAAGATCGCCACTTTATTTACATCTTGCATCGGCTGAAAGATCGCCACCTTATTTACATTTGCACTGGCTGAAAGATCGCCACCTTATTTACATTTGCACTGGCTTAAGATCGCCACCTACTGCATCTCATAAGTTGAAAGATCGCCAAATCATCCAAAGGTGTCATTGTTCGGAGGCACCATTTTCATAGCTCGAGAATGCTATGCCATGGCCTGAGGACCCCTTTTATCTTTTGCATATCATTATTCAAAGGCGTCATAGTTCGGAAGCATCATTCTCATGGCCTGAGAGCACCATTTCATGGCCTGCGAATCCTTATTATATGCTTCGTGGCCCAGGACGTCATGGTCTGAGGACGTTATCCTAACCGTCCAAAGACAACATTTCATGGTCCGACAGAAACTTGCATCATGTTTAAATTTCCGCACAACATATGGTTCATTTGCAGGTAAATTGGCGAGCAATGGCCGTCTCAGCTGGAGCAATCCTGCTCCAGTTCCCGTAGCCCTATTGGACTTTAACCATCCATCCTAACCCAAATATTGCGTCCGTCTTGGAAAATCTCCATCGGCATATTCCGCCGACGGATCCTGGATTACATATGGCCTGATTCCTATAAGACCAGGGATATGTAGGCAACTCAGGATCCAGAGCTCGGTCAAATTCTTCAAACCATTCCGTTCGGTCAAAATTGGCCATCATATCTTTACCTGATAACTCTTTCATCCTTCCCGGGTAAAGAGGGGCAACTGTTGATACCCAATTTTTCCTTGTATATTTTTATATGCAAAATACTTTCAAAATAGCAGGTATATGCATATATAAGTATGTCCCATGGTTTTAGTATTTTTTCTCTTAATTTTTATAGATTTTTAAATCTATTTATTGCCCTATTTTATCAAGAAAAATCCAATAATTATCCCCAAAATTATCATTTTGGGTGATTCACTTATTGGATTCTCATATTTATATTAAAATATAATTGGCATAATTTTTGCATATTTTTACAAATTTGTTTAGTATTTTTAAAGCTAAATTGCGTATAATTGCGATATTAGCCTATTTTAAGATTTAAATATTTTCATAATTATAAGATTGACTCCAATATTTTTAATTTGATAATTACATATTATTAATCATTTTAGTACCTTTAATTTATTTTCAGAAATTATTTTGCCATTTTCTATAAAATAAATAAGGGAAAATGGCTATTTAAATGTTAGCCCCATTTAGCCTTATTTGAACCTCCAATTGAACCCAATTTATTACCCTGACCCAATCCCTGTTTGAACCGACCCAAACCCAACCATGTTAAACTGCCCCACCTACTCAATTAATCCAGGCCGTTGATCAACGGCCACCAAATACCCTTTCCTTTTTTAATCCCGACCTACCCCCTAACCCTAACCATTTCACAACCCCAACTGCCTTTGAAACCCTGCACACTCTCAAACTCTCCCGAGTCTTCTCAGAACCCTAGTCGCCTCTCACTGCTTCCACCCTGAAAGCCATCGGAATCCATGGCTTCCAAGGCTGTGAGAGTCTTATACCTACCTCCTGTTGCTCTTACACACATGATCTCTAAAGATTCAAGGCCTGGCCTCGAAGGTTTGCACCCAAACCTATGCCGATTCAAGGTTCCAGAGTCATCGCTGGCCTTGCTCCGGCGTACCATGGTGTTTTGAGCCTAGTTCTGACTTCTCCGACTCAGATCGGTGACCTTTTCAAAGCCTTTCTCATTCCTAGGGTTCTTCTGAAACCCTAACCCTTCGATGTTTTCTCCGATCTCTTTAGATCCGTTGTGTATTTGTGCTCTCTTTGAGTTTTCAAATGATCTCCCTAACTTTTCTTTTGAAAATTACTTTTCAAAGTCTTTCTTTTACGATTTAGGGTTTTCTGAAAATGCTTAAGTGTTTCTCTGACTTTATTTTCCTTTTCTTTTGTATGTACTTGCCTCTACTTTGTTCTATGTTTTCCTTCTACCATTTATATTCTTATGCTGTGCTTTCTATGTTCTATTCTTGTATGTTCTTCTACTGTGCTTTCTATACTATGTTCTTGTATGCTTTTCTACTATGTCCTACTATTTTCTTCTAATATGTTCTGGTATGTTTCACCTACTGTATTCTTCTACCGTGTTCTTAAGTGTTCTTACTATTTTTCTT
Source organism: Nicotiana tabacum (assembly GCF_000715075.1). Lineage (NCBI taxonomy): Eukaryota > Viridiplantae > Streptophyta > Magnoliopsida > Solanales > Solanaceae > Nicotiana > Nicotiana tabacum. The sequence continues at coordinate 123,297,896 of NC_134086.1, read as the reverse complement.
CTATTGAACTTTGTTTAAGTTTCTTTTAAAAGGATCTTCTTAAGCATGCTTTCTTCTACTGTTCTTATCAGTCTTTTCTCATCATGTTTCGAATTAGTTTCTTTACTCTGTTTGCCTTGAACCCCTCTACTATATTTACATGCTATTGATGAGTTCTGTTGCTCGAAGAAGCATGTTAGAAGTTTCAGTTCTTTTATGAAACCTCTAAACATGTTTCGATTCGACTACTTGCCTCCTCATCTCTGTACTTGATTCAAGGTGGAAACCCTATAATTTGGGGGTTCTATCGAGGTTTGATTGAACTAGGGTTTTATTTTAGAGCCCTTAACTATTTCAGACGTTCTTCGCATTCTTTATTTGCAACTTGAAGATGATCTGGATTCATGACTGATTGACTGGCCTTTGTCAGATTAATGTTTTCATTTTTCTTGAAAGGGAGCTTGATAAAATTGAAGAAATCCTTGTGGGATTCAGCACATGAATGTTCAATGAGATTTTGCTCAATCTCTTTGATTTGTTCGTCATTGGTGATTTGGAATAGCCTTGGAATCTTAGAATAAAGTTTGAACTGATTTTTAAAAGCTATCCTGTTAGCCTTGATTTGGAGTTGATCCCTAAGTTGTCTGTAAATGTCGAATCCAACAATAAGATCTTTTTCTGGTATATCATACCCTATCAGCTTGGTTTTGTACTTCAATCCTGGAAAGAACTCAATTGTGATTGGATGCTTTGTGATGATGGTGGTAGTCAGGATTCCATTTGAGGCAGTGTTAAAATCCTTAAAGTGTGGCACCCATTGATCTTCAGGGAGAACAGCAAGATTTATGAGTGAGGAAGCAGCTCCGGTGTCGATGAAAGTAATAACTCGAGTTGATTTATCCCATTTGGATGAATAGACCTTGAGTTCTACTTGAGGAACGACTACAAGAGCATTGATCTCCTCTCGGGCTTCGATCACTGGTTCTGAAATTTGGTAGTGATCATTGCCTTGATCTTCATAGACATCAAGAGAGAATAAAGTTTCTTTATTAGGTTCATCATCCACAGAGAATATAGATTCAAGGTCCTCCTCTTTTCCGAGATGTATGCCAGTGTAATCTTCAATATCTTCAAGGAGTTTGACAGATCTTCTCGATTGGGGACAGTTTTTAGCGAAATATCCAATCTTGTGGCAAATAAAACATCTATTTTTCTTGTGAAAATTTCCTGGCCTTCTACGTCTGAAATATTTTGTGCGTCTCTTGGACCTTGATTTCCCGCCTGGAATTCTTGGTCATTTGAACCTCCTAAATTCTCTTCGTCGCCTAGATGTGTGGCAGGAACATCCTGACCCGGTGATTAGGTCAGATTTGCAGCATGCTTTGTCAAGTGCTAGATTGTGTTGGATAATTTGTTTTAGGGCAGAGGGCTTCGTACAAATGTCATCTAATGCGACATAAATAGCTTTCCTAATATAACCAATTAGAGGATTGTTATAGACTGAAACTTTTCTTCAATGATGGTCATGGTTCGGCTTGCCAACAACTTTGGAAGGGAAGAGACAAAGGCTTGCTTTAGATTAATGTCTCCACCAATCTCGAAGTATATCTTCGCCATTTTTTGAAAATGCTTGTCAATGTCATTTCTGTCGAATGATACACACTTCATCTCGAAGAGTTATCTTCGCATTTTCTCCTATCTTTGGCTAGTATCTCTGCAGAAAATTTCATGTAGGATTCTGATGTTGAAGGCAAAATCTTGGGAAGTAAGAAAAGTATTTTTGTCTTGAATTCTAAGTGAGTTCCACCAATCTCTGAGAACCGTGAAGTGAGTTTTGATAGGATGATACACTCTTCTCGTTCCACCAAATTTTTGGTCACCATCCAAGTATAGAAGTCTTGGATCCTTTGAGGCCATCTTTAAGCCAGTTCCAACTGGTTTTGACGCCATGGGCTTATATCTTCTTTCTGAGATTGGTTCATCTGTCATGCCTTCTTGTTCCTCATCAACTTCAGATACTTCTAGGTCTCATGGTTGATTTACAAATATTGGGGGATTGTCATCTTCGGAAGAATTTGTTGTGGATTCATTGCTTGATTGAGAGCTATCTTCTATTGTTTCATCGTCTGATAAATTCAGAGATTCCGACCATGGAGTATCTTCTTCTGATATGCATCTTGGCTAGGAAAAATAGAGGTCTGGAGCCTTTTGGTTAGAAATCATCAGATTTTTGGGGTTTGATCCTTTTGAACTTTCTCCTTGGTCTCGCCTTTTCTTTGTTTATTTTTGCACAGCAAGAGCGTCCTTCCTTTCCCAAACCATTTTTTGCAATATCAAAATCATGTTCTTCTTTTAAGGGTTGGGTGAAAGTGATTGGATTTTGTGAGGTAGATGGAAAAGTAGAAAAGGTGTAGTCTAATTTAGGTAGGGAATATGCTTGTGGAGACTTAGGGAAGAAGGTAAGTTTTGAAGGGAAAACATGGGTTTTTTGTGGCTCAAAGTGGTCATTTCTCAAAAGTTGAATTTATTTTCTGATGGAAATCTTCTCCTTTTGTTATTGTTGGAAAAATTGAAAAAGTGAAGTTCCTGGAGGAAAAATCTCGTATTGTAAATTTGCCAACCTCATTTCCAAGGCTTTGATTAGTCCGGCATGGTGAGATGATGTTTGATCCATCTTTTTCTCAATTGTTTCCACTTTACTCATCATTTTGTTTTGTGTATGGTCCACGTTCTTTATGGTCTTGCCAATGTTGTTCAACACCTTGTTTTGGCAGATGGAGTTTTCTGATTGCCAGTTCATTGTTGCTTCGATGTCACTTGTTGGGAGTTTTTCTCTAGTTGGTAGCACTATGCTTTTCTTGGGAATTTTTGGAGCATGGCTTATACCCTCCTTTTCAAAAGGTTGGAGTGAAGGAAAATCTAGGGTATGACTGGAGCTTGAAGGATTTAGCATGAATATCTGTGGTTTTGTGGGATTTGTGGTTTTTTGAGTTGGTGAAGTTTCAGGTTCAGGTAACTTTTTGGATTCTAGGGTATGAGTTGATGGTGATTTGGGTTTGGGTGTGGTTTTATATATGTGTGTGTGTGTGACGTGGCTCAGTACCGTCTTTGTACAGTTATATTTCTATTAGAGGTCTGTAGACAGTATGTCTAGTTGGATAGTATGTGGCCTTGCCGCCTTCTAGTTTTGAGATGTATAATTGTCTATAGCAGCCTTGTCTGCTCGCCTTACGTATGTTGCATGAATATGTATGTATGCCTTTTAGGGCAGATTTTCTTCATGTACATTATTCTCATAATTCAGCAGATGTTATTTAGGTTTATATCTTAGACGCATGATTAGGGGTGTTTGATAGGTAGGACTCGGGCACCCGTCGCGGCCCATCGGTTTGGGTCGTGACATTACTACTATTCCTCACAGTTTTGACTTAATATTTGTACTCAGTCATGCTGTGTTTTACTGATTTCATAACTCAGCCTTATTTACTCAGTTTTGATACTATAAATGATATTTTGGGCTAAACGCCTTGTTTTACTGTTAGACCGAGTAGCTTGAGAGGTTTCTGACTGAGTGAGGCTGAGGGCCTATGTTGTGAGGATATTGTGGGATCGGGTTGCACGCCGCGACAGGTTGTCACTAATTCATGATAGTGTGAGGATGAGGGCCTAATTAATTTATGTCACAAGGTGTCTTGTTATTATTAGGTCGAGGACCTGACTGATTTATGCCACGAGATGGCTTGTTATAGCGCTTGGACTGTAGGAGCCCATTCGGAGTCTGAACACCCCCAGTGAGCGCGGGTACCTAGTGTGAGTGATATGATGTTGCCCGAGGGGCTGATCTTGATTTATTTTGTTGCCCGAAGGGCCGATTGATACACTCAAATTATACTTTAATTAAATAGTGTAAGGCGGTCGGTGTCAAATATAATAACCCAACAAGGTTGGGGTCGAATCCCACATGGAATAGGTGTGAAAAGGTTACTCAAATAGTGTGTTACTTGACTAAAGTCGTAACTCTATTCGGTTAATGGTAACAAGAGTATGAATTGAGTTTGGTTTGAAGAAATAACTAATTGTGATATTGAGAGTGTAAATAATTTGATTAAAGAAACCAAGGTTGTGTCCCCTTCAATGAAGTGTAATGCTATCGGTGTTAATATGATATATTTCTAATGGAAGCTCCTTTTGATATGCAAATAATTTCTAAATGACTACCCAATATTTTTCAATAGTTGGGTAGTATTTTCTCTTTACGATTTTTCAAAATGTAAAAGAGTTGCAATTAAGAATAATCAATATATGCCAAATAAAACCTACTTATTACTAAGCAATTTTATTAAACAAGGTTTAAAGCCTTGAGTCTTTCCTATTTACTTCTACCAAATTCCAACCCACTTTCGCAAGCAAAGTAAGAATTTAATGGCACTTTTTAATGTTCGCAACCACCAACAATAAATAAAGAATGAGAAGTAAATAAATATCAACCAACCATTATACATATATTCAATGTTAAATACCCATTAACATAGCACCCATTTAGGGTCCACAATCTTAGTATTTAAAGTTAGCTACACATACTAAAATACAAAAGGAAGAGAATATTTAATGCCATAAAGCTTACAAAGTGAAAGATTCTTGACCCAAAAGCTTCCAAAAGAGAGGAATATTAAAGCCTTGTATTGTAGCTCCAAATTCAGACAAGATGCCCCCACAAAACCCCAATAAATCTATTTATAGTGGGTCAAAACTCGGGACAACATTTGGACAAAAATGCCTTTTCCGGTTAAATATGCGACTGCATATCTGTCGCATAACAGACATGCGGTCCGCATTCATGATATAACCATCGCATCTTCAAACCTTAGTTTCTAGGCCTTCATCGCATTGATGTTTTGCGGTCCGCATTGCAGATATGCGATCACATTTCGTATCGCATTTTCTACCTTCAGCAATCTTCATGTTGAGTTTGTGGTCCATTATGCGGCTCACAAACAGGTTATGCGATCGCAGATTGGACCGCATTTCTTGCACTGGACTTTGCCCAGAAATCTGTTGTGGTTTGCGATTCCCTTACGCATTCTGCGGCTCGCATGTTGGATTTGCGATTGCATATCCACATTTGCGATGCCTTTTTGCTTTTTTCTTGTCTTTTTGTGGCTTTTTGATTTCATTTCCATGTTGAGTCCTTAAACCTCATACACTGCAAAAACATTAAAATTACATAAGTACAAAAGATAATTGCATCTAAAACAAGCTAAAATCTAAGCAATTTATATCAACTGTCCCGAAATTCTCCGGCACATCAACACCCCCCAACTTAAACTCTTGCTTGTCCTCAAGCAACTAAGACAACACTATCCTATTCTAGACTCCATCTAAAAGATATGAAACAATAGTGATCGTGGACGGTGTTTGTTGTTAGTACTACAAGCATGCATTTTCAATTGTTGTACCCTTCCTGAACCATCAATATTTACAAAGAAACTAATCAACTTGTGAAACTTTGAGCCTCGACCAATTTGACAAAATGTTACCCTCAGCTGAGTGTACTTGCATTTGACTCAAAAACTCAACTTCTATTCAACCTCACAATTCATGTGCCCTCACTTGAAAGAAAGTCCCAAAATCACAATATTTACAATGACAACAAAAAGGGACGAATTCACAAATACACTCACTCTTAAAAAGAGTTTCAAGTGTTACAACATACCACAACATAGGCTTGCCCTTATTTTAATTCATCGCTTTATTCTAAGAATGCTCGGTTGGAGATCCCATAAGGACTTTTTAAGTTTGTAATGTAGGTTTAGGGAAGGGTCGGATAAGCATTTGCGTACAAGTGACTACACCCTCCTTGAACACTAATCACATTTTCCTTTCTTGTTGCTCTTTGCTTCTTTTCAAACCACGTAGCCCTCGTTAGCTTCATCTTTTCCACCATTTAGCCACCTCAACTACCTCTTTTATCATCTTCAAGACTCCTTATGTATATATAATTACAACTCTTATATTTTTTTTCTTTTTTTACTTTTCTTTTGGAGCTTGAATAGTTTCACATTTTGAGGTACACTTTCCTACGCTCATTGCACAACCTTGCCAATTTTCGTCTTGACACCACACCCCCAACATAGGCTTTTAGCCTCATTATCAATGCTCAAGGAGGGATGGGTTCAAAAGAGGGAATTATTTCGCAAAAAGGGAAAGGTTTGTAATGAGGTAGACAAAGAAAAGGTTAACGACTCAAATGGGGTGACTAGTGATACTATCTGTACAATAGGTGGCTTAAAAGGCTAACTGGTTTTCCAAAAATCACAAAGACTTCCTAAGGTCATTTCTCCAACCAAATGTAATTATTATAAGCATTGAAAAACCAACCGGGCAAGTTCTATATGGCAGAAGTAAACACAAGAATTATTTACACAAAGACTAACACACATGGCACACGAACTGCTTGGCTCACATAGTTTGAAGCCCTCGAGTCAACACTTGGCAACTCAAAGCTTTCATCATATATACAAGTATAACTCTAGGTAGACATAGAGTCACAGAGCGAGCCTCAAGTTCACACAGTTGATATCTCTCTTCTTCTTTTTTTATAAATGAAAGGGTATAGGCTATATACAGACACACATGCTTGAAACTAGACAATTACACCAAACCGGTCAACATGTTTCATTCTACTTTCCTGGTTCTACTATTACACTCTTGGAAAAGAACCCGACGAAGAAAAACCAAGGGGAATTCATTGCTAATTACTGAAGATGGACATGCAACTATCTACTTGTTTTTGTTTTTAAAAAAAACTTATGTACTAAAATCACAACACATGAATATATACAGAGTCACAAAACACAAATAAAAACAGAAGTTTGCTTGTATAGCACCAAAAACATAAACATGTACAACAGTTTCCAAATTCACAAAAATATATACAAGGCTACCACCCCCAACTAAAAATCATGCATTGTCCCCAATGCATAAGAACATAAAACAGAGTTTAGGGGCTCCCTAAGGTGCACTAAGCGCTATGGAAGTCGGAAGCCGGTTGAGTGATGGTGGGGTCACCCTCTGATGTTGAAGCTGGGACCGATGAGATCTCGGCCGGAGGAGTGACCTCCACTGATGGAGGAGGAATCTCTGGCTGATCCAATACTGGAGCTGGGGCCTGTGAGCTGCTAGCCTTGCCCGCTAATGGCTGAGTGGCCAATGGATCTGCAGGGGTGGCCATGTCTACTAGCGAATATTCTATTGCTCGTCTTCCTCCTCAACCTCGGACTCTAAAGAATGTCTGGAATCCTCGTCAGAAGGAATCTCAATATGTGTAGGGGAGCTAGAGGCTGGGAAGCCCCGGCAGTCGGAGGTGCAATATCCGTCATCAGAGTGGAGAAGTCAAGGTCCAAGGCTGGTGATGTTGTGTCTGCTCCCTGCTCACTGTCCTTGGGCAGGAAGGATGATATATCGAACTCCAAATTTTGTATCTTGTGGAGCTCGGTCTTCATAGTGGCAACTTCATCCCGGAGCCTAGGCAAGTCACTAACCTCACCTTGCTCTATCTTCTCAACCCTCAACTCAAGTTGTTGCAGATTATCCCCGTAAGATGTTTGTTGTTGTTGGAGTGCTGTCACTGAGGACTGAATAGGAGTCAAAGCCTGTTTGATGAGGGTGGGAAAGTTCTTCAGAAGCTAGTCTACCTTAGCATTAGCATGCTGAGCTATGAAACCAAGCCTCCAGACGGCTAGCAGTGCAGTATAAGGCTAAGCAGTGGTGGACTGAGAGGCAGGCTGTGAAGTAGAAGTGGATGCAATTGGAACCTGAGGGGACATATGAGCCTGGGAATCTGAAGGCTCTACTTCAACTGGAACCTGAGTCTGAACCTCTAGGGGAGAAACAACATCATTAATGCACGTGATATCAATATCCTTTAGTGTCTTCCATGTCTTGTTGGTTTGTGGCATGGTAGGGACTTTCACGGCCTTACAGAGGGTTGTGATCAAACAGGGGAATGAAAGTGAAGTGGTTACCTACTTTTCCCGAATCCCTAACTCCCGAAAGATAAGAGCACCCACATTAATCTTGATTCACGTCATAATGCATGCAATGAGAAGAGCTTTATCAATGCCTATATTAGTCTCATTTCCTGACGGTATCAGTCGAGAGGTGATGAAGCTAAACCAAAACCGACCCTCTCGTGTGAGATCCTCCTTGTATATTTTGTGCATAGGGTTGATCCAGACAGGGGTCCCCTTTGCTATCACAGATGCTATCCAACTCCGCTAATTCTCCCGATTTGCCCATTTGGCAGCATATTTAGTTGTGCCCAGGCTCCAGCCAGGAATGTAAAAATCATTTATAGTCTCATCACTGCATAACACACTCTTCCCTTGAACTAACACAGTATCACAAACAACCTTGTTGCACTTGTGATGAGCAGTCCTGGAGGCTCCATAGGAGGCATAAAATTCTCGGACAATGGTTTCATTATATTCATCAAGTAGCTCCGTGAAGTGCTCCCATTTTCTTGCCTTGAGGTTCTCCTAGATATGGGGGTACTGCTCTTGAAGCTCATTCATACTCGGTTGTTTTTTGGCCAAGATTTTTCGTTTGTTCAGCCCTTCTCTATAAAGCTCCCTGGACCCTTCGACCCCAAACCTGAGCTAAAAGTCATCTCCTTGTTTCCTTCTTGCCTCAGCTTGTAGGTCAACTTCGGGCAAGGTTTCCTCCTCATTAGACTCGGAGGGACGTGTAGCAGCATGATCGAGTCGCAGACGTTTTGCTTGTTGAGTTTGACGACTGGAGGATGACCTTTTCTAAAAAGAGGCTGTATGTTTCTTGGGAGCCATATCTGCACAAAAGTGAAATGTGAGCGACATGGTAGGCAACAGTGAAAAGGAAACAGAAAAACTCAAGAAAAAGTTAAGAATGCGACAGGTTATGCAGCCGCATAACCATTATGCAGACCGTAAACTTGTTGCAAACTCTCAAACTCTTCAAATGATCTAAGTATGCGATCGCATAACCACTATGTGGTTCGTATAACCATCGCATACTTGATTGCTCAGAAAACCAAGTCACAAAAATGCGATCGCAAATTCCACCGCAAGGTGGGAAATGCGATCGCAAAATAGCCGCAGAAAGCATGTTATAAAGTGGTCCGCATATCAATTATGCGATCACAAAGTCGCCGCATTTGGTCATCTTCCTTAGCCAGCTAGGGTTCACTTATGCGGCAGAAATACAGATCAAATTTTGATTATGCAAGCCACAAACTTCATTGTTCCTAACGATTGAACTCAACCCTCAACAATGGCGGTCCTAATTTTTACTACCCAGTACCCCAAAATATATTACTTAACCAACATCACATTATGAACAGACATCTAACTACAAAACATAATCAAGAAGAAAGAAAGAAAAAGAGACATGAAACAACAACAGGAAAAACAAAAACAAGAACAAATGTACAAACTAAAGCTGGCAATAATGGAATTGGGACAAAGAAAACATACCAGTGACGGGTTTATGAGCACACTTGGAAGATTAGTTTACGCACTAGCCGTTTTGCCTTCTCCGTTCCTTTTCTGTTTTTTTCATTTTGTTTTTTTTTCTGATAAATAAAAAAAATCTTTTTGTTTGTTTTGAATGAAGAGATGCGAGGGGTATACCTGAATTATTTGCGGTGGGTAAGTCACCACATAACACATTAAGCGACCACATAAGTGTTATGCGGTGGAATCAAGAGAGATGCTGGAGGGCCTAAAATGCGGTGCACTATGCGGTCACATAATGGAAATGCATCCCGCAAAGTGCATCAACTTGTCGCATTTTTATCACCAATTTTAGCCAAACACACTGTGTTGGTTTGCGACCAGCATACAATCCGTATAGTGAAAATGCGACAGCATATGTGTAGCAAACTACCCAAGGTGATTTTTCTTCCCTTTCTCATGCAATCTTACGCTGTGTTATATCTTTTGAATCCCCTGCACTCTAACACACACTTTAAATTACTCAATTAACTCTATCTAACAAAAATTGAAAATTTAAAGGACAAAAAAAGTATGTTACCACACATGGGTTGCCTCCCATGAAGAGCTTGATTTAACGTCGCGACATGACGAAGTTGGCGTTCCTTTGGATTCACTCATTGGTCAGGCTCGGACCATCTTTTAGAGCCAACTGCACCACCAAATATTTTTTTCCATCTGTGCCCAAGTAGTGCTTGACCCGCTGGCCATTCACTTTGAAGGTTCGGAGCCCATCCTCCGATTCTAGTTCCACAACTCCAAAAGGAGAGACATTGACCACCTTGAACGGACCGGACCATTTCGATTTGAGCTTGCCCAGAAACAATTTGAGCCTTGAGTTAAAGAGTAAAACCAAGTCACCCAACTTAAAATCCCTCTTCAAGATCTTTTTGTCATGGACAAACTTCATCCTTTCTTTATACACAGCTGCAGTTTCATATGCATGGAAACGGAATTCCTCCATTTCATTGAGTTGAGTTAACCTCAAATTTGCAGCTTCACCCCAGTCCAAGTTCAACCTCTTCAGAGCCCACATGGCTTTGTGTTCCAGTTCTACGGGTAGATGATAAGCTTTACCGAAGACTAACCGATAAGGAGAAGTGCCAATAGATGTTTTGTACGTTGTGCGGTATGCCTATAACGAGTCATCTAGCTTCCTTGACCAATCGGTCCTGTTTACATTAACAGTTTTTGCTAGAATGCTCTTGATCTCCCGGTTGGAAACCTCAACTTGACCACTTGATTGGGGATGATAAGGTGTGGCCACCTTATGCTTGACGCCATATTTTTCTAGTAGCCCCGTGAAAGCCTTGTCGCAGAAATAAGACCCACCATCACTAAGAATGGCTCTAGGAGTGCCAAACCGAGTGAATATGTTTTTTCTTTAAGAATGCGGTCACACTTCTTGCCTCGTTGTTTGGTAAGGCAAATGCTTCAACTCATTTGAATACATATTCCACCGCCACCAAGATATATTTCATCCTACAAGAGCTTACAAAGGGACCCATAAAATCAATTCCCCACACGTCGAAGATTTCTATCTCCATCACAAAGTGCATTGGCATTTCATGCCTTTTGGAGATTGATCCTTGCCTTTGGCACTGGCCACAAGCCTTGACTATTTTATTGGCATCATGATAGATCGACTGCCAATAATAACCACATTCAAGCACCTTATCCACCATTCGATTTCCCCCATGGTGACCCCCCATGGCATGCCTTTAGAATTGACATAATCTCTTTTTCTGGAACACACCTTCTGATGATGTTGTCGACACAAACACGAAACAAGAATGGTTCTTCCCAATAGTATTGTTGACAGTCTCTCAAGAACTTCTTATTTTGATAGGATTCCAATCCCTCCATAATAAGGTCACTAACCAAGTAGTTAGCAATATCGGCATACCAAGGAGCAAAAGTGCTAGATAGTGCCAATATGTGTTCATCCGGGAATGCATCGTTGATTGTAAGATCTCCTTTTGGCCTTCGTGCCTCTTCAAGCCTTGATAAATGATCTGCTACTTGATTTTGAGTTCCCTTGCGATCCTTGACCTCGAAGTCAAATTCTTGCAACAACAAGACCCAACGAATCAACCGAGGATTTGCATCCTTCTTTGCCATGAGATAGCGAAGAGCATCATGATCTGTGTACACTATCACCTTGGATCCCAACAAATATGCTCGGAACTTCTCAAAGGCATAGACAATGGCAAGAAGTTCTTGCTCAGTCATCGTGTAATTCATTTGCGCCTTATTGAGTGTCTTGCTTGCATAATAGACCGGGTGGAGAACCTTGTTATGATGTTGGCCAAGCATTGCTCCAATAGCTACACCACTGGCGTCACACATGAGCTCGAAAGGAGGAGACCAATCGGGTGTGACAATAATAGGTGTCGTGGTGAGCCTTTGCTTCAATTCCTCAAAGGCTTTGAGGCATTTCTCGTCAAACACAAATTTGGCATCTTTCTCAAGGAGTTTGCACATAGGATTTGCAATCTTGGAAAAATCCTTGATGAAACGCCTATAGAACCCGGCATGGCCCAAGAAACTTCGAACACCTTTAACGGACGTAGGAGGAGGAAGCTTGGAAATAATCTCAATTTTTGCTCGGTCAATCTATATGCCATGTTTTGAAATTTTATGCCCCAATACTATACCTTCATCCACCATGAAATGGCATTTTTCCCAGTTGAGCATAAGGTTGGTCTCTTCACATCTCTTAAGTACTTGTCTAAGATTGTTAAGACAATGCTCAAAAGAGTCACCTACCACCGAGAAGTCATCCATGAAAACCTCGAGAAAATCCTCTTCCATGTCGGAGAAAATGAACATCATACATCTTTGAAAAGTAGCCGGAGCATTGCACAAACCAAATGGCATCCGACTAAAAGCAAAAGTTCCATAAGGGCAAGTGAACGTTGTCTTCTCTTGATCCTCCAATGCGATGTTGATTTAGTTGTAACCAGAATATCCATCAAGAAAGCAATAGAATGACCTTCCCGCTAGACGATCAAGCATTTGATCAATAAAAGGCATAGGGAAATGATCTTTGCATGTGGCACTATTGAGCTTTCGATAAGCCATACACACCCTCCATCCGGTCACCATTATTGTTTGGATGAGCTCATTTTTATCATTTTCAATCACGGTCATGCCTCCCTTTTTCGGCCCACATTGCACCGGGCTCACCCAAGAACTATCGGCAATAGGGTAGACTACCCAGCATCCAACCACTTGATGATTTCTTTCTTTACTACCTCTTGCATGGACGGGTTCAACCGTCATTGATGTTATACACTTGGTTTCATCTCACTCTCCAATTGGATCTTGTGTTCGCAAATTCCAGGGGGAATCCCTTGGATATCCGTAATTGTCTGTCCAATAGCTTGCCTATGCTCCTTCAAGACTTCCAACAATTGTTCTACCTGCACATCTTTCAACAAAGAAGAAACAATTATTGGTAAAGTATCATTTGAGCCAAAAAATTTATACCTCAAGTGTGGTGGAAGTGGTTTGAGCTCTAGTTGCGGTGGCTCAATAATAGAAGGTTTTGCGGGAGGAGTGGCTCTATTTTCCAAGTCGAGAGAGAGCTTTGCCGGAGCATAAGTGTAGGACCTAATCCCCTACAATGCATTTACCGATTACATATATCCTTCCATATCTTCACCATCAAAGTTCACCAAAATAGCCGCCAACGCATCACCAAGGCATTGTTCTTCCATTTTCAATTCAACCGCATCTTCCACTTCATCAACAACTTCAATCACCGAGATGCTCTCATATTCATGTGATAGTTTCATACCCTTGCTTTCTTGGAATGTGACCTCTTCATCATTCACATGAAATTTGATCTCATTCAGTTCTGAATCCATTAATGCTCTTCCTGTGGCTAGGAATGGTCTCCCCAGAATGATAGGGATCTCTTTGTCAACTGCACAAATCTGCGGGTAAATGAAACTTCCCCACTTTAACAAGCCCATCATCAACAATTCCCACCGGTCTCTTTATGGAGCGATCGGCCATTTGAAATCTCATACTTGTGGGACTTGGCATACCTAAACCTGCTTGCTTGTAAATGGTAAGAGGCATCAAGTTGATGCTAGCCCCATTATCACAAAGGGCTCTTGCAAAATCATGTGCCCCAATAGTACAAGGAATGATGAACGCTCTCTGGTCTTCTTTCTTTTGAACGGTAGATGTTGAAATGATGAAACTAACCCGGTGAGTCACATTCACCGCTTCATTTTTGGTGGTCCTCTTCTTGGTAATCAAATCTTTCAAATATTTAGCAAAATCCGTCATCTCTTGAAATGCTTCCACAAACGAAATATTCACTGATAATTGCTTGAGAATGTCATAGAACTTTTTGAGTTTTCTATCATCAACCTTCCTAGCAAGTATTTGAGGGAATGGAGGAGGAGGTCTAGGAATAGGTGGTGGAGTTTTTGGCATCTCTTTTACCCTTTCCTTTACCTCTTCCCGATTTTCTTGTTGCACTTTCAACTCTTCTGGAACCTTTTCAACTTCAACAACACTTGGATCTTCAACCTCAACTTCATGTTTGGACTCTTCAACTTCAAACATTTGTTCACTCCCTCCTTGTAGTACTTTCCCACTCCGAGTAGTAATCGCCATGACATGAGAATTTGGACCACTCCCACTACCCTTAGGGTTCACAATTGTGTCACTTGGAAGTGTCCCTTTTTGCTTTGGATTTTGTTCCCTAGAGAGGTATCTCATTTGCATCTCCAATTTTTGAATAGATGCGGTATGACAACCAACAAGCTCGGTCATATTCCTCATAGAAGTGTCGAACTTCTCTTGATTTTGCAATACCCGTTCAAGCATGCCTTCCATCTTAGACTCACTTGAGGAACCTTGATTTGAATATTGACCCTTGGAGGAACATAAGGGTTTGAACTCCGATTTGGGAAGTTGTTGTTGTTGCTCCAATTACCTTGATTTGAGCCGCCTTGGTCATTTCTCCACTGTTGGTTGCCTGGCCCTTGCGGGTGAGGCCTTGACCTTGGTATTGTTGCCTTTGATATCCTCCTTGAGAGTTGTTGACATAGTTTGCCTCCTCAAAGTCTTCATTTGATATGGGTTGCACATCTTCCACCACATTTACTTTCTTTGTTTGGCTTTCTGGGAACATCTTTATCAACACATTGACATTTGTGGCAAGCCATGCAATCACTTGATCCCTCTCTTGCTTTTCCTTGATCATGGTGGTCAAGGAAGGAGACCCATATGCAATTCCACTTGTGGTGTCCTCTGAGTGCCATGCTTGATTATGCATTGCCATTTTGTCCATGAAAGATCCGTCAGCTGCATTCTTGGCTATAGATTGGTTCACAGGATCCAAGCCCATGTAGAATTTTTCCAACAAGATAGAATCCAAAAAACCATGGTTGGGAGACCTCACTAAATATAACTTGAACCGATCTCATGCCTCATGTAGATGTTCTCGTGGTACTTGCTTGAAAAAGAAAATTTTATCCCAGAGCTCAGACTTCTTGCTTTGCGGGAACCATTTAGCTAAGAATGCCCGGACAAATTCAGGCCAAGAATGAATGGAGTTTGGTGGAATATTCTGAAGCCATTTCCTTGCGTCCCCAGCTAGTGAGTACTTGAAGCACCTCAACCTTAGAGCATCATCCGAGACGTTGTTCTGCTTATGCATCGCACACACACCCAAGAGGTTTCAAAGATGTTGTGTCGGATCATCATCAGTGGAATTCCTAAAAAACCTCCGCTTTGAGCATAAGGATTAAACCATGTTCCACCTTGAAAGTTTTAACGCCAACGGCCGGAGGTACAATAGCATTTGTATCCTCAATATACTCCTTTATGTTCGCAAAAAGATTTTCTTCCATTTTCGCCTCCATTTCTTCTTCATATTCGGTTATGTTTTCCTATTAACACCAAGCAAAACAAGCAAACTGTGATGGAATTGACTAAGACGTAAAATAAAGCACACACTAATTAGTAATTTCAAAACTGTATTCCCCAGCAATGGCGCCAAAATTTGATACGCTCAAATTACACTTTAATTAAATAGTGTAAGGCGGTCAGTGTCACATATAATAATCCAACAAGGTTGGGGTCGAATCCCACAGGGAATAGGTGTGAAAAGGTTACTCAAATAGTGTGTTACTTGACTAAAGTCGTAATTCTATTCGGTTAATGGTAACAAGAGTATGAATTGAGTTTGGTTTGAAGAAATAACTAATTGTGATATTGAGAGTGTAAATAATTTGATTAAAGAAACCAAGGTTGTGTCCCCTTCAATGAAGTGTAATTCTATCGGTGTTAATATGATATATTTCTAATGGAAGGTTCTTTTGATATGCAAATAATTTCTAAATGACTACCCAATATTTTCGAATGGTTGAGTAGTATTTCCTCTTTACGATTTTTCCAAATGTAAAAGAGTTGCAATTAAGAATAATCAATATATGCCAAATAAAACCCATATATTACTAAGCGATTTTATTAAACAAGGTTTAAAGCCTTGAGTCTTTCATATTTACTTCTACCAAATTCCAACCCACTTTCGCAAGCAAAGTAAGAATTTAATGGCACTTTTTAATGTTCGCAACCACCAACAATAAATAAAGAATGAGAAGTAAATAAATATCAACCAACCATTATACATGTATTCAATGTTAAATACCCATTAACATAACACCCATTTAGGGTCCACAATCTTAGTATTTAAACTTAGCTACACATACTAAAATACAAAATGAAGAGAATATTTAATGCCATAAAGCTTACAAAGTGAAAGATTCTTGACCCAAAAGCTTCCAAAAGAGAGGAATATTAAAGCCTTGTATTGTAGCTCCAAAATCAGACAAGATGCCCCCACAAAACCCCAATAAATCTATTTATAGTGGGTCAAAACTCGGGACAATATTTGGACAAAAATGCCTTTTCCGGTTAAATATGCGACTGCATATCTGTCGCATAACAGACATGCGGTCCGCATTCATGATATAACAATTGCATCTTCAAACCTTAGTTTCTAGGCCTTTATCGCATTGATGTTCTGCTGTCCGCATTGTAGATATACGATTGCATTTCGTGTCACATTTTCTACCTTCAGCAATCTTCATGTCGAGTTTGCGGTCCATTATGCGGCTCGCAAACAAGTTATGCGATCGCATATTGGACCGCATTTCTTGCACTGGACTTTGCCCAGAAATTTGTTGTGGTTTGCGATTCCCTTGCGCATTCTGCGGCTCGCATGTTGGATTTGCGATCGCATATCCACATTTGTGATGCTTTTTGCTCTTTTCTTGTCTTCTTGTGGCTTTTTGATTTCATATCCATGCTCCTAAGTCCTTAAACCTCATACACTACAAAAATATTAAAATTACATAAGTATAAAAGATAATTGCATCTAAAACAAGCTAAAATCTAAGCAATTTGTATCAAATGTGCCAAAATTCTCCGGCACATCACCGATTACAAGTGATTGTGAGGTAGCCCGGGGGACTGGTTCTGTTGATATTATGCCCGAGAGGTGGTTTATTATACATGTCTTGCCTCGGGAGCTGTTTGTGATTTATGTTGCCCGAGGGGCTGTATACGAGTGAGGTTTGCCCGAGGGGCTGATCATGTTTTCACTATTTTTACTCACTATTTTATCAATTCGTTTTGAAAAGTTGTTGAAAGATAGTTTCAAAGGATTTTTACTGAAACTTGATTTTAATGAGATGACTTGATTTATATATTGTTTTGGAAAACATCCTATACTTACTATGGTGTTATGACGTGGATTATGTGTTTTTTTACTGCTCAGTATTTATTTACATTTATTACTTACTGAGTGACGTACTCACAATACTCCCTGCACCTTATGTGCAGATTCAGGTATTTCTGAACCCGGTAGCTGGTGTTGATTTCTCAGTGGTAGGTTCATCGGAGTTAGCAAGGTAGTTGCCTGGTGATCGCAACCCTGCTTTTCTCCCCCCTTATTCTCTCTTATTGTATCCTGTGATTTTCCCAGCCATGTTGGTTTTGAGGTTGTCAGACGGTAGTAGTAGATACTCATAACTAGTGACACCCCGATGTCGGACTTGTATTTTTTTCCGCACTTGTGATTTAGACCCTTGTTATGGGATTTTATATAATTAACAATTTAAACATCCTTATTTTTGAAAATATTGATTGGTTTTGGAATTTTGTCGGCTGGCCTAGTTCTATGATAGGCGCCATCATTACCGGGTTGGTTTTGGGGTTGTGACAAGTTGGTATCAGAGCCTACATTATATATGTCTCACGAGTCATGAGCAGGTTTAGTAGAGTCTTGCAGATCGGTACGAAGACGTCTGTACTTATGTTCAAGAGGCTACATAACCTTTAGGAAATCCCACATTCTTGAATTCTTATCGTGCGACATTGATTCAGCTTGAAATGGAACTCTTGAAATTCCTTCCACGCATTCGTATGCACGCATGAGCGCTCGGTATTAGTTGTGCATCGATGGCTTGTGATTCCCTGATTGAGGGGCGAGATGTGGTTTTTGTGTGATTATGTTGGGCTTTTTTGGAGGACTTGAGGCTGGGTTTTTCCTGTAGCTTGAGCACTGAGGCGTTAATTATGTGAGCACGTGCTTTTGGATTTATATGTCTGATTGTGTCTCATTGGTGAGAGTAATGAGTATGATGTGACTGCGAGATGTGTTCATATGATTTGAATGTGACGAGAAGGGTCTGCTTGAGGGTAGAAAGAACTATCTAGAGCTTGATTTCCATCGTGATTTGATACATAGCCCCAAGTTGTGGGTGTGTTGAAGGACCTTTTCATGTTCTCTAGTTCGAAAGTGAAGTAGACTTCAGGTTGTGGTATGAGTTCAGGCTCGGGAAGATTAAGTGATGGCGTGATGTTTATGATACTGGAAGGGTATGAAGAGATGTTAGTTTGGGGCGAAGCAGGTGGGTTATCTCATGCGGGGTGTCTTGAGGGCGTGTGAACCCGATGTTGTTTTGTAGCGAGTCCTCTTTTACCAGTGAATTACATGTGATGTAGTTTGGGTTTGGATCGCATATGAGAGTTGTCTTGACTGTTACGAGGGTGAATGCAAGATTTGCAAATGATTTGAAGTACTAGATGGTTTGTGTCGCACTATCTTATGAAGGATTTAGTTAAATCTCACTATGGTATTATGGCAGCAATAGAGTATGGGCATTGTGAGTTTTTGTGTGTTTTGACCTATGGCTTTGAGCTAAGTGGAGGAGTCTGCTATTGATAAGTTGATTGTGCGACTAAGTGTCGTATTAGTTTCAGTTTGAGGTATGTTGGCGAATCAGTTGTGACTTGTAGAGGTTGAGATCAAGGATGACTTGAGTAAAGGAAAGTTTGGATAATGGTGTGTTATTCTTTTTAGGTATATGAGAAATCGTTGGATGAATTAGTTGTTGTCATAAGGGATGTAACACGTATGGAGTAGGATATCACTCGGCTGCTTAGAAGGATGGGTTACTTCCTTAGGTGTTGCTGTACTAATGTGGCACATGTCGTTCGATTCATTTGATTAGTCTAATTGAGTTTTGAGCAAAGTGGATGACTCTTGAGAATGGTTGTAATGGATTCAAGATTTATATGTAAAAATTAGGGATCTTCAGGATGTGTAATTGGCTAGAAACCGAGGTTTTCATTGGATGGTGTCAAGGCTTGTGGCATTTCTTCATCATTGTGGATTCTACATATCGGTATTAGGAAGGTGAAGTTAATGACTTTAGATTCGCAGGAAGTCTCTTAAGGGTAAGTATTTTGAGTGTGGTACTTTTGGGAATAATTAAGAGAGTACTCAATAGCTTATGAGCCTTAGACGGTGTGGTTTCATGCTTGAGTCTCGTGTGGTGAGTCTGGGTTGAGGATTGCGGTATTATGTCAATGGAAAGTATCGATGTGAAGATAATTTAGATGGAACTATGATAAATAGGGCAACTTGGTAGTAGGTTAGATCGGCATGGTAAGGGAGATGATTTGTTCTTTGGGTGCTTATGAGGTAATGAGTTTCTACAGGTGTCTCATGGCAATGCTCTTGGGTTTTTGGTGACCTGCATAACTTGGTTGAGCTAGAAGGATTCAGTCCTGGCAGTTGGGTTTTAAGAAAATGGGATTCAGAGAGCTCTTGATGGTTTCTACCTCAGTTAGAGATGTATATTTTCTACTGGCGTGAGGAGCATGTGATGTATAGTAATTTTCTCCTAGATTGGAACAAATGGAAAGTTCATGGCTAGTGGAGTACGTAGTTGCTTGTGGCTCAGAATGGATTATGAAGTTCTCACATTTGTCATAAGACAGCAAGGTATGTGTGGTATGTTGTGTAGGGTTGAGATTTGCATGTGTAAGGTCATAGTTCAGTTTAGAAAGAAATGACATAAATTCTTAGGCAGCATGGGCAGTTTCAGATGACTAGGTAAATGATATTATGAATTTGGTGCGGCTTGATGAGGGTAAACATTTCAGAAAGGGCGATGTGTGTGAGTCATGGATACTTCATTGGTATTACGACACTCCCTTGTTTGATATACTGTTAATATCCAAGTTTGCTTGGTGGCACGGAAGGATTATAGAAGTATTCCTTGTGGAATGATCGAGTATTAGAGGTGTGTTAGGTATCCGGGCAGTGGAGTTAGGATCAAATATAGTGATTCATGTGCTTTATGGATTCGGGGACTGGGAGTTCTCATAAACAAGTTATGTTGTGATTGTGGACCACGTATATCGGTCTTGTGTGGTGACTATTGGGGGTTTGGAGACCCAAGTGGATCCTTTGTTGCTTAGAATAGTGGATTTTGATATGATATTGGGTATAGATTGGTAGCCTAAGTGTCGTTCTATTCTGTACTGTTATGCTATGATGGCGATGTATGCTATGCTCTTTCCGAGCTGAGTGGCGAGGTTCGGCGGATTATGTTCCCAGTAGAGTGATTTCATTTTGAAGGCCCAACGGATGGTTGGGAAGGGTTGTCTTTCTTATTTGGCCTTCGTGAGGGGGTCAGTGCAGAGACTCCTACCATTGTTTTAGTCCCGATGGTGAGGGATTTTTTTTTCCGAATGTGTTTCATGCAGACCTGCTGGGCATGCCGCCGTTCAGGGATATTGATTTTGGTATTAAATTGATGTCGGGCACTCAGCCCATTTCTATTTCATCGTATGTATGGCACCAGAGGAGTTAAGAAGTTGGAGGAGAAGCTTTAGGAACTCCTTGAGAAGAGGTTCATGAGTAGGCCAATATGGATGTATGTTCTGTATCGAGTCGGATTTATTAACTCTGAATTGCTATTGTTAAGGGAGGTGTCGTTAAGCTTATTCGTGTTCTGGAGTGATACATGAGTTACTCTTCTGCGCTATGAGTAGTTGTGATTCGTTGATTTTATGTGCAAGAGATAGGATTATATTTGGGCTTTATAGCGGAATTTAAGTGAGACGGGTATTTGGGTGTTAGGTGACAGATTGCGCATTGGATATGTTCTCTCGGGATGGTATGGCATTGTGTTATTTACTTCTTTGTGGTTGTGGTGATTCACTTATGGTACGAGACATCAAATTGTGCGTGGTAGTTATTTTGGGCATGGTGAATTGAGGTGTTTCATGTGGACCAGTGTTTGGATAGGGTCGTGCATTGCAGTGAAATTATATGGAGGTATGATCCTTCGGGTTAGATTCGTGTGTCCTGGTTCTGCGATGTGTGATGGGTTCTCAGCATTGTGTTTTGGTGGTACCGGTGATCTTGCGGTACAACTCTCTTATTTGAGTCATCTTTCCATGATTTGAGGACATGTGGACTATTGCTTATTGGTGCACGGGTTGTGGCTTGAGATTGTATCGATGTGTCATGTCACTAGAGTAGCCGTATTGGATGAGATGAGGTCGTTGGGATCTTGAATGAATAATATCGGATTTGCTTTCAGCATGTGGGAAGGGTAATATCGAGATTCGACTTAGAAATTTATTATGGTCCTTGCCAGAGGAGAGGGAACTCCATGACGGGTTGATCTGAAGAATGGTTATGATTCTGTGAGTTTCTTTCATCATTGGCAGTATACGAAAGTGTTGGAATGAGGCTTTCTTTAATAAGAGGTTGATTACCGGTATTGGGTTGTTTGAGAAGCTGCTGTGATAAGACGTTATCGCTACCAGTGGTTGAGTTATGTGGTATATCATGTGATTAAATCTTGGGTTATAGATATGGTTTGATACAGCTTGTTTAGACTTATACAATGTATAAATGAGAGATTCAGATCTTATAGATAAGTTTGGAAATGGAAATTTTATTCTAAGATTCATGGGCTTGGTTGGATCGAGAAATTTCAGTCATGTTGAGTTATCAGAACTATATGGGATAGGGTGACATAGGATCACCCCCGGGTATGTGCATGGTAAGGTTATACAGCGATTTGTTGGCTTCTGGAACAACTCTGGGCACATTCGAGGACGAACATATGTTTAAGTGGGGGAGGATGTAACGACCCGACCGATCGTTTTGAGCATTTGCACTTCCCTCGCCAGTTCTCGGGCATGACTAGCCTCGTATGATGTAATACGACTTATGTAAATCGTCGGTTTTGATTTTCAGGTTAATCAGAATAGATATGGAAGGATGATTCTCAGCTTGAAGCTTTAAATTTGAAAGGTTTGACTCGGTCTTGACTTTTTAGTATTCGATCTCGAATTTGGATTTTTATGATTTGGTTAGCTCCGTCGGGTGATTTTGGACTTGGAGCATATTCAGAAGGTAAATTGGAGGTCCGTGGTAGAATTTGGCTTGAATTGGCGAAATTGGAAAGTTGGCATTTTTCGGCCGGCAGTGGAAATCTTGATATCGGAATCAGAATGGAATTATGGAAATTCGAGTAGGTCTGTGGTGTCATTTGTGACGTGTTTGCAAAATTTCAGGTCATTCGGATGAAGTTTGATAGGTTTTGGCATCGTTTGCGGAATTCGAAGGTTGGAAATCCTTAGGCTTGAATCCGAGGGTCATTTGATGTTTGATAATGTTTTGATTGTTCCGAAGGTTGGAATGAGTTTGAAAGGTGATATGTGACTTGTTGGCCAGTTTGGTTGACGTCCCGAGGGCCTCGAAATGGATTTGAGTAGTTTACGGGAAAGTTTGGCTTTGAGTATTGCTATAGATTTTGATGCTTCTGTCATTTCCACACTTGTGGATTGGGGACTGCAGGTGCGAGGATGCAGATGCGGTAAGGAGTCCGCAGGTGCGTGTTCCGGCCATCAGGAGAAGAACCGCAAATGCGGTTATTTTGACGCATCTACGGCACCGGGGGTGCGGTTTATGGGTGCAAATGCGGTCTGGGTTCTTTGAGTGATTTTTGCAGATGCGCACCTGAGACCGCAGGTGCGAGTCCGCAAGTGCAAGGTAACGTCCGCAGGTGTGGAATCCTTGGGGAAGAAAGTATATAAGCTCCCCTTCGTGAATTTTGGTCATTCTTTCACCATTTTTGGTCGATTTTGGAGCTCCAAGCAGTGATTTCAAGGGGGAATCAAGTGTTTTCAGTGAGTTAAGCTACTTGGACCTTGTATCTTGTTGGAAAAATATAACAAGAAATTGGGAGATTAGGGCTTGAAATTGGAGAGTTTAAATTGGGGATTTGAGGGGCCATTTAAGGTCCGATTTTGATGATTATCGTATGTATAGACTTGGGAGTGAAAGGAGTTTCTAGTTTTGCAATTTTTGTTGGATTTCGAGATGTGGGCATGGGGGCCGGGTTTGAGAAAATTTGGGATTTTGGGTCTAATTTCATAATTTTCATATGGGTCTTGTTCCTTTGGCATGTATTGATGATATGATTCTAATTTTGGATAGATTCAGGGCGATTTGAGGCCGAGTTAAGAGGCAAGAGCATCGCAGTGTAGATTTTTGTTCGGTTTAAGGTATGTAATGATTGTAAATCTTGTCCTGAGGGTATCAAACCCCGGATTTCACATCGTTTCACTACTTTGAGGTGACGCACATGCTAGATGACGAGCGTGGAAGCGTGCACCATTGCGGATTATGACTTGGTCAACCCCGTACGACTATTAAGTCACATATTTGATTGAAAACTATTTGATGCTATTGTGTTTTGGAAAGTATTACTATGTTTTGGGATGAATGCCATATTTGGGCCTCGTGCCAATTGTTTGGACCCTTAGGGGCTTTTTACTTCTATTCCTCACTATTTTGACTTAATATTTATACTCAGTCATGATGTGTCTTACTGATTTCATAACTCAACCTTATTTACTCAGTTTTGATACTATAAATGATATTTTGGGCTGAACGCCCTATTTTACTGTTAACCCGAGTTACTTGAGAGGTTTCTGACTAATCGAGTCCGAGGGCATGTATTGTGAGGATATTGTGGGATCGGGTTGCACGCCGCAGCAGGTTGTCACTGATTCATGATATTGTAAGGTCGAGGGCCTGATTAATTTATGCCACGAGGTGGCTTGATATTATGAGGTCGATGGCCTGACTGATTTATGCGACGAGATGGCTTGTTATAGTGCTTGGTCTGTAGGAGCCCCTCCGGAGTCTGAACACCCCAGTGAGCGTGGGTACCCAATGTGAGTGATGTGATGTTGCCCGAGAGGCTGATCTTAATTTATGTTGTTGCCCGAGAGGCCGATTACGAGTGATTGTGAGGTAGCATGAGGGGCTGATTCTGTTGATATTATGCCCGAGGGGCGGTTTATGATACATGTCTTGCCCAAGGGGCTGTTTGTGATTTATGTTGCCCGAGGGGCTGTATACGAGTGAGTTTTGCCCGAGGGGCTGATCATGTTTTCACTATTTTTACTCACTATTTTATCACTTCGTTTTGAAAAGTTGTTGAAAGATAGTTTCAAAGGAATTTTACTGAAACTTGATTTTAACGAGATGGCTTGATTTATATACTGTTTTGGAAAACATTTTCTACTTACTATGGTGTTATGACGTGGATTATGTGTTTTTTTACTGCTCAGTATTTATTTACATTTATTACTTACTGAGTGACGTACTCACATTACTCCCTGCACCTTATGTGCAGATTCAGGTATTTCTGAACCCGGTAGCTGGTGTTGATTTCTCAGTGGTAGGTTCATCGGAGTTAGCAAGGTAGCTGCCTGGTGATTGCAACCCTGCTTTTCTCCCCCCTTATTCTCTCTTATTGTATCCTGTGATTTTCCCAGCCATGTTGGTTTTGAGGTTGTCAGACGGTAGTAGTAGATACTCATAACTAGTGACACCCCGATGTCGGACTTGTATTTTTTTCCGCACTTGTGATTTAGACCCTTGTTATGGGATTTTATATAATTAATAGTTTAAATAACCTTCTTTTTGAAAATATTGATTGGTTTTGGAATTTTGTCGGCTGATCTAGTTCCATGATAGGCGCAATCATAACCGGGTTGGTTTTGGGGTCGTGACATTTTCCTAAAAAGAATCAAGTCTATACGTGAATGAGACCTTAACGTGGTCTCCACAAATATACTTCCACCCCCTATGGATGTTCTTATATACTACCTCCTAGGGGTGTACAGAAGAAACTAACAAACCGCATCAAGCTGATAATTCGAGTCAAACCGGAAACAAAAAAAATTAGTTGGGGTTTGATACGATTTGGTTTGGTATTGGCAAAAAAAATCCGATCATAATTTGTTTGGTTTGGTTTTAACTAAAAAATATCAAACTGAAATTAAACTAACCCGACATTATATATATACAAATTTTAAAATATTTTATACATAAAAGTATATATTGTAATGTAATTTATAAATATTTTTTAAACTTTTTCATAGTTCTATCTTTTAACGTATTATTTCAAGCTTGGACTTTCCATTTTTGAATGATCCAATATGTTTTATAGCCCATAATTATTAGCAACTCAAATAAAGCCCAAAGCAAAATCCAATAAATACTAATGTTAATAAAAAAAATTCATTCAATACATGGAATAATAATAGTGTTGGATATCTATTTTTTTTAGTTTTGCATTGGCTTAGACATTAAAAATGCATAATTTACTATTTTATTATTTAGTTTTAAAAGGCATAAAATATTTTTTTTATTTAGTCATGTAATTAGTATTTAATACTAAGTAGTCGTACTTATTTTAACACGACTTATTATTTTTAGATTATTTTTATTTTTATTATGGTTTATAATTAGAAAAATTTATTTTATGCGATTTTATTATTTTTATTGTTGAATATTACAGTAAAATGTTATAGCTTATCTCGTATTTTCTTTTGTTATTTTCGTGAGTAACACCTTGTATAGTTGTGTCCTACTAGGACCAAAGAAATATTTGAAGCACAAGTTATATATTTTGTGCTATAAGATGTTACCCAAAAAAAACTCGAAAAATCCGAGAAAATCAGAAAACTCGAGAAAACAGAAATGCCCGAGAAAAACTGAGATGGAAAAACTCGACTTTTATTAGTTTGGTTTGCTTTGGTATTTAAGCTCCAAACTAAACCGACTTAGGTACCCCTCTATTACATCCTAGTACACTATAGTCATGGACATTTCCCCAAAGATAAAGCCCTTAATTCAAATAAATTTTAGCCATTATATCTTGAGAAGGCATAACATATATGACTCCGAAACCAAAATGTAGTTCATTTGGAATCAAAGAACCAAAATACGTGGAAAAAAATAGTGACCAAAATATATATAGCGCCTTAGCAAAAGACGTTATACCTTAACGGCCGTTTGCCCAGTCAAATATAGCGCCTTTAGCTAAGGTGCTATATATATATATATATAAAGCCTTAACCTACCACGCTATATATATATATTATGTGGGCCCACCAATAATTCTTCTGGGCTTAACTGACATAATAATAATTCAATTGGGTATAGCGCCTTAATCTAAGGAGCTATACCTCCAATAATTGTACCCCATGGACTGGTTTTTGCCTTATTTAAAGAGGTTAAGGATTTTGTAAAAATCCATTCATAATCATTTTTAAGTCTTCTGAAATATTTCTTCGTTTAGTTATTGTGATGACCCAGAAAGTCATCACTTGATTTGCAAGTAAATTATGTGTTCCGAGGACTTAAAAGCCTCCTTTTATCTCATCTTGATTTGTGTGCGCAGTTCGGGCGTACATCTGGAACGCTTTTATGTAACAATATGATGAAAATGCTAATTTGGCCTTTAAAATTAAATTTTAGTTGACTTCGGTTAACATTTTAGGTAAACGGATCCGGACCCGTGATTTAACGGTCCCAGAGGGTTCGTAGAAAAATACGAGACTTGGGCGTATGTCCGGAATTGAATTCCGAGGTTCCAAGCCTGAGAAATGCATTTTTGAAGAAAATTGTTTAACTGAAATTTTAAGAGTTTTTGGAAATTTAAATGTATTTGAAATTGATGGTATCGGGCGCGTATTTTGGTTCCAGAGTCCGGTACATGTCTTATATGGTATTTAGGTTGAGATTGTAAAATTTGGTAAGAAACGGACTTAATATGACGTGAATCGTATCTTCGGTAGTTAAAATTTGAATTTAAGAGTTCTTGAGATTCTTCTTTGATTTTGATGCTAAATTTATTGTTAAAGGTGTTAATTTGGCGATTTGATCACACGAGTAAGTCCATATGATGTTTTTGAGTTAGTATGCTTGTTTGGTTTGGAGCCCCGAGGGCTCGAATGAGTTTCGGATAGGTTTCAGGAGTTTTTTACACTTAGAAAAGTTGCAAGTTTTGCTGCTTCAGGTGCACAGACATTTTGTGAATCGCGATCACGTAGTAACTCTCTCGATTGCGAAAGGGAAATTAGAACTGGGGTGGATTTGTTCTTCGTGAACGCGTAGCCACAGTCGCGAACGCGGAGCTCTGGGGGGTTGCTCATCACAAACGCGACCGGTGTCATGCGAACGCGTAGTGTAAAATGGAGGTGGGCTGGGGACTTCTCATTTCTTCTACGCGAACGCGTACTGTGGTCCGCAAACGTGAAGGTCTGGGAGGCTTACCTTTCGCGAATACGTAGGAGATCTCGTGATCGCGTAAGTCCACTTCTGGCAGCTCTTCGCGAATGCGACAGTGCTCTCGCGAACACGATAAACACTGTCATCTAGTACTTAAAACAGTAGCAAAATCGGGATTTAGCCTACATTTTCATATTTTCAAAACTAGAGAGCATTGAGGCAATTTTCAAGGAACAAGTTCTTCCCCAAAGCATTGGTATATGATTCTAAACCTTTTTCTTTCGATTTTCCATTGCATTTCATCAATCTTCATCCAAAAATTTAAGACTTTTATGGTAGAAGGTTCGAGATTTGAATAAAAAGGGTAAATAAATCAAAATAGTTGGCTTGCCTAGCTCTCAGTAGTAGGCGCCATCACAACTCCCGAGGGTGCGAAATCCGGGTTGTGATAGTTATTTTGCATTTTTTCATAGAAAAACGAAGAATTAGGGTTTCACTATATATGGGGGGTTGAGGTTATGGTGGTGAATAACTCAGTAAACTATAGTTTATCTCCACAGTGTCATGTTAAGTTGCCACTTACAATGAATAACGATACATTGGTATCGTTGTTACATAAAAAAAATGAGTGTGAGCAAACGTTCGGTGAATATTAAAGTAACTGGAAGATATCTGTATTCTATCACTCCGCAAGGGGTTGCTTGTTATGATGAGTTTATCATCGAAGATTATGAAACTCTGAGACATTTTTTGAGGACTCTGGATGAATACCGTGAATTTCTTGTGATAAAATTGTTGGAAATTTATGTCAAGGCTGAATACGTTCGCAATAATGAGGTTGCGCAAAGTAAGGATATCCTTTAATCATCGGGTGGTTATTTTGGAACAGTTTTAGCCAAACAGGTTCCTGGTGCTAGACGTCGAGGCAAGGGTAGAGCTCAGCCCAGAGTAGCGGTACCAAAGGTGGAGCTTCGGGTTGAGTTTGATGATGAGATTCTGTCCCAGTAGATTCCGGGGGCCTAGCTCAGGTCCCAGAGGGGCTCATTGCTATCCAAGTACTTCAGGATGCTTTGGTCCGTCTAGTGGGTCTTATGGAGAGTGTCACTCAGGCAGGCTTACTTCCTGTAGAACCAGCCGTCTCTCAGGATGGGGGAGGAGCACATACTCCCACTACCCTCACTCCGGAGCAGATGGCTCCCCAATTTTAGACTCCAGCAGTTCAGCCAGTTGGAGCAGTTCAGCCGGGTGTAGTAGCTCATACCGGTGATGGAACAGCTATGTCTGTCGATGCTTTGTGGAGGTTGGACAGGTTC
This sequence comes from Nicotiana tabacum, assembly GCF_000715075.1. Taxonomy (NCBI): domain Eukaryota; kingdom Viridiplantae; phylum Streptophyta; class Magnoliopsida; order Solanales; family Solanaceae; genus Nicotiana; species Nicotiana tabacum. The sequence continues at coordinate 123,269,145 of NC_134086.1, read as the reverse complement.
ACCAAGCTGTTCACTACTACTTATGGTGGTATATCTTCAGAGGACCCCCAGGATTACTTAGACAACTATCATGAGGTTCTTCGGAACATGGGGATAGTGGAGACCAATGGGGTCGACTTTGCTGCTTTCCGTCTGGAAGGTTCCGCCAAGAAATGGTGGAGAGATTATTGTTTTGCTAGACTAGTTGGATCACCAGCTCTCACTTGGGACCAGTTCTCACAGCTATTTCTCAAGAAGTTTCTTCCTGTCACTCAGAGAGAGGAGTACCGCAGGCGGTTCGAGCGTCTCCAGCAGAGTTCTATGACTGTCACCCAGTACGAGACGAGGTTTATTGATTTAGCTCATTATGCTCTTCTAATACTCCCCACCGAGAGGGAAAGAGTGAGGAGTTTTATTGAGGGACTCGCTCAGCCTATTAGACTGTAGATGGCTAAGGAGACAGGTAGCGAGATTTCTTTTTAGGATACGGCCAATGTGGCCAGGCGGGTCGAGATGGTTTTAGCTCAGGGGAGCGGTCAGGGGTCTAATAAGAGGCCTCTTCATTCAGACAGATTCAGTGGTGCCTCATCTGGATGCAAGATTTCTTTTGGTAGAGTCCATCCTCCAAGGCCCTTTCAGTCAGCACTTCTGGTCTCTCACGGTGCTCCGGCTGGTCGTGGTTCTCATATGTAGTATTCCGATCAATTGCCCTACAGTGGGCCACTAGCTCCTATCAGTACACCTTCACTCTAGAGTTTTCAAGGTGGTTATCCAGGCTGTCAGGGTCAGTTTCAGGGTCATCAGTCTCAGCAACCCAAGTCTTGCTATACTTGTGGCGATACGAGGCACATTGCTAGGTTTTGCCCTCGAGCCTCGAGAAGTTCTCAGCACCATGGATCTCGTGCTATGGTTCCAGCAGTGGGTGTTCCACCACCCACTCATCTAGCTAGAGGTAGGGGTAAAGGTGGAGGTCAGGCAGCTAGAGGTGGAGGCCAGCCAGCAGGAGGCCGTCCTAAGGATGCAGTTCACAGTAGTGATGTCATCCTTGATGTTATGTTATACCAGGCTGACCTGAGGCTGAGGCCTCCGATGCAGTTATCACAGCTACGGTTTCAGTGTGCAGTAGAGAGCCTTGGTTCTATTTGATCAGGGGTCCACGTATTCTTATGTATCATATTATTTTGCCCCTTATCTGGTTATGCCTCGCGATTCTTTAAGTGCTCCTGTATATGTGTCTACACCGGTGGGTGATTCTATTATGGTAGATCGGGTTTATCGTTCTTGCGTGGTCATTATTGGGGGTCTTGAGACCCATGTGGATCTCCTACTTCTTGACATGGTAGATTTCGATGTCATTCTGGGATGGATTGGTTATCCTCATATCAAGCTATATTGGATTGTCATGCCAAGACCGTGACTTTAGCATTACTAGGGTTGCCTTGTTTGGAGTGGAGAGGGACTCCTGGTCATTCTACCAGCAGGGTTATCTCATATATGAAGGCTCGGCTCATGGTTGATAAGGGATGTTTGGCCTATTTGGCGTATGTTCGTGATTCTAGTGTTGAGGTTCCTTCTATGGATTCTATGCCCGTTGTTCATGAGTTTCCAGAGGTATTTCCTTCAGACCTACCGGGGATGCCTCCCGACGGGGATATTGACTTTTGCATTGATTTGGCCTCGGGCACTCAGCCCATTTCTATCCCGCCATATCGTATGGCCCCCCAAAATTGAAAGAATTGAAAGAACAATTGCAGGATTTGTTGGATAAAGGCTTTATTAGACCGAGTATCTCGCCTTGGGGTACGCTGGTGTTGTTTGTTAAGAAGAAGGATGGGTCGATGAGTATGTGTATAGATTATCGACAGTTGAACAAAGTCACCATCAAGAACAAGTATCCATTGCCAAGGATTGATGATTTGTTTGACCAGCTTCAGGGTGCCAAGGTATTTTCGAAGATTGATTTGAGATCTCGCTACCATCAATTGAGGATTAGGGCATCTGATGTCAATAAGATAGCTTTTTGCACTCGGTACAGGCATTATGAGTTCTTAGTGATGTCATTCGGGTTGACAAATGCCCCGGGAGCTTTCATGGATTTGATGAACCGATTGTTCAAGCCTTATTTCGATTCCTTCGTGATTGTATTCATTGATGATATTTTGATTTATTCCCGCAACCAGGAGGAGCACGAGCAGCATCTTCAAGTCGTTCTTCAGACTCTGAAGGATAGGCAGTTGTATGCTAAGTTTTTGAAGTGTGAGTTTGGTTGAGTTCGGTTGCATTCTTAGGTTATGTTGTATTAGCATAGGGTATTCAGGTAGATCTGAAGAACATAGAGGCAGTCAAGGACTGGCCTAGACCCGCATCAGCTACAGATATCCGGAGCTTCTTGTGTTTGGCGGGCTATTACCGTCGGTTTGTAGAGGGGTTTTCATATAGTGCAACCCCGATAACCAGGTTGACCTAGAAGGGTGCCCAGTTTAGGTGGTTGGACGAGTGTGAGGCGAGCTTCCAGAAGCTCAAGACAGCTTTGACTACGGCGCTAGTGTTGGTTTTGCCCACATGTTCAGGGCCATATACAATATATTGTGATGCATCGCGTATTGGATTTGGTGCGGTATTGATGCAGAATGGCAAGGTTATTGCATATGCTTCGTGATAGTTGAATATCCACGAGAAGAGTTATCCAGTTCATGATTTGGAGCTAGCAGCCATTGTTCACGTGCTGAAAATTTGGAGGCATTATTTAAATGGCGTGCCATGTGAGGCAGAGGATGTGGTTGGAGCTGTTAAAAGACTATTATATCACCATTTTATATCACCCGGGGAAGGCCAATGTAGTGCCCGATACTTTAAGTAGGAAGTCAGCAGTATGGGAAGTCTTGCATATATCCCGGTCGGTGAGAGACCCTTTGCTTTCGATGTTTAGGCTTTAGCCAATCAGTTCGTGGGGTTGGATGTTTCTGAGCCCAACCGTGTTCTAGCTTGCACAGTTTCTCTTCTTCACTATTTGAGCATATCCAAGATCGGCAGTAAAATGACCCTCATTTGCTTGTCCTCAGAGACAAAATGCGGCACGGAGGTGCCAAGCAGGTTATAGTTGGAGATGATGGGTTTTTGAGGATGCATGTTCGTATTTGTGTGCCTACTGTGGATGGGCTTTGTGAGTTAATTCTAGAGTAGGCCCATAGTTCTGGGTATTCTATTCATCCGAGCGTCGCTAAGATGTATCAGGATTTGCGGAAGCATTATTGGTGGAGGAGGATGAAGAAGGACATTGTTGCCTATGTAGCTCGGTGTTTGAATTGTCAGCAGGTAAAGCACGAGCATCAGAGACCTTGTCGGTTATTTCAGAAGATTGAGATTCCTGAGTGGAAGTGGGAGCGGATCACTATGGACTTCGTTGTTGGACTTCCACGGACTTAGAGGAATTTCGATGTCGTATGGGTTATTGTTGATAGGCTGACCAAGTCAACGCATTTCATTTATGTGGAAGTCTCCTATTCTTCCGAAAGGTTAGTTGAGATCTATATCCAAGAGATTGTTTGTATTCATGGTGTGCCCGTGTCTATCATTTCTAATCGAGGTACATAGTTTGCCTCGCATTTCTGTAGGGTAGTACAACATGAGTTGTGCATGCGGGTTGAGTTAAGCACAACATTTCATCCTCAAAAGGATGGGCAGTCCGAGCGTACTATTAAAATTTTGGAGGATATGCTCCGAGCATGTGTCATTAACTTTGGAGGTTCGTGGGATCAGTTCTTGCCTTTAGCGGAGTTCGCCTATGTCACGACCCAAAATCCACTAAGGGTCGTGATGGCGCCGGACACCACTGTCAGGCAAGCCAACAACAATTTATTAGCGATTTCTCATTTTATTTGTTTTGAAATCTTTCCTTCAAACAAATGAAGAATAAATAATGAACTCCACTGCATAAATGAGGATATCTTTACAAAATTTATCTACTGAAAAATCCCGCGATCCTCCCACAACCCGGATGTCATAGGTGCATGAGCATTTACTAGGGAATGAAATAAAATATAGTAACGGTCCGGAATACAAGTGGACAGAAATGAAAATACAATACAACACTCTGAAGGAGACTCTACTGGTTGCGGGTCGTCTCGATAAATGCAGCTCACCTAAGTCTCCGTATAAACTATGCCGCTATGCCACTAAGCCAATAGCCATATATGAACTTGTGCAACAAAAATACAGCAAGTGTAGTATGAGTACGAAAACAACATGTACCCCATGAGTATCCCGTCTAATCTCGAATAAGTAGAGACGAGAGGTCGACTTCGACACTTACTAGTGGTCCAATAATAATATATTATTAATGCGTGCAGTCATGGATTCATTAAGAACAACAGTACTTTCAAATAAGCCACGAACAGGTAAAAGTTCCCTTTTTTTGTATTAAGAATTCTCCAGATTCATAATCTACTAATTTTCAAATAACTCAACTCGGGGAGAGCAAATATCAATATCAATAAATCTCAAGACAAGCAATACAAGCATGCACAAATCATGCCGAGGACGTACAGCCTGATCCAACAATATTTAAACTGTGCACTGCTAGAGGGTCGAATGGCGTGAACCATAGATGCATCTATTTAATCTACCAAGGCGTTCGGCCCGCTCCGAAATTAAACACACACAGGCAATCAATCAAGAAGTCAACAGAGAACAATTATCCAGAGAAACGCCAATTCTCTTTTAAAGATTTTTGAAAAATGAAGTTTAAATTTTTTAGAAATTCATTTACTAATCCAATATGATTTAAGCAATTCAAACAATCACCAAGGTTAGAGGTATCTCAAGTATAGCATGCTTTTGGGTCCTAGACTACCTAGAATTACACATAATAGTAGCTACGCACGGACTCTCGTCACCACGTGCGTATGTAGCCCCCACAAATAGGAGTACATAACCAATTATTTCACCTATGGGGACAATTCCATCTTACAAGGTTTGAAAGGAGACTCACCTCGCTTTGAAGATCCATAATCGGCATTCCACGTTCTTCCGAAGACTCGAATCGATGAACAAAGCTCCAAAGCTATCCAATAATAATACCAATCCATTAATATATACTCAATTACCCCTAATGATCCAATTTATAACAATTCCTAAAAGTTCACAAATACGCCCTCGAGCCCACGTGCCCGGATTCCAAAAATATTCGAAGATAAACTTTACCCATAACCTCACGAACTCAAATATATAATTTACTCTCAATTTCATACTCAAAATTATGGTCAAATTCCAAGAATATATTTTTTCTAGGTTTTCCCTCAAACCCCAAGTTTCTACCAATTTCCATGTCCAAATTCGTATATACTCATGTATTTAACTAAAAACTAGCATAAATTACTTACCTCATGCTTGGTGATGAAAATGGCACCTCAAAGTTGCTCCAAAATCGGCTCCAATGGAAGAAATGGGGTTGAAATGAACCCAACGCTCGATTTAAAAGAACCTCTCTGCCTCCAGCATTTCCGCACTTGCGGTCCCTTCACTGCTTCTGCGGTTCCGCATGTGCGGCCTTTCTACCGCTCCCGCGTTTTCTCACCGGCCCCTTTTTCTACTTTTGCGCCTCAACCACCACAGGTGCGGTCCCACTTATACGGCTACATGACCGCATCTGCGGTCTCTTCACTTCTGGTCAAAACCACATCTGCGACCATAGGGCCGCTTCTGCGGCTCCACACCTGCGGCCCTAGTCTCGCAGGTGCGGTTACACCAGCAACCAGCAACTTCAACCTTTTCCAAAATTCCATTTTCGATCCGTTAACCGCCCGGAATCCACCAGAAGCCCCCGGGACCCCAACCAATCATACCAACCAGTCCCAAAACACATTACAGACTTGCTCAAGGCCTCAAATCATATCAAACAACGCTAAAACCACGAATCGACCTCCAATCCAAGCTTTATGAACTTTAGAATTTCAAACATCTACTTTCGATGTTTAAACGTATCAAATCACGTCCGTTTTACTTCAAATTTTGCACACAAGTCGTATTCAACATTACGGACCTACTCCAACTTCCAGAATCGGAATTCGACCCTGATATCAAAAAGTCAACCCTCGGTCAAACTTCCCAAAAACCTTCAAATTTATATCTTTAGCCAAATGATTTCAAAATGACCTATAGATCTCCGAATTCATTTCCGATCGCACTCCTAACTCCAGAATCACCATACAGAGCTATTCCCAGACTCGAAATCTCAAACGGACATTGATAACCCTGAAATGCACTTCAACCCAAACTTATGAAATTCCTCCAAAATGCTAACTTCCACAATAGGCACCAAAACGTTCTCGGGTCATCCAAAACCCGATCCGGGCATACGCCCAAGTCCGAAATCATCATACGAACCTACTGGAACTTTCAGATCCCGATTCTGAGGTCGTTTACTCTGAAATCTAATATTAGTTAATTCTTTCAATTTAAAGCTTCCGAAATGTGAATTCTCTTTCCAAATCCACTCTGAACTACCCGAAGTGCAATTCCGACTATGCGCACAAGTCATAATACCTGAAGTGATGTTGCTCATGGCCTCAAACCGCTGAACGACGTGCTAGAGCTCAAAACGACCGGTCGTTCATTACATTCTCTCCCACTTAAACATACGTTCGTACTCGAACATGCTAAGAAATGTGTTGGGGTTGTCCGAATTCACTTTTTCACACCCCGAGCACCTACCCGTGCTCCCACAACTCAGCTAGGCACCCTAGCTCGATCAATCTGAAGATATGCTTTTTCACTTAAGCAAGTAAGCCTTAGAGCCCAATTCCAACATCCGGAATTCTCTGCCAGGCCTGTTCCAACATACGCTCACCGTATCAATAACTACACGCAACACCAGAACATGACTGCGTACTCTAGCTGATTGCACAACTTGGACCACGTTACTCACAGGACAAAAATAACATTCTCTGATCAAATAATTCGGAATTCCACGAATCTGATGCTCCCATTGCACCTCATGACCTACATAAGTCTTGCTCTAACTCTTACAATACCGCCACGACGGAAGAGATGTGTAGAAATTCATAACCGACTGCCGAATCAACAAGTCATTGGGTCCATACTCGTGACAAGAACCCTCACCTCATTCTGAACCAAATAATGGTTTTTGCTCCTTAATATACTTCATATAATCAGATTGCACTGATTCTAAGTCCAGTGATCGCGTCTCACCCAATACGAACTGCTCAGGAAATAAGCCACCCCGAACATGATCAAAAGTCTCGTATGATGCCACAATGTGCCAATAGGCCACCAATTCGAACGGGATACAAAAGAGAAACGAACTCTAGAAGGAACTACTCAACTCGCGCAACTAATATGAACTTTCCTCAGAAAATGAGAAACAAACACACATAAGATGGAATATGAAATTGTATTCAACATTACACTGTTGTGGCACGCAACCCAATCCAAAATAACATACCCATGGCAGTGTGCCACCCAATCCACAAATAACACTCACCTAAAGAGTTACACATCGAGCTAGATTGCTCATTACAACAAAATACCGAATATCGGTCACAAGCACGCTAAGTTCATAATACCATCCCTAGGGAGACATATAGCGCTACAAGCTACGAACTCAAGCGCAACTGAGGTGAGATATACAATCTGAATCTCAAGAGCCATTTCGCTCATATAACATCATCACTACGCGGAATCTCAACACATAAAAAATTCACCAAGCCGTCTCACAACTCACACGATGCAATTTATCATTACATGAAATAGCTGACGACGAAATAACACCCCGACTACCCCTCCATAAGGAGCGCATTGCTGAAATGAACACATCTGGCCTGATATAAAGCCCATATTCCCATTTAAATCCATCCTCAGACCTCAAGCTGATTCTGATCGCACTGAACTAAGCTAATAACCTTTCAAAGGTCCATAATAACTCCCTTTTTCTCATAACACACAGGAAAAACCGGAGTAATCCTCCACAGTCCACAACCCAATAGACCGAGTTCCCTTCAGGCATCAATTCTCAATTTAACGACATCACTACAATCTTCATACTTGGTTTAACTCTTCAATCAATCAAGTGACTACATGCCACACTTATACAACCTTCCCGTGGGGCACACTCCCACAACCTTCCATAACAGATGACAAGTCTGTACATCCAAACCACCGGCCGCACTAATGCTGAAAAGTGTTCAAGAATCCTTAACCAGGATGCAAAGTCTTTTTCACGAAACACCGATCTCCGGTGACGCTGAAGACAATACCAACTTACCTTAAACGTCGAAACTTCTTTCCTGCTCATCTGAGCTCGTGACATCCTTGTCAACCCCGAACTGCAACCTTGATCCTCACTTCAAATTCCATACCACTCACTGCACCTATCATGCCAATATACGATAGAACACAATTTTCATCATAACTCCGGAACCACTAATAGGTTAACGCTTCATCATATAAAAACTTTTCACCTAACTCACTTCAGGAGAACCATAGTAACACACAGGTAAATTCTCATAACCGTAGAATATGCAAATATCTAAGTAGTAGTCTAAGACACCATACCCTTTCTGGGATCCGCCTCCACATAACAGGCCATAACAGTACAGTGCTTCTGAATAACATCAATTACGGCGACCGACAAGCCTCACACGTTCCATCACAATCACTTGCATAACTTGATCATGCTGAAGGAACTGATCACTACCACCAATATGCCAACTCAACTATGGCTAACCAATCTATTTTCTTCCAATTTATCCTTGATTGCCTTAGAAATAATAGTAACTCCATTCAACACATAATATACTCCATCCGCACTCATCCCGAGTGACCTTGAATCACAAGACCATGTTGTCTCAATCCCACAAACATTTTCATATTTACCAAATGCTACACTGCAAGTCAAAACATCATAGAATATTATGGGCCTCTCTTCATAAGCTGCTACAAAAGCTTGATTCTTGACCGTACCTATAGGCTCGAAATCATTAGGCACCACACTTTACCCTTTGAATCCACTAGGACCGTTGTTGAGAGCCACCCGCTATGACTTGGCCACAAATATAATCAATTCCATGAATACTCTAGCACATGAATACCCTCTCGACAAAGCACCTGGCAGAATCACTTCCCTCGAAGCCCGCATCTATACAAGGCATAAGTCCTGAATCCTTCCCCAAGTCTGAACATGAGCCATTAAGGCCAACCATAGCATACCTTTAACAATCCCTTTGCTAAAATTACCACTTAGGTTCTTTTCCCCTAGCTGAAATAACCCATCAATATGCTAATAACCAGAAACCTCGCAAGTAGTTAACCATGTAACCCAATCATAGATGGTGGGACTCTTCCACTTAGCTTGAAGACATTATTACACAACTCTGGAATTCACCAGGATTCTTTATCTCTTATTGACATAACCTTGCGCAATCCGTCGCCAAAATTCTCGGAATCTTTCTGTAAAACCCCTTTTTTATATTTTGAATCATCAACACATTTGTATGACTGATCTCTTTGCTGTATAACCAATACAATTCTTTGCAGAAGCTTCGCCAACCACGCGACCGCTAACCTGCTCACAGGGAATAACCCACCTGTGAAAATCACTTTCCGACATCTTCCAACGCTGCTGCACGGGGTACAATCACTACAACGTCAATAACCAATCCTGAGTCCGAGCTCACTCTCTAGCTGCACAAGTCCATTCACCCATCGTGGATATCAATTAAATGTGCGGCAACATCCTTCCAATTCAAAGTTATGTTGTATCATTCTTCATTTCAAGCAGCTCCTTTCCGTTATATCAAATCTCCTGCCACATAATAGCCCATACTTCAAATTAAATCCGTAGACCCCAATTACCAATCACAAAAATTCCCAAATCATTCCAAACTCTCCTTAAGGTGCGCAGTCATCCTACCACAAAGCCCATATGCAACTCCGCCACTCTCCCACTTTGGCGGAACTCACCCCCTTAATCGACTACTCGACCTTTGCTTCTTATACCTGGCCTTCTAGAAATTTTAACCACCGCCTGACATTTCCCACATGTCTTTACCCTTCCTTTGCTGCTCAGTTGTTGCTTTAAATAAAATCTATCTTCGTAGCACCTGAACCCACAACTCGCTACTAACTTTAAACCTTTTCGGAGATCACCTTTCTCGAGCCGTCGACATTAGAAACACCGATTTAATCCTGAACCACCGCACCCCGCGACATTCAACCATCGTTTCTCCAATATTATTTCACAATATCCTACCCCAAGGGCGAATTGCAGAAGACCATAACTGTAACAGCCCAAAATTTTTACAATATTTGCATTCTTGATTGAGCATTTTTTTATAACGAGGGAATATTTTACTTTGCACTTCCTAAATATAGAATGGTCAATATATGAAAATTTCTTACTTTAGGTTGTGTTAATATTGGCAATGAAGTTCCAAGGTGTTGCTATATGTAACACTTAATATTATTTTGACGAGTTGTTAGTAAATATAGTATATAATTAAGTTTTGAGTTTCCAACCTTTTGTATTTATCTAAGAATATTTAGTAGTTGGGGAACCATTTTATTTCATATTTGTCCATAAACTCCCTATTCTTCTACTCTTCATAAACATGGAAGAATAACTATCTACCTCTCTCTCTCTATCTCTATCTCTCTATCTCTATCTCTCTCTCTCCTCCGTAAGAACAAGAAGCTGAAGTTTCATCAAAAAAACAAAACCATGGATTTCTACTAAATCAACGCACAAAATTTGTTTTTGGTGAAGATCAAGTTGCTCCTCTTGGTAAGTTTCTAAACTCGTTTTTATACTAGACACCTACTAGTATTTTCTACATATCTTTTTGTACAGATTTCCGATTTAAGTGATCCAGGACTTTCTGGAAAGGTATTTCATAAATATATAATTTTTATGAGGGAACAAAAATCTAGTTTTGTTGGTATATACCTGAAAAAGGGTCAAAAAATACAGGACAGGTGCTGCCCAGATTTTCAGTTCTTGAAATACTCCATGTACTGCTGTTAGTAATTTTAGCATAACGTTTTGTTCGAATTTGATATGGTGGTGATTCAAGATGTTCTGAAATGGTAAGACATATATCTACAACTTTTGTGAAGACTATAAAGTCTAGTTTGTCCGTATAGATCTTCAAACTTGAGTCACCACTCGGAACAGTGATACTGTCCAGAATTTCTGTTTCAAACGTTTTTGGGTAATTTTCACCAATATCATGTTTAGTTGACTTGTTAAATCACTGAACTTATGTAGTTATTTGATTATGTATTTAAGGTATATAAACCCTTATAAAAAATCAAAGGGGAAGTGTTTGAGGAAGTGGACAGATTTAATTTGTTTACGGCGTAGACGATTCGAACGTCCCCAAGTTGTGATTGAACTGTTTTGTGGTAAAACACCAAGGTTTGTCTATAAACTTGTACTCTTTTTGCTTGCTGGAAATATGTTGAAATAACCTGATATTTTATTTTTCTTGTCTTCGAATTATATTGTTATATTCGTATTATATCAAGTCTTGTAAGAAATTTGCTAAATCGCCCATTCGTACGGATTGTTTGATCATTTTGCATTCTTGTTGGGACTTTGTCCTTCTTGTGGCAGTGACTTGGTCACTCACTTGGCATACCTCTTGATTCGGATCTTTTGTCATCTTGACTTTGGATTTGTAGTTCGTCTTGAATTATGGAACTTGTCCGTGTTAAGTACGAACTAGGAAGCTATTTTTAATATGGTTCTTGATTCTCTTGTCTATTGGGTTTTGACCCTACTTGATTTGGGGCTCCGGTCCATCTTGATATCAAATTATGCTTAGTGTGATGGCATGACGTACATATTGGGCGAAAAATGGATATTTGGTATACTTCCTTAAGTTGATAGTATACACTTTCTAGACTCTTGAACATTGTTATTGATATTTGGAAACACTTCAAAGTTTGATATTGGTATGTTTGATATATTTGTTCACTTGTTTTAAATTATGTTAAATTGAGCTAACTATGACTGAAAAGGGGAATTGAAGAATTTAATGACTCCAAGCCTAAAGTTTATACACCACTAAGCTTTATGCTTAGCGATAGTTGTTTTCTATCGTAGGAAATGTTCGGGATGAAATCTGAAGATGGCCAGGGTGAAGTAGTCTCTTTGGGAGAATTTATGGAGATCACATTTGCATATGCACCTTGGTTTGCATAGTTTTGGGACGTGTACATGATATATATATATATATATATGTCACGCTTATGTTATTTGGAGGCTTGTTGGATTTTAAAGACCAAAATCTTGTATATATATATGTCACACTTATGTTATTTGGAGGCTTGTTGGATTTTAAAGACCAAAATCTTGTAGCTTGAATTTGTAACCTATTTTATTGTATTAGGGTGTTTTAATAACTCAAGACTTGTAATATGCTGAATTTACACTTTCTCTTGTAAATATGTAGAAAAGGAGAAAACTAGTTTCCTTTGTTTTTTTATATATACCCGATAGTTTGAAATTTATGTACAATATAAACTTGCGGTGATTTTGAATGATTGTATAAATCAGTTAGGAAGTTGCTTTAATCTGTTAATATTTTGACATTGTATTTCATTTAAAATAAAATTATGGTGTATTTTAAAATAAATATATTTATTGCACTTTCAACCTTTTCGCATGGGCCTACTTCCGCTACTAAAATTATTCTAAATATTTTTATTAATATCTCTTTTAATATTTTGTAAGTAGAAAATTAGATTTGTTTTCCTAAGTAGTACCCTTCCAAAAGGGACTGCTACAAGTTTTGGTATCAGAGCCACGGTTTGTGATTCTAGGATTTGTTTTGTTGTGATAGTACCTAGTATTTATGGTTATTTCCTTTCTTTAAAATGACTTGGAGTTTATAAATTTTTGCATACTTGTTAAATTTAATTTATTTTATTTTGTGTGCATATGCATCATGTACATGTCCCTAATGCAGTGTGATCTTATCTTTTATAGGATTTTTAATATGGCCTCTTCTTCGAATAGAGCTGTTGAATCCATTGATGAAAGTCAGGCCCAGTATAATGCCATGCCTCACCTTCATGGAGGAAATGAGGAACCCTTGCCTTACCTAAATCATCCTCGTGTTAGTGGAAATGAAATGGGCAGTAATCCAAGAGCAATGAGTCATAATACTCCATTTATGACTCCCCCATTCCAGCAGATGGCTGAATTCTTTCGTCACTTAGCTGGAACAATGTCAGAACCTAGTGAAATGAATTTTGAGAAGATGAGAAAAATGGGTGGAGTTGAATTTGAAGGCACTACAGATCCCACGGTAGATTAACAATGGCTCGAGCGCATGGAGAGGGTCTTTGAACAACTGGAGTGTACTAATGCTACAAAATTTAAGTATGCTATCTGTCTTTTACAAAAAGATGCCTATGATTGGTGGGTAAGTGTGCCAAATGCAAAAGCAAAACCTCCGGTGCTGACTTGGGATGACTTTGTGAAATCATTTCGTGCAAAATATGTTCCCCCTGTCTATTGTGATGCTAAATAGAAAGAGTTTCTGAATTTAAGACAAGGGAGTATGTCTATTGTAGAATATCAACAAAACTTTCTCAGGCTTTCTCGCTATGCTAAAGGTATTATTGATGGTGAAAGAGACAAGTGCAGAAGATTTGAAGAAGGTTTGAATGGTTACATTCGAAAATTAGTGGCAATCTTACAACTTGATGATTTTTCCAAGCTGATTTCAGCTGCACTTACTTGGGAAAGAATTGACAAGGAAGAAGCTTGTAGGAGAGAAAACAAGTTTAGGAAGGGTAATTCAGAATATGGCAGTCCATCCAAAAAGGGAAAGTTTGACTATTCCAAGACCGAGAGTACACATAAATCATTACATCATAAGCAGAATAAGTCAAATTTTTCTACTGCCAGTACTCCAAGTTATGGCCAAGGCAAAACTCATACACCTACTTGTGCACAGTGCGGGAAGAATCATTATGGTGCATGTAGACGAGCTTCTGGTGCTTGTTTTAATTGTGGAAGTATGGATCATAAAGTGAAGGATTGTCCTAATCCTAATCCTCTTTCTTATACACATACAGAAGGATCAGTTCAAAAGCCTGTCACTACTCATTCTCAAGCTAATAGTAGTGCTAGACCTCGAAATATGCAAGCAGCGGGTTCGAGTGTAGCTAATCAGGCTGGTGGGTCGAGAGCTGCTGCACGAGTTTATGCTATGAGACAGAAGAATGACCAGGATGGTCCGGACGTAGTTGCTGGTAAATTTCACTTATTTGGCATATCTATTGTTACATTATTTGATCCTGGATCTTCGCACTCTTATGTTTGCTCATCACTTGCATTTCCCGATACTGTTAAATCTGTGAGACTTAACTTTGATGTGTTGGTCACGAGTCCATTAAGTCATCAGGCCGTTGTTAGCAGGATTTACCGAGATTGTCCATTCATGATTCAAAATCTGGTATTCCCTGTCGACTTGCTTGAAATGCCCTTCCGAGACTATGATGTTATTGTTGGCATAGATTGGCTCCATAGGCACCATGCATTTGTTGATTGTAGATTGAAGCAAGTGACATTTAGAACTCCTGCATATTCATACATGGTAGTTCAAGGAGAAAGATCATTGGCATCTAATATTATTTCTGCGGTCTTGGCAAGAAAGATGATTTGTCAAGGTTGTGATGCCTATCTTGCTCATATAGTCGATACACGATTGGGGAGTCCAACTCTTAAGGACATACCAACTGTGTGCGACTTTCCTGATGTATTTCCTGATGATCTTCCTGGGTTGCCTCCAGAAAGGGAGATTGAATTTCCTATAGATCTTGTCCCTGGAACTGCTCTTATTTCTATCGCTCCTTATAGAATGGCTCCAGCGGAATTAAAAGAGTTGAAGGCTCAATTGCAAGAACTTCTAGAGAAAGGTTTCATCCGTCCCAGTATTTCACCTTGGGGAGCTCCTATTTTATTTGTGAAAAAGAAAGATGGCACCCTTAGGCTTTGTATTGATTACCGACAGCTGGACAAGGTAACAATCAAGAACAAATACCCACTGCCTAGAATCGATGACTTGTTTGACCAACTGAAGGGTGCCAGCTTATTCTCAAAAATTGACTTGAGGTCTGGATATTATCAGTTGCATGTGAGGGAGCAAGATGTTCCTAAAACTTCTTTTAGGACCAGGTATGGCCATTATGAATTTTTGGTAATGCCATTTGGTTTGACAAATGCTCCTGCTGCATTTATGGATCTAATGAACCGTGTATTCAAGCCTTATCTCGATCAATTTGTGGTGGTGTTTATTGATGACATTTTAGTCTATTCCAAGAATAGAGAAGATCATGATAAGCATATCTGAATTGTCATGCAAATTCTGAAAGAGAGACAACTCTACGCGAAGCTTTCCAAATGTGAATTTTGGCTGAATGAAGTGGCGTTTTTAGGGCACATTGTATCATCTGAAGGTGTGAAGGTTGATCCTAGTAAGATTCAAGCTATTGTTGATTGGAAACTCCCTAAAACTCCAACTTAGATAAGAAGTTTCTTGGGATTAGCAGGATACTACACAAGGTTTGTGAAGGGCTTCTCTATTATAGCTTCTCCCTTGACCAAACTTTTGGGGAAAGACGCCAAATTTGTATGGGATGACAAGTTTCAAGAGAGCTTTGAAAATCTCAAATCCTTATTGACACAAGCTCCAATACTTTCTTTGCCAGCTGAAGGAAAAGATTATGTGGTATACAGTGATGTATCTCATCGTGGCTTGGGTTGTGTTTTGATGCAAGAAGGGAAAGTAATTGCTTATGCCTCTCGAAAGTTGAAATCACATGAGTTGAATTATCCCACTCACGATCTTGAACTTGCTGCCATTGTTTTTGCCTTAAAAATTTGGAGGCATTACTTATACGGAGAGAAGTGTCACATATTTACTGATCACAAGAGTTTGAAGTACTTGGGTACACAAAAAGAGTTGAACTTGAGACAGCGTAGATGGATTGAACTCATCAAAGATTATGATTGCACGATTGATTATCATCCTGGTAAAGCCAGTGTGGTTGCAGATGCGTTGAGTCGCAATTCTCTTGCAAGTTTAACTCTAAGTCCATTGCCTTTGCTTCTTGAATTAAGATCCATGAATGTTTGCCTTTCATTTAATTCTATGGTTCTATCATTGCTTATTTGCAAGTCAAGCCAGTCTTACTTGAGCAAGTCCAAGAAACACAGAAGTTAGATGAGAAACTGGTGAAACGGGTTGAAGAAGTCCAAAATGGAAGAGAATCAAATTTTTCATTAAGGAAAGATGGTACCTTATTTTATAAAAATAGGTTGTGTGTTCCTAATGATGATGAATTGAGAAAGCAGATCTTAATTGAAGCACATAGTTCACCTTATGCAATGCATCCTGGAGGTACTAAAATGTATCGGACCATTAAGGAGCACTATTGGTGGAGTGGTATGAAGAAAGACATTGCAGAGTTCATTTCTAAATGCTTGGTATGTCAACAAATAAAGGCTGAACATCAAGTCCCAGCTGGTCTCCTACAACCTTTGTCAATACCTGAATGGAAATGGGAAAGGATAACGATGGATTTTGTTTCTGGACTTCCACGCACTCAAAGAAATCATGATGCAATTTGGGTCATTGTAGATAGACTGACTAAGAGTGCTCATTTCTTGGCAGTCAGAATGGACTTCTCACTAGAACGTTTAGCAGAATTGTACATTAATGAGATTGTGAAGTTGCATGGAATCCCTGTTTCTATTGTGTCTGATAGAGATCCGAGGTTTACATCCAGATTTTGGTCTAGCTTGCAAGAAGCTTTGGGTTCCAAGGTGAATTTTAGTACCGCTTTCCATCCACAAACAGACGGCCAGTCTGAAAGGGTAATACAAATCTTGGAGGATATGCTTCGAGTCTGCATTATTGAGTTTAAGGGTAGTTGGGACAAATATTTGGCCCTAATAGAATTTGCTTATAATAATAGCTACCAATCAAGTATAGGCATGCCTCCTTATGAAGCTTTATATGGGAGAAAATGTAGAACGCCTCTTTGTTGGAATGAGGTTGGTGAAAGAAAATTTATGGGTCCTGAGATTGTGCAACAAACTGAAGATAAGGTAAAAATCATCAAGGATCGTTTGAAAATTTCTTCAGACAGACAAAAGTCCTATGCTGATATTAAAAGGCGTGAAATTGAGCATCAGGTGGGCGATAAGGTATTTTTAAAGGTTTCTCCATGGAAGAAGATTATGAGATTTGGCCAAAAAGGTAAACTTAGTCCTCGATTCATTGGACCTTATGAAATA
Source organism: Nicotiana tabacum (assembly GCF_000715075.1). Taxonomy (NCBI): domain Eukaryota; kingdom Viridiplantae; phylum Streptophyta; class Magnoliopsida; order Solanales; family Solanaceae; genus Nicotiana; species Nicotiana tabacum. The sequence goes on along the minus strand of NC_134086.1, from coordinate 123,251,837 downwards.
CTTGAAAGAATTGGTCCGGTTGCATATAAGCTAGCTTTGCCACCTGAATTAGGTAAGATCCACAACGTCTTTCATGTTTCTATGCTTCGAAAATACCGCTCAGATCCATCTCATGTTCTTCCTATTGAGTCTATTGAGGTTAATCCTGATTTGACATATGAAGAAGAACCAATCCAAATCTTAGCGCGTGAGATAAAAGAGCTTAGAAATAAGAAAATCCCATTAGTGAAGGTTCTTTGGAGAAATCATTCAGGCGAAGAAGCTACCTGGGAGCGAGAAGAGGATATGTGAGTTCAATATCCACATTTGTTTCGGGACTAGTACAAGGTAAATTTCGAGACGAAATTTTTTTTAGGGAGAGAGAGTTGTAACACCCCAAAATTCTTACAATATTTGCATTCTTGATTGAGCATTTTTTTATAACGAGGAAATATTTTACTTTGCACTTCCTAAATATAGAATGGTCAATATATGAAAATTTCTTACTTTAGGTTGTGTTAATATTGGCAATGAAGTTCCATGGTGTTGCTATATGTAACACTTAATATTATTTTGACGAGTTGTTAGTAAATATAGTATATAATTAAGTTTTGGGTTTCCAACCTTTTGTATTTATCTAAGAATATTTAGTAGTTGGGGAACCATTTTATTTCATATTTGTCCATAAACTCCCTATTCTTCTACTCTTCATAAACAAGGAAGAATAACTATCTACCTCTCTCTCTCTCTTTCTATCTCTATCTTTCTATCTCTATCTCTCTATCTCTATCTCTCTCTCTCCTCCATAAGAACAAGAAGTTTAAGTTTCATCAAAAAAACAAAACCATGGATTTCTACTAAATCAACGCACAAAATTAGTTTTTGGTGAAGATCAAATTGCTCCTCTTGGTAAGTTTCTAAACTCGTTTTTATACTAGACACCTACTAGTATTTTCTACATATCGTTTTGTACCGATTTCCGATTTAATTTATACAGGACTTTCTGGAAAGGTATTTCATAAATCTATAATTTTTATGAAGGAACCAAAATCTAGTTTTGTTGGTATATACCTGAAAAATGGTCAAACAAATACAGGACAGGTGCTGCCCAGATTTTCAGTTCTTGAAATACTCCATGTACTGCTGTTAGTAATGTTAGCATAACATTTTGTTCAAAATTGATATGGTAGTGATTCAAGATGTTATGAAATGGTAAGACATATATCTACAACGTTTGTGAAGATTATAAAGTCTAGTTTGTCAGTATAGATCTTCAAAATTGAGTCACCACTCGGAACAGTGATACTGTCCAGAATTTCTGTTTCAAACGTTTTTGGGTAATTTTCACCAATATCATGTTTAGTTGACTTGTTAAATCACTGAACTTATGCAGATATTTGATTATGTATTTAAGGTATATAAACCCTTGAAAAAAATCAAAGGGGAAGTGTATGAGGAAGTGGACAGATTTGGTTTGTTTACGGCGTAGACGATTCGAACGTCCCCAAGTTGTGATTGAACTGTTTTGTGGTAAAACACCAAGGTTTGTGTATAAACTTGTACTCTTTTTGCTTGTTGGAAATATGTTGAAATAACCTGATATTTTATTTTTCTTGTCTTTGAATTATATTGTTATATTCGTATTATATCAAGTCTTGTAAGAAATTTGCTAAATCGCCCATTCGTACGGATTGTTTGATCATTTTGCATTCTTGTTGGGATTTTGTCCTTCTTGTGGCAGTGACTTGGTCACTCACTTGGCATGCCTCTTGATTCGGATCTTTTGCCATCTTGACTTTGGATTTGTAGTTCGTCTTGAATTATGGAACTTGTCCGTGTTAAGTACGAACTAGGAAGCCATTTTTAATATGGTTCTTGATTCTCTTGTCTATTGGGTTTTGACCCTACTTGATTTGGGGCTTCGGTCCATCTTGATATCTAATTATGCTTAGTGTGATGGCATGATGTACATATTGGGCGAAAAATGGATATTTGGTATACTTCCTTAAATTGATAGTATACACTTTCTAGACTCTTGAACATTGTTATTGATATTTGGAAACACTTCAAAGTTTGATATTGGTATGTTTGATATATTTGTTTACTTGTTTTAAATTATGTTAAATTGAGCTAACTATGACTGAAAAGGGGAATTGGAGAATTTAATGACTCCAAGCCTAAAGTTTATACACCACTAAGCTTTATGCTTAGCGATAGTTGGTTTCTATCGTAGGAAATGTTCGGGATGAAATCTGAAGATGGCCAGGGTGAAGTAGTCTCTTTGGGAGAATTTATGGAGATCACATTTGCATATGCACCTTGGTTTGCATAGTTTTGGGACGTGTACATGATATACATGATATATATATATATATATATATATATATATATATATATATATATATATATATATATATATATATATATATATGTGTGTGTGTGTGTGTGTGTGTGTGTGTGTGTGTGTGTGTGTGTGTGTGTGTGTGTGTGTGTGTGTGTGTGTGTGTGTGTGTTTTTAAAGACCAAAATCTTGTAGCTTGAATTTGTAACCTATTTTATTGTGTTAGGGTGTTTTAATAACTCAAGACTTGTAATATGCTGAATTTACACGTTCTCTTGTAAATATGTAGAAAAGGAGAAAACTAGTTTCCTTTGTTTTTTATATATACCCGATAGTTTTAAATTTATGTACAATATAAACTTGCGGTGATTTTGAATGATTGTATAAATCAGTTAGGAAGTTGCTTTAATCTGTTAATGTTTTGACATTGTATTTCATTTAAAATAAAATTATGGTGTATTTTAAAATAAATATATATATTTCACTTTCAACCTTTTCGCATGGGCCTACTTCCGCTACTAAAATTATTCTAAATATTTTTATTAATATCTCTTTTAATATTTTGTAAATAGGAAATTAGATTTGTTTTCCTAAGTAGTACCCTTCCAAAAGGGGTTGCTACAATAACACCGGCGAACTTAACACATACAATTGAGGACGACGACACTACATCGCTGATGAAAATTCCATCACACTCGAAAATACCAAGTCTCGTTACTCCATCACCCCAAATCTGGACATTCATAGGCCAATTGTTTTTCCTCCGCCGGAAAATGAGATATCTGATCTCTTAATTGTGCACTGAGTAGGCTTCCTTTCAAGTATCTTGCTATCAAGTCGTTACTGTGCGATAATCAATCGTGAGCATCATAGCAACCTGTGCATAGCCTCTAAGCTCTTAGAAGCACAACTACCGAGCCGAAACGATAGAAATATCCTTCCGCAAGGCGACAACAATAGCCCAATCAACTATACCGGGAGAAACATCCCGCACCACATCTATAGTACCATTACAATTCCTCAATTTTTGATTTATAACCAGCGGTTTGCGTCGGGTAAGATTGAGTAGGAAGGAAACAAGGGCATACGCCTCAAGGAATCAAATCGCACAATGAGAAATCAAGAAGGGAAGTACTCCTAACAGCCATGTAGCCTCCCGAAGATAAGCATAGACGTATTCGTACCGATCCGCGAGACTCTACTAGACTTGCTCATGACTCGTGAGACCTAAAGGAACCTAGTGCCCTGATACCATGTTGTCACGACCCAAAATCCACTAAGGGTCGTGATGGCGCCAGACACCACTGTCATGCAAGCCAACAACAATTTACTAGCAATTTCTCATTTTATTAGCTTTGAAATCATTTCCTTCAAACAAATGAATAATAAATAATGAACTCTACTGCATAAATGAGGATATATTTACAAATTTATCTACTAAAAAATCCTGCAGTCCTCACATAACCCGATGTCACAAGCGCATGAGCATTTACTAGGGAATGAAATAAAATACAGTAACTATCCTGAATACAAGTGGACAGAAATGAAAATACAATACAACGCTCTGAAGGAGACTCTGTTGGTTGTGGGTCGTCTCGATAAATGCAGCTCACCTAAGTCTCTGTATCAGCCATGTTGCCATGCCACTAAGCCACTAGCCACATATGAACCTGTGCAACTAAAATGCACAGCAAGTGTAGTATGAGTACAAAAATAATGTGTACCCAATGAGTATCCCATCTAATCTCGAAGAATTAGAGAAGAGAGGTCGACTTCGACACTTATTAGAGGTCCAATAATAATATATTATTAATGCATGTAATCATGGATTCATTAAGAACGACAGTACTTCCAAATAAGCCACGAACAGATAAAAGTTCCCTTTTTTGTATTAAGAATTCTCCGGATTCATATCCATTAGTTAACAATTATCTCAAGTCGGGGAGAGCAAATATCAATATCAATAAATCTCAAGGCAAGCAATACAAGCATGCACAAATCATGCCGAGGACGTACGGCCCGATCCAACAATATTTAAAGTATGCACTACCAGAGGGTCGAATGGCGTGAACCATAGATGCATCTATTTAATCTACCGAGGCGCTCGGCCCGCTCCAAAATTAAACACACACAGGCAGTCAATCAAGAAGTCAACAGGGAACAATTATCCAAAGAAACGCCAATTCTCTTTTAAAGATTTTTGAAAAATGAAGTTTAAATCTTTTTAGAAATTCATTTACTAATCCAATATGATTTAAGCAATTCAAACGGTCATCAAGGTTACAAGTATTCCAAGTATAGCATGCTTTTGGGTCCTAGACTACCCGGACTTACACATAATAGTAGCTACACATGGACTCTCGTCACCACGTGCGTATGTAGCCCCCACAAATAGGAGCACATAAACAATTATTTTACCTATGGGGACAATTCCCTCTTACAATGTTAGAAAGGAGACTCACCTTGCTCCGAAGATCCATAATCGGCATTCCACATTCTTCTGAAGACTCGAATCGATGAACAAAGCTCCAAAGCTAGCCAATAATAATATCAATCCATTAATATATAATCGATTACCCCTAATGATCCAATTTATAATAATTCCTAACCCCGATCGAAAATTTGACAAATACGCCCTCAGGCCTACGTGCCCCGATTCAAAAACATTTTGAAGATAAACTTTACCCATAACCTCACGAACTCAAATATATAATTTACTCTCAATTTCATACTCAAAATCATGGTCAAATTCCAAGAATATCAATTTTCTAGGTTTTCCCTAAAACCCCAAGTTTCCACCAATTTCCATGTCCAAATCTGTATATACTTATGTATTTAACTAAAAACTAGCACAAATTACTTACCTCATGCTTGGTGATGAAAATGGCACCTCACAATTACTCCCAAATCGGCTCCAATGGAAGAAATGGGGTTGAAATGAACCCAACCCCTAATTTAAAAAACCCTCTCTGCCTCCAGCATTTCCGTACCTACGGTCCCTTGACCGCTTATGCGGTTCTGCAGGCGCGGCCTTTCTACCGCTCCTACGGTTTCTCACTAGGCCCCCTTTTTCGCTTTTGCGCCTCAACCACCGCAGGTGCAGTCCCATTTCTGCGGCTACATCACCACATCTGCGGTCTCTTCACTTTTGGTCAAAACCGCATCTGCGACCATAGGGTCACTTCTGCGGCTCCGCAACTGCGGCCCTAGTCTCGCATTTGCGAATACACCAGCAACCAGCAACTTCAGCCTTTTCCAAAATTCCATTTTCGATCCGTTAACCACTCGGAATTCACTCGAGGCCCCCGGGACCCCAACCAATCATACCAACTACTCCCAAAACACATTACAGACTTGCTCGGGACCTCAAATCATATCAAACAATGCAAAAACCACGAATCGACCTCCAATCCAAGCTTTATGAACGTTAGAATTTCAAACTTCTACTTTCGATGTTTAAACCTATCAAATCACGTCCGATTGACTTCAAATATTGCACACAATCCGTATTCGACATTACGGACCTACTCCAACTTCCGAAATCAGAATCCGACCCCGATATCAAAAATTCAACTCTTAGTCAAACTTCCCAAAAACCTTCAAATTTCTATCTTTAGCCAAATGACTTCAAAATGGCCTACGGACCTCCGAATTCATTTCTGATCGCACTACCAACTCCAGAATCACCATACAGAGCTATTCCCAGACTCATATTCCAAATGCACATTGATAACCCTAAAATGCACTTCAACCCAAACTTATGAAATTCCTCCAAAATGCTAACTTCCACAATAGGTGCCAAAACATTCCCGGGTCATCCAAAACTCGATCCGAGCATACGCCCAAGTTTGAAATCATCATACTAACCTACTGGAACCTTCAGATCCCGATTCTGAGGCATTTTACTCTAAAATCCAATCTTAGTTAACTCTTTCAACTTAAAGCTTCTAAAATGAGAATTCTCTTTCTAAATCCACTCCGAACTACCCGAAGTGAAATTCCGACTATGCGCACAAGTCATAATACCTGAAGTGATGCTGCTCATGGCCTCAAACTGCTGAACGACGCGTTAGAGCACAAAACGACCGGTCAGGTCATTACAGCATACAACAACAGTTGCCAATCGAGCATCCAGATGGCTCCCTATGAGGCTTTATATGGTAGGCGATGTCGGTATCCGGTTGGATGGATTAAGCCGGGAGAGGCTCGATTGTTGAGTACGGATCTAGTACAGGATGCCTTGGACAAGGTGAAGATCATTTAGGATAGGCTTCGTACCACTCAGTCCAGGCAGAAGAGTTATGCCGACCGCAAGGTTCATGATGTGGCATTCATGGTCGAAGAGCGAGTGTTGCTCCGGGTGTCGCCCATGAAGGGCGTGATGAGATTTGGGAAAAAGAGCAAGTTAAGCCCTAGGTTCATTGGTCCTTTTGAAATTCTTGATCTAGTGGGAGAGGTGGCTTACAGACTTGCGTTGCCACCGAGTTTATTAGTTGTGCACCCAGTGCTTCATGTGTCCATGCTTCAGAAGTATCACGGCGATCCATCCCATGTGTTAGACTTCAGCATTGTCTAGTTAGACAAGGATCTGACCTATGAGGAGGAGTTGATAGCTATTCTAGACCGGGAAGTTTATCAGTTAAGATCGAAAAAGTTCCCTCCTGTTCGTGTTCAGTGGAGAGGTCAGCCTGCCGAGGCAGCTACGTGGGAGTACGAGTCTGATATAGGGAGCCGATATCCCCATCTTTTTCCCTACTCAGGTACTTCTTTTCTATGTTCGTTCGATGATGAATAGTTGTTTTAGAGGTGGAAGATGTGATGACCCGGAAGGTCATCAATTGATTTGCAAGTAAATTCTATGTTTCGAGGCCTTAAAAGCCTTATTTATCTCACCTTGATTTGCGTGCAGTCCGGGTGTACATCCGGATCGCTTTTGTGTGAAAATTTGATGAAAATGTTAATTTGGCCTTTAAAATTAAATTTTAGTTGACTTCAGTCAACATTTTGGATAAACAAATTCGGACCCGTGATTTGACGGTCCCTAAGGGTCCATAGAAAAATATGGGACTTGGGTGTATGCCCGAAATTGAATTTCGAGGTCCCAAGCCCGAGAAATGAATTTTTGAAGAAAAAATTTTAACTGAAAGTTTAAGAGTTTTTGGAAATTTAAATGTATTTGAAATTGATGGTATCGGGCCCATTTTTTGGTTCTGGAGCCTGGTACTAGTCTTACATGGTATTTAGGTTGAGCCTGTAAAATTTGGTAAGAAACGGACTTAATATGAAGTGAATCGGACCTTCGGTTGTTAAAATTTGAACTTAAGAGTTCTTGAGATTCTTTGATTTTGATTCTAAATTCGTTGTTAAAGGTGTTAATTTGGCAATTTGATCGCACTAGTAAGTCCATATGATGTTTTTGAGTTAGTATGCATGTTTGGTTTGGAGACCCTAGGGCTCGGGTGAGTTTCGGATAGGTTTCGGGAGATTTTTACACTTAGAAAAGTCGCAGGTTTTGCTGCTTCAGGTGCACATACATTTTGTGCATTGCGATCGTGTAGTAACTCTCACGATCACGAAAGGGAAATTGGGACTAGGGTGGATTTGTTCTTCGCGAATGCGGAGCACTGGGGGATTCTCATCGCAAACGTGACCGATGTCATGCGAAAGCGTAGTGTAAAATGGAGGTGGGATGGGGACTTGTCATTTCTTCTACGCGAACGCGTATTGTGGTCTGCGAACGCGAAGGCTAGGGGGCTTACCCTTCGCGAACGCGTAGGAGATCTCACGATCGCGTAAGTCCACTTCTGGAAGCTCTTCACGAACGCGACTGTGCTCTTGCGAACGCGATGAACACTGTCGCCCAGCACTTAAAACAGTAGCAAAGTCGGGATTTAGCCCACATTTTCATATTTTCATAACTAAAGAGCATTGAGGTTATTTTCAAGGAACAAGTTCTTCCCCAAAGCATTGGTATATGATTCTAAACCTTTTTCTTTCGATTTCCCATTGCATTTCATCAATCTTCATCCAAAAATCTAGTGTTTTTATGGTAGAAATTGGGAATTTTCATAGAGTTTGGGCTTTTTCAATAATTGGGATTTAGAACTCGTTTTGGGGTTGGATTTCGAAACTAATTGCATATTTGGGCTTGTGGGTGAATGGGTGATCGGGTTTTGACCAAGCGGTCTCGGGGTCGATTTTTGACTTATTGGAAAAATGATCGAAAACCTATAATTAAGCATTGGGTATGAATTCTTTAGCATTTATTGATGTTGTTAAATTAATTTGGGCTAGATACAATTGAATTTGAGGCGAGTTCTGAAGGAAAAGCGGTGTTTGAGGCTTGAGTTGGCCGTGGAAGTTCGAGGTAAGTGTTTGGTCTAACCTTAGCTTGAGGGAATAGGTATTGTGCTTTATTTTCTATGTTCTAGTGTAGTGTACAACGTATAGGTGTGGTGACGAATATCTATACGTCGGTGTCAATCATGCCCGTGAGTTTTAAATTGTAATCATTGTGTTTCTTAATAAGTACTACAATTGCCTAAATTGTTGATTCTCCGTGTTGAGCAAGACATATGATCATCTTGTGGTATTTGTTTATGGTTGAGCATTGGCTCCAGTTGAGGTTTTGTTTGTGAAGTTAAGTGTTGGTACAAGTTTGGTTATAGTTTATTCCCTTGCCGGGACGTACTTATTTCTTACTATTGATTCCCTTGTCGGGACGCACTTATTTCTTACTGTTGATTCCTTTGCCGGGATGTGTCTATTCTAGTTGTTGATTCCCTTGCCATGATATTGTTGTTGCTATTGTTTGGGTGAGGAAAGAGAGATAAAGCACGAAGGGTGATGTCGTGCACATTCATATTTATGCATATCGTGAGGAAAGAGTGATAAAGCACGAAGGGTGATGCCGTGTACATTTTTACTGATATTGATGCATATGGTGAGGAAGAGAGATAAAGCATGAATGGTGATGCCGTGCACATTTCTAATATTTACATGGTGAGGAAGAGAGATAAAGCACGAAGGGTGATGTCGTGCACATTTTCATTACTTGATTGCATTGGTGAGGATTGAGAGTAAAAGCACGAAGGGTGATGTCGTGCACTTATTGCCTGTTCATTTTGATTTCTTGATGTTCTCGGTTCAATTACCTTAATTGTATTATCCACTATTACTGTGATTCTTTATGTTGGTATTTTTCCCCCATAGCATGTTACCCATCCCCCATTACTTTTGAATTGCTTCTATTATTGTTATTCTGTTTGGTATATTTAACTGCAGGTTATGTTAATTGTTGTGTCCTAGCCTCGTCACTACTTCGCCGAGGTTAGGCTCGACACTTACTAGCACATGGGGTCGATTGTGCAGATTCTAAACTCTGCACTCTTTTGTGCAGATCCCGGTACTGGAGTATACGAACCTTAGCTAAGGGTTGCTGCCTTCAGTACATCAGGAGACCCGAGGTAGTCCTGAAGGAGTCCGCAGGCCTTGGCGTCCCCTCCCTATCTAGTTTTCTTATGTTCTTTACTATTTCAGATACATACATGTATTTATTTTATTCGAACCCTCTTTGTAGTATTCCTAGAAAGTCCGTGAGTTTGTGACACCAGTTTTTGGTGGTTATGTTATGGATTCATTTTGGTGTTAGCTTAAATTGTTAAATTTCCTTCATCCACATTATTATTTTTCGTTGTTTATGATATGTTGACTTAAAATTATTAAGAGGTTTAAAATAAAAAGGGTAAATAAATCGGAATAGTTGGATTGACTATCTCTCACTAGTATGTGCCACCACGACTCCCGAGGGTGGAAAATCTGGGTCGTGATAGTTATTTTACATTTTGTCATAGTAAAATAAAGAATTAAGGTTTCACTATATATGAGCGGGGGGTGAGGTTATAGTGGTGAATAACTAAGTATGCTATAGTTTATCTCCACAGTGTCATGTTAAGTTTCCACTTACAATGAATAATGATACATTGGTAACATTGTTACATAAAAAATGAGTGTGAGCAAACGTTCGGTGAATATTAAAGTAACTGGAAGATATCCGTATTTTGTTACTTTGCAAAGGGTTGCTTATTATGATGAGTTTAACATCAAAGACGATGAAACTCTGAGAGATTTTTTGAGGACTCTGGATGAATACCGTGAATTTCTTGTGATAAAACTGTTGGGAATTTACGTCAAGGCTGAAGACGTTCGCAATAATGAGGTTGCGCAAAGTAAGGATATCCCTTAATCATTGGGTGGTTATTTTGGAGCAGTTTTAGCCGAATAGGTTCCAGGTGAAAGATTTTGGCATGATCTAAACTTATCCCCACTGGCGAGGAACGAGGAAATAATTTGTCTCCTACATGATCCACAATCTGAGTGGTAAACTTCAATTTTTCTTTATGTTAAGATGTATATTTTTATGTATTGAATTTGTATTAATAGTCATATATCCACAGGGGATACCAGCCATATATGAATTTTACAAGTTATGAACCAATGTCCACTTGGAATATGCCTAGTTTTGGTGTGTTGGATCATGGTGGTCCATCCGGGAGTCATCATCAATAGGATAATATCCATCATGGGATATCAACACATTATGATTTGTAAATGAATATATAAAGCTATATGTAAAGTTTGGATCAATTTGAGTAACTCATTATTTTATTGGTTGTGCAGTAAAAATGAGCAACTTAAAAGTCATGCCCTTACTCAATTTCCCGAAGACGAAATATTTAATCGGGATCTGGCAGATGCGCAGAGTCAGGAAGAGAATAGTGATTATGACAACAATGTCGATGAGTCTGGAGATGACACACCCTTCCCTGATGAGGGCGATGATAATGAGGAAGAGAATGCTGAACCTGATTTGACGAGGGAGCATGCTCCACCTCCCGTTAGACCAAGAGTGTACGAGTCCCACGTGCCATTTTATTCAAGGGAGATTCCCTACCTTGATCATTTTCCAAGTATGCCGGATGTGGATTCCCTCACAAGGGATATTGACGAAATTCAGACAACAATATGGGATAAATCTAGAGCAACAATGTTGTCAAAGAGCATGCTTTTTCCTGATAAAGTGCGCCTAAGCAGGGCAGTGCAAATGTACAGCGTAAAAGATTGTCGTGAAATGATGTTAGCAGAGTCATCTCTGGATGTATACAAGGTTATTTGTCGTAGATAGTTTACGGGTTGTAATTGAATGTTGCGTGCAAGGAAGAAGAAAATAAATATGTGGGTTGTGGGTAAATACATTAGGACCCACAATTGTGAAATGGACACATTCAGTGGGAATAACTTTAACTTGAATGTTGACTTGATTTCTCTTGTCTTGATTCCACTCATTGAAGCGTCCATAAATTACAATATCAAAGAGTGTATAACATTTGTCCACTAGGAATACGGCTGTACTATTAACAAAAGAAAGGCATTTTTCGGGCACAAACGTGCGTTTGAAATTGTTTTATCGTAACTAGGATAAGTCATTTGCATCTTTACCCAGGTACATGGCCGCATTGCAACACATTAACCCCGAGACTGTTGTTCAATGGAAGCTTGAGCAAAGTCCGGGAATACTAGAACATATATTATGATATGTGTTCTGGGCATTTAAATGAGCAATTGATGGTTTTGTGCATTGCCGGCCGGTAATATCCTTAGACGACACTCATGTCTATGGAAAGTATGATATTAAGTTGTCGATCACCGTTGCATTAGATGCTAATGGAAGTATATTTCCCCTAACTTTTGCAATTTGTGCCCATGAAAGCCAAGAGACGTGGATGCTATTTTTAAACCACTTGAGAGAGCACGTTGTCAGACAACATTTAGGTATTTATCTAATGTCTGATCGGCATGGCGGTATTTTAAGTTCTGTACAGAATTTGCCTGGAAGGCAGGAACCGTATGCATACCATCGTTTCTGTGTGAGGCACCTAAAGACCAATTTCCAGAACTGTATAGGATTTAATTATTAAATATTCATATAACAATGCTTAGTTTGACAAATATTGTTGTTTTCTCATGTTATTTTATTACGTTTATTGACTAGAATTGGAGAGAGTTTGTGTTTGAACTATCAACTTTTTTTTATGTATTTTTGGGTTTAAGAGATACTTAAATGATTAATTTCAATAACTATAAGGATACTACGCTAAAGGGCATTATATTTTACTAAGCTAAAAGGCACTACATTAAAAATATGAGCACTACATTAGGCCACAAGGTACCACTACAGGTGTCACGACTCGGATTTCCCACCCTTGGGGGTCGTGATGGCACCTACTCGTGAAAGCTAGGCAAGCCGTGTAATATAGAATCACTAACTCCTTTATTTAGTCTTTTTAACAATTTAAATTAACATGCGATTAACGATGAAATATTAACGATCAATAAATATATGCGGAATACTTAATCTAACAACTTAGCCAAAATCAGTACGGCAATACCAACATACATCTCTACTCGGAATCCGATGTCACAATATCACGGACCATCTATGAATAATGCATATAAATGTCTAGAAAGAAAGGTACAATCTGTCTCTGGAGTAAATAAAAATTGAATACATATAAAGATAGAGGAGAACGTCGGGCCTACGGACGCCTGCATGACTACCTCGGGATCTTTAACTGGACTGAAGGCAGCCACCCAAAGCTACGATCCAAAAGCTGCCGCTCCGGGATCTGCACATAATACAGAGTGTAGTATCAGCACAACCGACCTCATGTGCTGGTAAGTGCCTGGCCTAACCCCGGCGAAGTAGTGACGAGGATAGGACCAGACTACCAAATAAACCTGTGCAGTTATATAATATACAGCAGAAAATAAAACAGGAATAAACAAGTAAGGATGGGAGGGGGTACATGCTGCGGAGGAATATCAATACCATCAGTAAATTAAGAGAAGGGCATAAGGACAATTTAGAATTTACAGTAAAACAATAAGGAACTCGCAACCAATCTATAAACACTTTGTATTATCAATTGTTGTGGCGCGCAACCAGATCCCAAAATATAATAATACTGTTGTGGCGTGCAACCCGATCCATATCTTTTATCACTGTTGTGGCATGCAACCCGATCCAAGCATAATATTGTTGTGGCGTTCAACCTGATCCAAATATAATATTGTTGCGGCATGCAACCCGATCCAAGTATAATATTGTTGCGGCGTGCAACCCGATCCAAGTATAATATTGTTGCGGCCTGCAACCTGATCCAAATATAATATTGTTGCGGCGCGAAACCCGATCCACATATACAATTCAACACCAATCACAACAAGAGTCCGGCAAGGGACCAATAAAGAAACAACACTATCCCAGCAAGGGAATTGACAGTATAAATAAATACGTCCCGGCAAGGGAAAATCAGCTATAACCAAACTTGTTCCAACATCTAACTAGCTCAACTAGCATCAATACTCAATCATAAGTAATCTCCATGAGAATAATCATAATCCTTGCTCAACACAGAGAATCAACAACTTAGGCATTCGTAGTATTTATTAAGAACACAACAATTTTAATTTAAGACTTACGGCCATGCTTGACACCAATGTATAGATACTCGTCACCATGCCTATACGTCGTACTCAACAAGTAACATGTAGCAAATAGGACCCAACTCCTAATTCTTCAAGCTAAGGTTAGACCAAACGTTTACCTCGAACTTCCACAGCCAACTCAAGCGTCAAACAATGGTTTTCCTTTTGAATTTGGCTCCAAATCAATTGTATCTAGACATAATCGACTTAATAACATCAATACATGTTAAACAATCCAATTCATCCACAAGGTTCGTACCGGGCCCGCATGGTCAAAACACGAGGTTCGTACCAAAACCCGATCACTCATTCATCCACAAGCCCGAATATGTAATTAGTTCCAAAATCTGACCCCAAAATGAGGTCTAAATCCCAATTATACAAAGAGCCCTAACTCTATACAAATCCCTAATTTTCTACCCTTAAGAACATGATTTAGGCCTAGAAATCTAATGGGTGTTAATGAAAATTGAAGAAAGTGAGTCTAAGATTACATACCTATGAATTTGTGGTGAAGTTCTCTTTCAAAAAATCGCCCAATTTGAAGTTTGGAAGAAGAAGTTATGAAATTTTGGTTTAATCCGAGTGTTATGTTTACTGTTTAAAAATTGCTGGGCAGATTTTCATCGCATTCGCGATGGGTCTGCCGTGTTCGCGAAGAGCAGCCTTCCTCAGCCTTACGTGACGAGAGTCCTCTTACGCGTTCGCGAAGGGTTGGCCTCCCTGGCCTTCGCGTTCGCGGGCCTGTGCACGCGTTCGTATAGAGGAACGATTACTTCCCAGACCAGCCTCCCATTTACGCTACGCGTTTGCGGGACATGGGTCGCGTTCGCGTAGAGCAACCCCCTAGTGCTCCGCGTTTGCGATCCCTATATCGCGTTCGCATTGAACAAAATCCACCCCTGCCCATTTTCCCTTTCGCGATCGCGTGAAGGGCTTTACGATCGCGTGAAGGGCTTTGCGATCGCGAAGCACAGAGGGCATGTGCATTAGAGCAGCAGTTTCTGCAATTTTTCACAAGTTCAAAAACCTTCCGAAACCTATCCGAAACTCACCTGAGCCCTCGGGGCTCCAAACTAAACATGCATACTAACTCAAAAACATCATATAAACTTATCCGTGCGATCAAATCGCCAAAATAACCTCTTAACCAACGAATTTAGCATAGAAATCTAAGAAAAATCTCAAAACTTTCAAAGTATCAACTTTCACAACTACGGGTCCGAATCACCTCAAACGACTTCTGTTTCTTACCAAATTTCATAGACTCATCTTAAATCACATATAAAATCTGTATCGGGCTCCGAAATCAAAATACGGGCTTGATACCATCAAATTTTAAACGCATTTCATTTCCAAAACTCATAAATAATTCCAGAAAATAATTTTCTTTAAAAATTCATATCTCGGGTTTGGGACCTCGGAATTCGATTTCGCGCATACGCCCAAGTCCCATATTTTCCTAGGGCTCTCCGGGACCGTCAAATCGTGGATCCGAGTCCATTTACCCATGTTGACCGAAGTCAACTTAAATCCATTTTAAAGTCAAAATTCATCATTTTTCACATATTACATATAATGGCTTCTCGCCTACCAGCCTGAAATGCACACGCAAATCGAGGTGATGCTGAAAAAGGTTTTTAGGGCCTCAGAATACAGATTTTATTTTAAAACAGGTGATGACAGGGAACTAAACTAACACTTTATCTATTTTACTAGTCTTTTAGCAAATAAATAATCTAAAGTGGATAACACCAACAAATTAATTTAATCAAAAAATAAACACAAAAATACATATACCACAATAAAAAGTAACTAATTAATATTTCTTTTAACAATTGATAACAATTTCTCTATTTTACTAATTTTTAGCACACTAATACTATAGTCCGGATAAAAAATAATAAATTAGTTAAATCGCAAAACAATCATAAAATAATATAGATCACATTAAAAACAACCATTATGCATTTTTTATACGAGTTTTAATAAAAACTAAGTCGAAATACTTCGATTTAAGATTTTTGGAAAGTTAAAGATTTGGTGATTTGGAGCCAAAACGAGTAACCCACTACGAAATAACATACGGGTAGGCTCCACTCGAGCTTTTTTTATTGGGGGGGGGGGGGGGAGGAGTTTCTGGTTTGGTGGGGAAGGGAAGAGAACGGATTTTTAAAAGCACTATACATTCCCGCTCTTTTCAAGACATTTTTACCCTTTCTTCCCTTGCTTTTCTTTCCAAACCCTCGCTTCTCTCTCTCTCTGCATCAAATACATTGGAAATATTGGGTTCCGTCGTGGAACTCCTGCTTCATATAGAGCATAAATGAGTTAAGAATCCAAATAGCGGCTGGTAGGAGAGATGAATGTAATGTAATAGCAAAAATCTTCCTAGAAAGTTTTTTTTATATAAGTATTGTCCTAGAAAAATTTAATAAGCATTATGATAAGATTCACTCTTGATAAGAACGCCAATTGCAAATCTTGTCTGTAACTCCCATATAAAGTTGCAAATCTTGATAATTATTTTCAATGAGCTTGGTCGAAACCATGACTCTATAGCATCTTCCAAAAAGGTTCACACCAAATCTAGAATCCAGATGCAACCCAGAGCTATTGAAAATATTGCTTTTGTGCTACATGGAGATTGACTTTAAGACAGTATTTTCTCCCTGTTCTATTCCTGGTCAAACTTTAACTAACCTACTGTACTCTCATGTCATTTATTTAGGCTTTTACAGAACGAGGAGAAACATGTAAAAAGGAAGGAGCTTAATATTGAAAAAAAAGACGGTATAGGGAAGGTTAAGGAGCTCAGTCATCATTACTTTTAGGCTACAGCTGTGAAACAACACCCTGCTAGATTGAAAATGAGTGAGTTTTAGTTTCTTCAACTTAGACTAACAAGCTCAAAAGTTAAAATTAATAAATCTTGAACTTGCAGTTACAAGTTCAAAAGTTAAGGACAATAGGTTCTGAACTCCTGAACTTAGACTAACAAGTCCTGAACTTAGGCTAAGAAGCCCAAAAGTTAAAGACAATAGGTCCTAAACTTAGACTAACAAGATAAAAAGTTAAGGACACTTGGTCCTGAACTTACAGTTATAAGTTCAAAAGTTAAGAACATGTAGTCCTGAAGTCCTGAAGTTAAGTTCAAAAGTTAAGGACATATAGTCCTGAACTTAGAGTTCCAAGTTCAAAAGTTAAGGACATGTAATCTTGAAGTCCTAAAGTTAAGTTCAAAAGTCAAGGACATGAGCAGAAGGATATTTTTGTCCGGGCGGTTAAAGTGTATTAAAGCAGTGGCTAAAGACTAAAGACATTTTAAATAGTGGCTTAAAATTAAATATATGTGTTATTAGTGATTAACTGTACACTTTCCCCACATATATGCCCTAGATCCTAAATGGGCTTCAGTCGTTTTAGGTATTAAGTAGGAGTAGTAATTAAAAAATTATGAAACTTTTTCTTCTTTTCTCAGAAAATTTAAAAAGGAAAAAAGGAAAAAATGATAAAAGAACATAATGGAAACAAGAAAGATGGAGTGGTTCGGAAATAGAGAAGAAATTATGGGGAGGTGTGAGCATCTTCGAATTGGACTTGATGGATTAGATGTTGAAGGTGTTTGAGTGTTTCTAGTAGTTTTATTTAGAGAAAATTTCACTTTATACACATTAATTCTAAACTATTTACCCTTTAATTCTTATGCCCAAACTATTTATTATTCCTATTCATGCGATCCAAACTATTTACCCGATAATTCCAGCCGCTGCTAGTCGCTACCAATAACAGATCAATTCTTGTGGACATCAATTGCAACAATTAATTCTCCAATGTATGAAAATACTATTGTACTATTTTGCTAAAGTTTGCGTATGCTTTATGTGATCAAGAATTGAGGTATTGATTTTCCCTATTCTCCCATCTTTCGCATTTTAAATTGAAATAACTTCAAGCCTTCGTGGTTTTAGCACTGCAAACAAGTTTCCAGCACTAAAGTACATGACACAATTTAAAAACTAGATCATAGGAAGAACATATCAATTTTTGTTGTTAACCCATAAGTTCAAAATGCCAGATCTGATTTTTTTATAGTGTTTTAGTGTTGAAATTCGTTAGTTATTGTTTTTTTATGTGTAGATTGTACCTTTGATGCTGGTTTTTAGAAATTTATTGTACAAAAATTTAAATCCACCATTGAAGGACTTTGAAGCTTGAAACTCATAACTTGGTTTGTTTGAGTTTTTAATTGTTTTGATCCGATCCTACATGGGTTTGTTTGGAAAGTTTGATTGGAGATTGTAGCTAAAGTTTTAGTCAATTTGGTAGAGATTTTGTAGTAGATTTTAGAAATTTGGGTTGAAATATAGTTGAACCAGGGAAGAAAATGGATTTGTATTGTATACCCAAATAGTATACAAATATACTATTTTGGTATATAATTTATTCTAACTATATACCCTATTAGTATAGCTATATACTATATTGGTATCATATGCTAGTTGAATTATTTTTTGATTGTATTAGCTTCATTTAATTGGTACAATATTTAATTTTCTTTTAATAATAGTAATATAGTACAATTTCTTGAAATACTTTATTATATTAATATGTGGTACACTATTTTTTATTTTTCTATTTATGCATGTGTGTTATGTAATAGTAGTATAGTCATATAGTTACCGAAAATTAACCAGTAAAATTGTATACCATGTTGGTATAGTTATATGCCATATTGGTATCATATGGTAGTTTGAACATTATTTTGGTTGTTTTAGCCATATTTTAAGTAAATTCTTTTATGAAAATATTTATATGAACATGATTTGAGTGCAGGAATTTTTGTGTGCCGATGGACATAAATTATGTGTATTATGTAATAGTTTTTATAGTTATAGGCAATTGTTGGAACGACCACATACAACTATATACCCTGTTAGTATACGGAATGAACAAGTTGTTTTGCGAATATTTAGCTTGCAATATGAGCATGTAATTTTCTCATACTTTTATTGCGTCCTTTAGTTTTGGTACATTAGTAAAGTCGCAGATAGTTGTGACAATATTCTAGAGCAATCATATGCTCTGTTGGTATACATATATACCATATTAGTATCACATGGTACTAGAAGTCTTTTTTGCTACTTATTGCATTTTTCAATATTTTATTATCATTTTTATTCTAAGTAGTATGTATGGAGATTTGGTTGCTGTAGATTATGTTTTCTTACTCTATAACTGGTTGTATTACTACTAATGGTAAGTGTGTGCTGATATTTGTAGGAAAAGAGATCAAGGTTTGCATGGCAATCACGTGTTGATTCTCATAATCTGATTATGTAATTTATGGTGCTCAAGAGCAGTTAGTGCGATATTCAGTGAATTAGATCAAGCGACACCTGATATTATTTCAGTTTAATAATTGAATTTAAAAAATGAGAAAAAAACAGAAGGTATATTATACTAGTTATATTTAAAAAAAAGGTGAACACATATTTACTATATCAGTTATTTTTTCTTATTGTATAAAAAACGAATGATAAAAAAAATGAAAACAGTAAATGAAATTAGATTATGAAGAGAAAAGGAATATAAACAAAGAAGTTAAATGAAATTAGAAAAGAAAAAAATAAGAAGAAAATGAGAAAAAAGAAAAGGAGAAAAGAAAGAAAGAAAAGGAAGAAAAAAAGAAGAAGAAATGAAGCATAAAATAAAAAAGAGAAAATTCCCCACAAAAACTACTATGGATATGAAATGTAGTTAGTTTGATGGATAAGAAAACAAATAAGTAGACAAGAGTAAATAGTTTTATTTTTGTGGGTAACTGTGTCATTCTCCCTTTTATTTATATTAAACTCTTTAATTTACTCCTCTAATATAGGGCAAACGGTATGGGTTTATCCAATGGGAACACGACAGCACTCTAAGCAATTTTGCACTATTGACAAGACTCAACTCAAAGAGAGTCTCCCCACCCCAATTAGAATCTCAATTAGTTCATTATGGGCAATAAACTCTCTACCAAAAAATTTAAAAAGTTATCATGTAAATGTGAGAAGAAAGTCCTTCATCATTTGTCCACTATAAAATAAAGGCAAAAAAGCTAAGCATCTATGTTAATTATTCAACACTGGGCGGGGGGAGGGGGGACAGACCTACCGTTTCAACGACAAGGCTATGGGTAATTGATGGGGTTAAGGGCCTTATACTAATTAATTATAAGCTTTTAGATAATGGAATACTGTTTTAGACACATTATTATATTTAACACAAATAATAACTAACCTAACTTGCCTCCTCCTTAAAGCCAATTTACATTATCTTCTCTCATATCTTTGCAACTTACAACTGCAAAAAGTCTTAGTTAAACTCATTTATTTATATTTTTTCCCGGGTTAGTTAAGCCTATTATTATAACTAATAATCAAAGTGATAGATAAAAGTGGTGCATGAATGGCGTAGTTTAACCACTAATTATAAATAATCATTTAATGAGATTATTAAGTTTCTAAATATGGCAAGAAAACCTCATGTTTATGTCATCATGCCTCGATGCTCTTTGACATGACACGAGATAATTAAGACTTTAGTTATTATTTAACTAACCTTATAAAGATAACCATGTGATTATGTTTCCTAACAATGTGAAATATCCTGTTTATAGGCTGGATTAACGTCATCTCATCTTGAAAATGGACCCCTTAAGTGAAAATTATTTCCATTTAAATTCTCCCCATGACCAACATCAGATTTTTTTTACTATTATAAAAACTAAAGTGGCATTACAGTACGTTCCTCTAATCCACAAACTTGTATGTTCACAATTTCAACTCGTCACGAGAACTGAATTTTTTATGTTTTTAGATGAAAAAGTGTTCAGGCACTTCCTAAAAGAGAAGTTACTTGAACATTAATTTTAAACTAATTCGTCTTCATCATTATAATTAAACAAGAAGAATAGTAACAATTTATGAAGAATCATTATTCTTCTAGAGGGCCCTTCTTTAAAATGATACTACTTTTAAAAAAATGAGGTTTTATAGGCGTTCAGGTTGCGCTTTATATTAAAATGTAAATTGCAGATATTATAACAAATGTCTAAACTAATCTGAATGAGATGATAAACAAAAATCGTTCTATTTTAATTACTTTTTTTTTTCATTTTTTTCCATGGCTCCAGAACCTATTTCTAATTTCTTCTCAAACCCTTCTTCTTGGAAAGTGGAAAAAAAAAAAGGAAAAGGAAAAGGGAAAAAGAAGCAACCAAAGGGTGAAAAACTGTTTTAAGAGAAAGGGGCAAAAGGGAGAGGATGAAGGTGGCATCGATCACTAGCAAAGTTAGGAATTTCCCAAAAGTTGTTCAAATTTAAAAGAAGTGAAAAAATTCCGACAAAAGGTATTTAATATGTATTATATACCTCTAAAACATAATATTTTACCTATGTACATAGTGCAATATGTGGCCGACAGCTGTTTAGTAATCCCATTAATGATTGTAATGGAAATTTGGCTAAAAAGAAAACATCTAATAAACAATCAAGTACACTAATTAAGATTTAAACATAAAGTTAGGATCCCATTATTTATGTTATTGTTGTTCTGTCTTGTCAATTAGTTGTCCTTCATTGTATCTAAAACAGTGCTTCTTTGGAGATAACCAGAAAAGCGGCACTTCCATTAGTTCAAGGACACAAAGATTATGTCCCCTTCACACCCCATGACCATTGCTAAAAGGCTTTTCAATAACTTTTTATAATAATCTTCATCAGTTTCACTCATATATTTCACATCACTACTTATAACTTCCTTTGAAAAGCTCTTTGGTTTTCCAAAAAATTTAGTTCTATCTTAACAATCATTTTGTTATCTTTCACCATCTCTTGAACAACAATTTTATTGAAGGATTTAACCTAACTTTAATGTAAATTCTTTTTTGCACGATTAGTGAATATGTGGACTTATTTACCATGTTTCGCTCATTGTTTGAAATATTACTCGTAACAATCCATCTCCGTTATTTCTTGCTCGCTATTATTGGTATTCAATATATACCCACAAACCCCAGACCTTACAGTGTGGAATATTATTGGGTATATTGTTGTTGTTGATATATACCCACGAAGGAGTACTGCTTAGGTGTATTGTGCGATATATTGAAAGACGAGTAAAATTAAAATATATCTTGTAGTCGTTGATTTTATGAAAACATTGAGTATAACTAAGCTTTTTTCTGTTTCCTTTCTCAGTCCCACCCCTCCAATTACCAAAAATAGAATTACAGAAGTGGAATTGTGTGTGTGTGTGGGGGGGGGGGGGGGGGTATGTTACTAACACTTAGAAAGGAGTTTCTTTCAGAAGTTAAGGGTGTTTCAGAATTATTTAGGGTTATATACGAATTTTACGAACCTAAGCCAAAAAGATTTTAGTATTAATGGAGCACATATTATTTAGAAATCACTTAACATTTAGCATCCGAATTTATCCAAAGTTGGTTATATTCTCTTACACGAAAAATCAAAAGGTCAGCAGCATAAGTCATAGCAAGGAGCCAACGATGAGGCAAAAGCATGTTCAGAAACCCTAATAATTTGATTAGGAATTTGGATGTCGTCTTGGATTTTCCTTTCTATTCTAGTACATTGTACAGCTATATTTCAATCATAACACACACATAAATTGACTTCCAAAGCTATCTTCTCTTCAGCTTACATCAATAATTCTCAGCCACACGCTGAAAATGACATTCTCGATCTTCCTTCTTTGAAAACTATATGTGCACTAAGTCTACCCCATACTCACATGTGACCCTTCAATTCTACATCTACACTTTGTATTGAGTCATAAACGCAGTATTCATAGTTAAGATAACTCGTTCGTTCGAGACTGACCTAAATCATTTGCCCAAGAACTATGTCTCTTCATTAGTGATGTCAAATTTAGCTAGCCTATGAGAGTATAACGCGTCACATGCATTCGTTGGCGGGTCATTTTGGGCATAATCCAAGTTAGCTCATTTAGTCGTAAAAATAGCACGGTATAGCTAGTTTTCGGATTGGTCATTCAAAAATAGTCAGCGTTTACCAAGTCAATGAAAAAGAGCCACTATTTTGCTGCAACAGAGACCGGCCCAGCATAATATACTGGAGTTCGGTGCATCTGTGTATGAACTCCAACATATTATGCTGGATCGGTATACTTTGTTGGCTCCAGTATAATATACTGGAGACTGGAGCACCGGTGCTCCAAACTCCAGTATATTATGCTGGACCGGTATACTTGCTGGAACTCCAGTATATTATGCTGGAGTTCTAGTGTACTTATGCTGGAACTCCATCATATTATGCTGGAGTTCCAGCATACTTATCCTGGAACTCTTGTATAATATGCTGGAGTTCAAGTATACTTATGCTGGAACTCCAGCATAATATACGGGCGTATTTTTCGTGTTTTGAACAGTGTTTTCGCTCAGATTTATCTTTACATGAAAAGTGGCTAAATTTCGATTACTTTAAAACTGAGATATTTTTGAACGGCCAGTTGTAAATCTGACTATTTTTTAATTTTTCCCCATTTAGTGTTTGGGTCAATTTGGCCCACTTTTGTAGTGCAAATCGACCCGTCCACAATTTATCTCAAAACATATATTGATTTGATAATTAAATTAATTATAAAAGCAAAAATAATAGATAAAAATGATTTTGGTTTAGCGAGTTGGGTTATTCTTTAGCACAAATTGGCCTGTCCATTTTGACCCAGGAAAACATTATTTAATGATGACCTGTTTTAATCAGGCAAATTTACCCCAATTCACTCCCTTGACACATTACTCTCCATCTGCAATCCTCATTCTTATGCTTTTAGCAGTTTTTCAATTCTTTGTCCAGTAATGAGTAGGGATGGTTAGTGGGTTGTTTGGACTGTATTTGGCCTGGTCAAAATGTATTGTATTTAAATGGATCATTGCTAAACCCTGCTTAAAGTTGAGAAATTTCAAAAATTACTATTGTTTAGTAGTTATTAATTTCTTATAGCTAACATATACATAATTACTTCACATAGCTACTATTTAGTTGTTACGCGACTGTATGTGCGCTACTGTATTCATGAATACAGTAGCGAAATTCACCTAAAAAATAGGAAAATCCAGTTGTGCGACTGTATTCGTTGTATTCGTGCTACTGTATTCATGAATAAAATAGCGAAATTCGCTCAAAAAATAGGAGAGCCCAGCTGTTAATAACGGAAAGAGGATCAATTAGCGGGTATCACTCCTAATTTAACCCAAAAAAATAATTTTACATAAATTTCGATGTTATGCGCTTGTATTCGTTGTATTCGCGCTACTATATTCATGAATACAATAGCGGAATTCGCCTAAAAAAATAGGGGAGTCCAGTTGTGCGACTGTATTCAATGTATTTCCGCTATTGTATTCATGAATAAAGTAGCGGAATTCAACGAAAAAATCAGGGAGTCAAGTTGTTTAATAACAAAAAGAGGATCAATTAGCGTGTATCACTCCTAATTTAACTCAACAAAATCAATTCTACATAAATTTCGTTGCTACTGTGTTATATTCCATGTATTCACACGTCTGTATTTATATATAGAGTGAGGTAATCAAGAAATAGGGTCTATGTCGTTCTATTCCATTCGACTCTATACATTATATTCAATTCACATATATTCATTATTCACTATTATACATCGTATTCAATTCACCTTATTCAATTCTAATGTATTCAAACAACAACAAAATTCAATGATATTTGGCTTTATTCAAAAATGCAGACCTTCAGATCACATAAATACATGCAAAAAAAATATATTTATACAAAAATATAATATACATTTGAATGTATTTATATAGAATACAATGTATTTGTATCATTGTATGTGACTAAAAATAGCAAAGAAGAGAAGAAAGTTCGCCAGAGATGGATTTTCTGGCCAAGCAAATACTTTATATATTGTATTAAAACTAAAAATGGAGACGAACAAAAACCCGACCCTCAAATCCTCTCCGGGTAGCCATGGACAGATCTGTTCGCCTAAGTGGATGATGACGCCGGCAATTCTGCTGATTTGATGTAGAAGAGAGGGATTGAGAATCTTGCTGATAGAGAGAGAAGGAAGAGAGAGAGAGAGAGAAAGAACATAATTGACATATTTCATGCCTCAATGATAAGTATAAATAAATACATATTTTACTATAAAATAGAAAATGTAGCTATAAGTAATAATATTTTGACATTATTTTGGTTTATAATAAATAAGGTTAGGGGTGTCAATGCATATTTAAAAACCGACTAAACTGACCGAACAGTACCGCACCGAACCGATTTTTAGGTTTCTTTTAAAAATCCTTAGGTTTTTATATAAATCTATTACCATATCGATAATTAGGGTAAGTTTTTTTATTTAATAAAAATAAATCAAAAAAAATGCCGAACCGTATTGAATAAATTTACATGTAAAAAATATATTATAAAAAGTTTAAAATAATAAAGTATTAAATCTTTTCCTTTAGACCTTGAAAATATGAAAACGGTTACAAACCAACAAGTAACTAAAATCAAAATCCTAATTCCTATTATGCTACTTCTACTGAAACTAAATTATTTCTAGCATTTTCATTAGCAAGACACAAAGTATTCTAGTGATTATGAGTAGCAAATTATAATGTATAGAATATGTTTCCTTCCATATAATTTAGATTTATCTTTTTGAATATTATTCTTGAGTCCCAGCTTGGTTAATATCTTTCCACTCGTGTGATTTATATTTTCTTTATCTTTGCTTGGTTTCTTTTACGTTGCTGTAGAATAGTTGATGGATTTATATTCTGGCCATCTTTCATATTCTTTTTAATTCATCGCCCTTTAAGCAGTAAAAATGTCTAGAGAGTTTTACTAAGTCCTATAAAAAAAAGTATGTTACTGCATTCTACTTCTACTAGTGATTTTTACATGATATTCAAAAAATATCAAAAATTAACTAAACCCTACCGATATTGAAGAGAAACCGACATGATTAGAATGGTTTCGAATAGTCTAATTTTGATTTATACAAAATAGAATAACCGAAAAATTAGTATGATACAAACTTTATTAAATAACCGGCCGAACGGAACGATTGACCCCCCTAAATAAGGAGTAGTAGTTTATTATAGGAGGTAAAATTTTCCCTAAAGCTCACTTGGGTTAAGATGGGTTGGGTCAAGATGAGCTAAATAATGGGTTATAACCCAGCCCGCCAAAATTGCCCAAAACTTTGCAATATTATCAACTTTTAAACAAGCATATATATATATATATATATATATATATATATATATATATATATATATATATATATATATATATGTTATGAGTAGGTCGGAGTCTATATCAATTCATGCCAAATGATCTTTCCTCAATTTGGATTTAGAATATTATTTTATAGTTTTTCATCTTATAATACTAACAAAGATCAGAATAATAAAAAAGTAGTAAAATTAGAACTTTCCACCCACCCCAACCCACTCTCACCACCCCAAATCTCACCGTACTCCCGAACCTCTACCCCTACATTAAATAAAAAATATTATTTAGAGTACTTTCTTTTAATGTTGTAGATAGAGTATTTCCTTTTTCATTTAAAAAAAAAAAATTCTTTCTATGATATGGAAAAAGTTTTTTTCTTTCACATTAATAAAATAAGTACTCTTTTTTCATATTGTAGAAAAATAGTTTTTTTTAATAAACTAGTTACTTTCTTTTCATGATTCAGAAAATGTATTTTCTTTTTCACACAAAATGAGTACTTTCTTTTTCTATTGTAAAAAAAGTATTTTCTTTTAATATTGTAGATAGAGTATTTCCTTTTTCATTTGAACAAAATAAATATTTTATTTTCTTTCATTTCAATAAAATGAGTACTTTCTTTTTTCATGTTGGGGAAAAAAATAAAAGAGTACTTTCTTTACATGTTTGATATTTTTTTTCAATAACAATTAATTAAATAAATGTCACGACCCGAAACCACCCCGATCGTGATGGCGCCTATCACAGTACTAGGCAAGCCGATTCAACAATAATAACATAAAGGTCTTTTGTAAATTCATTTTCAAATCAAATACGATCACAAATCTTTCATTTTAATATAACAAAATACGCGAAAAAACAAATACGCAAATACATCCAGACTGCCCGATCCTGATGTCATTAATCATGAGCCACTACACTACAGTCAGGTACTGTCTACTCAATACAAAATAAGACTAAAATATGTAATACTGAAGATAGGAAGGAGAAAGGCAGGGCTGCGGACACCATGCAGCTACCTCGCAATCTTCGAAATGCTCTGAAGGCAAGTGACAGCTCTCACTCGAATGCTCTGGCACCTGGATCTGCACACAAGGTGTAGGGAGTAACGTGAGTACGCCAACTCAGTAAGTAACCAAAGTAAATAAAGGCTGAGTGCAGTGACGAGCATTTAAATCATATACATTGTCACGACCCGAATTTCTCACCATCGGGATCGTGATGACACCTACTCGTGAGAGCTAGGCAAGCCAACAGATACATTCTAACGCATTAATTATTATCCCAAATAGTAATAATTAGTAAACAAAGCTAAGCAGATATAAAGTGCGAAAGTTTTATAACAACTCAAAGTTCTAAAACAAGTCTACCAATGATCTGGTGTTACAATTTCACGAACATCTACGAATTTCTACAAGTATTAGTTTAAAAGAAATACACCTGTTCTCGAAATGAAAAGAGATAGGAAATCTAAAACATAAGGAAGGGGACTATAGGGTTTGCGAACGCCGACAGATCTACCTCGGGTCTCATGTGGACTAAAGGCAGCTACATGTGACGACCTGACCTGTCGTCTCGTGAGTTACCGCCTCGTTTTAACCACTACCTATTTTGTTATGCTTATGTGGACGAGTTGAATTGGAGTGGTTTTGATAAGAAATGAGACACTTAGTCTCTTTAAGTAAGGTTTGTGTTGGAAAAGTCAACCGGACGTTGACGTATGTGTTAGAGGGCTCGGATTTAAATTCCTATGATTCGGTTAGCTTCGGGGGATGATTTGTGACTTAGGAATATGATCGGAAGTAATTTTGGAGGTCCGGTGTAGAATTAGGCTTGAATTGGCGAAGTTAGTATTTTGGCGATTTCCGGTTGATAGGTAAGATTTTGACCCGAGAGTCGGAATGGAATTATGAGAGTTGCTGTAGCTCCGTTAAGTGATTTGGGATGCATGTGCACATTTTCAGGTCATTCGGACGTAGTTTGGTTGAGTTTTCGATCGAATACGTGTTTTAGAAGTTTTAAAAGAACTTCGGCTTGAATTCGATGTAATTCGATGATTTTAGTGTTAGTTGGGGTGTTTTGATAATTGGAGAAAGTTTGGATGATGTTTTAAGATATGTTGGTGCGTTTGGTTAAGGTCCTGGGGGCCTCGGGGTGATTTCGGATGGCTAACAAGAATTTTTGAAGTTGGAAAATGCTGCAGAAATGCAGCAGTCAGTGCAGAGCAATTTTGCTCTATGTGATCGCATAGGGTTAGCTACAGTGCCCTGGAATTTTGTTCTATGCAATCGCAGGAGCTCTAATGTGCGACCAAACCCATCCGCGAACATTTCATCCGCGAACCAAACCCATTTTTGAGCAACCTTGAGAGCTTTTGGACGGGAATTGAAGGGGTTTTGACGGGAAGAGATTGGAGGTAAGTCCTATGAACTAAATACATGATTATATTGTGAAATCATCCTTGAAATTCATGAAAATATAGCCAAATTGTAAGAAATTAGGGCTTGAAATTGAAATTCTAAATTTGTGATTTGAGGGGCCATTTGTGGTCCGATTTGAGAGATTTTTGTATGTATAGACTCGTGGCGAGATAAGGAACCCGATGACGTAAAAATTTCTGAGTTTCGATATGTGGTCCCGAGGCTCGGGTTTTGTCAAATTCGTTAATTTTGATATTTTTCGAGTGTTTTCGATTGGGTATTGTCTCTTTAGCATAATGCGGTATTCGTTGTGATTTTGAGCAGATTCGTCGCATGAGGAAGCTAATTTGATAGGAAAGGGCATTGCGAGCTAGACTTTGACCTTCTTGAGGTGAGTAATGATTTTAAATGATGTCCTGAGGGTTTGAAACCCAGGATTTGCACAACATAGTGCTATACTAAGTTGAGATACACGCTGTGTGACGAGCGTGAGATTCAATGTTATGGGGATTGTGACTTGTCCCACCCCGAACGATATTTTACTACATTTTTGATTGAGACATATACGTTATTATTGTGAATTGGGCTAGTTGCCATGCTTGGGGCCTTGTGCCGACCTGTAGAACCCTTAGGGGATTTTTGACTGGTTTTCCTCACTTATTTTGTTAATTAATTTATATCCTCAGTCATGTTTCCAAATTATTTAAGAATGATATGAACTAGATTTTTGAAATGTTAATCATAAATAGGAAGAGATATGAGGGCTGAGATCCCGACCGTACATTATGCCCGAGAGGCTGTGATTTTTAAATGACTGAGAGGGGTCGAGGACCCAATAGTGAGGATATTTTACATATTATGGATCGGGCTGCACGCCGCAGCAATTACATTTTATGGATCGGGTTGCACGCCGCAGCAATTACTTATATGTATCGGGCTGCACGCCGCATCAATTATATAGAACTTGGGCTGAAGGAGCCCCTCTGGAGTCTGCACACCCCCAGTGAGCGCAGTCGACTATTATTATTATGGATCGGGTTGTACGCCACAGCGATATACGGATCGAGCTGCATGCCGCAGCGGTATATATATTTATTGATTCTGTTATCGTGAGAAGTATATGAATTGAGGACTGAGGATAAGAACGAATAAATGAACTGAAATGCTTGAGGAGCTAATTTATACTAATTATATCTGTTTTACCTGGTTTAAAGAATTTCACATGATTTCCTCATTCACTCACTGCTGCTTAAATGATTTTTACTGTTTTGATATAGAACTGCTTAGTGCCCTTACGTGATTTCATACTGTCAGCCATTATTTATTGTTATTACTCACTGAGTCGGAGTACACACATTACTCCCTACACCATGTGTGCAGGTACAGGTATTCCTGAGGCATAGAGCGAGCTTTCCTGCCATTCTTATTTCATCGGAGTTATCGAGGTAGCTGCTTGGCGTTCGCAGACCCGATTTCTCCTTCTATCTCCACTTATTATTCCGCATTTTAGACATATTTCTGTATTAGATTGTTGAAACCTTGTATTAGAGGCTCAGACTTGTGACACCGGATCAGTGGGCTATTTTACAGAGATTTTTCGTGATTATGGTTTCCGCACATTCCATCTATTAAATTCATACTTCTATTTATATTAAATTGGTATTAAATCCCGAAAATTGGTATTGAATTATAAAGAAAGAGGTTGTGAGATGTTAGTTGGTCGGGCTTGCCTAGCATTGTGTTGGGCACCATCACGGTCGGTGTTGGGGTCGTGATACTACCCAAACTCTACTCACGATGTTCGACACCAAAATCTACACAGAAAGTGCAGAGTGCAGTATTAGTACAACCGACCCCATGTACCGATAAGTGTCGAGCCTAACCTCGGCGAAGTAGTGACGAGGCTAGGACACGACAACTATATAAACTTGTGCAGTTAAATCAGATACCAGAACAATAATAATAAAAATTTAACAGGTAAAGACGGGAAAGGGAAACATGTTGAGGGGAATATAAAATTCTGACAGTAATAAAGTAAAGAAGTAAGGTAAATATTAAACTTTGAACCAACATAAATGATAACACTGTAACAAGTGCACGACATTACCCTTCGTGCTTTTACTCTCGTCCTCAACATAGAAATCAATAGAAACGACATGGCATCACCCTTCGTGTTTTTACTCTCTCATAATCATGGCACGACATCACCCTTTGTGCATTAACACTCATAGAAATATGTCACCGCATCACCTTTCATGCATTAACACTCACTAAATATGGCACGACATCACCCTTCGTGCATTAACACTCTCTCACAATATCGTGTACGGCATCACCCTTCGTGCTTTTACACTCTTCCTCACCCAAACAATAGAAACAATAACATCCTGACAAGGGAATCAACTATAACCAATCTCGTTTCAATAGTTAACTTCATAAAATAAGTTTCAACTTGAGTCAGTACTCAACAATGATCAAATACCAAGAAAATATCATAGGACTTGTTCAACATGGATAATCATCAATTTAAACATGAACAGTACACAATAGGAGTCACAACAGTCATAGTATAAAACTCACTTGCATGCTCGATACCAACATATAGATACTCGTCACCACACCTATACGTCGTACTCAACACTAACACGTAGCAAATAAGACACAACACTTATTCCCTCAAGTTAAGGTTAGACAAACACTTACCTCGATTTTACAGCCAAAAATCAAGCCTCAATTACCGCTTTTCCTTTGATTTCCACTTCCAAACCCCCCGAAGCTATGCATAATTAACTAATTAACATCCATTAATGCTAAATAAACCGATTCTAATGCATGAGTATAGATTCCCCAATATTTTTCCCAAAAAGTCAAAAACCGACCCCGGACCCGCCTGGTCAAAACTCGAAGTTCGAACCAAAATCCGACTATCCATTCACCCACGAACCCAAATATGCAATTGGTTTGAAATCTGACCTCAATTTGAGGTCCAAATCCCAAAATTTTGAAATTCCTAAATTCTACCCAAGAACACCCAATTTCCCATGAAAACCCCTAGATTTTTTTAGATGAAATCATTTAAAAAGATGAAATAGGTTGAAGAAAATGAGTTAGAAAATGTTTATCTATGATTTGGGGAAGAACTATCCTTTAGAAAATCGCCTATGGGAGCTTAGGGTTTGAAAATTTGAGAAATGAGTTTAAAATCCCGTCCAAGGGATATTTTTATCAATTGTCGATGTCACATTTATGACAGGAGCTTCGCAATTGCGAAGCTCGCAAATGCGAGTCAAGCTTCAAAAATGCAAACCTACTGCATGTCTGCTATTGTCGCAATTGCGAAGGTTAACCCTCCCCGTTGACTTTGCAAATGCGAAAGAATATTTGCAAATGTGAACATGTTGGCCTAGCCTTTTGGTTGCATTTGCGATGAAAGGCTTGCAATTGCCAAGCCTGGTGAAGCTCGCAATTGCGAAGCCTGATCTCGCAATTGCGAGATCAGAGGCCTGCAACAGCTGAATCATACCAGCAATATTTCCTAAGTTCCAAAATACTCTGTGGCCTATCCAAAACTCACCCGAGCCATCGGGGCTCCAAACCAAACATGCACACAAGTCTAAAAATATCATACGGACTTGCTCGTGTGATCAAATCGCTAAAATAACATCTCAAACAATGAATTTAACACCAAAACTCATGAAATTCTCAAGATAGTTCAAAATTTTTATTTTCTCAACCAAGGTTCCAAATTATATCAAACCTCTTTCGTTTTCACCAAATTTCACATATACGATTTAAATACTATATCAAACATGTACCGGGCATGTTTATCAAAAAATGCAACTCTACAGTTACCACGGGACGGACCAAGTCACAATCCCTACGGGTTCACGCCCACACGTCCGTCACCTCATTTATCAAAATAGTATGAAATTCTAGGGTTTCATATCCTCAGGTCTAGATTTACAATCGTTACTTACCTCAAACCGCATGAAAATCTACTCCGCAATGCCCTTGCCTCTCGACTCGGCCTCAAATCTTTTCGAATCTATCCAAAATCTGAATTACATAATCAATACATGCCATAGGGACAAAGCCCATGGAAAATTATCAAATTAAACTCAAAATCCCGAAATTGGCCAAATCCGACCCCCGGGCCCATGTCTCGGAATCTGATAGAAATCACAACTCTAGAATCCTTATCCTCTCACGAGTCTATACATACCAAAATCATCAAAATCGGACCTCAAATGGCCCCTCAAATCCCCAATTTAAACTCTCCAATTTCAAGCCCTAATTTCCCAATTTTTCACCCCTAATCTCTTCAATTTCCATGTTTAATCCACTGAATTTTACCATAGATACGAGTATTAAGTTCAAAAATCTTACCTCAACAAGTTTCCCCTTGAATCCCTCTTCAAAACCCTCCAAAAGCTCTAATCCCGTCTCAAAAAATGATGGAATGGGCTAAATTTCGCAAAGGGGAATTTATATACTTTCTGCCCAGCGATTTCTGCATCTGCGGATATTATTTCGCACCCGCGGGCCGCTTTTGTGCCCAAAAATCCGCACCTGCGGAATTCAGTTAACTTCTCAGACGCCGTACCTGCGACCCAGGTCTTGTACCTGTGGGCTCGCAGATGCAATCCAGCCTTCCGCTCCTGCAACCAATACCGCTTCTGCGGTCTCCTTTCCACTTCTGTGGCTCGCACCTGCGGTCCCCAATCTGCAGGTACGGTTATGACATAAAATAGCAGCTTCAACTGCAACTCCAATTTTCCAACTCTTCGATAACCCGTCGAAATCATCCCAAGACCCTCGGGACCTCAAACACATCTACCAGCAAGTCATATACCACCATTCAAACTTATTCCAGCCTTTGCGACACTCAAAACAACATCGAAGCACCAAATCACCCTCGGATTCAAGCCAAAGGATTTCAAAACTTCTGAATTCCGCAATCGATCCAATAACCTTTTAGACCTCATCCGAATGATCTGAAATTCTGCACACACGTCAAAAATGACACAACAAACCTACTACAATTTCTGGAATCCCATTGCGACCCCGATATCAAGATTTCAACTACCGACCAAAAAATGCCAAATTTCCAATTTCGCCAATTCAAGACTAAATCTACCACGGACCTCCAAATTATATTCCAAACACACTCGTAAGTCTAAAATCACCTAACGAAGCTATCAGAACCATCAGAATTCCCATCCAAGAACTTCTAGACATAAGTCAATATCCGGTTGACGTTTTCCATCATAAACTTCCAAATAAGAGACTAAGTGTCTCATTTCACTCTATGACCATTCCAAACGCAGAACAACCAAAACGGTATGATGAAATACAGTTGAACAACACATAAAGAAGCATAAATGTGGAGAACGGGACTGTAACTCATGAAATGACCTGCCGGGTCGTTACATCCTCCCCCTCTTAAACAAATGTTCGTCCTTGAACGAGTCAAGAAATATATCTTATACCTCAAATAGGTGAGGATATCTGCTCCGCATCTCCCGCTCGGTCTCCCAAGTAGCCTTCTCCACGAGCTAACCTCTCCACAGCACTTTCACTGAAGTTATATCCTTTGATCTCAACTTTCGAACTTGACGTTCCAAAATAGCCACCGGCTCCACATCGTAAGTCCGATCACCATCTAACTGAACCATGGTGAAATCCAAAACATGAGACGGATCGCCAATATACTTCCGGGGCATAAAAACATGAAATACCGAGTGCACACTCGACAAGTTGGGTGGAAAAGCAAGCTCATAAGCCACCTACCCAATCCTGTGAAGCACCTCAAAAGGCCAATGAACCGAGGACTCAATGTACCCTTCTTCCCAAATCTCATAACACCCTTCATGGATGAAACCTTTAGTAGAATGTTTTCCCCAACCATGTAAGACACATCACGAACCTTCCTGTCAGCATAACTCTTCTGCCTCGATTGCGCTGTACGAAGCTGATCCTGAATCACTCTCACCATGTCCAAAGCATCCCGTACCAAGTCTGTCCCCAAAAGTCTGGTCTCGTCCAACTCAAACCATCCTACTGGAGATCTACATCGTCTCCCATATAAAGCTTCATATGGAGCTATCTGAATACTCGACTGATAACTGTTGTTATATGCAAACTCCGCAAGCGGTAGAAATTGATCCCATGAACCCCCCAAGTCAATGACACAAGTGCGCAACATGTCCTCCAATATCTGAATAATGCGCTCGGACTGCCTGTTCGTCTGAGGGTGAAAAGTTGTGCTCATCTCAACCTGAGTATCCAACTCTCTCTGCATGGCTCTCCAAAACTGCAAAATGAACTGAGTACCTCTATCTGAAATGATGGAAACTAGAACCCCATGCAGGCGAACAATCTTTCGGATATAAATCCCAGCTAACCGCTCCAAATAATAGGTAGTACACACAGTAATGAAGTATGCGGACTTGGTAAGCCAATCCACAATCACCCAAATAGCATCGAACTTCCTCAAAGTCCGTGGGAGTCCAACTACAAAATCTATGGTGATCCATTCCCACTTCCACTTTGGAATATCTAACAGCTGAAGCAAGCCACCCGGTTTCTGATGCTCATATTTCACCTGCTGACAATTGAGACACCAAGCTAAAAATCCCATAATATCTTTCTTCATTCTCCTCCACCAATAGTGATGTCTCAAATCCAGATACATCTTCGCGGCACCCGGATGGATGGAATATCGTGAGCTATGAGCCTCCTCTATAATCAACTCCCGAAGCACATCCACATTGGGCATACATATCCGGCCCTGCATCCTCAATACTCCGTCATCACCAATAGTCACATTTCTGGCATCATCGTGCTGAACTCTGTCCTTGAGGACAAGAAAATGAGGATCATCATACTGGTGCTATCTAATGTGATCAAATAAAGAAGACCGAGAAACCACACAAGCTAAGACCCGATTGGGCTCCGAAATATCCAGCCTCACAAACCAATTGGCCAAGGCCTGAACGTCAACTGTAAGAGGTCTCTCTCCCATAAGAATATATGCCAAACTGTCCATACTCACCGCCTTCCTACTCAAGGCATCGGCCACTCCATTGGCCTTCCCCGGATGGTACAAGATAGTGATATCATAGTCCTTTAGCAACTCCAACCATCTCCGCCACTGCAAATTGAGATCCTTCTACTTGAACAAGTGCTGGCCTACGATGATGAATAAACACCTCACAAGACACACCATAGAGATAATGCCTCCAAATTTTTTACACGTAAACAATGGAAACCAACTCCAAATCATGAACAAGGTAGTTCTTCTCATGGGGCTTCAACTAACGAGAAGCATAAGCAGTCACTCTACCTTCCTGCATCAACACATACCCAATACTAACTCTAGAAGCATCACAATATACTATATATGAACCTAAAGCTGATGGCAAAACTAATACTAGAGTTGTGGTGAAGGTAGTCTTGAGCTTCTGAAAGCTTGCCTCACACTCATCCGACCACCTGAATGGAGCACCTTTCTGAGTCAATTTAGTCAAGGGTGATGCAATAGATGAAAATCCCTAAACGAATCGATGGTAATAACCCGCCAAACCAAGAAAGCTGCAAATCTCTGTGGTTGAGGACGGTCTGGGCCAACTCTGAACCACCACTATCTTCTTCGGATCAACCTGAATACCCTCACTAGACACCACGTGCCCCAAGAAAGCCATTGAACTGAGCCAAAACTTACACTTGGAGAACTTTGCATAAAGTTTCTCCTCCCTCAACTACTGCAATATAACTCTCAAATGCTCCTCGGCGTGATCCTCCTGACTACGTGAGTACACCAGAATATCATCAATGAAAATAATCACAAACGAGTCGAGATAAGGCCGAAACACGATGTTCATCAAATGCATGAATATTGTTGGGGCATTGGTCAGCCCAAAAGACATCACGAGGAACTTATAATGGCTGTATCGAGTCCTAAAATCTATCTTAAGAATATCCGAGTCCCTGATCTTCAAGTAGTGGTACCCTGATCGGAGATCAATCTTGGAGAACACTCTCGCTCCCTAAAGCTGGTCAAATAAATCATAAATACAAGGCAAAGGATACTTGTTCTTGATTGTAACTTTGTTTAACTGCCTGTAATCAATGGACATCCTCATCGTGCCATCCTTCTTCTTCACAAATAGAACAGGCGCACCCCAAAGCGACACACTAAGCCAAATAAACCCCTTATCAAAGAGTTCCTGAAGCTGCTCCTTCAATTTATTCAATTCCGTCGGTGCTATACGATACAATGGAATAGAAATGGGTTGAGTGCTCGTCACCAAATCAATACTGATGTCAATATCCATATCTGGTGGCATGCCCCGCAGGTCTGTAGGAAACACATTGGAAAAGTCTCTCACTACTGGAACAGAATCGATATTAGGAGTCTCTGCACTAACGTCCCTCATAAAAGCTAAGTATGAAAGACAACCTTTCCCAACCATCCGTTGGGCCTTCAAAAATGATATCACCCTACTGGGGACAAAATCAGTCGAACCTTGCCACTCAATTCGTGGCACACCCGGCATAGCCAACGTCATTGTTTAGCATGACAGTCTAATATAGCACGACATAGAGATAGCCAATCCATGTCTAATATCATATCAAAGTCCACCATACAGAGCAACAAAAGGTCCACTCGGGTCTCCAGACCCCCAATAGTCACCACACACAACCGGTATACACGGTCTACAACAACATTATAGCCTACCGGGGTAGATACATAATGACGCAAGAAACTCATAAGGTGTACCCAAATAACAAGCAAAGTATGATGACACATAAGAAAAGGTGGAACCGGGATCAAATAATATAGATGTATCTCTGTGGCAAACTGAGACAATACTTGTAATCACGACATCTAAAGTAATAGCATCTGGTCTGGCTGGGAGTACATAGAAACGGGCCTGACCACCACCGGATCAACCTCCCTCTCTAGGGCGACCCCTAGCTGACTAACCCCACCCCTAGTTGCCTGAGCGAGTGGTGAAGAAACTGGAGCTGAAGTCGAGGGCTGACTTCTCTAGTGAGATGGACCCCCAAAGAGACGAGGACATTGTCTCCTCATATGCCTAAACTCTCCATACTCATCGGGGGACGGGGACTGAAGGGAACCCCTAGCACTGGGATGACTAGCAGAAGAACCTGGTACGGAAGAGCCCTGAACAGATGGAGCACGGGACGAACTCTAGGCTGGAAGGGCACTAAGTGATGAATGGCCCTGATGAGAGCTATGAGAACCATGGTCCAATGATTTCCCATGATGAACTGGGTGAGCTAGTTGAGCATGTCTGAATGGATGGCCTCTGTCGTGCTAAAACTGGTCTCTCGAAGAAGAACCACCAAAACTATGAGATCCCCAAGACCTCTTGGCCTCCCTCTCATCTCGCTCATGGCGATGAACTGACTCAATCTCTCGAGCAATATCAAAAACCTACTCAAAGCAGCACCTGACACTCTCTCTGGTCATGAGAATCCGAAGCTGATACGTGAGGCTATCCCCGAACCTCCTGATCCTCTCTCTATCCGTAGTAACCAACCAAACAGCATGACGAGCTAGCTCTGAAAATCTCATCTCATACTGCGTCACAGTCATATCATCCTAACGCAACTGCTTGAACTACCTACGCAGCTCCTCTCTGCGAGACTATGACACATACTTCTCCAAAAAGAGAGCGGAGAACTGCTGCCAGGTAAGGGGTGCTGCATCAACAGGCCTACACCTTTCATAATCCTCCCACCAAGTAAAGGAAGCTCCTGAAAACTGGAAAGTAGGAAACGAGACCCCACTAGTCTCCAAAATACCCGCGATCTGAAGCATTCTCTAACACTTGTCCAAGAAACCCTGGGCATCCTCGCCTTCTACACCACTGAAAGCCAGAGGTTGAAGTCTACCAAACCTCTCCAATCGACACTGCTCGTCGTCAGGCATAACTAGTACCATATAATCCTGAGCAGGTGCAACCGGCTGGGCTAGAGGTTCCCCCGGTGTTTGAATTCCCTCCACAACCTGCTTAGGTGTGCGAGAAATAGGAGTCTGAGTGCCTCCCCCGGCTTGAGAAGTAGCTGAAGCCGTAGTAACTGAGACCGCCTGAGCCAGGCCAGTACACATTGATAGAATCTGGGCTAGGACCTCCAGAAGGCCTGGAATAATAATCGGCATAGCCGGTTGATAAGTTGGTATTTTACCAACTTATCTCCTCTTAATATTTAAACTTTTGCATAATTTTGGTAGGAAACTAGGACATTTTCTGAGGTTTATTGGCAATTTTCAGGTGTCATGTGATTTGGAGAAGAAATGGAAGAAATCAAGTCAAAATGGGCCAAAATGATGAAAATTGATTGATGCCTGATACTCTTCGCGATCGCAAGGATTGCAACGTGATCGCAGAAGGCTGGGAAAAAAATTTATCGCGATCGCAGAAGGCTGGAAAAACAACTATCGTGATCGCAAAGCTTTTTACGCGATTACATAGAAGGAATTGGTCACAGCCCTGGGAATGCTCTACGCGACTACAAATGTGGGTCTGCGATCGCAGAGGTTTTGAAGATGACTCTACGCGATCACAATCAATTTTACGCGATCGTGATGCTTAAAATCTGGGTGAAATCTGGGCAGAAATGGAATTTCATGATTTTGATCCCTAAACAATTTAATACCCGACTAGGCTCATTTGTAAAGGATCTTTGGCTTATTTTCAGTCCCCAAGAGGCTAGAGAGAACAAGTCTTGAAGCTAGGGTTTTGCACACACACTTTGGTTTTGAAGATTTGAAGCTTAAGGTTAAGATTTTCTTACCCATTTATGTTTATTTCTTCATTCCTTGATTTGTATTGAATATTTAAGTGTGTAGTATTTATTTTCAACACTTGAATCTTGTTTATGGAAGTATTCATATTTAAAGTGTGGATTAAATACCTTGTTGTTCTCATGTATTGAATGATTTTTATCTTTTTATGAAGTGAGTTATTGTTTCTTTAATTATTCTTGTTCTTTAATGTTTCCAAAGGGATTAGCTAACCCTAGGTAATTTGGGGTTGGAAAGATTAATTAAAAAGAACTTGAGGCTTTAACCCTCATTTTATAGATTCTACCTAGAAATAGGGTTGAACTACTTGTAGCCATTCCGAGTGTGTTTATTCTCTTAATTGTGTTAGGAATAATTCAATTAAGAAGTCTTGCTAGTCTTCGGAAGAAGCTAATTAAGAATTATTATCCGTGGCTAATTAACATAAAATCGCTCATATTTGTAAAATCATGAAATACGTTGGATCATTACTTGAGTGTAATTCCCGATACATCCATACTTGTAGCCATTATTCATTTTACTTGCTTTCTAGGTTAGTTTAAATTTCCGCATTTAGATATAATACATTTTCTAAACCAAATTCTTAGTGTTTGGTATTGCGCGATAAGTGATAATTTTCTTACATTCCTAATCGCCTACACATTGTTCAATATGGGATTCGACCCCGATTCATAGTTGGGTAAATTATATTGCATGCGACCGTGTCCATTTACCTTTTAGTAGTGAATTTGGACGTCATCACCGGTGTCTGAGATGGTCCTGCTGGAGCGTCCGCAACTGGGACCTGATCATGAACTGGGACGGTTGGTAGATTTGCAGGTGCTGCCCTAACTGCTGTGCGAGCTACACCCCTGCCCCTACCACAGCCTCGACCGCGACCTCGGCATCTAGTGGCCCTAACTAGTGGTACTGGTGGTCGTCCGTCATGACCAGTAGCACGTGTCCTCACCATATGTGAGAGAATAGAATAACAGAAGTTTAGTACCAGAATCAACAGATTCACGCGACAGGAATTTCAAGAATGTGAAGCTTTTCCTAAAGGTTCTACAGCCTTCCGAGGATAAGTACATACGTCTCTATACTGATCCGTGAGACTCTACTAAACCGGCTCATGACCCGTGAGACCTATGTTACCTAGGCTCTGATACCAATTCGTCACGACTCCAAACCACCCCGGCTGTGATAACGCCTATCATAGTACTAGGAAAGCCGATTCAACACTAATAACGTAAATGCCTTTTGTAAGTTCATTTCTAAATAAAATACGATCACAAATCTTTCATTTTAATATAACAAAATATGCGGGGGGAAAAATACTCAAATACATTCATACTGCCTGATCCTGGTGTCACTAGTCATGAGCCACTATACTACAGTCTGATACTGTCTGCGCAATAAAAAATAAGACTGAAATATGTAATACTGAAGATAGGAAGGAGAAAGGTAGGGCTGCGGATGCCATGCAGCAACCTCGCAATCTCCTAAATGCTCTGAAGGTAAGAGACAGCTCTCACTCGGATGCTCTGGCACCTGGATCTGCACACAAGGTGTAGGGAGCAATGTGAGTATGCCAACTCAGTAAGTAATAAAAGTAAATAAAGGTTCAGTGCGGTAACGAGCATTTAAATCATATACATAGTCTAACATAGAGTCTCAATATATATAACAAATTCAAATCTGAAGTTCAACTTCCGAACATCTCGTAAAACTTCAGCTTTTCAATGAAAATTATTTAAAACATTTGTTCAATATTTTTCAATAGAAGCTCAGTATAAAGGAGGAGTGAAAAATAGTAATTTCATAAACAAGCCCCTCTGACATAGTATCACTCATAGATATAGCCCCTCGGGCGAGCCTCTCAATCACTCATGACTCAACTTTTATCAATCAGTACTCACACTCAGCACTCCCGCTCAGTAGATATCTTATAATAATAACGGTTGTGGCGTGCAGCCCGATCCGTAAATATACATATAACCGACTGTGCTTAATAGGGGTGTGCAGACTCTGGAGGAACTCCTACAGCCCAAGCGCTATATCGTTGCGGCGTGCAACCTGATCCAATACATATCGCTGCGGCGTGCAGCCCAATCCATATATAAATAAATATCACTGCGGCGTGCAGCCCGATCCATATATATATATATCACTGCGACGTGCAGCCCGATCCATAAATATATAAAATCCTCACCATCATGTCCTCGACCTCTCTCAGTCATCAACCTCAGAGCCACTCGGGCATTTCAGTAAAAATCCGAGAACTCAACCCAAAAGGTTTTCATATATTTGAAAGTGGAGTAATGAAACTGAATCAAACAGTAAACAGGTAAAAATCATGACTGAGGATATGCTTTCGAGTTAAAACAGTGTGAGGATAGTAGTAAAATACCCTTGAGGGTCCAAACAGTTCGGCATAAGGCCACAAACATGGCATTCAACCCAAGTTAATAGATTCATTTCTAAAACACATAGATATTACATAGAGTTTATCAAAATATGCAACTCCACAGTTGCCACGTGATGGACCAAGTCACAATCCCTACGGGTTCACGCCCACACGCCCGTCACCTAGCATGTGTGTCACCTCATTTATCAAAATAGTATGAAAGTCTGGGGTTTCATACCCTCAGGTCTAGATTTACAATTGTTACTTACCTTAAACCGCATGAAAATCTACTCCGCAATGCCCTTGCCTCTCGACTTGGCCTCAAATCGTTTCGAATCTATCCAAAATCTAAATCATATCATCAATACATGCCATAGGGAAAAAGCCCATGGAAAATTATCAAATTAAACTCAAAATCCCGAAATTGGCCAAACCCGACCCCCGGGCCCACATCTCGGAATTTGATAAAAATCAAAACACTAAAATCCTTATCCTCTCACGAGTCTATACATACCAAAATCATCAAAATCGGACCTCAAATGGCCCCTCAAATCCCCAATTTAAACTCTCTAATTTCAAGCCCTAATTTCCCAATTTTCACCCCTAATCTCTTCAATTTCCATGTTTAATCCACTGAAATTTACCATAGATACGAGTATTAAGTTCAAAAATCTTACCTCGACAAGTTTCCCGTTGAATCCCTCTTCAAAACCCTCCAAAAGCTGTAATCCCGTCTCAAAAAATGGTGAAATGGGCTAAATTTTGCGAAGGGGAACTTATATACTTTCTGCCCAGCGATTTCCGCATCTACGAACATTATTTTGCACCTGCGGGCCGCTTATGCCCCCAAAAATTCGCACCTACAAAATTCACTTAACTTCTCAGACGCCGCACCTACGACCCAAATCTCGCACATGCGGGCTAACAGATGCGATCCAGCCTTCCGCTCCTGCGACCAATACCGCTTCTACGGTCTCCTTTATGCTTCTGCGGCTCGCACCTGCGGTCCCCAATCCACAAGTGCGGTTATGACAGAAAATAGTAGCTTCAGTTGCAACTCCAATTTTCCAACTCTTAGATAACCCGTCGAAATCATCATAAGGCCCTTGGGACCTCAACCACACCTACCAACAAGTCATATACCACTATTCAAACTTATTCCAACCTTCGAGACACTCAAAATAACATTGAATCACCAAATCACTCTCGGATTCAAGCCTAGGGATTTCAAAACTTCCGAATTCCGCAACCGATTCAAAAATCTATCAGACCTCATCTGAATTATCTGAATTTTGCATATACGTCACAAATGACACATTGGACCTACTCCAATTTCTGTAATCTCAT
This sequence comes from Nicotiana tabacum, assembly GCF_000715075.1. Classification (NCBI taxonomy): domain Eukaryota; kingdom Viridiplantae; phylum Streptophyta; class Magnoliopsida; order Solanales; family Solanaceae; genus Nicotiana; species Nicotiana tabacum. The sequence goes on along the minus strand of NC_134086.1, from coordinate 123,208,675 downwards.
TCCGACCTCGATATCAAGATTTTCACTGCCGACTGGAAAATGTCAAATTTCCAATTTCGCCAATTCAAGCCTAAATCTACCACGGACCTCTAAATTACACTTCGAACACGCTCCTAAGTCCAAAATCACCTAACGAAGCTATCCGAACCATCAGAATTACCGTCCGAGAACTTCTACACATAAGTCAACACCCAATTGACTTTTTCCAAATTAAACTTTCAAATAAGAGACTAAGTATCTCATTTTACTCCATGACCATTCCAAACGCAGAACAACCAACATGATATGATGAAATACAGTTGAACAACATATAAAGAAGCAGAACAGGGAGAACGGGACTGTAACCCATGAAACGACTGCCGGGGTCGTCACAATAAATTATTTGACATCAAGAAAAGAAAATATTTATTTTGTTGAAATGAAAGAAAATACCTTTTTTACGTCATGAAAAGAAAGTAATCTAAATAATATTTTCATATATTTAGGTTGGGTGGGTAGGGATGGGGTTGGGAGGTGGGTGGGTGAGAGTGGGGTTGAGGTGGGGATGGGGTAGGGGAGGTGGGTGGTGGGCAGGGTAGGGGAGGGGGTGGGGTGATGGAGTTGGTGGAGATGGGGAAGGATGAAAAAGATTTTTGAAAACTATTTTCCCTTCTCTTCATAGGAAAAATATTTTCCTCCAATTGGAGAAAAACGAATTCATAATAAAATAGTTTTTAAATATTTAAACTAACTAAATATGAGAAAATTAGAAAATATTTTTCAGAACATGGGTCAAGGTAAAACTCTATGATTGAGCATTTTCATGGGTCAAGGTTGGCATTATCATGGGTCCATTTAGGTTGATGATTTTTTATGAGTTAACTTGGTCTAGTCCAAAACAACCAATTTTAAAATCGTTCTAGTCCAAACATATTAAAACTTGGGCGGATTGGGAAAATCAAGTGGGTTAGGGTTAGTTTTGTCACCCCTAGTGCCACAGGAGGCATTTTTAGTCAGCCTAACACTATACCCGCGCGAGAATCAAGTGGCGCACTTGACTTAACATTCCCAACACTTAGCCAAATTTTCAGCAAGTTTGTCCTTAGAAATATTTTAGGCAGCAAAGTAAAGAAAACACAATCAAATATAGAAAAATCTCAACCTTTGTATTAATTCGAAACTTACAAGGGAAACTCTCACTTGTCTATGATCACAAGTCGATCACAGCCCCACTTTGAAAAGAACATAAGTCGTTCTTTAGCCAACACTAAGACCTACCCAATGCCCAGCCTTAGTCACTTTTGTAACACTTAGAAACCCTCACATTTCACTCTTGTTTCTCTATTGAACTTCACACAAAATTTTACTTCAAAACTGACTAAGTCCAAACGCACCTATTTATAGCACATAGGCAGCCTTTGCCACTTGACAACACATTGACACTTGTTGTCTACAACTTTTGTCACTTGGTGGGCTAATGCTAAATCTGTTACTAACTTGTAGTTGATATCCCCAACTACATAGGCCATGATCTACATGAAATGATAGTAGATAAAGGTATAAATGTCACGATCCCGACTTTCCTCCGTATGATATCGTGACGGCGCTTAGTGTCTAAGACTAGATAAGCCTAACAAACATGTAGAAATAATAGAAATAATAATTTAAAAATCTCAAAACCCAACGACTAATATAAGGAAAAATCTCCACAACTCAATGTATATACAATAGGCCAAAACCCGGCGAAATACAAGTCACAAGCTTTATGATAATATCAGAGTCATCCCTATATAGTTGTATCTAGTAAAGAAGGAAAAATACAGAAATGGATTGAAAGGGACTTCGAGGCCTATGGACGCAGACATGTGTACCTTGAAGTCTCCAAATGCGAGCTCAGCTCACTAGTGTCAGGAATGATAGCAGGTACCTGGATCTGCATAAAAAGATTGCAGAAGCAAAGCATGAGTTCACCACAATAGTACCTAATAAGTGTCAAGCCTAACCTCGGTAGAATAGTGACTAGGTCAGGTCAGGGCCCTACTGGAAATAAATAGAAAAAATTGTACAATAATTTAACGGTGCAATAATAATAATAATAATGGAAATAAAACAAATAAGGGATATGTCAAAATTAACTACCCAGAATCAAGGCGAATAATGCATCACACAAGAAAGCAAGGAAATGTTAAGGCAAGGAAACAAGCAACCAAACACAATGAAGTAACAGAGAAATAACAAGAGTCACCACCGAGGTACCGCCTCATAGTCTCAAATCACAAAAGAATCCACAATTTTTTCTTATATCACCGCGGGAGCTATGGGCATTCATAAAACCCCGAAAAACCGAATCAAACCAAAAACCAAACCAAACCGACCAAAAAATCGATACTTTTTAGGTTTGATTTGGTTTTGAATTTTAAAAACCGATCAATTTGATTTGGTTTTAATAAAAAAAATACCGAAAAAATCGAACAAAACCAACTATAGAAATAGCTATTTAAAATTATTATTACAACTCTCTCTCTGTCTCTCTCTCTCTCTCTATATATATATATATAGAGAGAGAGAGAGAGAGAGAGAATTTTTTTAATTTTATGGTACATATTAGCCATTTGTACTTTTAGTCTAGTTTTACTATTATAATAATCAAATTCTTTATCTTTATATTCTAGTTTGATTGGTAGTTTTTTTGCTAAGTACAACAAATTATTTCATGTTAAAAATAATCGATTTTTAATTGAGTACTTAAATTATTCATCACTATTTGATTCAATTATCACCAATACATTTAGGTAAATGAAAGATTTTTTAAAGAGCAATTGGTTTGATAGTGTTACGTTGAAAATGTAGTAGCCAGAATATGTGTTTGGTAGTGTATGTCTCATATTTAAAAAAAACGATAAATAATCAAAAAAATTGAAAAACTGACAAAAATCGAATTGATAAAAAACTAATTAATTGGTTTGGTTTGGTTCCAATATTTGAAGAACCGACTTACTTAGTTTGGTTTCTTTTTAGGGAAAACCCGATCCAAACCGAACCATGAACACTCCTAGCGGGAGCCTTTACATTTAAGTTTAAAAATTATTTTCCCAAAATAGCATCCCGGATTTTATCTCATCTTATCACGCTGCATGACTTCTAGTAGTTCCCCTACTAATCATGTGTATCAAGCCCATCTTATCTTGTCGCATGCGTTTCAACCCCAAAATCTTATACCACCGCATGCGCATCAATATCACAATGTATCACAGATCGCATCTCAAGTGCCCAATATCATAACTTTCCAGAGAAACCAAACAGTAACTGTATTTTCACAGTAAAGAGCCCATGGCTCGACCACGATGTACACAAGAGTCTCAATAATAACAACCGGAATGAACCACTTAAAAAAATGGTATTTCACAACTTAAAATTTTGCCTCAATGTGAGTCACAGTCTTTATATCTCAGTACCAATTTCAACAACAAGATATTCCACGATTTAACAACTTCAAGTAAAGAGTTCAACGATTAAATAATAAATACGGAATAAAGGAAACAAAAACTTCTATTAAACAAGTAGGGCAATTAGCATGTAAGAGAATAAGACAAGTAAACATGTGAAAATACACTAAAAATAATGACTATAACATGTTAAGGTAACTCAATTACGGCATGAAAAGAATCTACATAGCTAAAACTGGTAATTTCCATATTTGGCCCGTGTATACACTTGTCACCTTGCGTGCACGGCTTTCTCATATCACAATTATCAGAACCAATACAAATGCTAAGGGGTAATTCCCTCACACAAGGTTAGACAGGTCATTTACCTCAAATCGCGCTAACTCAATCAACTAGAAGGCCTTTCCCTCGATTATCCAACTTCGAATAACTCGAATCTAGCCAAAACAATTTCATAATATAAATACAACTATTAGAAACTAATTCAAACAATGAAATTAGGATCTTTACAAAGAATTAAAAAATCAACCCAAAAAGTCAACCCGAGCCCACACCTCGAAACTCGATCAAAATTATAAATCCGAACACTCATTCGATAACGAGTCCAACCATACAAGAATTACTCAAATCTAACCTCAAATCGCCTTTCAAATCCTCAAATTTTAGCCTAAGAAGTTTCCTAAATTTTTCCCGAATTTCCAACTCCAAAACACTAATTAAATAAAGAAATTATCAATAAATTCAGGTAAATTAACCAAAACCGAGTTAGGATCCCTTACCCAAAAATTTTCCTTGAAGAACCCTCAAAACATTGCCTCCCACTAAGCTCTCTAAGTCCAAAAATGGATTATGAATCAAACCCTTGAATTTTCTTATTTCTGCCCAGCAACTTCCGCATCTCCAGCTTTTTTGTTGCTTCTACGACGCTGTACTTGCGGAATAATTATTGCAGGTACGGATTCCACTTAAGCAAGAAGTCTCGCACATGCAGACCTATATTCGCTTCTACGGACATTGTCCGCTTCTACGACCAAGGCCTCCTTGGCCTTCTCCGTTTCTGCGATACATCCCTCGCATCGGCGAGTCCGCTTCTACGGAGCATGGACCGCACCTGGGGTCCCAGCTGACCATTACCAAACACGCTTCTGCGGCTTGAGGGCCGGTCCTATGGCCCAAAATGCGTAGGTGAGATTGTACTAGAAGCAACAATGCTTCAGCAATCTCACAAGTCCAAACTTGTTCCGGACTCAACCCGAATCACACCCGGGGCCCTCAGGATCCCGTCCGAATATACCAACAAGTTTCAAAACACATAACGGACCTACTCGAGGCCCAAAATCACATCAAACAATATTGGTTCTACGAATCGTAACCCAAATTCAAGCTTATGAACTATGAACTTCTGAATTCCGAAACCAAATGTCGATTCATACCAAAACAACTCTGATTGACTTCAAATTTTACACACAAGTCATAAATGACATCATACACCTATTCCAACTTCCAAAATTATGATCCGACCCCAATACCAATAAAGTCAACTCCCGGTCAAACTTTTCAAATCTTCCAAACCTTAATTTGTCGAAGTTTCGCCAATTCTAGTCGAAACGGCCTACGGACCTCCAAATCCATATCCGGCCGCACTTATATGTCCAAAATAACCATACGGATCTATTGAAACTATCAAAACTCCATTTCGGAGTCGTCTTCACAAAAGTAAAACTACGATCAACTCTAACAATATAGGACTCCAACTTAGGGACGATGTGTCCTATTTCACTCCGAAACTTTCCTGAAACCCGAAACCATGCCCCCCGATAAGTTACATAACCACAATATAACATAGAGGAGGCAATAAATAGGGAATTGGGGCTAAAACACTCAAAATGACTAGCTGGGTCATTACATCCTCCACCTCTTGAAACAAACGTTTCGCCGTCGAACGGGTATAGAGACATACCAGAAGTGGTGAAAAGTTGAGGATAACAGCTAAGGATATCATGTTCGCTCCCCCAAGTCTCTTCCTCGACTGGTTGAACCCTCCATTGAACCTTCACTGAAGCAATGTTCTTCGACCTCAACTTCTAAACCTGCTTGTCAAAAATGGCCACCGACTCCTCAACATAAGACAAATCCTTGTCCAACTGAACTGAGTTGAAGTCTAACATATGAGACGGATCACTATGGTACTTTCGGAGCATAGAAACATGAAATACTTGATGAACTATAGCTAAAATAGGTGGTAGTTCAAGCTTGTAGGTCACCTCTCCAACTCTCTCAAGTATCTCAAATGGCCCGATATACCTAGGGATCAACTTGCCCTTTTTTCGAACCTCATTACACCCTTCATGGGCAAACCCGGAGCAAAACCCGCTCTCCAAACATAAATGCAACATCGCGAACCTTCTGATCACAAATCCACATCCGGTCGCGCTTCTAAATCCAAAAGCACCATACAATAATATTGAAACCGTCAAAACTCCATTCCGAAGTCGTCTTCACAAAAGTCAAACTATGGTCAACTCTAACAACTTAGGACTCCAACTTAGGGAATATGTGTCTCATTTCACTCTAAAACTCTCCCGAAACCAAAACCAAGTACCCCGACAAGTCACGTAACCACAATACACAGAGAAGGTAATAAATAGGGGATCAGGGCTAAAACACTCAAAACGACTGGCCGGATCATTACAATAAATCAGACACGGGTACAAACAATTACAAAAAGATAAACGCCAACTACTTTGGCATGTGCACTGCATGTGCTCTTTGACTTGTTAGTTGTTGCATGCCCAAGGCTGAAATTGTGCCCAGCCTTGGCTTCTTTTGACATTGCTCCGCACCAATGCTTCGCCCACAACATGTTGTCCATGACTTTGCCGCACACGCCGGATGCCACTGTCACCCGCACATGCCTTGGCGGAGTTTCTGCCTTGTCTATGTCAACCCCTATTTCACCCGTGCCATTTTTCTTCACATAGCATTTTCTTAGCTATTGAAAGCCTTTGCCAGCATTCTACACTCCTTTTCCTTAGCTTAGCCCGCACTTGGCATTGACACAACCCAAAGCTTGTGCCACTGATTTTTGCGTGCATGCCATGCCATGCAACCTCCAACTTACCATGCCATGATGTACTATCACTACTTAAAATCCGGAAAAAGGCGACCACAAAAAGCGACCAAAGTTGGTCGCTTATTGGCCAAAAAGCGACCAAAATGGGTTGGTCGATATTAAGCTGGTCCCTTTACCTTAGGGACCAAAGTTGGTCTCTAACTAGCGACCAACTTTGGTCTCTAAGGTAGAAGGACCAAATATTCCTGTAAAGAAAGTAGCGACCAACGTTGGTCACTATATTATTTTAAGAATATATATTTGGCGCCCAACGTTGGTCTCTAAATGTAAATTACGTTTTTTATTTATTATTAATCATAAAAAGCGACCAAATTTGGTCTGAAAAAAATATTATATTTTAAAAATCTGAAAAATGGAAACCAAAGTTGGTCGCTTTATTATTAATTTTCATAAATTTTGTTTTAAAATAAGCGACCAAAATTGGTCGCCAACTGCAATAATTAATTTTTTTAAAATAATAAGCGACCAACTTTGGTCGCAAATTTCCAGAAATTGTTTTTTTAAATGGAATGGCGACCAAAGTTGGTCACTTTTTTGAGAAATCTGGGTTAATTAGCGACCAAGGTTGGTCGCTATTGCCCAGAAAATTGTTTTTTTTAAGTGAAAAGTGACCAACTAGAGACCAAAGTTGGTCGCTTTTCTTGGTATATTTTTGGCAGAAACTGCCTGTTTTGGCAGCTACACCACCTGCCAGCTTACCAAAAATCCTAAACAGGCATTTTATGCCAACAACAACAACAATTAAAAGCAACAAAGTATAAAGTTCAATAGAACTAACTTTAAGCTAACAAAACTAAGTTAACGCTTATTACAATCCCATTCGAAAACTGGTTCTATTGTCTAGTTCAAAGTATATAAAGAACTCAAGGAGTGTTCTTTCAGCATCCTCATCCGAAAGTTGGATTGCCTTGCCCGACTCATTAGGTGGCTGACTGCGTATGAATTCCCCCACATCAGCTGTGAAGCGAACCTATAAGAAAAATTATATTGAATTAGTATTTCAAAATTTATATAAAAGTAAATCAAAATACTTAATGAAAAGTAAAAAACTTACATGTATAGTCGAGGCTCGACCCTCGACCCACCTTTCTGAATCAGTCTCTTTCTTCTTCTTTACAATACGAGTTTCATTGAATAGCTCATCTTGCTTCATTGGCATCATAAAGCTGTCTGGTGGCTTTGGTGATTATCATCATGGTACTATTACTCGGGATGAACTTGGATATAGAGAATAACTTGGATACAGTACTTGACAGGGTGTGTCTTTGATCAATTGTTGTTCTCATTAGCGACAATGATGATGAGAAGGCAATGACATATGTTTCAAATAGTGATGGTGTAGGTAGGAATTTAATATTTCCTAAGTAGATAAAAGAGGTTATAGAGGAATTCTCTACTTTATTTTCCAAGAGGAAAAGAAGTTTAATTGAGAGTGACAAGGTTGATGGTGATGGAATGTTTTCCGTTGGTCATGGCAGTTTCCAAAAAACGAGGATCATAAGACTCTATGATGACAAAGACGAAAGGAAATTTTATTCTCAACTTTCTTCCAAGTCTGATCCGTACAAGCTTAATGGGATTGGTGATATTTCTTCGAATTCAGACAATGATTTGACTGACAAAAGTATGGAAATGCAAATAAAAAGAACTAAAGGTAAAACATTTTTCTTGGTAGAGAAGGATGCTGAACTCTGCATGAACGTGAAGCATCCTACTCTTCCAAGAAAAATATTTTACCTTTAATTCTTTTTATTAGCATTTCCATACTTTTGTCACTCAAATCATTGTCTGAATCCGAATAAATATCACCAATTCCATTAAGCTTTTACGGATCGGACTTGGAAGAAAGTTGAGAATAAAACTTCCTTTCGTCTTTGTCATCATAGAGTCTTATGATCCCCGTTTTATGGGAACTTACATGACCAACGGTAAAACATTCCATCACCAACAACCTTGTCACTCTCAATTAAACGTTTTTTCCGCTTGGAAAATGAAGTAGAGATTCCTCTATAACCTCTTTTATCTACTTAGGAAATGTTTCCTACCTACACCATCACTATTTGATACACATGCCATTATCTTCTCATCATCATTGTCGCTAATGAGAAGAATAATTAAAGGCACACTCTACCGGGTACCGTGTCTTAGTTATTCTTGCTGGAAGTTCCATTGCATGTCTAATAAAGTCACCAACCCCTTCTACAAAATCCTCCCGCAATCTAAAATTCCAATACATAAACCAAAATTTCAATTCATATCCTAAAGGTTCAATTCATATCCTAAAAGTTCAACTCATATCCACAAAAGTTCAAGTCAAATCCTAAAATTTCAATTTATAAACTAAAATTCCAATACATAAACCAAAATTTCAATTCATACCCTAAAGGTTCAACTCATATCCACAAAAGTTCAAGTCAAATCCTAAAATTTCAATTTATAAACTAAAATTCCAATACTCAAACCAAAATTTCAATTCATATCCTAAAAGTTCAATTCATATCCACAAAAGTTCAAGTCATATCCTAAAATTTCAATTTATAAAATAAAATTCCAATACATAAACCAAAATTTCAATTCATATCATAAAGGTTCAACTCATATCCACAAAAGTTCAAGTCAAATCCTAAAATTTCAATTTATAAACTAAAATTCCAATACATAAACCAAAATTTCAATTCATATCCTAAAGGTTCAACTCATATCCACAAAAGTTTAAGTCATATCCTAAAATTTCAATTTATAAACTAAAATTCCAATACATAAACCAAAATTTCAATTCATATCCTAAAGGTTCAACTCATATCCACAAAAGTTCAAGTCAAATCCTAAAATTTCAATTTATAAACTAAAATTCCAATACACAAACCAAAATTTTAATTCATATCTTAAAGGTTCAATTCATATCCACAAAAGTTCAAGTCATATCCTAAAATTTTCAATTTATAAAATAAAATTCCAATACATAAACCAAAATTTCAATTCATATCATAAAGGTTCAACTCATATCCACAAAAGTTCAAGTCAAATCCTAAAATTTCAATTTATAAACTAAAATTCCAATACATAAACCAAAATTTCAATTCATATCCTAAAGGTTCAACTCATATCCACAAAAGTTCAAGTCATATCCTAAAATTTCAATTTATAAACTAAAATTCCAATACATAAACCAAAATTTCAATTCATATCATAAAGGTTCAACTCATATCCACAAAAGTTCAAGTCAAATCCTAAAATTTCAATTTATAAACTAAAATTTCAATGCGTAAACCAAAATTTCAATTCTTATCCTAAAGGTTCAACTCATATCCACAAAAGTTCAAGTCAAATCCTAAAATTTCAATTTACAAACTAAAATTCCAATACATAAACCAAAATTTCAATTCATATCCTAAAGGTTTAACTCATATCCACAAAAGTTCAAGTCATATCCTAAAAGTTCAATTTATAAACTAAAATTCCAATACACAAACCAAAATTTCAATTCATATCCTAAAGGTTCAATTCATATCCACAAAAGTTCAAGTCATATCCTAAAATTTCAATTTATAAACTAAAATTCCAATACATAAACCAAATTTCAATTCATATCCTAAAGGTTCAACTCATATCCACAAAAGTTCAAGTCAAATCCTAAAATTTCAATTTATAAACTAAAATTCCAATACATAAACCAAAATTTCAATTCATATCCTAAAGGTTCAACTCATATCCACAAAAGTTCAAGTCAAATCCTAAAATTTCAATTTATAAACTAAAATTCCAATACATAAACCCAAATTTCAATTCATATCCTAAAGGTTCAACTCATATCCACAAAAGTTCAAGTCATATCCTAAAATTTCAATTTATAAACTAAAATTCCAATACATAAACCAAAATTTCAATTCATATCATAAAGGTTCAACTCATAATCATAAAAGTTCAAGTCAAATCCTAAAATTTCAATTTATAAACTAAAATTCCAATACATAAACCAAAATTTCAATTCATATCCTAAAGGTTCAACTCATATCCACAAAAGTTCAAGTCAAATCCTAAGATTTTAATTTATAAACTAAAATTCCAATACATGAACCAAAATTTCAATTTATATCCTAAAGGTTCAACTCATATCCACAAAAGTTCAAGTCATATCCTAAAATTTCAATTTATAAACTAAAATTCCAATACATAAACCAAAATTTCAATTCATATCCTAAAGGTTCAACTCATATCCACAAAAGTTCAAGTCAAATCCTAAAATTTTAATTTATAAACTAAAATTCCAATACATAAACCAAAATTTAAATTTATATCCTAAAGGTTCAACTCATATCCACAAAAGTTCAAGTCATATCTTAAAATTTTAATTTATAAACTAAAATTCTAATACATAATCCTAAAGGTGAAACTCTTAGGGTTTCTTCTCTTCAAACAATTTCTTCCCCAAATTAATAGGTACAACTAAATATTTTGGACTAAATGTATTAATAAGAACCCTAAAAATTGCAAGTAATATATAACTTTGAACCCTAACATGGTTGAGCTAACTTTGAACCCTAACATGGAGAAATTAACTTTGAACCCTAACATGGAGAAATTAACTTTGAATCCTAGCATGGTTGAACAAATAATATATAACTTTGAACCCTAACATGGAGAAATTAAACAAAATCATTGTATTTCGAAAAAAAACAAAGAAAGGAGAGAGAAACCTACCTTGGGAATGGAGGTCGCCGGCGGTGGAGCTGCTGCCATCGGTGGTCGTCGGTGGCGTGAGTGGGGTCGCTGCGGCTGGGAGTCGGAGGGGAGGGGGTTTGAGTGTGAGAGAGAAAAGAGAGATTTTGGGGAAATTTTTTGAAAGAATGGGAGGGGAAACCCGGTTTTGACATTGGAATTAAAAATAGCGACCAACGTTGGACGCTAATTTGGTAGCTAAATAAGTTTTGACTTTTTGACCAATATAGCGACCAAAGTTGGTCGCTATTTTTTGACCGTTTGACCAAAATAGCGACCAAAGTTGGTCGCTATTTCTAAAAAAATTAAATTACTTTTAATTCAATTTAAAATTATGTACATATGTAGTATAAATTTAGGATTTTAATTCAATTTAAGCTATATATATATATATATATATATATATATATATATATATATATATAATGCATGCAGTATTAATGCATTAGCTAATATTATATCGAATATAGCTTATATATATATTAACAATAAATGGAAACGTCTTTTAAGAAAGTCTTTTTAATTATTAATATATATATATATATATATATATATATATATATATATATATATATATATATATATATATATATATATCTATGAGTAGGTTATAAGTCGATGAATCAATTTACAAGTGTATCAATACCTAAAAGAACTCGTCCCTGTGTTCCGAGCGCTTCATGTTCTTATATATATATATATATATATAGCTTATATACTATATACTATATTATACTATATATATCGAATATACCTTGATATATAATACACTATACTATACACTTAGTATATATAATACACTTAGTATATATATATATATATACTATACTATACTATGCACTAAGTATTAGTGCATTAGCTAATATTATATCGAATATAGCTTTTATATATATATATATATATATATATATCACATGTTATAAGTCGATAAATCAATTTACAAGTATATCAATACCTAAAAGAACTCGTCCCTGTGTTCCGAGCGCTTCATGTTCTATATATATATATATATATATATATATATATATATATATATATATATATATAGAGAGAGAGAGAGAGAGAGAGAGAGATTATATACTATATACTATATTATACTATATATATCGAATATACCTTGATATATAATACACTATACTATATATATAGTATAGTGTATTATATAATACACTATACTATACACTTAGTATATATATACTATACTATACTATGCACTAAGTATTAGTGCATTAGCTAATATTATATCGAATATAGCTTTTATATATATATTTATGTATGTATTGTTAATATATATACATGCATATGAGTAGGTTATAAGTCGATGAATCAATTTACAAGTGTATCAATACCTAAAAGAACCCGTCCCTGTGTTTCGAGCGCTTCATGTTCTTATATATATATATATAGACAGAGAGAGAGGAGAGAGCTTATATACTATATATATCGAATATACCTTGATGTATAATAAACTATACTATATATACAGTATAGTGTAATATATAATACACTTAGTATATATAATACACTTAGTATATATATACTATACTATACTATGCACTAAGTATTAGTGCATTAGCTAATATTATATCGAATATAGCTTATATATATATATATATATTAATTGATATAAGTTGAGACGTTTTAATTAATTGTTAATATATATATATATATATACAAAAGTGATTTTTAATTTTGACCATTGTTGACCTGAAAAGAGACCAACTTTGGTCGCTAAATATACATAAATTTAAATTAGCGACCAAAGTTGGTCGCTAAATTTAAATCAGATTTATTTATATTTTATATAATATTTAAAATAATAATATAATTGTTAAACATTAGAACTGGGTCCCAGATTAGCGACCAAAGTTGGTCTCTATTTTTTTAAGCGACCAAAATTTCGCTAAATTTGAATTATATTTTTTTATATTTTATAATTTTTTAAATAAAAATATAATTATTAAAATTTTATAACTGGGTCCCATTTTTGGCGACCAAAGTTGGTCGCTATCTGCTTACCCCTTAATTGGCGACCAACTTTGGTTGCTAATTTTAAATTATATTTATTTATATTTTATATTTTTTTAAATAATATTATAATTATTATAATTTTATAAGTGGGTCCCCTTGTAGCTACCAACGCTGGTCGCTAATCTCAGTATACCTTTGACCAAGCAAGTCTGACCAGTCTGGTCAATATTTTGACGAAATTAGCGACCAAGTAGCAACCAACCTTGGTCGCTAATCTATATCAAATAATTATTTTATTATTTTTGTCAATTTAGCGACCAACTTTGATCGGTTTTCTTCATAGACTAACTTTGATCGCTAAAGTTTGGTCGTTTTTCTCCGGAATTCTAGTAGTGTATTAGATATATAATTTAAAATAAGTTATCTGTGTCATATATTGGGAAGCGTAACGCTAAAGTATGGTTAGAGATACAATTTTTTTTTTTTTTTGTTTTATCAAGGAACGAGCAATTGTTTATAAAGTGAAAACAACAAAAGAGAAAAAGATAAGAAACTAAAAAAAAGAAGAAGAAGTTGCATCTGAGCTAAACACTCTCTAGTTCGTCAAAACTTAAAGGCTTAATAAGAAACTATTGAACATATTATGAAAGTAAATTTTGGCACAACTATCAGAACAGATGTAAAGTAATTTCTATCCCATAGTCCCGAGTTAGTTTTATTTATCGCTTATCAAGACTAAAGCACGATAACGTCGGCTAGTATTTTTGCATGTACACTTTTATCACATTAATTGATAATTCTTTCGGTCATTAACTTTATTTTTTGAAAATTTACTCTTATTTATATATCTCAATGTGTCAAGTTAATAATAAGCAAATTTTAATTAAGGATAATTTAAAAAAAATTATTTTTGTAGGAATTAATATTAATAGAATATATGTAATAGGCTAAAAAATCAATTATTATAGACCAACGATTATTTTCCGGAGTAGGAAGTATGGTTTCGAAATTAATGAAAGGCAAAAAGTTTTCACCTTAAGGAGTATGATGTTAATAGAGTCTATTGAAGAAAGAAACGTACCCCACAAGGGCTAAAACAATTGTAACAAGAGGGAAGGACCGACGTAGAGTCTCTTGAACGAAGAAACCCCCACAAAGGCCAAAGCCCCTTTTTTTAATGTAATCTTCAAATAAATGTTTGTGATTATGTCCTTTGGTTAGAGGGACCACTAGCCTTTAATGTCAATTAAGGAGACTTATTAAATGTTCATCGTCCCTAAATCGAATCCACAGCTCAGCAAATTTCATTTTACAAATTCATATATTTATAAATGCATACTACTTGTATGGACTAAAACAAAAATTATATGGATATTATTTATTTTATGGATTGCATTGGATACATCCCCACAACACCAATCTGGCTTGTACCTCCGTTTAGACCCCTTTTGCTGTACTTCTTGTCGTTGGCCGTATTCACATTCAATTCCCAAAAAATGAGAAAAAAATAAAAAAAGACATATAATATAGTAAAAGAATACATACTAATGTGCATTGTCATCGGTAACCTTGCACTCCTAAATTATGCAGTTAAATAAGAACAAGAAAAAATGTTTATAAACGGGTGAAAGTACAGTAAAATTTTCAGAATGTTACTGCAGTAATCTGTGTTTAATGCACAGAGGGTGACAGGCTAACTCAAATTTACCCTTGGAAGGACTTATCGTCCAAAATGTTGACAAAATGAGGATATTGAGGTGTAATCAATGGACGCATCCTAGAATTAAAGGATTACAAGATATATATGTATGGATAAAATAAAATAAAAAAGGGAAAAGTTAAAAAAGGCAAAACCATTTATGGAATTGAATACAGAAAGATATTCTCCGCAGGGCGGCTAAGGCATGGGAGTACAAATATTCTCTTTTAAACTGAACTTGGAATCAAAATGGTCAGAGAAATCAAAATAGTGGATTTATATCAAGCCCAAATTAAGTAGAAACGACAACGCTCCATTCATGCAACTTCAGCTTGGTTTAATAATTTTAAGGGGGCCGATGGGAAGTAATATTAAAAGTTACAGCAAAGCAAAATGATAAGTAATATTAAAACTTGGTCGAGCAATAAAGAACAAAGGGAATAAGCATTGTACCCCATAAATATTAAATAGTTGACTTGATAGAACAGCTCATACAGTACTCTTCTCTAGAAATAAAGATAAGCTCAGCAGCTAATGATGAGGTATGGGAGATTACAAGTTTCTCCCTTATGGGTCCTTTTTCTTTTTTATTACTTAATTACTTCATTTTTTTAAATTTTTAAAAAATGATCCCGTGAGAATTTTTTAATTAGGACATCGCTAAGGTTAAGGAACCTTCATGGTGTGACAACATAAAGACAAACTATTACAGAAAGATAAACTTTATGATACTTATAATTTTGTTAGTTTTTATATCAATTTTGTTTTTCCTTTTCTTTTCTTCAATGTCAAGAACGTGCTTAAAGAAATAGAAAGATTAGAGAAATGTTGTCTAAGTATTAGACGTGTCTACACACGTAGCTTTCATGGAATATATCTAGCCGTTTAAGAAAGATGCTTATTATTAATAAATTATTAAGGGATGCTTTATACTAAAAAACCAATTGCGGATGCTACATATTTTGTTTGACATTTCTCTTAAGTCTTTTATGATTGTCTCTATGTTAAAGCTTAGCCATGGTTTATTTAAACGAAGTCTCAAACGAGACGGCAAGTAAAAGACAACTTTTACTAGCCCCACATGTTGAAATTTAACATAATCCGCTAATAAAGGGATGATAACATAATCTGTAAAAAGAGGAAAATAGATTAAATTTTTATGTTGGTTGTTAACTTGAGACGGATAATGTGGGCAAGCTTACACAAGCAGAGTTATATTTGACACATATATGCCAAAAAATAAAAGAAGAACAAGTCCTAAAAAGGTGTTCTACGATTGAAAATACGCAATTTTTGTCATGAAAAAGTTCAAAATCCCCCTCAGGTTGAGGAGGGGGTTTGGGACGTGCGGAATTACAAGTGCTGGCCACAATTTCCTGCTGCCCCTAAATAAAAGGAGCCACGTATATTTGACCCTACTACTAACAACATATGGAAACGAACGAAACTGGCCACAATTTTGGAAGTTGCGGAGTTACAGTGTTACACCTCTAAGTTCTGGCCACAATTTTGTTTTGGAAAAAATTCGCCATGCAAAATTTTATTATCAAACTTGTGAAACTTTTCACGAATCGCTTGCTTTGTACGTGTAAAGTAAATAAAAAGAAAAATTCTGGAAATTTGAAACCTTATTTATGGACTAATTCCTTTTTTTCTATGACGTGGCTACTATACAGCTGTTGCAAATTAATCCATTGACCAGAAAAGATACCAAAAGTCCAAAACAATTGTGCGAGCAGCCATAAGATAGGAAATTATATAGTGAATGAAGAAAGAAGAGAAGGCAGCCACATTTACTTAGCCTAAAGTTGTCCCATCAATTATAAGTAGTGGCCTTTGAATTTATTGTTGCATGAAGCCATGTAGGAGCAATAGTAGTAGTACTAGTATTAGTATCTTTATGGTACAGACAGAGTGCTATCATATTGGGTCACCACGTATAAGCAACTTTGCATGCTTCACCATACATAGACTTTAATTAATTTCTGGAATTTCATTCCCTATATTTATATTGTACTACACTACAACTCAACATCTTCTGTTTTGCCTCTAGTTTTTTACTTACATTATGAGGATCTGGAAAGAAAATGAGAAAACAAAAAACTATATAACTAGAATTGAATCAACATATGACAGATTTTATAGGTATCACTAGACTGTAAATATTGCTTGTACAACTCATTTCATATTTTGCCTTCTCCCTTAGAGTTTCTTTGTCTTTTCTTTCCTTATTCCTTATTTGCAATATTAATAAAGAAATTTGCTATTGCTTGATGTCTTTCTTATTGGAAAGCATGTTTTATTGCAATATTTGTCCTTTTTTATCTTTTTTATTCGAGTATAGTTATTGTTCCTTTGTCCTACTATATACTTTATGGTCTATATAAGGTCAAAGCCATGCTGCCCAAGGGAAACGACAACATATTTTCATGACTAGCCTGTTGAACTAGGTACATTTAGATGGCAGTGCAATATACTTCAGAGCCTGATAATTATTTTACTGCGGATGAAGATTAAATTCAAGAAACTTGAAACCAAATTCTGAATTCTGAAATTCCAAACTATAAGACCATCTCCAATCCAATATCATTTTTGACGCCAAACGTTATTTTGGTATAAGATTTGATGCTCCAATCCAACACTATTTCTTACACCATTTTGGTGCGTGAATAGCGTTATACACCAAATTTGGTGTAACACTATTTATCAACATCATTACTATTCAATATAATATTTCATTATTATCTTTTTATTATATAACACTTTTAATTTAACATATTATAAATTTTATAATTATAATTTTTATGTAATATCTTTATAATATTAATTTTACATTTTAATTTTGGTGTATAATTTTTATAAATTATTTTTCGTCTATATTATTTTTATATAAAATTATAAGTTAATTTTATTATAAGTTATAGTTGTATAAAAATATATAACCATCAAAAAAATAAAAAAGTGCAAATCTAAAATATAATATGTTGCTAATAAATAGCATAATATTCATTAAATAACATAAAAATAAATATTTAATACAGTAACGACAGACATAGATTAAAATTAAAAATACATTAAATAATATAATAGGATGAGAAAATTACAACATTAATCCTGAAAGTTGAATATTTATGTAAAATTAAACTAACTTTTATCATAATGTAATGTTTATTTAATTCTATCTTATCAATGATTTTATTTTTATTTGAATTATCCATTAATATGTATAATGTATAATATTTTCTTCCAATTTATATTATTTAAACATTTATGTTGTAAAATAATTTTATATTAAATGGTTATATAAAAAAGGAATATGAATTATATGGGATGAATATGTAAAAAAAGAAAAAAGAAAGGATTTGTTTTATGAAATAAGAAATAAATCTAAATAAAAAAAAATATAAAATAGAAGAGATAGAGAAGAATATAAAAGAAATATTTTTTTGGTGTAAAAAATAGTATAACGAGTTGGAGTTAATTTGCACCATTTTGATGTTTACACGTAAAAAGAAAATAGTGCATGGATTGGAGAATGTCCAAGAAAGGGATGAAAGCTATTTTCGAGTAAATTCAAAATAAAAATAAGTTGTGCAATACTTTAGGACTGTTTAACCAAAAATTTGAGTCTTTGGTCAAAGCTAAAAAGAAATTCGGGTTACTGATAATCAGGAGACAAAATAAAATACTTTTGAAAATGATGGTAAAAAAGCAAATAGTTGTGTATTTCAATGAATTTTCAATAGTATTCTGTGTCCTTACAAATGATGATACTTCTTCCTTTTATAGATAATTCTAGGTAAAGGAATGAAGCCTCAATTTTAATGATATAATTATGAGTATTAAATGACATTAAATAAGCCGTTATACAATCATTCCTATTAAATACCAATTTTGTAACGTATCAAGTATTTAATAATGAATTTGGACTCCTTTCTGTCATCAGATCTTTGTCTTCAATGCCTTCTAATCCGTTGGCTGTAAATAATTTAAATTGGTACGAGACTCGTATTTATACGTCGTCTCGTGCCTATTTAAATTCTTCTTCCCGTGGCTGTCTCCATTCGTGCCTCTTAGTCAATTGTTGCGCTTTGACCATTTAACTAATCCACGTGTCATGCCACATCATCTTTAATATAAACTCAGTTTTTTTCTCAATATAGATAGTCCCCCCACTTTCCATTTATTTATCAATTAAATAATTAGGAAGTGGATCTTCATGAAAAAGGAATTTTTGCCACAATTAATGCTCATGACAGTATTAACGCCTCAGTAGTCTTTTCCATTTAATGTTCTGCCCATGTGTCATTTTCTAATTGATTCCGCTATTCACACCCTTTTTCGAGACTTCTTCATTCTCACTATTTACGAAGTGATAACTGCCTTTATTATAGGTTTTCCATCATTACACTTCTAAGGTTGACGGTTCCCATTTTACACATAACTTTTTCTTCCTTTGCCTTCTTCACAAATCTTCAGCACACACTTCCTTCTTAACAATGTCTTCTTCAAACCCTAACCGTAAAAAAGTTCCAATTTTAGATCAATTCCCCAACGCCCCTGTTAGACACAGAAGAGGCGGAGGAGGTAGGCTTCGAACAAGGTTAGAATCTACTCGAGGCGGCTCCTCTGATTCTTCTTCAAGGAGTTCTATCCCTAAGGCCCCTTCTTCTAAAAGTAGGGAAATTCTTGATTCTTCTCAAGAACCCTCAGTTGATGAAATAGTTCCCCGCGATTTGTCTTTTGAAAGTGACAAAACGTCTCTTCAAAAACAAATTGCAAATTTAGAAAAAGCCAATATTTACCCCACAATAGTAACCGAGCTTACAATCCCCACCATAAGAAAAGATTGTAATTGGAAGGATAGTCTCCGAATGTCAATTCCTTCCCCAAATCAAAGAATTTCCTCTTTTAGAAGTGGGTATTCTTCTGTTTATACTTACCCCTTCACTTTAGGTTTTAATCCTCCGATTGACCCAATTATTCTCGATTTTTGTCGTTTCTTTACAATTTGTTTGGCCCAAATCGGTCCATTAGTGTGGAGAACAGTGGCTTGTGTGATATATTTATCCTCCAAAGCCAATGTCAATTTCACCTTTTCTCACCTCATTCATCTGTACCATCCTAACTTAATACTCCATGGGGTTTTTACCTTAACTGCAAGGAGCAAAAAAGTTTTGGTAAATCCTAAAGATGACAAAGATCGTGGATGGTATATCCGTTACGTTGTTGTTCGTACGGTGGACTTGATTGGCGAAACAAATATTCCCTTCCCTGAGAAGTGGAATTTTGAACGTAGGTTTCCTTTTATTTACCGTACCTACTTTTGAGAATTTCAAAAGAAATTTTGTTTTTAACCTCGTCTCTTCTTGTTTTTTTGTAGCAACCATGGGAGATGTGGAACCTATTCCCAACTTTCGTGGTTGGGTAGACTCACTTTTGAAGATTGCTTCTAGGGAGCAAAGAACTTGGAAATCAATTTCTTCCTTACATGGCTGGATGGTCAAAACACATGGTATCCCCCTTTTTATATGTTTTTTACATGTTAAGCATTTTTTCCTCAACTTTGATCATGTATATCCATCATTTAATCAGGATTTGGCATTAGAGGAATGACGGCTGAAGTAGCTATGGCCATTCGCATGTCTGCGAATGTTGCTCTTGATTTGGATAAGGCTCGAGCCTTGCTGCCAAAAATGAAAGCTATAAAGGAAAGTTCTGAAGAAGAAGAGGAGGGTACCTCCCTAATTACCAGGCCAAGGGTCAGGAGGCGAATAATCATTGATGATGAAATTGAAAACACTCCTGCTCAAACCTCCACCACCGAGCCTGTTTTGATTCATTCTGACGAGGACACCGAACCAAGAGATAATAATGAGTCAATTCAGCATCTTTTTGATAGTGGTTTCGGGAGTGGTGAGCTCGGCCCTGTTTTTGATGAAACTCCTCTTTCCTCATTTGTTCCTATTTCCTCCATTCCTCTGCCAACCGTAAGTATTTCTTTACCAGTTTTGACGACTTCCGTTCTTTTGCTAGTTTCTGCCGCTCCTATGTCCGTTCCCTTGGCAGTTTCTACTGCACCTGCTTTCGCTCCTGCGTTGGTTTCTACATCTTCTCCTTCCATTCCTGTTTATTCATCTTCTCCTTCCATTCCTTCCATTGCTCCTTTTCCCTTTGTTCATCGTACAAAGACGGGTTCTAGCAGTGGAAGTATGACTATGAGAAGTGTTACTCTGGAAGTTCCTGCCAATCATAGCCTCTTGAGGAAGACTGGCAGAGCCGATGTTTGGCTCGAACCCCTAATTGGAGATATCGATAAGAAGAAGATGGAGAGCCATAGCTGCTTAACTCTGATGAATGACATAGTTCATTCTACTTTGAAGGTATTTTCTCTTCTTACCAACAAGTTTTTTTAATTATCTTCAATCTCTCATTTCTATGAGTTGTCTCTGTAGGCTAACCTTATTGGCACGGAATTAATGGGAAGAATTTCCCTTCTGGAAAGAAAAGCCCGTGAGTTTGAAAAGACTGTCCACGAGGCCGAAGAAATAGCTAGGGGAGCCCAGCTTGAAGCAACCAATTGGAAGGAACAGTTTGAGAATGCTCAAGGGACCATAGAGGAGTTGCAAGAAAATAAAAATCTCCTGGAGCAGCAAAACCGTGGTTTAACTTCTAAACTGGCAACTGCCAAAGCTTTTTCAAGCCAATTGAAAAGAGACAAAGAGCTTTTGGAATGCTCTTTGTCAGAACAATTATCCAAGGCTAGTGAAGAAGTTAGGGAGCTGAAGGCACTTTTGGCTAAGAAGGAAGAGTATGCAGGAGAGTTAGTGCAAAGCTTGACTCAAGCTCAGGCTGACTTACAGACCTCTTCTGACGAGATTCATGCCTTGAAGAGTTCTCATGCCTCTCTTGAAGCTTCCCTTGATTCCCATTTAGCTGAGCACCAAATCTTAAAAAACGATCTTGCTATGTGGGAAAAGGAATATGGACTTCTGGAGGAAAATTTCAACATAGAGGTGAGTTGGGCTTTCCTGAAATCTCGTCGTGATGCTTTGACAGAAGCTGCTCAAGAAGGTTTTGACTTGCAATCTGAACTGGCCAAAGTCATAGATACCATCGAGAAAAGCCAACAGTCTACTGATACTCCTTCTCCTGCACTTGAATTTCCTGGAACAGAAGAACTTTTAAATGAAGAAGTGACTACTGCAGCAATTGGGATTACAATTCCTCCTTCCGAGGGTGAAATTTCTGATGCTCCAAACCCTTCAGTGACTAGCTAAAAATGAAATTGCTATAAAGGATCTTTTGATGAAGTCCCTAGTTAACATAATGGGGCATTTGTAAAAAAAACAAATGCTTAATTGACTAAGTTTGTACTTAGTTTTTTAATTAAAAAAGAAGTTTTATCGGTACTTCTGCATATTCTATTCTTGCCTATTTATCTAGGACTCATGGAATAGCTTAGCATTTTTATTCTTTTAAAATGCTTTACGATTCTTCTCATGGAATATCAACATGAGGCTTATAAAAGAGGGCCCTTTTATTTTATCGACACTTAATGAAGAAGACGTCTCAACTTCATAATGGTATTATAATATGATGAAAGAAATAGGAAAACACACGTTTTGTATGAAACAACTTTGGCAAGTTTTTATTCATAAACTTTTAACAAGTGTTTGACTGTTACATGTATTACAATACATCTACAACTTTCTCGTAACTGTTTTTCTTGTAACAGATTTGTACATAACATAAAATAAACAAGGTTTTTCTTCATAACCTTTTTCAGTACATAGTCATGACCCTATCTTTACATATTAAGAAGGGTTTGAGAGGTGACTTTGTTCATGAGTTTGAGAGATGACTCTGTTGTTCTCATGAATGTTGAAGACTTCATAATTTTTTCTCAACACTTGACTTCTATCGTTCGATATTCGTATCTGCGTATCTGCATTTCTACATGTATCTGTGTACAATATTGTAGTCCCCCAAGTGTTTGAGCGGTGAAGTATGAAGCCTCGAGCACTTGTTTATTTCTTTTACTTTGGCCCTTTTTCCTGAAACAGAAAGATATGCGGGACCCGAAGGTACGATTATAGATGAAGACCGCCTAACTCGTGTGTATTTCCATCAGATTAATTGTAACCCTGGGCTAGGAATTTAAGAATACTCCATTTTGCCTTGCAGGTTGTGACTCATCATTTGGCACGAGTTAGGATATTTTGCCTAGCATCTAAAATCGTTAGTAAAATATTAATAAACCAATAGAGAAATTTTAACATGATGATACCTGACCGTAGGTATTTTCTCAAAAGTAATATCTTTTTAAGTGGACAGCATTCCAATGTGAGGGTAAAACTTTACCATCCATTGTCTCCAACTGGTATGCTCCTTTTCCTGCAATGCCACGGACTTTGTACGGTCCTTCCCATGTTGGACTTAGCTTTCCTGAGTTAGCAGCCTTTGCAGATTGGAACATCTTTTTAAGCACGAAGTCCCCAATTTTGAAAAATCGGAGGCGTGCTTTCCTATTGTAATATCGTTCTATTACTTGCTTTTGTGCTGCCATCCTTATCAAAGCAGCTTCTCTTCTCCCTTCAAGTAAATCTAGGCTAACCCGCATCTCTTCATTATTAGATTCCTCCGTTGCCTGATCATATCGTGTGCTTGGCTCACCTATTTCAACTGGAATTAAGGCTTCCGTACCATAAACCATTGAAAATGGTGTTTCTCCAGTGCCTGTTTTGGCCGTTGTACGATAAGCCCATAATACTCCAGGTAACACCTCAGGCCAATTACCTTTTGAATCTTGTAACCTCTTTTTCAAGTTATTGATAATGATTTTGTTAGTTGATTCTGCTTGTCCATTCCCTACTGGATGATATGGCGTAGATGTTATTCTTTTGATCTGCCAACTTCGAAGAAATTCTGTGATTTGAGCTCCAATGAATTGTGGTCCATTGTCACACACGATCTCCTTTGGTACTCCAAAACGGCATATTATATTTCGCCATATGAAGTCTTTAACTTCTTTTTCTCGTACATGTTTAAATGCCCCTGCTTCTACCCATTTAGTGAAATAATCTGTAAGTACAAGTAGAAATTTTACCTGACCTTTTGCTTGTGGAAGTGGACTTACGTATCCATTCCCCATTTCATAAAGGGCCATGGGGCTATGACAGGATGTAGTAACTCAGCTGGTTTGTGCATATTATTGCCGTACCTTTGACATTTATCACATTTGGACACGAAAATGGTTGCCTCTACTTCCATCTTAGGCCAATAATATCCTGTGCGAATTAACGTTCTTACCAGTGACCGTCCTCCTGCGTGATTCCCACAATGTCCTTCATGTACTTCTCTCATGACATATTCGGTTTGATAGGGTCCGAGACACCTTGCTAGTGGTCCGCTGAACATCTTTCGATAAAGATTTCCTTGATATAAACAATATCGTGTAGCTTTTTTGCGAAGCGCGTGAGCCTTTCCTTTGTCATTAGGCAAGGTACCGTGCTGTAAAAAGGCAACAATTTCGTTTCTCCAATCCCATGTTAAATGATTAAAATTTACCTCGCTTTTATCAGATTCAAGAACGGAATGAAATAGATGTATGACTGAAGCATCTGTATTGTTTTCCACGTCTGCTGCGGATGCAAGATTTGCTAAAGCATCTGCCTCCACATTCTCATCTCTTGGGATCTACACTACTTTCCAAGTTTGGAATTGCTTTATTAACTCCCGTACCTTTGCGAGGTATTCTTGCATTCGTGACTCTCTGGCTGTATAAGTCCCCAGCATCTGATTAACCACGAGTTGAGAATCACTCTTGATTATAATCTGTGTTATGCCGAGTTCTCGTGCCAATTCTAAACCTGCAATTACAGCCTCATACTCTGCTTCATTGTTAGTTATAGAATGACATTTTATAGCCTGTCTAATGGTCTCACCCGCAGGTGGTACGAGGACTATTCCTAGGCCTGCCCCTTTTACATTAGATGAACCGTCAGTGAATAAAACCCAAGTCCCCGGGTTCGCACCATTAAAAACTAGTAATTCTTTTTCTGCTTTTAAATGCATCCCCTGGCTAAAATCAGCCACGAAATCAGCTAGTACTTGAGACTTTATAGCGGTCCTGGGTTGATAAATAACTTCATATTCACTTAGTTCTATAGCCCATTTTGCTAATCTTCCTGAAGGTTCGTGTTTATGCAAGATATTTCGAAGTGGAAAAGCAGTAACTACAACAATGTGATGACATTGAAAATAAGGTCTTAATTTTCTAGATGTCATGATCAAAGCTAATGCTAATTTTTCTAGCTGTGGGTATCGTGTCTCAGCTTCCAATAAGGACTTACTTACATAATAAATAGGAGATTGTTTACCTTGGTCCTCGCGGACTAAAACAGCACTCACTGCGACTTCAGATACGGCCAGATAAATGAGAAGTTTTTCCCCCACCTTTGGTTTTGCCAACAACGGTGGTTTTGATAAATAAGCTTTCAAATTTCTAAGGGCTTATTGAAAATCTTCATTCCATTCAAAATGATCTTGCTTTTTAAGTGCAGAGAAAAACTTAAAACACCTTTCTGAGGATTTGGAAATAAATCTCCCCAAAGCTGCAATTCTTCCCGTTAATCTTTGTACTTCCTTTTTATTAGTAAGGATATCAGGGATTTCTTCTATTGCTTTGATCTGAGAAGGATTCACTTCAATACCACGATTAGAAACAAGAAAACCCAAAAACTTACCTGATGCAACTCCAAATGCACATTTTTCTGGGTTGAGTTTCATATTAAATTTTCGCAAAATTTCAAAAGTAACAGATAGATGAGAAATATGATCATGAGACTGCTGGGTTTTGACGAGCATATCGTCTATATATACCTCCATTGTTTTCCCTAAATGTTCTTGGAACATTTTGGTGACCAACCTTTGATAGGTTGCCCCAACATTTTTGAGGCCAAAGGGCATTACTTTATAACAGTAAGTCCCCCTGTCTGTGATGAAAGAAGTTTTTTCTTCATCACCAGGATCCATTTTAATTTGATTATATCCCGAGTATGCATCTAAAAAACTTAAAAGTTCATGACCTGCGGTTGCATCAATTAGTTGGTCTATATGCGGTAAGGGAAAGGAATCTTTTGGACAGGCTTTATTTAAATCGGTATAATCTACACAAACATGCCACTTACCATTTTTCTTGGGTACAACCACCGTGTTAGCTAACCAAGTAGGATATTTTACCTCACGGATTGATCTGATTTTTAATAATTTTTGGACTTCATCCTGAATCACCTGGTTCTTGAAAGCACCTTGCTTCCGTTTCTTTTGCTTTATTGGTGTGAAAGAAGGGTCCTCATTGAGTTTGTGAGTCATCACATTGGTATCCCTGTCATATCAGCGTGGGACCAAGCAAAGCAGTCTAAGTTAGCTTTTAAAAATTCGATTATCATACCTCGCATGTTCGTGCTTAAATTGGCCCCGACATAAACCTTCCGTTCAGGCCATTGATCAAATAACATCACTGCCTCAAGCTCTTCAATTGTCGTTTTGATGTTTTCATTTTCTTCAGGTTCTTGAATTGTGTCAGGTCTTGAGTCCAAATTCGTCTTTTCCTGTTCAGTTGAAGTTTGATCTTTTTTACCTTCAACTGTTTCCTGTAATTGCTATTTTTCTTTATTTGAGGCGCTCGTACTTGTTACAGCGTTGACACTTCTAGCCATCTGCCGATCCCCACGAATTTGGCAAATTCCCCATGGTGATGGGAATTTAATAACCTGATGTAGAGTTGATGGGACAACATCCATATCGTGTATCCATGGTCTCCCCATGATCATATTGTAGGCCATTTTCATATCAACTACCTGAAATTTAGTTTCCTTCACAACACCCATAGCAAAAGTTGTTAGAAATACCTCACCTTTTGTTACTACACTTGAATTGTCGAAGCCTGACAAGGTATGCGCCTTGGGTATCATTTTGTCTTCAGCTTGCATTTCTCGTAGTACCCTTAGTAATATAATATTTACAGAACTCCCTGGATCAATCAAAACTCGTTTTACATTAGTATCATGTACAAGTAAAGATATTACCAGTGCGTCATTATGTGGAGTTGTCACTCCTTCGGTATCTGCGTCATCGAACGAAATACTTTCATTTTCAAGGACCTGCCGCACCCGTTTCCCGTGTGTAATCGTTACCTTAGAAACCTTGTTGGAGGCTGTGTAGGTTATGCCGTGAATATCTTCTCCCCCGCTTATGACATTCACTGTCCTCTTAGGTGAAGGAGGTTGTGGTGGCTCTTGTCTGTTTTTCATATAAGCTTGTTTTCCTTTCTCACTAAATAACTCAGTGAGTTACCCTTGCTTCAATAAATGATCTACTTCACTCTGCATGAATCTACATTCTGAAGTTTTGTGCCCGTGATCGTTGTGAAATTCGCACCAATGATCCGGATTGCGTCTACTTGGATTTGACCGCATCTCTTTTGGCCACCGTACCTTATCTCCCATGCTTCTTAAAACAGCTACGAGCTCGGAGGTAGAGACATTAAAATTATATCCGCCGAATCGTGCCTTTAAACTCCTGTAATCATCTCGTTATTCTTGTCTGTTCCGATCATTCCTGAACTTTGAAGAAGAGCCAGAATTCCGGTTCCTCGATTTTTGATCATATTGCTGGCTATCTTGTTTCGACCGTGGGTCTTTTCCTGCAGGTCCCATATATGGATCGTACCTGTTTTTACCTGATTTTTTTTTTATTTCTGACCTTCGGGTACCGCCCCTTTCTTCATGATTAAGCTTAGGTACGGTATCTTCTTCGATTCGCAGCTTCGTACTATACCTGTTGTAAACATCATTCCATGTGGTTGCAGGAAATTCTCGAAGGCTTTCTTTGAGTCGTCTCGTGGCTTCAGAACTTCTGTCATTTAAATTACTTGCAAAGGCTATAGCAGCTCAATTGTCAGGCACACGAGGTAGAGTCATTCTTTCACGCTGGAATCTATCAACAAAGTTTCTAAGCAGCTCCGAATCCCCTTGTTTGATTTTGAAAATATCTTCCATTCTTTTCTCAACCTTTTGTGCTCCCGAATGTGCTTTAATAAAAGAATCCGCAAGCTCAACAAAAGAATTAATAGAATTTTCAGATAAAAGAGAATACCAGGTTAATGCACCCTTGGTGAGTGTTTCTCCAAATTTCTTGACCAATACTGATTCAATTTCTTGTTTGGTCAAGTCGTTGCCTTTTACGCCTGTTGTAAATGCAGTCACGTGGGTCTGTAGTACCATCATATTTCGGGATGTCAGGCATTTTGAACTTTTTCGGAATTGGAAGGGGAGCAACACTAGGCTTCCATGGTTGTTGTGAGTATTTGTCCATGTCTACTCCTTTTATTATAGGCGGAATTCCAGGGATTTGTTCAATACGCTCATTTTGTTCCTTAAGCTGTTTCTGCAAGGTTAGTACTAAATTTTGCAAATACGAATTATTTAAATTACCTGGTCCCCCTTCCTGTGGTTCACTGGGGGTTGCTCCGTTTCCAGAATTATCAAGACCAGAACGAGGATTCTCCAATGTATTATTATTAGGAGTTGGTGTGGGTGGCGCAGCAGGCAATCGATTAACAAGTGCCTGAAGAGCTTTGCCGACCTGTGCATCAATTAGCTTTTGCAAAGCTTCAGTTGTAACTCCTTCAAAATGTTCAGATTGCTCTTGTTGATCAGCACGGGATTCAGTAACAGGAGTGCCTTCACGAGATTGACGTGGTGAATTTAGAGGAGAGGGAACCACGTCATCTTGATTTTGATGTATTTGATTCTCATGGTT
Organism: Nicotiana tabacum; assembly: GCF_000715075.1. Taxonomy (NCBI): domain Eukaryota; kingdom Viridiplantae; phylum Streptophyta; class Magnoliopsida; order Solanales; family Solanaceae; genus Nicotiana; species Nicotiana tabacum. The sequence goes on along the minus strand of NC_134086.1, from coordinate 123,179,901 downwards.
TCCCAATGTGTTATTACTGTTGTTGTTGGTATTGTTGTTTGACATGGTGACGACAATATAGATAATATATAGTTTAAAAGAAAAGATTATCAGATTCCCGGTAACGGAACCAATTTGTTTAACCAAAAATCTGAGTCTTTGGTCAAAGCTAAAAAGAAATTCGGGTTACTGATAATCAGGAGACAAAATAAAATACTTTTGAGAATGATGGTAAAAAAGCAAATAGTTGTGTATTTCAATGAATTCTCAATAGTATTCTGTGTCCTTACAAATGATGATACTTCTTCCTTTTATAGATAATTTTAGGTAAAGGAATGAAGCCTCAGTTTTAATGATATAATTATGAGTATTAAATGACATTAAATAAGCCGTTATACAATCATTCCTATTAAATACCAATTTTGTAACGTATCAAGTATTTAATAATGAATTTGGACTCCTTTCTGTCATCAGATCTTTGTCTTCAATGCCTTCTAATCCGTTGGCTGTAAATAATTTAAATTGGTACGAGACTCGTATCTATACGTCGTCTCGTGCCTATTTAAATTCTTCTTCCCGTGGCTGTCTCCATCCGTGCCTCTTAGTCAATTGTTGCGCTTTGACCATTTAACTAATCCACGTGTCATGTCACATCATCTTTAATATAAACTCAGTTTTTTCCCAATACAAGGACGAAGGAGTAATTAATTCTAACAGAGTTTGTCCTTATCAAGTTTTGAGTATTCTGAATTTAGAAGCGGACAGCTATATCATTGTCATTGTCGGCTGTGTTTAGATGAAAAACACACCGTTTACTCGTATAAATATTTTGATTTAGTCACACAAATGATTATAGGACAAAATAAGTTATTATTTTTTCTCATAACAATATATTGAAAAGAATCATAACCAATCATGGGAAGTTTCAGAGTCTTCTTTGTTTTCTTTATCTCATTTGATTCTGTCTACGAACTAAAGATAAATGATATGGAACTTGGTGGAATATAGACGATTTTTAAGAGAAGATGGAAGATACCCTTCATGTTCCGTAGAAAAAAAAATTGTTTTCATCTTTTTAAACTATTCATTATACATTAAATTATGATGAGTTCACAATAATGATTCACGGATTACTGCATGAAAAAGATCAAATTTGAAAAACAAGTTGATTATTTGAACTCCACCTCGCAAAAATCCATATAAAATGTGATTAGAGTGTAGGGAATTTTGTATCATGTCAATAATGAAAGACAAGGGAATGTCTAATGACAGAAGGTTTTTCCTATACCATTAATTAATTTCGTTTACCATTGCAAGCATTAACTAATCATTGAGATTTCTAGTCTTCAAACCCCTTTAAACATATTCAAATATTCCAAACCGTATTTGTGTTTTGGAATCTTTGGAATAAAATTAACTCAAAATAAGTCGTTTATTTGGTAGCACAATATCAAACTCAATGGTACATACTACATCTTAAACAAAGTCATCCAGATAACAACTTGTCTCAAAATTCTAATTTAATTTTTCACAAAGACTTTACGAACAGTACTTATTGCAGAAAAAAATTGTGGCCATGAAATAAATATCTGTTTTGGTGCCCCACAAGTGCTGTCAAACTCATTAATTTCTCAAAACCCTTTGATAAGACAAATGCAAGTCAGAATATTGGAGAGAAAATTCCAAAATTCAAAATATAGCAAAAGGGTATTCCCGTTGTCCACTTTTTATTTTGTATTCCCTTAAGGAGAAACTAAATAAAGTATGTATTTTACAATTTTATTTATAATACTGATAGCATTTCAAAAACTATTAAGAAGTAACTTGGGGAATGAGTAATTAAAGATAAAGGTAAAATATGAAAAGAATTTTTTTTTTGAGTTTATCTTGATTTGTTAAAATGGACAAGTAAACGAGAAAATAAAATTTTAGTAAAGTGAACAAATAAAAATGAACGGAGAAAGTAAAATAGAATTTAAAGAGGAAAAAAGAAGAAAAAAAAAACAAAATTCATACTAATAAATTAAATAAACCTCAAAAATCGAATCATCTGCTGAATACGACCTTCTCTTTTTAAGGCACCTCCATCTCCTATCTATTTGATTCCTAAGCCTTCACTTTCATTTTCCACAGCTTCCACTCTCCTTCCTAACTATTATTACATCATTTTCTCTCTCAACTTTCTTTGCTTCCGAAGAAGTAAATAGAGAAGAGAACATAATATAATCCACCAGCTTGCTGCACTTAGCATTCAACTAAAAAAGTTACAAATTTTGCCTTGTTTTTCTGACCTTCTTGGCCAGCATTGCAATATCACATGGGGAGGCATTCTTGCTGTTACAAACAGAAGTTAAGGAAAGGCCTTTGGTCTCCTGAAGAAGATGAGAAACTTATAAAGCATATTACTAAATATGGTCACGGCTGTTGGAGTTCAGTCCCTAAATTAGCAGGTGCACTACTATACTAATTAAACAACTTTCTTACTTTTTTTTTTTTTTTTTCTGTTTTCTTGAAAATGCATGTTGGAATTGAAATAATTGCAGTACTTTATTTTATAGCCGATCCCAACTTGCTTGAATTGGACACTGTAATTGTTTTTTAAATTTTGTCTTTCGAGTTTTCTTGTTAGTGATTTTTTTAATTCAATGGTGTGGCAGGTCTTCAGAGGTGTGGAAAAAGTTGTAGGCTCAGGTGGATTAACTACTTGAGACCTGATTTAAAGAGAGGGACATTCTCGCAAGATGAAGAGAATTTGATCATTGAACTTCATGCAGTTCTTGGGAACAAGTAAGTATATCCTTCACCAGACTGTACAATTTGTTTTATGTGATAATTAACCTGAGCTGACCTTAATTATTGTTTTTTTTGTTTACTCGCAGGTGGTCTCAAATTGCAACTAGATTACCAGGAAGAACAGATAATGAAATTAAGAATCTGTGGAACTCTTCTATTAAGAAAAAGCTAAGACAAAGAGGTATTGATCCAAATACTCACAAGCCACTTTCTGAGGTTGAAAATGAAGAGAAAGCGTCAGCAAACAGTAACAATAAGAACACTGACAAAGTTTCTGAAAGCTCCAATAATGATCAGCTCAATTTTGTTGAGGCTGCTCATGAGAATGGATTTTCAATAGAAAAGCCAAAGTCATCTTCAATGACAATTATGGACCATTATCCACTTATTGAGACCAATAATATTGCCCCACCAACTCATGAATTCTTCACCACAAATTGCAAGTCTCCTTATTTTTCTAATTATCTCTCCTTTCAGCACTTGAATAATTACACTCCCAACACCAATATTCTCTTCAATAATAAGAATTCTGCTCATGATATGGTATCTGATCATCAGTTCAATTGTAGCCTTTCACCCATGTCGAATTCTATTCTCACTACATCCCCGTTGGCACGTATAAAGTCGCCTTCTTTAACTACTCTTCCTCCTGATAATAGTTTTAATATCAACAAGTCCCAGAATTGGGAAGCTTGTACTCTCAGCAGCAACAGTAATGGTAGCAGTAACAGTATTGAATTACAAAGCAACTGTTCATTCTTTGATAACAATGCTGCAGCTTTCGCATGGGGATCAACAACAGCACATGGTAGTGGGAAACCAGAGAGAGAAGAAATCAAATGGTCTGAGTATTTGCAAACCCCATTTTCACTAGGTTCTAACACAATCCAGAATCATCAAATTTCGTCTCAACATCAAGACTTATACAACAACGAAACAAAATCCGAGACACAGTTCATGACACAAGGTTCATTGGGTACTACTACAACATGGCTTCAAAACCAACCGCAAGAATCTTCTCTACAAAATGCAAACTTATACAATAGTAACACTTATCAGAGACTTCCCGCCGCCTTTGGACAGTTTTCTTAGCCTATTTTCACAGGTTAATCTCACTTATCATGGACGGTTACTTCCCTACAGGTGTGTGTTATAGAGTTTTTCTTATTGATCTGTAAATAGATCTTACACATATTTCCTTCCGTTGTCTCAACACTGGATATTCTTGATAAAATATTGAAATTTGTTGATCATCCTTTTGTGTATGGTATATGATAGTAAATGTACTTCAATTTTTTTTTCCTTTTGTGATTTCTAGATCTTTATATTTCCAGGTTGTAATTGTGTTTGTTGATTAATTACGCATTCAATCGAAAAGCTTTACGATTTTTCTAGTTTTTACCGTTGTAACCAATTATGTGTTCCTGTTCAAATTAAACCTAAAAAGAATCCTTTACAGATAGCGACTATCTGTAAGATAGCCTAAATGGGTGTCTATCCTTGTCTCGTAGAGATGGAGATAGTTTTTACTTTTTGACTGTCTTTAAGTCAATTCCAGTTTCTTTAACTAATCTGTGATGAAGACAACTTACTATAGCTGTCTGCATGTGGTTCATATACCATGAAAAAATATTAAAGATCTTGGAAGTGTTATAAAATAAAGACGGTAAAATAAAGGCGACAAACTGATATATTATCCGAATTCAAATTGATGTACATAATGAACTGAAATCTCTTCTATTTATAGAAGAAAGGAAGCTGTTGTGTAAGCTGCTACTGCAAACTGCTGTGTAAGCTGCGACTACAAGCTGCTATTATACCAGATATGGATAATCTTCTACCGGGGGCAATGTTTATCCATAACCGGGTACCGAAGTGATAAGCTTCTTCAGGAAACTTATTTCCAATAGAGTACTAAATAGATAAACATATTTACGGCGGAGTCCCATATGAATAAGTTTCTTCAGGAAGCTTATTTACAACGGAGTACGAAATGAACATCCATAATATAATATATTTATAACAGGAAGCATGAAGTTAACCTTATAATTACATGCAAAAATAATACTCATGTCCGCTTTATTTTATATGAGACACTTTTTTATATGTTCTAAAGGAATTAACATTTTACTATATTTAAAAATCTTTAAGTTGAATTTCTCATTTTACCTTATTTAACATACTATTTTATATCATAGAAGTATTATTATGTGTTAAGGACAACAAGTTCTAAGAGTACTTTGTGCCAAAAGTTTATTACTTCCTCTGTTTCAATTCAGATGAGGTAGTTTAACTCGGCATGTAGTTTAATAGAAAAGGGGAAGACTTTTGAAACTTGCGGTCTTAAAAGCTTAAGAGGTAAAAACTTCGTGGGCTCATGGTATTTGTGCGATTATAAGAGCTTCTCAATTAAGGGTAAAATGGGTAAATTGAAAAGTTTAAAGTTGAATTATTTTCAAGTATAGAAATGTATCATTCTTTTTGGAATGGACTAACAAGGAAAGTGTGTCATCTAAATTGAAACGGAGGGAGTATTTTCTAGACTCATGCCTAGTCAAATATTGGGATTTATTTAAAATAAAACGCATGGAACTCCACGGGGAAAAGAAAATGGAAAAGGGTGAAAACCCTTACAAATTTTCGGGTAAAATACAAAATTGGCCGGCCGATTGAAATTTATTTCATTTGCTAGCTAAAAGTTGTGTATATATATATATATATATATATATATATATATATATATATATATATATATATATTATTGGATCGGGTTGTACGGCTAAAAATATACATTTCTCCGAACTTTAAAGGTCATCTACTTAATTAGTCAAAGAGGAAGGATTAAAGTAGTGTGACACATATATAATTTCGATGTCCTATTATATCCTTGAGTGAGGTACAAGCACTAGTGAGAATCACAAGAGAATCAAGAAAATTTCCATCTCAAATCTTTGGGAGTTGAAAGATATCCATCTAATTGCTTAATGACTTGGAAAGCCACAATTAAGATGCAGTTTGGAGAGTATGGACACTATAATGATACATCCTCTATGGGAACTTGACTTTATCTACTTCTGGGAACAGGAAAAAGAAATCAAGTTAAAGGGGTCCCTCCCCACTGATAGAAACAGATACTACATCAAGACTCAAACTGATAAATAGAGTAAAGAGAAAAAATTCCCATATCTTTCTTACAACATAAGTGATATGCTAGAGTGGAATATAGTAAAAGAGAGGAAAACTCCTCCTGATTAAGTGAAGTTTTCTAAAAGAGACAGTATCTGCTTCTGCTGAAAAAAAGCTATATACCTTTGGTTATCTTTAAGTTTTTATTTTTTCCATTAAAATCCTCAGTTTTCACTTATAGCAAATGGGCCAAGTTTGCATGTGAGAAATAGCTACCTATATCAGTCTTTCACATTCAAACATTCACTATCACCATAAAACTCCATCAATTAAAAGTCTTCTCATGAGATGTACTCAACAAAGGGTCCCTCCCTAAACTTTTTAACTATCGCTTTTTCCATGTTTTACATAATATTCATGTACTAGCTAGTCATCTAACACCTGTAGCTAGGAAGCTGACAAGTAATCTTCACTTATAGAAATAATAAAAGGAAAAATGAAACAAATACCACAATAATTTATAGATGGAGAAAATAATTTTCAATCATGAATATATAGCGCGCTTAAGTTGATTTTGAAAGAATCAAAAAAGAGGTCCATACCTATATATATGTATATATATGAACCAACGACATGAACATGTATGGTAGGGCCTTTGTGACGACCCGACCAGTTGTCTCATGAGTTACCGCTCCGTTTTCCCTATTTCTGCTTCTTTATACTTCGTTATCGGTGTTTTTTGATATCAGGTTGGTCAGATCGAATCCAGAATGATTTTGGTAAGGTTTGAGACACTTAGTCTGTTTTAAGGAAGTTTAAGTTGGAAAAGTCAACAGGATGTTGACTTATGTGTTAGAGGGCTCGAATGCGAGTTCTGATGGTTCGGTTATCTTCGGGAGGTGATTTATAACTTAGGAGCGTGACCAGAATGGATTTTGGAGGTTCGGAGTAGATTTAAGCTTGAATTGGCGAAGTTAAGATTTTGGCGATTTTCGGTTGATAGGCGAGATTTTGATATAGGGGTCGGAATGGAATTTCGAGAGTTGCAGTAGCTTCCTTGTGTCATTTGGGATGTGTGTGTAAAATTTCAGGTCATTCGGACGTGGTTTGGTTGGGTTTTTGATCAAAAGCATATTTCGAAAGATTTTAGAAATTTAGGTTTGAATCTGATGTGTTTTGGGTGATTTGATGTTGTTTGAGGTGTTTTGATGATTAGAACAAGTTTGAATAAGGTTTTAGGATGTGTTTGTGCCTTTTATTGAGGTCCCGGGGGCCTCGGGTGAGTTCGGGTGGTCAATCGGATCATTTTTGAAGTTGGAAAAATTGCAGAAGTTGCAGGTTCAGCTATTGCAGGCTTTTACTCTTCGCATTCGCGAGTGGACCCTCACGTTCGCGAAGAGTCAGTGGGGGTCAGTGGAAATTTAGCCTTCGCGCTCGCGAGGGAGGCTCCGCGTTCGCGAAGGGCTGGAGGCTCGTGCATCGCGTTCGTGAGATGTAAGTCGTGTTCGCGTAGGGTCTTTTTGGTCAGCTGGTCTGAGGTCGTGGTCTGAGGTCGCGCAATAACAGCTGACCTGACCATGCCACGAGATTGCTTGTTATTGCGCTTGGTCCGTAAGGGGCCCTCCAGGAGTCTGCATACCCCCAGTGAGCGTGGGTACCCATTGTGATGTGAGATTGAGCCCGAGGGGCTGTTATTGTTCTGAGATGTTGCCTGAGGGGCGGATGTGGTGATACTGTGCTCGAGGGGCGAACTTCTATTTGTTTGCTTTATCTTAATTACCTATCAATTACTTGTTTACTTGTTAAAAGAGGATTTTACTTGACTTTTCACTGTTTTACTGCTTCATTATAGAATGCCTTGTGCCTTACGTGTTTTCTTACTTTCAGTCGTTATTTACATTTGTTACTCACTGAGTTGGAGTACTCACTTTACTCCCTGCACCCTTGTGTGCAGATTCAGGCGTAGCTGGTCCCGCTCCTGAGTGCTGATTCATTCTAGCTTCAGGCGGATCTTCGAGGAGTCTTTAGGTAGTTGTTGGCGTTCGCAGCCTGGAGCTCCTCCCTATCTCTTTCCTTTATGTCCTTAGTTCAGTATTTAACCTCTGTAGTTACATTTGAGGACTTAGTGTTGTTAGATGTTCGTGACTTGTGATACCCCGGTTAGGGCTGTGTTGGGTTGTACTTCCGTATTTTATTGATATTATTTGTTACTTTGTATTATTAATCATAGTTTAGGCTATTTTGTTGTTGATTAACTGTTTATCTTCGAATTGGGAATAGTTGGCTGGCCATGTTTTCACGAGAGGCGTCATCACGACCGGGTTCGGGTTTATGGTCGTGACAGCCTTGAACCAGAGTCTCCTTCCCACGTGCACCCGACGAAAAATTATGCAAACTCCCCAGTATTAATTGAATTTTTTTTTCTCTCCCTTTTTGTTCTCTATTTTTTAACAAAGAATTAATACCTAGAAAGCATTGTGTAAGCAAGGGGTACTCGTATATTTTGGGGGTCTCTTTGAATGCATGTGAACCTAATTATTGAGCTTCTTTTCTTGGCCCTACGTTCTTTCTTCTACACAGAACAGAACAAATATAAAGGAATTGACAACTTATAATATATCAGCCTGAACAGGAAAGATGTGATGGCCAGAAGAAGTTAATATTCCAAAGCTTTAATTCTTGTCAAGAACTTAAAACACAAAGTAAAAAAGGTGAAATAAAAAAGAAAAAAGAATAGGAACCATATGTTGACATGCTAATATACTAGTAGGAAGAAAATTAGCAAAACAATGATGAAGGTGATAATTGGAGATTGTGATAATGATGATAAAGGTGATAAAATAATGTCCAATATAGTAGTACTATTTTGAGATTCTGAAATTTTATTGGAAAGGAACATGTCAAAGTTATTTAATACATATAAGTATGAGCCTGAAAAAATGTACAAGCTTATAAATAAAGAACTTGTGAGGTGCTGGGGACGGGAGCAGAAGTTGTTCTGGCAGTTAAAGACGGTAATTCAACCCAAAAGGGAAACAATATTTTTATTACTACTCTCTTTTTTTAATTATTAGTCTCTATGTCACGTGCCTTGCACGTGTACCCCTACAAGTATTATTCAACGGGAGAAAGTTGGAATGTATAAAATTCAAGCTGAAACTGTATTCAATTGAAAAGTGAAAGAACCTTTATAAATGATAATAACTCCTCACTGTGGTTGTTTTTGTATCACTTCCTATTGATTTTCCCTCTAAAAGGATATCCAATTGAGATAATGTATATCTAAAATTAAATATTTCGCACTATTAGGAGAGTGTGAAAAGAAGGAAGAAGAATAATTTAGGATGTTAATTATTAAGTTTAAAAAAAACTAATGAAACTCAAAGTTGATTGAGAAATGATAGAACTTTGTTAAAATATGTGCTACCTGCAGAGCACAAGAACGATCCCAAATAAGCCATATGATACAAAGCAAAATCCAGCAATCACCTAAATCCTCACACTTCACAGTAAGGGAAAAAAAAGGAAATTGATCTTAAACTATAAATTATACTTTACCTTCTCAAAGTTGGTGCAATTTAGCGAGACGAACCGCATGTGTTAGAGTGACAAATATCTCTTAAAAGGTTAGTGTTATTTTGTTTCCTAAAAGAATTAAAACTTGTGAGTGAGGAACAACTCTAATCTCACTGTAATTTCTACCGATATAAATCCTTCTTTGATTATATTATTATTTGTATCAGCTATAATTTGTTTTGTTAGAAAGTAAACAAAATAAATTAAATAAAACCTAAAATAAACTGGAAAATCGCACCTCAAAAGATCCATCTCATGGCCAACTATTACCTCTCCTTACCTAGCTCAAATTCCCAACTTTCTTTCTGGATGAACGCCAATTCCCACAAACCTATCATATATGATATATATAAAATTTACCCGTATTTGATATTTACACTATAATAATAGATGCATGATATATGTTTACTAATAGAGTATTATTATCGCTTAAACATAGTTAACCAAATATCACTTAAACATAGTAACCAAAATATTATTCTGCGCCTATTAGGCCACTTTACCATAGTAAGATGATATGGTTTAATATAAATACAAAACATCAAATTCGGAAGTAAAATCTATTTAGAAATCAATATCTATTCTTTTTACCAAAATATACGATAAATATAGCAGATTTATCCCTTTAAAAGAAAATTGAATTTGTGTATGACCTCCTCAAAGCAGAATGTGAATGGGTAATATTATAAAAAAGGAAAAAAGAGTAGGAATATCCAACTTAATTAAAGTGTAAAGATAAACCAAAGAAGATAGATATGACATTATTCCAACGGTAGGAATTTGAAATTTTTCTTATTTGGCCTAAAAAAGAACGTCGACAATATTTTTCACTATTAGTTTGATCTCATTAATTAAATAAATACATTGCATGATACAAACAGTCAAATTTTAATACTCATGATTAATTCCCATGTATTTGCAATATTTTTTCTGTTTGGCTACTCCTTGTAAGTGGATTCAAATTGGGAATGTAGTTCAAATAGAAAAAGGGAAAGGAGACTATGAATATTGCTTGTTGTTATGTCATAAAACTAATAGGAATAAGGTGCACTTTTTAGATAGTTTTTATGCCTTAAAACTAATATATATAACTTTTGCTCGTTTGTTATGTTCTAAAACTAATAGGAGTAAGGTGCATGTCTTTTGCTCGTTGTTGCAGTTCAAGCATTAATAGGATTAATTTAATAATAATAGTAAATATGGCCTAACATATATGTCCTAAAAATAATAGGAGTAAGGTGTAGTATTTCGTTTATCCCTTATGGGTTATTATATTCAATAATTTAAAGCTATTTTGGTCTATTCATATTGTATTTATGCTTTTATCTTGTATTTTTTATTAGCCTTAATATCCTCGGACAATCTCTACAACTACAAGTGTGAGCGTTTTCTAACGCTCAACTAAGCCCTCTTCTATAAGTTTTGCGGTGGCAAAATAAATTATTGAATTTGCTATAACATACTCTAATACATTAATATTGTCAAAAATATTATTATGATCAATCAACACATAAAAAATCAGTTTATTAGAACATTACAAAATCCAAAATATAAGTTAAAACAATCTACATTTTTATCAACATGGAATATATCTTCAAAAGGTAAAAAGTCGAAATACTTTACTTTAGAAGATTGTTTTCTATTGGGCTTGTTTTGATATTTTTTCAAATCGGACACTAAAAGTAAAGACAACCAAAGAAGATGGATTTGACATTATTCTTACAGTAGAAATCTGAAGTTGTCTTGATTAGATTCAGAAGAACATCAATGATATTTTTCACTATCAACTTGGCATCACTAATTAAAGATAGTGTGTAATACGAACAGTTGAATTTCAAAACTACTCATGAGTACCATAAAATTTTACAAATATTCATGCTTGTCCGTCTGAGATAGGGAAATATTTTTGAAAAATTACTTGAAATTGTTATTCTTCAAGCAAGAATTTTATAGGTCGATCAAATCATAGGTCGATCAAACAAGAACTTTACAAGAAAAAAATTTAGGTCGACCGTCTGCAACACTATAAAGCAATAAAAACCTTTATTGTCAAAAATCAATTAGAACTTTACTAAATCAAACCAACATTACAAGGAGAAACATAAAACGAAACCCAATATCCCAATTAAAGAGATAAAATAAGGCAAGTTATATACAATTTGATCATATATATACATGTATATAGATAAGCATGCTATGCATATCTTTTTCCAGAATAAAAAGGAAAAAGAAAAAAGAAAAAAGAAAGATATCAGATGGGAATGCTAACCTGTTCCCGCGGCAAGGGTGCGAATGCGTATGCCAATTAAAGTTTTATATATACAATCACAAGTTAATGTAAGAGGCGATTTAATGTGTTGTTATCCATATAGAAGTAGAACATGTATTATTTCCATTTGTATCCTTTCCTAGAGAGTTTTTTGACAATAACTTTTAAGAATATTTTTGTAAACCGACATTGTATTCATGCTTTTATAATAATATAGATTAGCTAAGTCTTGCATAACCTGAAAAGGTTATTATTATTAGTGTCTTAGTGGAAAAAGAGCAGAAAATGTAATGACCCAAAAGGTCATCACTTGCTTTTAAATTGAAATATGTGTTTCCGAGGCCTTGAAAATAACATGTAGCATTACCTCGATATGCGTGCGCAGCCCGGGCGCGTAGGCGAAAAGCTTATATGTGAAAATCTGTGAAAAATGATAATTTTTAACTGTAAAATGAGTTAATTTGACTTCGGTCAACGTTCTGGGTAAACGGACCCGGATCCGTGATTTGACGGTCCCGGAGGGTCCGTAGGAAAATATAGGACTTGAGCGTATGTCAGGAAGCGAATTCCGAGGTCCCAAGCCCGAGAAATGAATTTTTAAAAAAAATTATTTTCTGAAATTGTTTAAAGGAATTTGAAATGAAATTTGATTAGAACATGATGGTATCAGGCCCGTATTTTGGTTCCGATGCCCGGTACAGGTCTTATATATGATTTAAGATGATTATGTGGAATTTGGTGAAAACGGATGTCATTTGACGTGATTCGGACCTAAATTGCAAAAAATTTATGTTTAAGAAGTTTGAGGAAGTTCTTTGGTTTTGAGGTTTAATTCGTTGTTATTGAGGTTATTTTGGCGATTTGATCGCACAAATAAGTTTGTATGATGTTGTTGGGTTAGTACGTATGTTTGGTTAGGAGCCCCGAGGGCTCGGGTGTGTTTCGGATGTGTTTCGGAAGGTTTTGGACTTATGAAAAGTTGCAGGTTTTTGCTGTTTAGTGCCCATGCATTTTGTTCTTCGCGTTCGCGTGGGTCCACTCGCAAACTCGTAAGGCAAATTTCCCAGGAGCCAAACTTCTTCTTCGCGAACGCGAAGCTGGAGTCGCGAATGCGAGGTTAAGGAGGGATACCCTTCGCGAATGCGACACAGCTCACACGAACGCGATGGCTAGTGAGCCTGGGCAGGGGGAGGGGCATTTTACCTACGCGAACACGACCCATTGGACGCGAACGCGAGGCTCGAGAAGTTTCTTCTCCGCAAACGCGAGCCGGCTTCCGCGAACGTGAAGGCTTATCAGGCCTAACCCATCGCGAACGCGTTAAGTTTATCGTGAACGCGATGGGTAATTTCGCCCAGTCATTTTAAAAAACCAGAACAGTAGTCATTACGGGATTTATACCAAGACTCATAACTTCTTCATCCTAACTCCAAATTAGGTGATTTTTGAAAGGGGATTCCACCTCCAATTCATAAGTATGTAATCTTAGACTCATTTTCTTCAATTTTCATTAACACCCATTAGATTTCTAGGCTTAAATCGTGTAATTAAGGGTAGAAAATTAGGAATTTGGGTAGAGTTAGTGTGAGCACGTGATTTTTGCCCTATGAGAACTACTCCCAAAAATTCAAAATAAAAATGGTTTGGTGTTGTTTGTGATTTATTTGTATTGTTGTCTGTACATGTTTATTTCTACTTTAATTAAGAAAAATACGAAAAAATATGTGTTGCATGTGCATTTAGGAGTTAATTATGCATTTTGGAATTAATTAAACCATGTCCTACTTTAAAGAATGAAAATCACAAAAAATATGAATTCCGGTAGTTTTGCCATTTTTATTGTTTAGTTGTGCGATTTTATTTTTCGATCTCGTGTGTTAATTGTTGTTAAGGGTTAATTAATATCGTTTTAAAATAATTTTGGTTTTACAAGTCAATTTAGGAATTTTTGGTTTTAGGAATTAAAAAAGAAAATAGAAGAGAAAGAAGAAAACAAGAGAAATTTCGGACTGGGCCAGTTTTGAAAAGGAAACATTCAGGCCCAATGTCACACACCATGTCCAGGCCCAACCGGTCGGTCAAGAGACCATACCAAACGACGCCGTTTCATCACCAATCAATCTCGACCGTTCAATCATCCAATCCAACGGTCCAAGATTCCCCTCCCATAACCCGTTCCCGGCCCGACCCGCTTACCCCGAACCACACCCGCCACAGCTAAGCCTAAACGACCCCGTTTGGCTTAAAGTGGCTTAATCCGGACCGTTGGTTCCCATCATCCAACGGTCCAGATTAATCACCTGATTCCAATATATCAAAACACCCAAACCCCCTCTCACCCGCCTCATTTCCACCCCTTCGTCTCCAAGAACCAGAGACCAAACGACCCTCCACCAAACCCTAGCCGCCCTCATACCCCATCGCCTGAAAGCCGGCGGCAACAACGCCGGTGACCATGAAACTAACACCAAGGCACCCCCTGACCACCCTCGTTATGGATCTGCTAACCGCTTGCCTCGAATCAACCTCCAGCTTCTCGAATCTTCAATCGAAGATTCGAGCAGGACCTAGATCTACCCCAACCAGTCCCAAACTCATACCGGACATGTCCCTGACCTCCCTCGTTACCAAACCACCGTTGGTTTGGTTCGAATCAGACCAGAACCACTCGAACCCCAAATCAAACCCCCAAGAACCTTAGAAAGCCAGAGGATGAAATCTGTCCCAACTGAAGGATGGTTTGGGGTCTAATCGACTTTAGCCGAAGTGTTCTCAGTTGAGAACACTCGATTAAGGTCCGTTCGACCTCAAACAATTCGAGTTTGAGTTCGAATCAGGGTCGTCCAGGTCCCGAGTTCTTGAGGTATTTTCCCTTTCCTATTTGTTCCAGTTTGTGTTTGTTTATTCTGTTTATTTGTTTAGTTTAGTTTTATTGGTTTTTCAATTTCTTTTGTCGGCTGATTCTGCCCATCTTCAATGACCCTTTATTTGGTCAAACGTTTTCTGGTCATGGTTAATGAATGTGATAAAACTATATAATCGATTTGAATGAGTGCCGTCGATTAGTTAAGTTTTATTATGAATCCCTGTTTCCATTAATACGATTCGAATCACCCGTGTGCATGTTCGATTCTTATTTGTCGTATGTGTTGTAATTCGTATAGTCGATTGAATAAGTGTCGTCGATTAGTTTTACATGCTTCAATTCTGATTAAATAACCTGATAATAATGTGATTCGTACTGCTTCAATTCTGACTGAATCAGGGTTCTTCTGTTGATGCCATTTGATCTGATTTAAATGCTAGTTTGAACGGTCATTTGAGTTCGAATTGAATTGGTTATAGCTGAAAGATGTAGTATAGGTTAAAGGGTTTAAGGTAGGATATTAAGTCACAGGGGTTTTTAGGGGTATTTTGGGGTTTTAAAAGGGTTGAAAGGGTTAGTGTTAGTGGTCTGACCATGAGGGCACTTAATTGACCATTAAACTAATATTTTGTCTAGTAGTGGTGGCTTGGGAAACATAATAGCATGGGGATTAATGGAATATTATAAGCTACCCATGCCTTTGGTTCAAGACACATGATAATGGGCTGTAAGAGAATATCACGGGCAAAAAGATGGTGGTGGTATTAGTTTAATTGCTTTTGAGAGGGGGAAGGGTCTATTTTTGGCAGATAAATAGAGCAAGGTTTAGACATTGAGAGGGGGACCTTTTTGGGGAATAGGCAGAAAAGGTGGGGAGTCAAAAACAAATAGAAAGTCCAAAGATTGGCACACACTGTCTAACTTTGAAAAAGATTGAGAAAACCTACTGTGGCATTAGTTTCCTGAAGTCAAATTAGAATTCCAGTTGATGAGTTGTATGTTTTCTAGCTTGATTTCTGACTGTGAGAGTCTCAGAGGTTCCCTGGTTGGTCTTCTAGTAAATTTGGGTTGATTCAAGCATGGTTTTGAGTCAGTTCTGGTAACTCTGTTTGGTTTTACACACTTCTGGATTTCTGGTTCATCACTTGGGTCTGTTCGTTGTTCCATATTACTGGGCATTGATTACTGTTGTAATTGCTGTTGCGTTATTGCTGACTGTTCTTTCTCCTCTTCCTGTGTTGCATTTCTCCAGGCACACATTTGAACTTGTTCTTGGTGTAATTTCTCCAGTGGAATGAAAAGGCAGTTACTGTTTGACATTCATTAAAGTTTACTGTTTTTTTAGTTTACTATGATACAATCAGCTTTAAGATTTGTATGGTAAGTTTGTGCCTTAACGCACTTGTAGGGATTAGTTGGGTCATTACATGTTATATACAGCTTTGTAACCTGTGGACAATGGGAACCTGCACAATTAGAATTGTTGTTTGATTGATTTGAGTTGTTTTGAATGGCGATGGACTGTTAACTCTAAATATGTAACTCATTTCTGATGGAATCAAGTCCAAGGTGACAAATAGTAACTGTTCCAGTTAATTTCTCGCCCCCACTAAAAATCAAAAGGCAAATCACAGCAAATAAGCGCACATTCACGTTAGTCCAGGTCACATATGCTTGGTTTTCGAATGGGAAATTATCCATTACGCTGTATGTGATTTAAATCATTATTGGATAAGTGATTTGTTAGAGTGAGTTATAGGTAGTACTATTTCTACTCTAATAGGGATGAACAAACAATTGTGAGTTATGAAATTTCGGATCTTCAACGCACATTAATTAACTGGGACTGCTTGCATTTTAGAGACGAACTAAGTAGAACACTATAGATTACTCTATGCTTGCCCTTTAATTAACGAACGAGATGAGCCTCGCCAAATAAAGCACCTAGATTGCGGGGCCCTCGATAATTGTATATATTAAATACTTAGATTCCGGGACGGGCCATTTAGCGAATTTCCCGGCCTCATCCAAAATAACAAAGCGTTAGTCTCTTTAGGCGCGTATTTTTAATAATTTACTTTCTTAAACTCGGGTGCACATTTATGTGACCCAAATCCACATCTCAACGAAGTCGAAATATGTCGATAATCACGGGTACATTGATTGTAACGTGGTTCGAGATGCATTTCGATGACGTTGCAATTCTTTTCTTAAATAATGAAAATGAGACGAGCCTCGACAAACGAAATACATAAGCTGTGGGGCCCTCTATAAGTGTCGGTAAAAAATCCTTAGACTTCGGGATTGGCCGTTTAGCAAAAGTTCACGGCCTTCCCCAAAATTATGATATGCTAGTCGCTTTAGGCGCACCTCTAATAATTTACCTTCTTAAACTCGGGTGCACATTTATGTGACCCAAATCCAAATCTCAACGGAGTCAAAATGTGTCGATAACCACAGGTATATTGATATGACGTGGTTCGAGACACATTTTCACAATGTTACAATTCTCTGTTAAAATAATAATGATAATAATAAAAGCGGTAAACAGTTAAAATTTGCACATAGGTTCAACATGTATTAAAATCAGATAAATAAGCCAAATATGACAGTTGAGCGACCGTGCTAGAACCACGGA
This sequence comes from Nicotiana tabacum, assembly GCF_000715075.1. Taxonomy (NCBI): domain Eukaryota; kingdom Viridiplantae; phylum Streptophyta; class Magnoliopsida; order Solanales; family Solanaceae; genus Nicotiana; species Nicotiana tabacum. The sequence goes on along the minus strand of NC_134086.1, from coordinate 123,162,654 downwards.
ACTCGGGAATGCCTAACACCTTCTACCGGGTTACCAGAATTCCTTACTCGGATTTCTGGTTCGCGGACTGTAATACAGAGTCAATCTTTTCCTCGATTCGGGATTCAACCGGTAACTTGGGACACCATAAATCTCCCAAGTGGTGACTCTAAATCTTTAAATAAAATCCTGTTTCGATTGTCCTTTAATTGGAAAAATTCCCTCTGTGCCCTTTATGGGGGCGCGGGTGAAAAAGGAGGTGTGACAATTAAGGCTTTTTGATTATTTGTGATTTAGAACTGGTTTGGGGTCGGATTTGAAAACAAGTTATATATTCGGGCTCGTGGGTGAATGGGTGATCGAGTTTTGGTCCGAACCTCGTATTTTGACCAAGTGGGCTTGGGGTCAATTTTTGACCTTTTGGGAAGAATGATTAGAAAGCTATAATTAAGTATTGGAATTGGATTGTTTAGCGTTTATTGATGTTATGAAGTCAATTATGTATAGATATAATTGATTTGGAGCCAAATTTGAAAGGAAAGACGATGTTTGAGGCTTGAGTTGCCCGTGGAAGTTCGAGGTAAGTGTTTGGTCTAACCTTAGCTTGAGGGATTAGGAGTCGAGTCCTATTTGCTATGTGATAATTGTTGAGTACGACGTATAGGCATGGTGATGAGTATCTATACATTGGTGTCAAGCATGCCCGTGAGTCTTATATTGTGATTTTCATGACTTTGTTGTATTATCCATGCTTTAGAGTTGATTTCTATTTGTTGTGAGAAGTTTGTGGAAGGAATTGTGAACTTTGAATATCGAGGAGCATTGGCTCAAGTTATATTACGAATTGTGAATGTATATGAGTTGATTGAACCCTTTGGAGCATTGAATCAAGTGGTAAAGTGAGTTGTGAAGTAAAAGTGAATAAGAGAAAAAAGTCACTAAATTGTTCCCTTGTCGGGATATTGTTGCTTTATTGGTTATCTCCCTTGCCGGGATGTTGATATTATTGATGTTGCTCTCTTGCTGGGACTTAATTGTTAGATTGTTGTTCCCTTGCCGGGTTTCGTATTATAATCTTGTTTATTCCTTTGCCCCATTGTTTGTGATTGTTGTTTGGGTGAGGAAGAGTGTTAAAGCACGGAGGGTGATATTGTGTATTGTTTGTTTTGTGAGGAAGAGTGTAAAGCACGAAGGGTGATGCCGTGTATGATTGTGAGGAAAGAGAGTAAAGCACGAAGGGTGATGCCGTGCTGCACGATGTACCATTCCGTGCCGATTTTATTGATTATATGGTAAGGAAAGAGAGTAAAAGCACGAAGGGTGATGTCGTGCACACTTTTATTATATAATTGCTTTAGTGAGGACGACAGCAAAAGCACGAAGGGTGATGTCGTGCATTTATGGATTTCTGATTCTTTGTTGATATCCGAGTTATGATGTTCTTTCATTACTTGATGTCTTTCTATTCGGAATTGTTATCTCCCCCACAGCATGCTCCCCTTCCCATATTGACTGGTTATTTCTGTATTTCTTTTCGGCTGTATACATTTGAACTGTACAGGTTTATTTGGTAGTCTGGTCCTAGCCTCGTCACTACTTCGCCGAGGTTAAGCTAGGCACTTACCAGCACATGGGGTCGGTTGTGCTGATACTACACTCTGCACTATGTGCAGATTCCGGAGTAGTTTTTGGACCATAGTGTGGAGGCTACCTTCAGTCCACGCGGAGATCCAAGGTAGACCTACAGGTGTCCGCAGGCCCTGGTGTCTCCCTCTATCCCTATTTTCCTGTTTCATTTTTCTTGCATTCAGAAATGGTGTATTATTATTTCTTCAAACTTTGTATGTAGTAAATCTTAGACTGTGTGTGATACTGTGACACCAGATTTTGGGTGGTTAAGACTTAAGTATTGGTAATAGATGCAAAATTCAGACATTTAATTGTTATCTACCGCTTAATTATTTAAAATTCCGCTATTTTCATGTTATCGACTTATATTTGTTAAAAAGAAGTAATTTAATAATGAAGTAAGTAGTTAAGGATTTGCTTGCCTAGCTCTCATTAGTAGGCACCATCACGATTCCCGAGAGGTGGGAAATCCAGATCGTGACAAGTTGGTATCAGAGCTCTTGGATACATGGGTCTGACAGTTCACAGACAAGCTTAGTAGAGTCTGAGGGATCGGTACGGAGATGTCTGTATTTATCCCCCAGAGGCTACAGAGTTAGGAAAAACTTCACATTTATTATTTCCTGTCATGCGGTTTGGTTTCTCAATGCTAATTGAATTTCTACTCTGTTCTTTCGCAGATGGCAAGAACACACGCTTCCTTATCCACTGACCAGCAGCCCGAGCCCCCAGCAGCAGCTCCAATGAGGGGCAGAGGGCGAGGCCAAGGCTGTGCTAAAGGCCAAGGTAGGGGCAGAGCTCAGCCCCGAGCAGCAGCACCAGTGGCAGAGCCTCAAGTTGACTTTGATGATAAGGTTCCGACCCTAGTAGTTCCGGTGGTTCCAGCTCAGGTCCCAAAGGGGTTTATTGCTACCCCAGTTCTTTAGGATGCTCTGGTCCGTCTGGTGGGCCTCATGGAGAGTGTCACCCGAGCAGGCTTGCTTCCTGTAACACCAGCCGTCTCTCAGGCTGGAAGAGGAGCCCAGACTCCTGCTTCTCGCACTCCGGAGCAGGTAACTCCCAGATTAAGACTCCAGCAGTTCAGCCAGTTGGAGCAGTTCAGCCAGGTGTGGTAGCTCAAATCGGTGATGGAACAGCTATGTCTATCGATGCTTTGTGGAGGATGGATAGGTTCACCAAGCTCTTCACTACTACCTTCAGCGGTGCATCTACTGAGGATCCCCAGGATTATTTAGACAACTGCCATGAGGTTCTCAGGAACATGGGGATAGTTGAGACCAATGGGGTCAATTTGCGACATTTTGCTTGTCTGGATCCGCCAAGACTTGGTGGAGAGATTATTGCTTGGCTAAACCAGCCGAATTGCCAACCTTGACTTGGGATCAGTTTGCATAGCTATTTTTGGAGAAATTTCTCCCCATTACTCAGAGAGAGGCCTATCGGAGGCAGTTTGAGCGTCTCCAGCAGGGTCCTATGACTGTTACCCAGTACGAGACCAGATTCATCGACTTGGCTCGTCATGCTCTTGTCATACTTCCTGCCGAGAGAGAGCGGGTGAGGAGGTTTATTGACGGTATTATTCAGCCAATTCTTCTTCAAATGGCTAGGGAGGCTGGGAGTGAGATTACTTTTCAAGAGGCGGCCAATGTGTCAGGGAGAGTGGAGATGGTTCTGTCACAGGGAGGTGGTCATGGGTCAGACAAGAGGCCCCATCATTCAGGCTGATTCAGTGGTACCTCATCTGGAGGTAGGGATTCATATGGTAGAGGCCATCCTCCTAGGCCTTTCCAGTCAGCACTTCAGGTTTCTCACAGTGCTTCAGGTGGCCGTGGTCCTCAAATGCAGTATTCTAATTAGCAGTCTTACAGTGCACCACTTGCCCCTATCAGTGCACTGCTACTTTAGAGTTTTCGGGGTGGTCATTCTGGTCGTCAGGGCTAGCAGTCTCAGCAGCTGAAGGCTTGTTACACTTGTGGTGATGTGGGTTACATTGCTAGGTTTTGCCCTCGAGCACCTAGTAGCTCTCAGCATTAGGGTTCCCTTGCCATGGTTCAGGTACCAGGTGTTCCAAAGCCCGCCTAGCCAGCTAGAAGTGGAGGTAGAGGTTATAGAGGTGGAGGTAGAGTTGCTACAGGTGGAGGTAGAGGTGCTAGAAGTGGAGCTCAGACCGCTAGAGGTAGAGGCCAGCCAGCTGCAGGCCATCCCAGAGAGGTAGTCCAGGGTGGTAAGGCTCAGCCCCGATATTATGCTCTTCCAGCCAGGCCCGAGGCTGAGGCTTCAGATGCGGTTATCACAGGTATTATTCTGGTTTGTGATAGAGATGCTTCAGTATTATTTTATCCAGGGTCTACATACTTGTATGTGTCATCTTATTTTGCACCGTATCTGGTCATGCCTAGTGATTCATTGAGTGTTCTTGTTTATCTGTCTACACCGGTGGGTGATTCTATTGTGGTAGATTGAGTCCATTGCTCTTGTGTAGTTGTGATTGGGGGTCTTGAGACTCGAGTAGATTTGTTGCTTCTGGACATGGTCGATTTCGATGTTATATTGGGGATGGACTGATTATCACCTTACCACGCTATCTTGAACTGTCATGCCAAGACTGTAACCTTAGCCTTACCAGGTTTGCCTCATTTAGAGTGGAGAGGGACTCCTATTCATTCTACCCGTAGAGTTATCTCTTATGTGAAGGCTCGACGTATGGTCGAGAAGGGGTGTTTGGCCTATTTGGCATATGTTCGTGATTCTAGCATTGAGGTTCCTTCTATTGATTTGGTGCCCGTTGTTCGTGAGTTTCCTGAGGTTTTCCCTTCAGACCTGCCTGGTATGCCACCCGATAGGGATACACTTTTGCATTGATCTGGCTCCGGGCACTCAGCCCATTTCTATCCTGCCATATCGTATGGCCCCGCCGGAGTTGAAAGAGTTGAAGGAGCAGTTGCAAGACTTGCTTGAGAAGGGTTTCATTAGACCCAATGTTTCGCCTTGGGGTGCGCCGGTGTTGTTTGTTAAGAAGAAGGATGGGTCAATGAGAATGTGTATTGATTACCGGTAGTTGAACAAGGTTACAATCAAGAATAAGTATCTGTTGCCGAGGATTGATGATTTATTTGATCAGCTTTAGGGTGACAAGGCATTTTCAAGGATTGACTTGAGATTTGGCTACCACTAGTTGAGGATTAGGGCATTCGACGTCCCTAAGACAGCTTTCCGCACTCGGTGTGGGCATTATGAGTTCTTGGTTATGTCATTCGGGTTGACAAATGCCCCAACATCTTTTATGGACTTGATAAACCGAGTGTTCAGGCCTTATTTGGACTCGTTTGTGATAGTCTTCATTGATGATATCTTGATATATTCCCGCATCCAGGAGGAGCACGAGCAGCATCTCAGGATGGTTCTTCAGACTCTGAAGGATAGTCAGTTATATGTTAAGTTCTCGAAGTGTTAAGTTCTCGAAGTGTAAGCTTTCAGAAGCTCAAGATAGCTCTGACTACGGCACCGGTGTTAGTTTTGCTCATGGGTTTAGGGCCTTATACAGTTTATTGTGATACATCTCGTATTGGACTCGGTACAGTATTGATGTAGGATGGCAAGGTCATTACCTATGCTTCACAACAATTGAAGATTCATGAGAAGAACTATTCGGTTCATGATTTAGAGTTGGCAGCCATTGTTCACGCATTGAAGATTTGGAGGCATTATCCGTATGGCATGGAATGTGAGGTGTTCACGGATCATAAAAGTCTTCAGTATTTGTTCAAGAAAAAGGAGTTGAATTTGAGATAGAGGAGGTGGTTGGAGTTGTTGAAAGATTATGATATCACTATCTTATATCATCCGGGAAAGGCCAATGTGGTGACCGATACTTTGAGTAGGAAGTCAGCCAGTATGGGCAGTCTTGCTTATATTCCGGTCAGTGAGAGACCGTTTTCTTTGGATGTTCAGGCTTTGGTCAATCAGTTCATGAGGTTGGATGTTTCTGAGCCCAGCCATGTGTTAGCTTGCACAGTCGCTTGTTCTTCATTATTGGAGCGTATCCGACATCAGCAGCATGATGATCCCCATTTGTGTGTCCTCAGGGACATGGTGCAGCGCGGAGGTGCCAAGCAGGTTACCTTAGATGATGATAGAGTTTTGAGATTGCAGGATCGAGTTTGTGTGCCAAATGTGGATGGGTTTCGAGAGTTGATTTTAGAGGAGACACATAGCTCCCAGTACTCTATTCATCCGGGCACCACAAAGATGTATCAGGATTTGCGGCAGCATTATTGGTGGCAGAGAATGAAGAAGGATATCGATATATATATGGCTCAGTGTTTGAATTGCCAGCAGGTTAAGTGTGAGTATTAGAGGCCTGGTGGTTCATTTCAGAGTATTGAGCTTCCCGAGTGAAAGTGGGAGCGGATCACTATGGACTTCGTTGTTGGACTCCCACGGACTCAGAGGAAGTTCGACGCAGTGTGGGTCATTGTTGATAGGCTGACCAAGTCAGTGCATCTCAGTCCTATGGCAGTCTCCTATTCATCAAAGAGGTTAGCTGAGATCTATATCCGGGAGATTGTTCATCTTCATGGTATGCATGTGTCTATCATTTCGGACCAAGGTACGCAGTTTACCTCGCGTTTATGGAGAGCAGTTCAGCTAGAGTTGGACATGCGGGTTGAGTTTAACACAACATTTCTTCCTCAGACGGACGGGCAATTCGAGCGGATTATTCAGATTTTGGAGGATGTGCTCCGAGCTTGTGTCATTGACTTTGGAGGCTCGTGGGATCAGTTTTTGCCTTTAGCAAAGTTTGCCTATAACAACAGCTACCAGTCGAGTATCAGATGGCTCCTTACGAGGCTTTATATGGTAGGTGGTGTCGGTCTCCAGTTGGATGGTTTGAGCCGGGAGAGGTTCGGATGTTAGGTACGGATCTGGTTCAGGAGGCCTTGGACAAGATTGGGATTATTAAGGATAGGCTTCGTACAGCTCACTCCAAGCAAAAAAGTTATGCCGACCGCAAGGTTCAATATTTGGCTTTCATGGTCGGTGAGCGGGTATTGTTCTAAGTGTCGCCTATGAAGGGCGTGATGAGATTTGGGAAGAAGGGCAAGCTTAGCCCTAGGTTCATTGGTCCGTTTGAGATTTTTGATCGAGTGGGAGAGGTGGCTTATAGACTTGCATTGCCGCTGAGCTTATCAGTTGTGCATCCAGTGTTTCATGTGTCCATGCTTCGAAAATATCACGGCGATCCATCCTAGGTGTTAGATTTTAGCACTGTCCAGTTGGACAAGGACTTGTCTTATGAGGAGGAGCCGGTGGCTATTCTAGAACGGCAGGTTCGTCAGTTGAGGTCGAAGAGTTTTCCTTCTGTCCGTGTTCAGTGGAGAGGTCATCCTCCTAAGGCAGCGACCTAGGAGTCTGAGTCCGATATGCGAAGCAGTTATCCCCATCTTTTCCCCGACTCAGGTACTTCCTTCTTCTGTCCGTTCAAGGACGAACGGTTGTTTTAGAGGTGGAGGATATGATGACCCAAAAGGTCATCACTTGCTTTTAAATTGAAATTTGTGTTTTCAAGGCCTTGAAAGCCTCATGTAGCATCACCTCGATTTGTGTGCATAGCCCGAGCGCGTAGCCGGAAAGCTTATATGTGAAAATCTGTGAAAAATAATAAATTTTGACTGTAAAATGAGTTAATTGACTTCGGTTAATGTTTTGGGTAAACGGACCCGGACCCGTGATTTAACGGTCCCGGAGCGTCCGTAGGAAAATATGGAACTTGGGCGTATGCCCGGAATCGAATTCCGAGGTCCCAAGCCCGAGAAATGATTTTTTTAAAGAAAATTATTTTCTGAAATTGTTTAAAGGAATTTGAAATGAAATTTGATTAGAACATGATGGTATCGGGCCCGTATTTTGGTTTCGACACCCGGTACAGGTCTTATATATGATTTAAGGTGATTTTGTGGAATTTGATGAAAAACGGATGTCATTTGACGTGATTTGGACCTAAATTGCAAAATATTTATGTTTAAGAAGTTTGAGGAAGTTCTTTGGTTTTGAGGTTTAATTCTTTGTTATTGAGGTTATTTTGGTGATTTGATCGCACGGATAAGTTTGCATGATGTTGTTGAGTTAGTACGTATGTTTGGTTAGGAGCCCCAAGGGCTCGGGTGTGTTTCGGAAGGTTTTGGACTTATGAAAAGTTGCAGGTTTTTGTTGTTCAGTGCCCAGGGATTTTGTTCTTCGCGTTCGTGTAGGTCCACTCGCGAACGCGTAAGGCAAATTTCCCAGGAGCCAAACTTCTTCTTCGCGAACGCGGGGCTAAGGAGGGATACCCTTCGCGAACACGACACAACTCACGCGAACGCGATGGCTAGTGAGCCTGGGCAGGGGGAGAGGCATTTTACCTATGCGAACGCGACCCATTGGATGCGAACGTCAGGCTCGAGGAGTTTCTTCTCCGCGAATGCGAGCCGGCTTCCGCAAATGCGAAGGCTTATCAAGACTAACCCATTGCAAACGCGTTGAGTTTATCACGAACGCGATGAGTAATTTCGTCCAGTTATTTTAAAAGACCAGAACAGTAGCCATTACGGGATTTACACCAAAACTCATAACTTCTTCACCTTAACTCCAAATTGGGCAATTTTTGGAAGGGGATTCCACCACCAATTCATAGGTATGTAATCTTAGACTCATTTTCTTCAATTTTTATTAACACCCATTAGATTTCTAGGCTTAAATCATGTAATTAAGAGTAGAAAATTAGGGATTTGGGTAGAGTTAAGGATTTTTTATTATTTGTGATTTAGACCTCGTTTTGGGGTCGGATTTGAAAACAAATTATTTATTCGGGCTCGTGGGTGAGTGGGCGATCGGGTTTTGGTCCGAACCTCATGTTTTGACCAAGCGGGCCCGGGGTCAATTGTTTATCTTTTGGGAAGAATGATTAGAAATCTATAATTAACCATTGAAATTGGATTGTTTAGCGTTTATTGATGTTATGAAGTCGATTATATATAGATACAATTGATTTTGAGCCGAATTCGAAAGGAAAGGCGGTGTTTGAGGCTTGAGTTGGTCGTGGAAGTTCGAGGTAAGTGTTTGGTCTAACCTTAGCTTGAGGGATTAGGAGTCGAGTCCTATTTGCTATGTGATAATTGTTGAGTACGACGTATAAGCATGGTGACGAGTATCTATACGTTGGTGTCAAGCATGCTCGTGAGTCTTGTATTGTGATTTTCATGACTTTGTTGTATTATCCATGCTTTAGAGTTGATTTTTATTTCTTGTGAGAAGTTTGTGGAAGGAATTGTGACCTTTGAACATCGAGGAGCATTGGCTCAAGTTATATTACGAATTGCGAAAGTATATGAGTTGATTGAACCCTTTGGAGCATTGGCTCAAGTGGTAAAGTGAATTGTGAAGTAAAAGTGAATAAGAGAAAGAAGTCACTAAATTGTTCCCTTGCCGGGATATTGTTGCTTTATTGGTTATCTCCCTTGCCGGGATGTTTATATTATTGATGTTGCTCTCTTGCCGGGACTTAATTGTTAGATTGTTGTTCCCTTGCCGGGATTTGTATCATAATCTTGTTTTTTCCCTTGCCCCATTGTTTATGATTATTGTTTGGCTGAGGAAGAGTGTTAAAGCACGAAGGGTGATTCCGTATATTGTTTGTTTTGTGAGGAAGAGTGTAAAGCACGAAGGGTGATTTTGTGCCGCACGATGTACCATTTCGTGCCGATTTTATTGATTATATGGTAAGGAAAGAGAGTAAAAGCACGAAGGGTGATGTCGTGCACACTTTTATTATATAATTGCTTTAGTGAGGACGAGAGTAAAAGCACGAAGGGCGATGCCGTGCATTTATGGATTTCTGATTCTTTGTTGATATCCGAGTTATGATGTTCTTTCATTACCTGATGTCTTTCTATTCGGAATTGTTATCTCCCCCACAGCATGCTCCCCCTCCCATATTGACTGGTTATTTCTGTATTTCTTTTCCGTTGTATACATTTGAACGGCACAGATTTATTTGGTAGTCTGGTCCTAGTCTCATCACTACTTCACTGAGGTTAAGTTAGGCCCTTACCAGCACATGGGGTCGGTTGTACTGATACTACACTCTGCACGATGTGCAGATTCCGAAGCAGCTTTTGGACCATAGTGTGGAGGCTACCTTCAGTCCACGCGGAGATCCAAGGTAGACCTGCAGGCGTCCGCAGGCCCTGGCGTCTCCCTCTATCCCTACTTTCCTATTTCATTTTCCTTACATTCAAAAACGGTGTATTATTATTCCTTCAGACTTTGTACGTAGTAAATCTTAGACTGTCTGTGATACTGTGATACCAGGTTTTGGGTGGTTAAGACTTAAGTATTTGTAATAGATGCAGATTTTAGACATTTAATTGTTATCTTCCGCTTAATTATTTAAAATTCCGTTGCTTTTATGTTATCGACTTATATTTGTTAAAAGAAGTAACTTGATAATGAAGTAAGTAGTTAAGGATTGGCTTGCCTAGCTCTCATTAGTAGGCGCCATCACGACTCCCGAGAAGTGGGAAATCCGAGTCGTGATCAGAAAAGTAGTGTTGTTTTCAAAAAATAACATTTTTACATTATTCAATTGAGTTTAATTTTTATACACTATTGTAAAATGATTTTTATAACATCATATCACATAAAAGATCACTATATACAACTGCCTATAACAAATAGAAGAAATTAAATTACCTGCAAATTAAAGTAGGCAACCTATTACAACAAATTATTTATGTCAATATTGTAAAATCCATTTACACTCTATGCAAATAAGTTAAATACATTCTTTTTTTCATTTAGCCATGCTGACTGTCACAAGTGCAGACATTCTTTTCACATTCCTTATTTCCAATTTTCTACATACCATCCTTGAAAATCGAAAAGAACCCATGAGGAAAGCGGTGGCAATAACAGAAAACAATGGGAGTACTAGATTAGATATTCAAAGGTTGACTATACAAAGAGCGATCCCCAAATCTTCGGTCGGCAATGATTTTTTTCCTATGATAGTCAGATGGTGGAGCTTAATGTTGCAAGAATTCATAAGTTATATGGGATTGCTTTGAATTGATATTGATTAGTGAGATGAGCTAAATAATTAGTCAGAATGAATAATACTCGAACAGGATCAACATAAGTCTCTATCCTTACATTTAACTCACTATGAAGCAGCAAAGGATACATGTGCTGTCAGAGTAGTGTTGCTTTACTTATATATTATCAACATTATTTCTTACTCCCTCTGATCCAATTTATGTGAACCTGTTTGACTATGCACGAAGTTTAAGAAAAAAATGAAGACTTTTGAAATTTGTGGTCCTAAACAAGTCCAAATGGGGCCCAGAGTATTTGTGTGGTTATAAAAGCTTCTAATTAAGGGTAGAGTTGTAACTTTAAGCTAAATTGTTACCAAATTTAGAAAGGGTTCATTCTTTTTGGAATGGACCAAAAAGAAAATAGGTTCACATAAATTGGAACAGAGGGAGTAATTTTTTCTATTGTTTTGGGTGCACAGGCTTGTTGCCTAAAGCTAAATCTTCATAAGAGGCTTTAAATTATTCAACAACTTTCTTTTTGTTTTTTTGTTTTTGTTTACCCTAAAAGATGGATAACAATTGAATTTATACTTCAATACAAATGATTAATTGTATTATATTAAACAAATGAAAAACGTAATAAATAGCCAAACCAGTGGTTAGAGTGATCTCGAGTCAGTTAATGGCTCAATGAAGAACCTGCTTTCAATCCCGAGCTCACACTAATGAAGAACTGATGAACAAAAATAATAACTTTAAATAACAAAGAGAATAAAGATAAATTGCATTGGTATACGTGTTACAATGTGCCATGAATAATAATCTTCCCCCTTTATATAGTAGGAGAATTTTACCCTAAGTACAATTCTAAAAAAAGGTAAAAATCTTCCGTTTCGATAACCACTGAATTTCTGTCGATATTGGCCGAGGTTCACACCGTGATATCCAACTGGGTATGGATATCACGGCCCTTCGTTAGTCATGTACATCCATTTGATGATGTTCTTTGAAGTCTTGAGATTCGAACCGGATCTGGAGGTCGTGGTTCCAATGCTTCCAAGTGCAAGTGCTTTGCTCGAACCCCGATATGAGGGGTTCTTTGCCCAGATTCGGGTTCCTTACGATCACGTCTTTGATCCGTTTTCCTTACCAATAAACTAGGACGTTCAGCAGGCTCAGTTTCAACCGTATACAGATAGTCCCCTTATTCCTTAGTGAGTAGGTTTACAGAAACGATGAGAAACGATAGATGCATTTCGATTTCTTCTCCAATACGCCGTAACAGAAATGACAAAGAAGCTGACATGTCCCATCAGTCATGTCGTTCTGACTTCGAATACGTGTCAGCCATCAGCAGGTCACCCCTAAATGCGAAACGACACGAAATCTCTATAAATGCTTCCATCCTTCGTTCATTTTTACCTTTCGACCAAACTTCTACCTTCGAGTTTTCAAGATATCACTATCTTTCCTCAATATTTCATATCTCTACACATGTTCTTCAAGATTTCTTAGTGATTTCCAAGTTTCTGCTGAGATTTTCTTTAAATTTTCGCCCTCTGTTCTTCATCTTCAAACTTGTTTTATCAAAACTTTAAATTCTTTCCCTAAACTTTAAAACACTCCCTCAAATGACAATGGCCAAAACATCGAAAACCATCCCTCAACAAGTTGCCTTTTCGTCTTCTCAACCGGTCGCTGCCACCAAAGCGGTTACCCCTAAAGTGGTTGCCCTTGAAACGACTTCCCTGTTATAGTCGTTAATGAACTGGCCCCCGTTCATTCCCGGGGGATGCTCAATTGCAGATGACTTCAAAGTCGATAATCCTTTGCATAAACAAGACCGAGGTGAAGGAGTCTCGAGATAAATATGTTCTGTGACTGAGGATGTTCTGCCTATAGTTTGAAAAGACTGCAACTAGGAGGGTAAGGACGTAGTTGTCTCCGAGACCGAGGACACTGTTACTACCCACGTAGAGGGGTACTTAAGTATTTACACTTACCCCTTAACATTTGGTCCAGTGGACCCAGTTGTTCTAAATTTTTGCAAGAGGAATGAGGTGTGCCTCGGGCAACTCCATCCATCATTGTGGAGGATTGTGTCCCTCATCCTACTTAGTGAGCAAGACTACGTCTCATCAATTCACGATCAATGAACTGCTCTGATTATACAGTCCCTAAATATTCTGAGGGGGGCTAATCAAGATTACTCATAAGGCCAGCAAGGCCCCCTTCTCGAGCATCAACGAAGACCGAGATCGAGGCTGAAAAGGACGCTTCGTCCGAGTGAAGACCGAGAATTTGATCGCCCCGGAATATATGCCATTTCCCGAGAAGTGGAATGTGTTTCGTAAGTGGAGTATCTCTTTAAATGCCAAAATCGTTTTTCTTCAATTTCTCCCATCTCATTTATGTTTTTGATTGTACATCTTTTGCGCGGGTTCCGAATACGGTTCCCTGGCTAAAGGAGTGGATTGAAGAAATCTGTACTCAGATTTCATACTTTGAGCGCACATGGCACGGACTCTTAAGGGGCCAATGGGAGGTCCATTCTTATGGTAAGGTCTCTCCCTGAATAGGTAACATCAAGCTCCTTTCTTTGCATCATACTCATTCTCATTTCCTTTCTTTTCTTTTCGTAGGTTTTCCTAAGACCACTAAACTTAGGCATCTAGAAGGAGACGAGGACGTGCCCTTGTCTGTTGATCTCTATACTTTGGGGTAGTTCGGGGCTGCAACAGGGGAAAAGAAGAAGAAGAAGAAGAAAAGGAAGGTTTCGGGCTCCCCGAGATCCGCAGCGAAACCAAAAAAGTGTTTGGCTCATAGGCCAAATAGAGGCTCCGGTTCACGAGCACTAGACTCAGATTCACTTCTTCGGCTAAGAGATGAGCCTGAAGAATATGATATTTTTGTGGACCATGGGACGATCTCCCCCGAAGAGCAGGCAGCACCCAAGGGGGAGATGCTGGAGGCTGATCTCCCTCAGGGTCGGGAGATCGATGTGGAGACAAGGGCTGAGACCCTTCTGGGACATCGGCTCTGCTCCGCCCAATATAATAGAGATTTAAGGGTCACCCTCATACACCGAGTCCATGCCCGAGGCCGCCCGAGCAGGAAAGGAGAGGTCTAACGAAGGGCTCATGGCGCAGACGATCTCCTTCATTCCTTTGCGTGGATTCAGTCGTTTTGGAAGATTTTTTTGGGTTTGGCGAACTAGAAATGCCGAGGAAGGATCCATCTGCAAAAGTCGGCGAGCTGAATTTGAGCCTAGAGTTAATCAACCAGTTCCCCACCCTGAGTATGGATTCCGGCCGTAAGAGGTCAATAATCATCACTATCTTGGAGAATGCCTGATTTCTTTCTACTCCCGTGGGAGTAGCGAGCTACCTCCGATGCCTGGTGACCAAGGAGGAAAAGGCAAAGATGAATGAGGTGGTCCTGTCACGCCTTTTCAATGAGTCACAACTAGCGCTGGATCGGGTAAGGCATGATTATGCTCTTTTGAACTTTTACTTAGTTTTTTTTATTTTTCTCATGTTTTTTCACCCTTTTGCAGGTTGTGGTACTTCATCATGAAAGCTTTCTTCGGTATTGGGATGAGGTCAATCAGCTCGAGCTTGAGGTTAAAGAGCTTGCCCAGAAAAAAGATATGTACAAGCTTCTCAGCGAGCAGCACGAAGGCGCCATCAAGGACCTTCAGGGCAAGTTGGATGGGGCTCAGAAGAAGGCTTTGGCCCTGAGGCGGGAACATGTCGATCTGGTCAAAAAAGAAAAGGTTTTTGAAGTTAGAAATGAAGACTTAGTCATGGTGACTAACGACCAAACCTCGCAGGTCCAACAAAAGATTGACCGGATAGACCAACTCCGCGCTAAAATGAACGAGGTCCAAGCCATGGCCAATGGTTGAAAGAATAAAATGGATCGGTTGGATTCGGATAAGGAAACCGCCCAGGCACAACTGGCATCAATAAAGGTCCAACTTCGGGTAGTGAAACAGAAAGTTGTTAAACGGTCATATCTGAATGATGAACTCCGAGCGCAATTGATCTCGGCTCTGGCAGAGCGGGATGCCCTCGGTAACGAATGTGAAGCTATAAAGTCTCAGTTGCGCACAATCTCTGCTGATGCTGAAGAGATGGTGACGCAGTATAAGACCAATGTTGAAGCAGTCGAGGCCCACCCGAAGACTACTGTTGAGTACGTGAGGCAGCTATCCCGAAGGGAGACCCTTAAAGAGATCCATGCCCGATACATTGACATATCTGCCGAGATCGACGAGGCAAAAAGACTTGAGGTCGAGGCCAAGAAGCTAGTTGAACTCAAAGGTGAAGAGTGCTCTAAAGAATTCGAAGGCCCCGACAGTTCTAGTGATGAGTCGGGTTCTGGTGAAGATCAGGCATAGATGCCATAGGATTATTTTTATTTTTGTTTTTTGCATCCTATACATATATTTTGTTGAGGTGGTTTTTGTTGGGCCTTTGTAAAGAAATTTCTAGAATATATAAAAAATTTCCTTCTTGGCAAATTCAACTGTTTCAACATCTTTTCATGATTTCCAATCTTGCAAACATTTCTAATGCCTTAGCATAGGATATAATGCAATAACAAGTCATTTGTTTTTCGAAGCTTTGAAAACTCGAAGTGACTCAAAATGATCAGGATTTTCCAAAAATGCTAAAGTATGCTTAGATGATGCTTTTGTCGTTGGTAAACCTTTGGCGGGTTTTGAATTTTATTTAAAGGCCTTATGTTTTGATGACGAGCTTCGGACATATCCGAACCATTTTTTACCGTGACCTAATAGGGTTTTTGCCTCTGGGTTTTGATAACCCGAGCTGCCTGTATTTATCTCGAATTGTAGTCCCTGAGTGGTGGTAGACCTTTGGGCTCGATAGTTCCTGGGTAGGAATAGCTCTTACGCTTAATACTTTTAAGAAGCAAAAGCGCGTATCAGCAAGGCAGAAACTTTCTTCTATTCTTGTGTGTAATGTACAAGGCTGTAAACGTGTAAAAGCTTGTACTATGGCTGAGGTGGCCTATGTGGGAAGGGTTCACTTGGCCTTTTGGCCCTTACAACAAAACTTATCCACCAAGCCTAGACTGTTCAAGCACAAAGTTTCCTTTCTTACCGAAAAAATTTCGACCCGAGAGGGTGATGGCCCAAGTATTCGAGGTCGATCTCGAGAGGGTGCAGATACTGTTGATGCTACTATTGACTCCAATTTAAAATCGGTCTTCGATTCTATGTTAGCACGATCCATTATTGCCTGGTTAAAAACCTTGTCGGAAAACCCATTTGGGACAAAATAGGTTCAAGGGAAAAAGAGTACAACGCGTGCTTTCAGACATAATAGTCATACTTCCCCTTTTCCATTGCATACAAGTGTTAGTCTGATTCGTAATATAAAAAAAGTGAATGAGATTGTACCTTAGTAGTAGTATAGTTTTAAGTGCGCCACATTCCAGTTGTTCGGTAGTTGTGCACCGTTTCCTACTTTGAGTTTGTATGAACCTTTACCGGTAATCCCGATGACTCGATATGGCCCTTCCCAATTCGATCCCAGCTTCCCTTCGTTCGAGTTCCGGGTGTTCAGTGTTACTTTTCTTAATACAAGGTCCCTGATATTGAAGTGTCGGAGGTTGGCTCTTTGGTTGTAATATCTTTCTAGGAGGTCAACCGGACTAGGGCGGCCCCGTGCCTATCATCCAACAATTACAGGCTCATGCACATGTTCTCACCGTTTGATTCTTCAGTCGTATATCAAAACCTAAGGTTCGATTCTCCCACCTCAACCGGTATTAGTGCTTCGGAACCATAGACCAACGAGACCGGAGTGGCCCCGGTACTAGATTTTGAGGTCGTACAGTATGCCCATCGAACTTCAGGTAGAATTTCCTTCCATTTCCCCTTGGCATCAGTCAACCTTTTCTTATGGTTTTGAAGTATGATCTTGTTCGTAGACTCTGCTTGTCTGTTCCCACTAGGGTAATAGGGTGTTGCTAAGATCTTTTTGATCTTATGGTCCTCAAAAAAATTGTTTACCTTGTTTTCGATTAACTGCTTCCCGTTATCATAAACTATCTTGACGGTACATCGAACCGACATATTATGTGGTCCCAAATAAAGTCGATGACTTCCATTTCCCCGACCTTCTCGAACGCCTCAGCTTCAACCCATTTAGAGAAAATAGTCATTTATAAATAGTATAAATTGAGCCTTGCCGGGTGCCCATGGCAGGGGACCGACAATGTCCATTCCCCATTTTCTGAATAGCCAAGGTGATAAGACCGGATGTAGCAGGGCTGGTGGATCATCAGTGCATGTCTCTGCCAGACGTCACATATTCCTACAAAGTCCCTTGCATCCTTCCCCATGTAGATGCAGTAATAGCCGACCCTGATTATCTTCCGAACGAAAGACTCTGCCCCCGAATGGTTTTCGCATGTGCCCTCGTGAACTTCTCTCAAGATGTATTGTGTGTCTTCTGGTCCCAAACTTATGGCGAGTGGGCCACCGAACGTTCTTTTGTACAAAGTATCTTTCGACAAGCTAAACCTGGCTGCCTTCATGCGTAGAGCTCTCAATTCTTCAAGATCGGAGGGAAACTTCCCAGTCTTCAAGTAGTCTATATACTTATTTCTACAATCCCAAGTCAAACTTTTTGAGTTTATTTCAGCATGGCCTTCTTCCACTACTAATGTTATGAGCTAAACGACCGTTCC
Organism: Nicotiana tabacum; assembly: GCF_000715075.1. Classification (NCBI taxonomy): domain Eukaryota; kingdom Viridiplantae; phylum Streptophyta; class Magnoliopsida; order Solanales; family Solanaceae; genus Nicotiana; species Nicotiana tabacum. Next base: position 123,145,249 of record NC_134086.1, on the reverse strand, counting down.
TGAGCTGAATTCATTGTCATAAACCAATGATCCCAAGTTAGCCAGAGCATCAGCTTCGCTATTTTGATCCCGGGGTACGTGTTGTAGGGTCCATTCCTTGAATCGATGTAGCATTACCTATAATTTGTCTAAGTACCTTCACATTAGTTGCTCTTTTACCTCGAATGTCCCATTGACTTGATTTACCACAATGAGGGAGTAGCACTTAGCTTCGACCACTTCGGCCCCCAAGATTTTAGCCAGTTCGAGACCTGCAATCATGGTCTCATACTCGGCCTCATTGTTTGTCAATTTTACAGTTCTAATGGATTGCCTAACTACGTTACCCGTAGGTGGCTTCAATATGATGCCAAGTTCGAACCCTTTTGCGTTTGAGGCACCATCCATAAAGAGGGTCCAGATTCCTGAGGAATTCCCCAAGGTTAGAAACAATTCCTTTTCGACTTCGGGTATTAAGGCTGGCCTGAAGTCAAGCCAAGAAGTCTACCAAAATTTGTGATTTGATGGAATTCTAGGGCTGATATTCAATATCGTACCCGCTAATTTCTACGGCCCATTTGGACAATCAGCCCGAGAGCTCAGGTTTGTGTATTACGTTCTTTAGTGGGTAAGAAATTATGACGCATATGGGATGGCATTGAAAGTACGACTTCAATTTTCTGGAGGCGCTTAGCAAAGCAAGCACCAATTTCTCTAGGTAAGGGTACCTTATTTTGGCCTTACCTAGAATTTACTAATATAGTAGACGGGAAATTTCGTACCTTGCTCTTCCTGGACTAAGACTCCACTTACTACTATCTCGGATACCTCTAAGTAGAGGTACAATTATTCGTTTGCCTTCAGAGTATGGAGTATGGGTGGGCTCGAAAGGTACCGTTTGAGATCTTCCAAAGCATGCTGGTACTCCAGGGTCCATGAAAGGTTATTCTTTTTCTCCAACAACATGAAGAACCGATGGATCTTATTGGACGACT